>NC_134207.1:14220874-14845874 GCF_965140235.1 Caretta caretta | reverse complement strand
CAGAATGCTGAGAATAATTAAGAAAGGAATAGATAATAGGACAGAAAAAAATCATATTACCTCTATCCATGGTATGCCCACATCTTGAATACTATGTGCAGATTTGGTCATCCAATCTCAAAAAAAGATATATTGGAATTGGAAAAGGTTCAGAAAAGGGCAACAAAAATGATTAGGAGTATGGAACGGCTTCCATATGAGGAGAGATTAATAAGAGTGGGACTTCTCAGCTTGGAAAAGAGACGGCTAAGGGGAGATATGATTGAGGTCTATAAAATCATGACTGGTGTAGAGAAAGTAGATAAGGAAGTGTTGTTTACTACTTCTCATAACACAAGAACTAGGTGTCACCAAATGAAATTAATAGGCAGCAGGTTTAAAACAAATAAAAGGATGTATTTCTTCACACAATGCCCAGTCAACCTGTGGAACTCCTCGCCAGAGTATGTTGTGAAAGCCAAGACCATAACAGGGTTCAAAAAAGAACTAGATACATTCATGAAGGATAGGTCCATCAATGGCTATTAGCCAGGATGGGCAGGGATGGTGTCCCTAGCTTCTGTTTGCCAGAAGCTGGGAATGAGCAACAGGGCATGCATCACCTGATGATTACCTGTTCTGTTCATTCTCTCTGGGGCACTTGGCACTGGCCAGTGTCAGAAGACAGGATACTGGGCTAGATGGACCCTTGGTCTGACCCAGTAGGACCATTTTATGTGTGCACAGCACGATGTCAGCGGAAGAGCTTCTACCCCAACATCACTTCTGCAAAGGGCAGAAGCTGTTTTATTATGCTGACGGGAGAGCTCTCTCCCATCGCTATAGTGCGGCCTCACCAGATGTGCTGCAGTGGCTGTACATGTAGACATGCCCTCAGAGAGACAAGGTGGGTGAGGCAATGTCTTTTATTGGACCAACTTCTGTTGGTGAAAGAGACAAACTTGCAAGCTACACAGAGCTCTTCTTCGGTCTGGGAAAGTGACTCAGTGTCACAGTTAAATACAAGGTGGAACAGAGTGTTTAGCATAAGTAATTAACACATTCTGAGACCATTCAAGCTGAAGTGGTCCAATAACAGTCACAGGTCAAAAAGGAAAGGGATTAGTAGGTTAAGGATTGTTGTACTAAGCTATAAATCCAGTGATAAAACACAAAAACTCCATATCACCTGTGGGTGGACACTATTCAAAGAAGATTCACTCTATCTCTGTCCTATCAGTCCTCATCCTCAAAGGAAACCTGCACAACACCTTCAAAAGATGAGCCTGGGAACTGCATGTCATAACTTTAAAATCATGGTCTTAATAAAGACACTGGATTTATGGCTTATTACAACAATCTGTAACCCATCATCCCCCTTTTTCTGTCCTAAGACCGCACAGCTGTTAATGGGCCACTTCATCTTGAAGGGTCTCTTAGAACATATGTTAACTACTTACGCTAAGCAATCTTGTATTTAGCTGTGTCACCTTTCCCAGACTTGAAGAAAAGCTCTGTGTAGCTCAAAAGATAGTTTCTTTCACCAACTGAAGTTGGTCCAGTAAAAAATATTACCGAACCTATCTTGTCATTCTTTTTAAATGAAAAGTCTGAGGAACTATCCCAGATTGAAAAAAGAAAAGGAGTACTTGTGGCACTTTAGAGACTAACCAATTTATTTGAGCATAAGCTTTCGTGAGCTACAGCTCACTTCATCGGATGCATACTGTGGAAACTGCAGAAGACATTATATACACACAGAGACCATGAAACAATACCTCCTCCCACCCCACTCTCCTGCTGGTAATAGCTTATCTAAAGTGATCACTCTCCTTACAATGTGTATGAAAATCAAGTTGGGCCATTTCCAGCACAAATCCAGGTTTTCTCACCCTCCCCCCCCCCCCCCCGCCCCAAACTCACCTGGATTTGTGCTGGAAATGGCCCAACTTGATTTTCATACACATTGTAAGGAGAGTGGTCACTTTGGATAAGCTATTACCAGCAGGAGAGTGAGTTTGTGTGTGTGGTTTTTGGAAAAAGGGGGGGGGGGTGAGAAAACCTGGATTTGTGCTGGAAATGGCCCACCTTGATTTTCATACACATTGTAAAGAGAGTGGTCACTTTTTATGGGCTATTACCAGCAGGAGAGTGAGTTTGTGTGGGGGGGGGGCGGAGGGTGAGAAAACCTGGATTTGTGCTGGAAATGGCCCAACTTGATTATCATACACATTGTAAGGAGAGTGATCACTTTAGATAAGCTATTACCAGCAGGAGAGTGGGGTGGGAGGAGGTATTGTTTCATGGTCTCTGTGTATATAATGTCTTCTGCAGTTTCCACAGTATGCATCCGATGAAGTGAGCTGTAGTCATGAAAGCTTATGCTCAAATAAATTGGTTAGTCTCTAAGGTGCCACAAGTACTCCTTTTCTTTTTGTGAATACAGACTAACACGGCTTTTACTCTGAAACCTATCCCAGACTGAGGTATCAGTAGAGGAGTGTGGGGATAAATTGAGCAATAATAAGTCACCAGGACCAGATGGTATTCATCCAAGGGTTCTGAAGGAACTCAAATATGAAATTGCAGAACTACTAACTGTGGTATGTAACCTATTGCTTAAATTAGCCTGTGTACTAGATGACTGGATGTTAGTTATTAAAAATAACATCTAGAGGTGATCCTGGTAATTTCAGTTAGCCTAATTTCATTATCAGGCAAATTGGTTGAAACTATAGTAAAGAACAGAATTGTCAGACTCATCAATAAACAAAATATGCTGGGAAGAGCCAACATGGCTTTTGTAAAGGAAAATCATGCTGCATCAATCTATTAGAATTCTTTGAAGGTTTCAGAAGCATGTGGACAAGGGTGATCCAGTGGATATTATGTTCTAGGATTTTCAGAAAGCCTTGGACAAGTTCCCACACCAAAGTCTCTTAAGCAAAAGGAGCAGTCATGGGGGTAAGAGGGAAGGTCCTCTCATGGATCAGTAACTAGATAAAAGATAAGGAGTACTTGTAGCACCTTAGAGACTAACCAATTTATTTGAGCATGAGCTTTCGTGAGCTACAGCTCACTTCATCAGCTCATGCTCAAATAAAGCTCATGCTCAAATAAATTGGTTAGTCTCTAAGGTGCTACAAGTACTCCTTTTCTTTTTGCGAATACAGACTAACACGGCTGTTACTCTGAAACCTGTAGATAAAAGATAGGGAAACAAATGGTAGGAATAAATGGTCAGTTTTCACAGTGGAGAAAGGTAAATAGTGTGGATGCCCCAAGGATCTGTACTAGGACCTACGCTGTTCAACATATTCATAAATGATCTGGAAAGAGAGGTAAGCAGTGAAGTCTTCAAACTTTGACACGATACAAAATTACTCAAGATAGTCAAATCCAAAGCTGACTGCACATTGGACAACATAATCCCAATTAAACACACAAAATAATGAGGTCTAAATTAGCTGTTACTACTCAAGAAAGAGATCTTGGAGTCATCATTGACAGTTCTCTGAAAATATCTGCTCATTGTGCAGTAGAGTCAAAAAATCTAACAGAATTTTAGGAACCATTGGAAAAGGGCTAGATAAGACAGAAAATATAAAACATGAGAACGGCCATACTGGGTCAGACCAAAGGTCCATTTAGCCCAGTATCCTGTCTTCTGACAGTGGTCAATGCCGGGTGCCCCAGAGGGAATGAACAGAACAGGTAATCATCAAGTGATCCATCCCACGTCACCCATTCCCAGCTTCTGGCAAACAGAGGCTAGGGACACCATCCCTGCCCATCCTGGCTAACAGCCATTGGTGGACCTATCCTCCATGAAAGAGATGGTCAGGGATGCAACTCCATGCTCTGGGTGTCCCTACACCTATGACTAACAGAAGCTGGGAAAGGATGACACCCAATGGATCACTCAGTAATTGCCCTGTTCTGTTAATTCCCTCTTAAGCATCTGGCATTGACCACTGTTGGAAGACAGGATACTGGGCTAGATGGGCCATTGGTCTGGGCCAGTATGGCTGTTCAGAAGGTGGGTATTATTGTCCTGATTTTACAGATGGGAAGGCATAGGCACAGAAATAACCTGCTAACATTTGCACAGCAAGTTAGTGACAGACCAGGGAACACCCTTACATCTCTCGATTCCAAGTCGCCCACTTCATCTTTTGGACAATGCTACTTTTCATAGACACCGAATCCCCTTTTAAAAGACTACCCACATCCTTTAACAAATAGCTTTTGTAAGTCTGAGGTTAATATCTTTACCAAGCATTTATTAGGAGTCCTGAAGTCCTGTGGAAGACGACCTCTTCTGGTATTTACTTTACCATGATGTGTCTGATTGACTGTACAATTCTGGTCACCCATGTTTATGAAAGATGAATTCATACTGGACCAGATGCAGAAGAGGGCTACTAGGATGATCAGTGACATGGAGAGCCTACCATGCTAGAGGAGACTAAAGGGCTTGGCTTGTTTAGCTTAGCAAATTTACACCAGCTGGCCTGCTATCTATATAACAGGGTGCAAATCAGGAGTGGCTCCATTCAAGTCAATGGCATTAAATCTGTGTAAGTGAGTGGAGAATCAGGCCTATGAAATCTTGTCAGTATTATATGAACTGAAAATACAACGACTCAGTTTTGTTTGCTGTCTCAGACAGAGTCCTTATAGGACAGCTATCTTCCTCAGGGCCGTTCACATGCTAGCCTAGCGAAACAAACAAAGAATCCAGGATTTGGTGGAAGAAAATATGTCCCTGGTAGTGATAGAAGGCCTGAATCTCACTTATACTAAGGCCCCTTACACTACACTGGTAGTGGGTGCTTACTATATCCTCCTTTTAAGCCCCTTTGCACTGGTCTTGCAGCACACAGAGGCCTTGGTGCAGTGGGGAATTCAGGGTGGAATCTCTCAACCTCCCCTCTCTGTGTTTCCTTCCCACCTCACTGGTGTACTGCTCTTCGGTGGGTGTGGGACAGGGAAAGCAACCTTATTGCTTCATAGTTGCTATGCTTATCAGCATACAGTCTGCTTATCTTCCTTTTACAATCCAGGGAGAATCTTCATTCCTTGGGATATTCCCAATGGTTTTCTACGAATCAACTCTTGGGGCCTAGCTTTTCTACCAGTGAGCTAGTTTTGCAGCTAGCTCTAAACAAAAGTCACAGGTTTATTGTAGCCAGCAATTTAACAACTTTAAAATGAGATCTGTAGCACTGTATTTGCCGTGGCTGCAACTATTTAAATGCAAATGTATTTAGCGCCCTCTGTTCTAGCTACCAATCATTTGAACTGCCAGGACGTTTGTCTCTGCCTTTAAATACCTTATTTCTCTTTTGGGAGCGTCATGCCTTTTTAAAAAATATAATGTCTGAGCCTCTCAAAGCAGCATTTGCAATTCAGCTAAATGGCTCTGCAAATGTATTTCCTTCAGGCTGGCCTCATGCTTCTACACAACTTTGGATCACAGGTTGCAAATGGAGCACGGAGGTATACACAGCATTTGTGTATGGGCCTCAGAATATTAAATTCATTAAATATTAAATAAACCTCATCAGCATCCTTTTTTCCTCTAGGAACTTATACATTTGTTTAAATATTACACCTGGACATATATGAATACATTCTCCATACAGTCTTTCTATTGAAAACATCCAGGACACACTCAAGTTACTTGACCCCTTTGATGTTCACAAAAAAGGGTGTGTCTACACTGCAATTAGACACCCCTGGCTGACCCGTGCCAGTTGACTTGGGCCCATGCTAAGGGGCTGTTTAACAGTGGTGTAAACATGCGGACTTGGGCTGCAGCCCGAGCTTTGGGTCCCTCCCACCTCGCAGAGTCCTAGAGCCCAGGCTCCAGCCACAGCCCAAACAGCTACACTGCAATTAAACAGCCCCTTAGCCTGAGCCCTGCGAGCCAGAGTCAGCTGGCATGGGCCAGTGGCGGGTTTTTAATTGCAGTAAAGACATACCCAAAGAGGTTGCTCAGCAAGGCTGCAGAACAGGTAACACCATATCAGACTCATATAAAGGCAACCAGGGACCATTTCCAACAGCAGTGCTACTTATAATCTTCCTGCTTGATATTGTCATGAGCTGGGACATGGGTGGTCAGGCCTACTGGTTGGAGCTGGAGTTAGCAACCAGGAACAGTGCCAATGGTCAGAGCCAGAGTCAGGAACCAAGCAGGGGAGCAGGGCTGGAGCACACGGAACAGCACTGAAGCAGGGCTGGGAACAAGACAGGATCAGGGCTAGGAGCAGGGTAGGCATAGGAGAGATCACAGCTGCAGTCACATGCATTGAGCAGCCAGAAATCAATTGTTGCTATTGAATTTAAGAGCAGGCTTGCTGACTTCCTTGGCCAATCAGGCAGTCTTGCTGTGGCTCATCTATGCTCATAGGCTGCCTGGAGCCTGGGCCAGCACAGTTGCAAGTCCTCATTCCTGACAGATATCTCAGTCTGTGCAATAAAGTGTCTTTTATTTCAGAACTCGGTTTTTAACACGTTTTGCCTATTTTATTCCAACTTCAAGGCAGCCATTGTCAAAACCAAAGCATATTTTGAGCTTATAAAGTACCATTCATCAGAGAATCTCAGATTGCTTTTTAGACACTAATTAGGGACCTCCCTCCCCACATAACGTAGGTATTATCCCTACTTTACAGAAAAGAAAACTAAGGCACTTAATGTCAATGGCAGATAAGGGAAGAGAACCCAGGAGCTCTCAGAGCAACTGACTGGATGTAACACTCTACCACAATCCTTAGACAGACAGTGTTTGAGCAATAGACTTTAAGACACATTGGCTGGGTTTTCTGACACAGTGACAAGTCAAGAAACCTCAGAAAATCTTTAGGGTTAAGTTAGCATGCAAAACTCATTCACTCACTTTACTATGGAGGAGCTCATTTCTGCTCATTGCATCCAATGCTGGTAGAATACTAGGACAAATCCTCAGCCCTCTGTTTAATTCTCACACTAGGCACTATATAACCAAGAGTGTTATTCACAAAGATTAAGTATGGGAGTTGTAAGATAATACAGGCGCTCAGCTAAATTAGTATTGTCCTATGTACAGAACCAGTTCTTACAAGAGCTTCCATGTTAACATTAACCTAAGTCAGTTTTCCATTGACTAGCAGGTGCTTTCCCAATGTTCTGGTACACTATTCCCTTGGCTGACAGTACCTTCACCAGGGCCTATTTATACTTGCATCTGGATCATCCTTTGACTCCTTGCTGTATTTGCAAAAATATCAGATATAGATCATTAATCACAGAGCCTGTCCTGTACCTGAATTATTTAATACAAAATATGCAGCATTTTGAATTATTTAATACAATATGTGAAAGGTTCTCTGTGATACACATGCAGGTATTATTAAGAGCCCGCACTAACTGGGTCTTATTTGCCAGAACCTAATAGCAACTTGGAATGTTTCAAAACCAGTAACCGTCCCCTTATGTCTTATAGTGATAGATTTAAGAAGCTCATTTTATGCAACTTAACAAAGAGAAGGCTAAAGGGTGAATTGATTATAGTTTATAAGTATCTACATGGGGAACAAATATTTGATAATGGGCTCTTCAATCTAGCAAAAGCATAACATAATCCAGAGGTTGGAAGTTGAAAGCTAGATAAATTCAGACTTGAAATAAGACATATATTTTTAACAGTGAAGGTAACTGATCTTTGGAACAATTTACCAAGGGTTGTGGTAGATTCTCCATCACTGGTCATTTTAAAATCAAGATAGGATGTTTTTCAAAAAGATCTGCTCTAGGGATTATGGTGGGCAAATTCTAAGGCCTGTGCTATACAGAAGGTCAGATTGGATGGTCACAGTGGTCCCTTCTGGCCTTGGAATCTGATAGATTTTTAACATAGATCATTAAGAGTGTTGTCACAACTTGTATAGGACAGGATAGTCAACCCCCCAAAAGGTCCAAAGAGTTCTGGCTTGGTACACATGGGTATCCAAATGTCAGGATCCTTATCTGGACAATCTGATCCTCCTGATTCTACAAAACTGGGCTGGAAATAGCAGGGGAATAGGTTCTCTCCCAAGGTGTTTTGGTCTTTCCTGCTTCTAGATAGACTAGAAATACAAGGCCAGCTCTTGTAATAGAATTTCAATAATTCTGCTTCCAGGGTCTTATCCCACTCCATTGAAGATAGCGGAAGGATTCCTACTGACTTCTTGGGGAGTTAGATCAGCCCCCTTGTTGATGTGGTGATTCACCATCATAAATAAAATGGCCTGGTATAAAACACAACCTGGAGATTGGCCATTCCTGAAAGAATTTACATCTATGGCCCTAATCCTCAAAACACTCCACCATGAGTAAAGTCATGGACATGCTGTAGTGTTTTCAGGGTTGGTGCCTAGAAGCCAAACACAGAAAGGGTTTCTTGCAGTGGGAGCAAGGTGGGAGAAAGAGAACTGGGGCTCACCATGACATGGAGCCTTCTGTGACTCTGGCCCCAACCTTGGGCCATGACCGTGTGCTCATCCCTGAGTCAAAGCCCTACTCCCCATTTAGAGAGGTGATGGCAGCCTACCCAGCAGTAGAGGCAGCAGCATAGACACCTGTCTACTTCCAGGAGCAGCAGAAATGGCAGTAGAGGGCCCTTTCACTCTTGGGTAGGCAGGAGTAGCAGGAGAGGGCCTCATAGTACTTATCCCAGCACTCAGAATGTGTGTGCCTAGGTGAGTTGGGTTGGTGTACTCTTATTTTGCTACACATGCATTTCTTTACTAGGGCAGTGTTGGCAGTGACCCCCAGGGCAGTTGGACTTGAAGTTAACATGCCATTGAGATGAATGTGACAGAGCTATTGTTTCAGGTTGGCTGCAGACTCAGGCAGTCACTCCTGCATCAACTGTACTTGGGTCACATTTTCAAACTTTTCTTCTCAACCAACCATGAGGACTAGAAATGTCTTTTCTTTAAAGGAAAAGAGATTCTGATGTAATCATATGACTCCAGGAGCTGGGGCTTTAACCCAGGCCTATAATGCCTATGACTTAACCTGTCTAAAACAATAGCCATGTCATTTTAAAATAAATTACCAATGGGCTAAAGGGAGCATTAGTATGTGTTTTTTAGCAAACTCATCAGAATGAAAGTGTTCATTTGTCCATTCTCCATTTTTCTCTTCAAGATGGCCATAAACTTAACATATAACAAACAGTAACTTTTGGAATTTTTTGTTATGTGGCTGTGAATCATCTCAAGTAATATTTGGAGTTATTTTATTGCATAGCTGTGAATCAACTCAGTTTGTCCTTTCAACTTGCCTTCTGCTTTTACAAGGCTTTAGTATCTGATTACTTTTCACCTGAGTGAGTCCTGATGGTTGGTATCCTTGATTTACAGGTACTGCTGCAGCAGAGTGGATGTTAGAGTTACATTTCTCTCCAGTTGGATAGTATATTGTAGCTCATGTTCTATGCCCCAGCATGTACGTACGTGTGTTTGTGGTTTCTGCCTCAACAAATGGCACCAGCATAAATTTAACGGCTTTCTTGGAGGGATTACATCTCTATTGACTCCAGCCCCAAAGCAGCATGCAACACACCCGAACGATAATGGAGAGGATTCCTTATAACATGCTTGTGGCCGGTGAGTTTGGACTCCAAGGAAAGAAGGCAAGTTACATTATAGTGGCTCATGCAGGAGTAAAGATGAGAGAGTTTGGGATATAGTTCTTCCATCCCAATTTCTTGTATTGCCTCTGGCTTTGAGTGTCCCCAAGTTTGGCCCTTTCCTGTTACTGTGGCTCAGTTTTCTATAGAATAGCTTTATCTCTAAACCTAACCTAACCATCTCCTCATAACTTTTCTGGTATGCTGACTGCATGATACCAGGATCTCTAGCCACTAGTTCAGATCTTTCCCTTTTTATCTTTGATATGGATCCAAAATGCATCATAAAATCCGTGGGACCAACATCATCCCTGGTGTAACTCCACTTAAGTCAATGAAGTTACACCAGCAATAAATGTGGCTGCTGACTCTTCTTTCCCACTAATCCTTTTATCTTTTTATCATTTTCCCGCAAATCTTTTAAAAACCAAAACCAAAAAGTTTTACATCCTTTTAAAACCAAATGACAGGGTCAAACCTCCTCATCCCTTTGCCTCTCTCTTGGCTGTTAGAAAAAAAAAATCGAGATGAAAATCCTTTTGTTTCTTTGTCACCCGTTCTCTTCACTCCATTTCTTTGAAACTAGTTTTGCATTTTCTGAACTTCAGAACTGTGTCCTTAAACTTAACTTCCTTACAAAGATTTTCAATCAGTCACTTATGTTAATCCAGAGCCCACAATATCTACCATAAAATTATCGTTAGGACGATGTAGACTTTAAAAGAAAAACATAATGGAAAATAATTTTTAAATCATATTTTCCTCAAGCTCTGGCTAATTTTCTTAATTGTCTGCTTCTTTGAAAAAAGTAATTTTTATAGTCCACATTTTTCCTCCTGCTGTGCATCCTTTGAAGCACACAAATAATGTAAGATCTAGATATCCATCTTCTTGCACCATTTATCATGGCTCTTCAAGACTCTTCTCTGAATTACTTGTGCTACTGTAAGGATTAAAAGGCTCTCAGTTCATATAATGTGGTCTTTTTAGTTAATTTAGGCACAGTTCGTATTGTTCATTGAGTGCATTTAGTCTGAAGGCACCATCACAACAAAGAAAATGGCCGCTCACCTCTATTTCACAGCTGTAAATTTCACATTCTGCTTCCCATTTCAGCACTGTGTGTTATCTATTGTAGTATTTCTTTCTCTGACAAGAAAAACATTTACAGCCAGTTTCCAGTATGCTTACTGACGTTGCATCATTACTTCTTCCACAAGTAATCCCGTTGAAATCAATGAGGCTACTCAAGGAATAAAGTACTACTCAGTCTGAGCAAGGGAGGCAGAATCTGGCTCTAAAATATTTGCATGTATATACAATCTATTTAATCTGCTCAGCAAAGTTTTAAGAGCAAAAGTGCCCATAAAGTATTGCTCCCCTTCTGCCCACAGACAATTGCTGCTGTTGCCAAGAGAATGTTTTTCCAATAAAATAAAATTTAAACCATGGAAAAGAAAAAGAACCAGAAAGGGGGAAAAATTAAGACAGAATCACTAATTTGATTATCAACAATCTCCAAAATTCACATTAAGCAATTATTTTGTTGAAAAGCTAGAAAGGACATTTGAGACAGGTGCTGTTCTGACCACTTGATGGCACCTCCTCCTGGCTGTTCTGGGAATTAGCTCTGGCCAACCATCACCCCTTTCCAGCGGTTGCACTCCATCACTCTCTGTTACTCACTCTGCAGCTCCTCTCTCACTCCAGGAGCTGCAGCTTCCTCTGTGACTGTGTCCTCTGGCCAGGTCACTAAGTGGTTTCCCCTTCCTGGGGGAAGGGGAGAGTCCTTCAAAGTCTTTCTGCTCAAGCAGCATCAGGCAGTTCTCCCACCCTCGGCCATGACCCTGTAGCTCCTGCAGTGACTTAGGCAGTCTTCTAATTCACTGGCCCAAAAGTACCACTTGGCAATGGTCAGTCGGGGAACCCTGGCCTGCCCTCTACTTTGGGTTCCAGTCCAGGGCCTTAACCAAGGAGTCAAAGTCTGCAACTTCTCTAACCTTAATGTTTTCGCCTTTGGACTACTTCCTACCTTGCTTCTACTCATTCTAGTCAGACCCCTCTCTCACAGGGTCTACTAGGTCTCAGGGATTCCTAGCCATCCTTCCCTCTCTCTTCCCTCAGGGAGAGTGACTACCACTTTTCACCCTGCAGCCCACCTCTGTTGTCAGTCTCTTGGCTTTATGTAAGCGCCACCTGTTCCCTTACAGGTGATCTTGCTTCCAATTACTGGTCCCTTCTCAGCCTAAATCCCTGTTTGCTACCTAATTGGTTGATTGGGCCTGCCTGGTTTAATTCAACCCTCTCAGGGCCAGTGTGAGGAGCCTGCACCATCACAACATTCTTTTACAGTAATTTCCTAGCTGCCATTCATAACACAAAGGGGGAGAAGATAAAAAAGAGTCTTTGAGCTATGGAGCCATTCAGGTTTTATCAGCGTTTCTATTAAAGGAAAATGCACCTTAAAATAAATATTATATATACACACATATGCTGAGAAACTGCTACTGTGTCTTTGTTCATTGGGTCCAGAAATATTTGAGACACTGAAAACAGCTGACCAAGAGGATGAATGAAAATCCACTGGGGTCCCATGGAACAGATACGTTGAATGCCAGGATTGCAATGGTATACCTATGAGGGGATCACTGCTTCAGGTCCCAGAGAACTGGCACGGTGTGGTGGGACCACTGTGTCTTGGAAACCTGGGATGATGACCAGTGGCTGCACAAATTCCAAACGAGGAAGCAGACCTTCATGGAATTATGTCAGGAACATGAACCAACTCTCCAGCATCAGACCTAGCCGACTCATTTTTGGAAACATATACCAGTACAGAAGTGGGTGGCGATTGCCCTTAGGAAGTTGGCAACACTTGACAGCTAATGGTCAATTGCCAACCACATTGGGGCTGGGAAGTCAACTGTCGGGCTGGTGGTTGTACAGGTTCGCCGTACTGTGAACTATATAACCCAAGTCCCTGAAATTATAGCTGGATATCAGAGGATGGGGTTTCTGAAATCTGCTGGGGCCATCAACAGAACACACACATCCCACTGATTTTGGCATCCAAAAGGTACCAGTGAATACATGAACTGAAAAGGTTAAAATTTCCTCATTCTCAAATGCTTAGTGGATCATAGGGGTCAGTTTATGAACACCAACGTTAGACACAGCAGCGTGCTCAGTAAATCAGGATTGTGTCTGAGGCAGGAAGAAAGTACTTCACTGGAGATGCCCATGAATCAGTCTAGGTGCCGGTCTGGCCAATGTTGTTTGCATAATTGTGTAATGCTGTGCCTTGAACAACCTATGTGAGGCTAAAGGGGAATATTTCAGGAGCGAGTGGGCACAGGACAAATTATGTTTGCAAACCTGGCAGCTGGATCCCACCCATGTGCACACTGCTCTTGGTTCCTGGTGGACAAGGGAAATTTGTGATACTATTTGCTCACACATTAAGGAACAGTGGGGAGCCAGAAGGGCCACGGGACTCTATGAGATGCTATGGTGCTGCTGGAAAAGCTCAATAGATCAATGCGACAAAATTGCGTTGCAACATACCTTGGCAGGTTTCAATCCCCAGCAGCCGATGTTAATGTACCAAAAGAAAGCAAACAGTTGTATGAGGACCCCTTCACAAGGCTAACACCTTTAGCGGTGGTTGTGTGCTGTGGAGTTGTAAATGCAATTTAATGCCAGCATTGAACAACATTTTTATTATGTTAACAGTGGTTTAAAGGTGCTTTATGAGGAGCACTTAATCATTGTTAAAGTACTTGAGAAACAGTTCAGTAAGGGGCTTCACAAATTCCTTCTTCACAATCTGTTCTGCTACTGGTGAGCACAGCACTTATCATCTGCTGTGCATGAGTACACTCAGGTTCCAGGGAGTGATGCTTGTTGTGGGTGGAGGATGAGGGATCGTTAAAGTATAGCCCTGTGTTGTCACTGTGATATTGTCACTGTTCATTTTTTAGTTTTGTTTCCCTTCTCTGTATTGCCACTTGCATTATTTATGAAGGCATAACAATGTTTATGTACACGTCTCTTCTGTTCCACATTCCGGTGCTGTGGACAGCAACAGTTACATCACAGCTTAGTTCAGCATCATGAACCCGGTGGGCTTGTTTTTTAAGATTAGAAAATTTATGGCTGGAAAGGGGCGGAATGGGAGTGTGGGAGGGGCAGAGAATTCTTTGCATTTCTATGGCAACAAACAGTTAAAGAAATCACAGTTATGTTTTGTAAATCCTGCTGACCCATTCCCATTGTGTGGGCAATAACCCATTGATCATACTGAAAAAGCAAGGTACACACACAATTTAAGTGAACAGTAAATTTTATTTAAAGAGAATTGTGGAACCCAGAACTAAAATGGTTTAATAGGAACTGGAGACAAACAAACAAACAAACAAACAAACAAAGGGTCAAATTCTCTGAGAAATGTACAAACATTAATGTCTGTGGACCTGTCTCCTTGCCCTTCCTCTCTGCCTCACCCTGACAAGGGGGCAGGGAACAGCGGCAGAATATTGTGCAGGAGAACAAGCAGGAACGTCTCCTGAATAGAGGCTGGGAGCCAAACACAGGCTGGGATACAGGGACTGACTTGGGCTCATCATTTCCCTCCTGCATTCTCTGGGGGGTTTCCCTGTGAGGGTTTTCAGGTGCTGGCAGAGGGTGCTGTACCAGGCATCCGACCATGCTCCTTCCCATCATGATGGGGGATTGGATCCATTGCTTAAAGAACAGGCTGGGCAGTAGCTGGAGGAGGAGGAGGAGGTGGTGTTGGTGTGTGGTACCAGAGAGCAGCAGTGGCCATGGTGGCAGGTGGGCCCCAAAAGCAGTTCAGTCACCAGATGCACTAGGGATTGCATGAATGCATGGTTCCGTTCCCTATGGGCATACTTCCATTCCCTCTGGCGTGACTCCATTTCAAGGAACTGGTTCATGAGTGCCTCATCCTGTCGCAGAGCATGGTCCTCCCATGCCAAGGCATTCGAACTGCTCCTGACACCTTTTGTCAGTGCCAAAGAGCAGGTCCTCCAGGGTCCTTCTCCATTCGCCTCTGCTGTCTCTGCGGTGCTGCTCCTGTCCTCCTGGTTGAATGGGTTCCCTCTCTCTCTCTTGCAAGAGGCAATCGGTTCAAACTACAGCATAGTAAATTTAGATTAAATCTCAGGAAAAGCTTCCTAACTGGAAGTTGGACAATGGAACAGACTGCCTAGGGAGGTTGTGGAAGCTCCTTCATTGGAGGTTTCCAAGCCATCTGCCTTGGATGGTTTAGGCACAACGAATTCTGCATCTTGGCAGGGGCTTAGACTAGGTAATCCTTGTAGTCCCTTTGAACCCTATGATTCTATCAGCCTTGGTATGCCCAGCCAAGTCAATGACAAGGGTACCATTATATTTCATTTCTCCTTTGAAGGAACCTAAGAAATCCCCTCACATAACACAACTGTACTGCCGAAGGCCACAATATTGATATTTTTCAGCATCTCAGGAATGCAACCGTTACAGTCCCTGTCCTTCTCAGACAGCTTTTGCGGCTCACGAGGAAGGAGCTGAGTGTAATAGTGGGAAGAGACCTGCAGTACTGTTATTAAAATGTTGTAATGTTTACATTGCATGTAGGGGCTGGGTAGGGTGGAGCTCAGTTTCCTTTCAGGGGCAGTCTTGCCAGTTACTTATTTGTTCTTTAAAGGCTGGCCATCATTTGGAGAACATTACAGTTTTGAAGGTACAGGAATGGCAAAGAGAGGTATCTTTCCAGTCCTGTGAAGGAGATCCAGCCAGCTATGCCAGAGAGATGTTTCTGCTAATGGTGACCCCTCTACATATTGCTGAGTGGGAGGGGTTTGGTGAGCTATGAAGGTGGACCGAGCACATTTGCCCTGCCATTAAATCTGAAGAACCAGTTTCAATACACCAAAAATTTATTGAATTATGCTTACAGGACTGGGAGGCAATTCGAAAGGAAACAGACTATGTTCTAAGCTGTTTGCAGTGTTGTAGCTGTGTTGGTCCCAGGATATTAGAGAGGCAAGGTGGGTGAGGTAATACCTTTTATTGGACCAACTTCTGTTGGTTTGTATTCTAACCATGTATTCTAAGCTAAGAGATGGAGTTCCTATGGAAGAAGAACAGAGAACCACAAAGAATGTCCACCCACCATCACTCTACATCACTAGAAAGTCTGGCCTCTGTGTCCAGTGAACAGCATTGAAAGGGACAGGGAAACAGACAGCAAGTGTATTTTCTTCCCTGAATGTTTGTATTGACACAACAAACTTGTCACCTCTCCACTGATAAGGGACATGACCCTGTGTTTGTGCAGCCAACCAAGTGAGTGTTTCACCCTCCCCCGCTTCTTCCAGCTTCTGCTGATTGCATCCATACATGGAGAGATCAGACACCACGGACGGGGAAATGTAACGGGGAAAGGCTTGAAATGGTCACAGGGAGAATGGATGGCTCTGACATTCCTTGGACAGCTAAACTGTTCCCTTTCCCTTCCTTGGGTGTAGGCAGGCCCGCACCCATGCCAGCAACTACCCCCCAGTCCTTCTGAACAGCTAATGTTCCTAAGGGGAAATAAAGTTGTGAGGCATGGTGGAATCAGGGGCGAGGGATAAGTTTGGGTCTTTGAACAACCATAAATGTCATACAACTGTTCTTTCCCCACCGGCCTTTTACCAAACCCTCCCCCTCCCTGATTTCTCACCTTTCCTCATGCCCCAGGGACTATCGCTGCCAAAGTGCTGGCTGAGAAATGCACAGACACAGAGGCACAGTGACGGCTCATTAGTAATCTTTCTGATAAGCTTCTGCTACACGACTTACAGTGTTACACTAATACACAGCTGTAAATCGAGTTATCGTCGATTTACCGCTGTGTATTACTCAGGGACCATGTTGGGATGAGGGTGGGGGCTGGCTTCTCTGGAGCAAGAGGGGATATTTCCAGGAAGTGGGTGTGGGGGTGAATTGCAATACTTGACAGCCTCAAGTTCTGGTTGCCGCTCTGGGGTCTTCCTCAACTAGGTCTGCCAGGTTCAGGTGCAGAAGCGCATGCTCCTCTTCCTCTGGGTCTTCCTCACCGGTCCACATTGGCTTCTTGTCCTGTCTCTCATCAGCATCCCATCATGTGATGATGCTGGTGGGGTTCAGGAGGGAGCCAAGAGTCACTTCAGGCTTCATACTCGCAGCTCTGCTCAGCACCTTGTCAAGCTCACTGTAGCGGGGCATGTAGGAGATTCCTACCTTGAGTGATTGTTTGGGTCCCTCACCCTCCAGTAGAGGAGCCTCAGGTGCTTCATGAGCTCCTGGCACTGGATCAGAGTCCAATGAATGTCACCTCCTCCAGCCTCTGTGAGATCTCCCAATACAGGTATATGTTCCTGCCACTCCGGACAAAGTTGTGGAGGACAGTGTACTCTGCCCACACACTGATCAGCACTTGGGTACATCAGAGACAAGGCGGCAGCTCTTGATACCTGATCCAGGATCGCCTCTTTCTGCTCGATAGAGTCATGACCCACAGGCCTCAAAGCAAGATCTACAGGAGCAGCCATGCTCCAACCCTCCACTTGGCAGCGTGCTAACAGCTGCTTGTCCAGGACCCATGAAGCCCAGCCCCAGTGTGAGGTTCTGCCCTTGAAGTCTTACTGGTGCAGTCTTAGAGTAGCTGATTGGCCTGCTGCTTAAGCCAGCAGCAGGAACAGGAAGCTGTCTGAACTGGGATCCACCCTGTCCCTGCTCCTGCTCCTCTGGCTTGACTTCTTGGCATCCCAACCCAGCTTGACTCCTAGCATCTGACTTGTGGTTCTGATCTCCAATTTGTCTCCTCTCTCAGACCCCCTGGTATCCTGACCCAGCCTGACTCTGGTTACTAACTTGTGGATCTGATCTCAAACACTCATGTCTCATGACTGTGGCCCCACGAGGTCTGACTGCCCATGACCTGGCCATGACAGCTTGTTGGGACCACAGTAACCCTACGACACTGAATCTGGTGCAAGAAGGATGGACCCCACTGTCACAGCCACCAGAAGCATTAGAATCGCATAAATGGGCCCTCCATCTTCAGGCGGATAATCAAACACCGCAGGCCCAAGTTGCGCAACTGAGGGGGGAAAACCAGTGACTTCAGGAACAAGTGAGGCAGCTTAGCCCTGAGAATGCCATGCTGTGTACATCCCCTGCAGTGCCTTGTCCTGAACAGGGGCCTACGATACCCATGGCTCGATGGGAAGCACTGGTGGTTCTGGGGCTTCATGAACCAATGCCGCCTTCTCCTCCTGATGCCCAGAATCGATGCCTCTGATCAGTCTAAGGTGACCATGGTAATTAGCCTGCTGATGGGAGACACATTGGACTGGGCCTTCCCACTGCTGGAAGACCATAGCCTGGTACTGTCAAACTGGGATGCCTTTCTCCAGCCAATATCAACTATCTTCAATGACCTGCACCGAGTTTGAATGGCCGAGGCCACCCTGAGGAGAGTCTGGCAGAGGCAAGGCACAGTGACTTCCTATGTGGCACAGTTCTCCTGCCGCACAGCAGATACAGTGTGGAATGAAGCAGTACCACTGTACCAGTTCTGGTGGTCCTTGCAGAAAGAAATCAAAGACTAACTGGCCTGCAGAGAGATGCCTATGGGCCTAGATGCTCTTGTGGACCTTGCCATCCACATCGTTGAGTGACTGTGAGAGCAAAGAGATGAGAAAAGAGATTCCCTGAAGTCCCTCTACAACGTACAGGGACCTCACTTTCTGTATTGCCCACGAAACGCATACAAGTCGATTTGTCTCACTAGTGGTTCACTCTTGAAGAAAAAAGAACAGTGCCATCAATGCCACCTGTGCTTCTACTGTGGTCAGCTGTTTTCAGTGTCTCAAATATTTCTGGATCCAATGAACAAAGACACAGTATCAGTTTCTCACCCACGAGCCCGCACCCCCAGCTGGAGCCCTCACCCCCTCCCACATCCTAACCCCCCAATTTCATGAGCATTCCTGGCTCACCATACAATTTCCATACTCAGATGTGGCCCAAGGGCCAAAAAGTTTGCCCACCCCTGCTCTAGACTGTGCTGATGCTCACTCCTGTCTGAGCCCCTAGACTGTGCTGGTGCTCACCCTTACTTGCGGTTCATAGACTACTTAACTGCTCTGCCCTGATTGCAGATCAGAGCCTATTAACTGTTTGCTGTCCCGCCCTGACCAACAGCCCGGGGCTCATAGATTGCTGTACTGTTCTGCTCGGCTGGAGGGCCATAGCACTAGGGGTAACTAATTCCCCTCTTTTGACCTCCTTCAGAGAGTGTCAGGGAGGGATGGCCATGCAGCTTACAGGGGGTGTATACAATATTCACTGTTAATGATGTTCCACGCTATACAGAAATACAATGAAAAAAACCCCACATCAGAATTTTGATTTAAATCTTCCCTTGTAAACCAAAGAAACATTTTAGAATTCCATCAATGTAAAAAATCATTAATCTGGTTGTTTTATAGCCTCCCCCCAGCCCCAGTGCACTTCTCCTCCCCTCCATGACATGGGAAGCCAGATTCTAAATGCTCCCTCTCAACGGTGCAAAATGCAGAATTCTGTGATTGAAAAGCAATTCTAATATGGAAAATTAGGTTGTAAAACACTGCAACCCGCACGCAGCAGAAACATTTTGAAGCTACAGTTTGGAACAGAAGGGATGAGGTGATAAATATTAAAAGTCGACCTAATAATAGCAATACATAATGATTCTGATGATTCCAAAATTATTTTTAGAAAGATATGCATTGCTGAAATATCACCCAGTGAGACTACAGCATAATTAAGCAATGATTAATCAATACTTAACTAAAGAGATTAAGCTCAGGAAAAACAATTAATTGAAGTTAAGTGAACTTTGACAAGTTGTATTAAGCTCAGGCTCTAATTTACAGAAGGAGGTGTACCCTCTAAATGGAGGGACATGCAAATTTTAGATGCTAACAAAGGGGTGGGTCATATTCATCCTACAGATTAGTAGATACTACTGAGGCGTCTTTGGTGGGGAACTATACATCTCAGTTTTAAAGGAGAAACCAATCTATTTTTTCCCTGCTCATCCAACACATTCGTTGTTATTATGAATCTTAGATCTGATATTCAATCCAGCTATCTGGAGAAACAAATACAGTGAAGAATCACAGTTGAATGAGAGGTATGTAATTCAGTATGAAAGAGGGGACATGCAATAAGATTGTTTTGATTAGCCCATTGAGAATGAATCAAAGAATGAGTCTTGAGCCCATGCGAACAGGCCAGTTCAGTCCACACAGGGGCTCTGATTCAGGAGACATAGGACAGAAGGTGCAACCCAGGGATGAATTAGGGGAAGAAAGATGGCTTTAAGCTACTTTTGTATGCTCTGTCGATTCTGGGCTACTCCGTGAGCTGAAACAGCTTCTAAATTTAGACAGAGCGGAGCCCAATCCAGGCTGACAATGTGTTCCTCGGCAGCCCAGAATCTCCGTAACACCATGCACTATGGGGCTGCTCCCTGTTACCTTCTGCACATGCCCTGCACTGGGGCCTGTAAGAGGGGCAGCATAAGGGCATATATGGGAGCACTACGTTATTCCTACACTGGGGCCAGTTATGATGCATTAAGGCCACTTATACTCTGCTAGAGTGGCATATAGGGGCCAGAATGCGGTATCAAAACTATCCCACAGGTTTAGCTTATCTTAGCAGGTTCTGTCTTTAGGTGTGTCAGGGTTCCCTCCCCACTCTGAACTCTAGGGTACAGACATGGGTACCCACATGACTGTCCCCCTAAACTTATTTCTACCAGTTTAGGTTAAAAACTCCCCAAGGCACAAATTCTCCCTTGTACCTTGGATTAGGTAACACCACCACCACCAAGTGATTTAGACAAACTCAGGGAAAGGTCCATTTGGAGTTCCTACTCCCCCCTAATATCCCACCAAGCCCCTGTACCCCCTTTCCTGGGGAGGCTTGAGAATAAACAAGATGAGCACAGACCAACCTTGTGGTTTTTTAGGACACTAAAAAAACCCGCAATCTAAAAGAAACAGAACTTTATTATAAAGAAAAAAGGTAAAAGAAGCACCTCTGTAAAATTAGAATGGAAGATAATCTTACAGGGCAATCAGATTCAAAAACACAGAGGATTTACCTCTGGGCCAAACTTTAAAGTTACAAAAAGAAAACCAGGAATACACCTTCCTCTCACCACAGAGAAAATCACAAGCCAAAACAAAAATAAGCTAACGCATTCCCTTGCTAGTACTTACTAATTCTAATGGAGTTGGATTGCTTGCTTCCTTGATCTGTGTCCGGCAAGCACACAGAACAGACAGACCAAAATCTTTATAGATTGCAGTTACAGATTATGTCAATAACGTCACACCCCAATACTAATTTTTCCCTACTGTTACTCAAACCGTCTTGTCAACTGTCTGTAATGGGCCACTCTCTTACCACTTCAAAAGTTATTTTTCCTCCCTTGGTATCCTGCTGTTAATTGATTTATCTCGTTGGACTGACCTCACACTTGGTAAAGCAACCCCCCATCCTTTCATGTATTTATACCTGCTCCTGTATTTTCACTCCACCCCGATGAAGTGGGTTCTAGCCCACGAAAGCTTATGCCCAAATAAATTTGTTAGTCTCTAAGGTGCCACAGGGACTCCTTGTTGTTTTTGCTGATACAGACTAACACGGCTGTTACTCTGAAACCTCTCTCCGAGATGTATCCCTTGCTGTCCATTGACACTGTTTGCTGCATTTAAAGAGTGGGATGCAACCAAGATTAGAGTAGATAAAATGACAAGATTACTCCGGCTAGTGGTTAATTGCTCTGACTCTGGTGTTCAGATCCAAAGGAGGAATGGCCTGAGGATGATTCAAACCCATGTTTGTGCCCTGAATGATAAGTGATTAGCTCATAAGCACCGGGTAATGAGAACTGTCAAATATAAATGTGACAAACTACCTGAAGGGAACACGGGCAACTGCCGTGGCTGCACAGAGGACACATGTTTCTTCGTTTTGTGGGGACTGGATCAGTTTGAAGTGAAAGATGGACCTGAACTGGAACTTCAGCTCCGGACATCTATGAACTTTAGACTCAAATTTGCAGCTGGACATGAACTTGTTCAAACTGCCTGCCTGGGCTTCTCTCTAGAGTGAGTCAAACCGTGACTCTGAACAGGAACACCCCTAAACATTTGGTTCATATCCTGGTCCAAATTCCAGGGCTAGGGCCCAGCTTTAAATTTGAATTCCCCTTTTAAAACAGGCACAGGACGTGCAAGGGAGTCACCCCTTAGTATCATTTAAATCACAGTAGCACCTAACAATTTCAACCGAGATCAGGCCGCCATTGTGCTAAGCATCGAACAGACACTGTATATAATAAGAGACATGCCCTGTTTCAAAAAGCTTATACTCTAAATAGAGAAGACAGGTAAAATGTGGGAGGGGAAACACAGGCACAGAGAGCTTGAGTGATGTGTCCAAGGTTACACAGTAGATCAATGGCAGAGCCAGTTACAGACCCCAGTGCCCTACCCATTAGACCACACTGCCTCTGCTATAGCATGCTTGAACAAAATCAGCCCTTTAAAGTGCATACAGATGATTCAGCATGGAAGGCTATAGAAATGTTCATTATTAATATAGTGCTACCTGCGCTTGCTATATTTCCTAGGCGTCACTCGCTGAGTGGTGGAAAGCTGTCTGCAGTCATTAATTAAACACCCAGGGGGGTTATTTCCAAGTGTACTGTGTAGTTGTTAATGGCATCTATTCCACTTCTTATAATGTGAAATTCTCTCTCTCTCTTGCGCACACCCGAACACACTCAAACATCCACCAGGGCACAGCACAAGGCCTGGGGCATCACTTAAATGGCTTATAGGACTCTTTCTTTGTACAGGGGTGAATTTCACCCTTTGCCAGCGTGGGGCACCCTTCACTCAGGAGGGATCTCTCCAGCTCTGAGGCAGACCAGCCAGCTTTTAAATTTCCCTGGCCTAAGACAGTCTCCTTGGAATGATGAATCTCTTTCCTTTTGATCCCCATTATTTCTGTAAATGGGAGAGTGCTGTAACTTTGTGGAAGTTAGGCTAATTAGAGCAGCTATGTCTAATCTCATTGATCTGCATTTTAAAGCTCAGCTGTGTAAGGAGGGAAAACACATTGGACTAGAAATGGCTTTTGCCAGTTATCTACATCGAAGTGTAGAGTGCAGAAGAGTAGATTAACTGAGCACAGGCTGCTGCTCCTGGTTGCTAAAAGAAAATAAATAATAAGCCAAAACAGGAGAACCTCATGCTATATTTCTCCACAGCAGAGGGCTGCATCTTTTTCTTCTTCTTCGACAAAGTATGCTAAAAGGTATGTGAAACTATGACCCACAGAAAACATTTCTCTAAACTGCACAGTGCTTTGGACAGGGACTTATATAACATCAGAGAGCGAGCCTGCTAACGCACAAAGAGCGTCTCGTTTTTATGGGCAGAGTCAGCAAAGCCATTCATCACTTAGGGCTGCACTCTGCCACCCTTACTCACCTGGATTAGCACCCTGTGTGGAGGCTCAGGACAAGGCCTATAAAGTCGCATATACCCTTTGTGCTGGCCTTCTGCTCCCAGTGACTCATAGCTGCCAGGTTTTGCACAGTTCTACATGTAACATGTATGTAAAATAAGCTAATTTGCATATTTGCCTATAACGTTAAAGAACTGGTGCAATTTCAAGCTGGTGAAAGGCCTCAGCATGACATCCCTGGTGAACGAAATCCTTTGTTGAGGATCAGGGCAGCAGCACAGTAAGCTTCACCACACCCACTGCTCTCCCAGAATGCCTTGCTTCTGATTTGGAGAACTTTGGAGGGGATTTTCTCTAGGGGTTATAGGAGAAGTTTGGTTGCAGTTTTTGGTCTTCCTCCTGATTTTGCTGCTTAGTCCAAAGCATGGTGCCGAGTTTGCGATGTGGGAGCTGGAAGGAGAGACCCTCCTAATTTCTCATCTAGGGACAACTATACATTCATTAGAGGGAAACAACTTTTAATTTCTCCTGAGTTAGATTGGATGCAAACCAGTGACCTATGGTGCATCAGAGCCTTTTCCTATTAACAGTGCCCTGAATAGCCCCACAAT
Organism: Caretta caretta; assembly: GCF_965140235.1. Classification (NCBI taxonomy): domain Eukaryota; kingdom Metazoa; phylum Chordata; order Testudines; family Cheloniidae; genus Caretta; species Caretta caretta. The sequence continues at coordinate 14,822,051 of NC_134207.1, read as the reverse complement.
AAGAGCTAATGTAAGAGGCATACTAGCTATCTGAAACACAGAAACACTGCATTAAAGAAAATTAAGAGTATACAATCAAGTACTTAAAAGTTAGGAAATGTCAGAATTAAGGTATCTGGGTGACTTTAATTTGGACCCGATGTGTCTATGCATTACGATACATACTCTTTAGTTACATGATCACATACTGTACACACTCACACACACAAGACCTCAGCATGGCTTGATCTTTGGCCTTGAGCACAGTACAGACTTGAAGTAATGTAGTCACTGGTAGAAGTAGTTATTCTCTCTATGAGGTCCAGCACCTAGAAGATGATGACATGAAAGATTCTGCCAGTGGCTTTCACATTTGTTTGTGAGAGACCTGTTGAATTCTGGGTATCCTACATTCTGCTCCTGGCTCTGGAAGCAGAATGTGATCAAGTGATCAGAGCAGTAGTTACAGACAGCAACACCAATCCCACAGATTTGGCACAATTATTCTGAAAGGCAGAGCATTGCCTTGATTTGGGCAGGCAAGCAAAGCACCTTCCCCATATTAATAATGTGGTTCAAACAAACCCCACATCAAAGCTTCTTCTATCACTGGTGTGAACATTTTGAAGTACCAGAAGAACCACAGTTCCCATGGTATTTCTGGTAAGGAGACACCACAGGAGGAGACATGTAAAGAAAAGTGCTAAACGCTCTTTAAAACAAACGAAAAAACCAAGTCTGCAGCCATTAAAGAAAAACCTCAGAAATGTGAACCAAGTGGCTAATTCATCACTGCAAAACAAGCTTTTACACTGAACTGGCTATCTCAAGTTAGCTGTCCTGCTGTAAAATCCTCGTGGAGACAATGTTGTAGTTTTCAACTTGATGCAGTGAGTCAGCAGAGATCCTGGAATAATAGTTCTGAAAGGTGGGAACTGCTACATTCAGCTAAGCCACTTGCTGATAACTTTAAATGGTTTCATTCCTCACATAAATAAGGAGAGGGAGGGTTTCAGAGCTGCATGGCTGTCTATGACAGGTTTCAGAGTAGCAGCTGTGTTAGTCTGTGTCCGAAAAAAGAACAGGAGTACTTGTGGCACCTTAGAGACTAACAAATTTATTTGAATCTATTTCCTTAAGTTAAATATCCTCACACTTTCTTGTCAACTGTCTAAATGAGCCATCTTGATTATCACTACAAAAGTTTTTTTCTCCTGCTGATAATAGAGCATCTTAACTAATTAGATTCTCACAGTTTGTGTGGTAACTTCCAATTTATCTGAGTGTGTGTGTGTGTGTGTATATATATATATATATATATATATATATATATATATATATATATAATCTTACTATATGTTCCATTCTATGCATCTGATGAAGTGGGCTGTAGCCCACGAAAGCTTATGCTCAAATAAATTGGTTAGTCTCTAAGGTGCCACAAGTACTCCTTTTCTTTTTGCGAATACAGACTAACACGGCTGTTACTCTGAAACCTGTCATAGGTGGTCATAACAGAGACCTAATTTTTTTCCTCTGCTGTGCTAGGAATGATTTTGTGCAATCTTTTACCTTATTTAAAAAATGGGAGAATGATAATTGTAGCCTCGTAGGCTGGTGGCGTGAGGAATTAGTTGGAAATAAGGTATGCTATGACCAGGGACCCCATGGTGTCAACTGGAAGAGGGATAAAGGCTGCATAGTTGTTTACAGGGATCCCTTGGGTCTGATGTCTACATGTTGGTGCACCAAAGGGTGGCATATGAGGTCTCTACCAATAGCCAGTAATGCACTGGTCATCCTAATCACTGCAAGATGTATGTGCAGATGATATTTAAGGAATTGGTTTTCAGTATAGATACATATGTTCTTAAAGTATAAGAGTTAAGGCAAGTCACCAGGAGGTGATAAACATGTTCTGTTTGGGCAGGGTGAAGTAGACACCTTTCTGGTTGGTTATTGCGTGGCTTGCAATGCATGTCTCTTTGCATTACTGAGCCTGATGCTAATGAAAAGATTGTGAATTCACATAAGAGCAGATCTGTAGGAAAAAAACAAACCCAGCAGGGGGAGCATCCTGTTTACAAGTAAAGAGAATATAGTTCTGAGGTATAACTGGGCGTACTGAGGTTCATTTGGGATCCTTCACCAAGGAAACAAACCACCAGCACATCCTGTCTTATGAAAGGAGGGTCACAGCCTTGCTGGCTGGAAAATGCTGCAAAGACTTTGAGTGAGCTAAACTTTAATAGACAAGACAGTAATCTGTTAATTAAGTCTAGACTTTAGAAGGCATGTTATGATTTTATTTTACCTGTAGCCATTTGTTTCCAATATTTTATTTGCTATTTCTAGACTCTCTACACTTTGCTAAATAAACTTTTACTTGTTTTCACTATAAACATATCTAAGTGCTGTGTGGTAAGTGGAGCAGTGATCTGACGTGTAACTGGTAAGCCGGTGTGTACTGTTCCTTTGAGAGCAGCAAATCTGTGAATTCTGTGAGTATCCAATGGCCGGATGTTCCAGGGAGATGCTCAGCGGATTCGGGGGTTGGAGTGTGCCTATCACTAACCTGTAAAGGGACAGCAGAGCCTACATAGGCTGAAAGTAGAGAGCTTGTGTTGCCTGTGGCCAGTAGAGTTGGGGAGCTGACCCCCAGCAGGCACAGACAAGGCTTCCTCATGCTAAGGGCAAGTGCCTCATAACCTTAAGTACCCCCAGGAAGGATCACAGATGCACAGCAATAGTAACAGCAGTCCATAGGAGACCAGAATCTAAGGTCTTCTGACTCCAAGACATGTATACCTTCCCCTAGGCCAAAGGTATTTTGTTGGGGAAGATTTTAGTCTTTTTCTCCCTCTTGAAATTGGAATATGTGTGATGGAGCAGCCAAATGTTTGAGAATGCACATCAGTGGGCAGAGTTGGTGAATTCCACATTATGGTAATGAGGCCAGGACAATAAGGACTAATCACAGAAAGATACCTGTAGGAATCAGACCTTATACCTCTAATATTGGGGGGCACCCACAACTTGACACACCCTAACTTTGGGAACAGTTCTGAAAATATGGCCAAAATGTTTAAGAGGACGCCATTTTTGTCTCAGATTCAAACTCTGAGCAAAACCTTTGCCAAAGCAAAACGCACGATAAAATAAACTGTTGACTGAAAGATGGTCAGCTTGATTGCACAGCCTTACTGAACAGTCTCCACTGGTAAGTAACACAAACAAACCCTAGCTATGCATGCCTCAAATAAATCTCTCACTTGTGTCACAAAAGAGCAGATGGAAGCGATCACTTATTTAATATTAAAATAAAGCAAACACCATTTGATTGTTAAAGGAGCATTAGAAGAGCTCTGGGCAAGAGACTACTCATGTGGTACCAAGGTTAGAGTTGATAAGCATGACTAGTGTACGGGAATTATTCTCTTACTGCAGTGGGTGCATCTGAAGTTTCTACTGGATGGAGAGATAATGTCAGCTTTACTAGCATAACCCACTGAAATATAGGAAATTTTTATAAAACTAGTAGAGTCTTTCAAAAATGGAAGAAATATTGCTAACTGCCATCACTGTGTAAAACCAAACAAATGGGCTCATCCTAAGAGACACTGAATGCTGTCAACTGCCAGGTCAATGGAGATGAAGATGCTCTGTGTTCCCCAATTGTGGTTTTTGCATTGCCAAAAATGGGAATGGCACAGTAAGAGCTTGGGATGCTGAGTTCAGAATTTACTTAAATTTGCATTTTCATTACCTATATAAAATGAGCAAGGCTTTGCATTTTCATATAACTAGATAGCCACAGAAAACCAGGTCGATATCAGTTAGAATATTTATTAATGTCACATGCCAATAAATCTTTGAAACAATAAATATCTAATCACTTTCCCTCAGGTTTGCTTGTTAAGTGCCAATTCAGAAATGCCTACCCGTGTCTTACATGTTTAATTTATAAATGTCTAATTATTCACTTTTGTTAACTATATGACAGCAGAAGTGATCCCATTTCAAATCTCAATAAGTTTCCCTTTAATAGGCAAATGCAGCAGCCTATGATACCTGCCTCCATTAAACCTAAATTAAATGCTCATCTGTGATACTTAATTTTTAGGCTTTCCCAAACAGAAGGAGGTGAACTTGCAGCCCAAAGCAGTCCAACAATGTTCTCTGGGGCTTTAGCTGATGTTTCAGTTTAAAGACCTGATTCAAGAGCATTTCTTCTTAGAGACTCTAGCTCTGTTTAAATGGCTGGCACTGTGGGAGGTGCCTGTATAAGAGACATTGTAATGATCATAGTAATAGTCTCTTGGTAACACCGTAGGTGGAACTGACCCACTGTTTATTTCGTGAGGAGGCATTTGAGTGAAACTGGTGTTGCCAAGTTCGCTTTTTTTATTGCAGCAATTAATGGAATATTAAACTCCCAAACTCAAGGTTGTCATTGTGCCTTGGCTCACGCAGGCTGGCTGTTCAACACAAACCCTGTTGGGTTCGTGCATGGAAGTAAGATGTCATTAAATGGCTCCCTAAACTGTGGCCTTCCCAAGGAACTCTTTCTCTGAGGGGACCTTTTCTCTGGAGTTCCCTAAAGGGCCGTTGGCAAGGGGTCGATAGAGACAAAGTCCTTATTAGAATGTTCCCATAAAGTCTGGGCATGTGCAGTGCTTAGATCCCCTCCTAGGATCTGGGCAAATCCCAAGCTCACTGAAGTCAATGAATGTCTGCCTATTGTCCAATTCCGACTCTATAGCATCTGGGTGACTTGCTCACTCAGTTTATCCCAAGAATTCAAAAGAATTCAACATAAATAGGATGCATTACAAACTGGAGAGAAAGGGACATTCGGCAAGGTCTGGCGTAAGGAGCAAAGAAGGAGTATATTAACCAAGGGGAATGAGCTGGGTAGGCAGGATAGGATAGGTTTTGTTTACCATGCTTGCTGTATATCCTCCTTATTAAGCATTTCCTCTTTATTCACACTCCAAGCAGTGCTTCACCGTTGCATCTGAGAGACAATTCAAGGGAATTTTCCTTCCAATAAATTTTCTGCTTTAGCAAGAGAGGAATTTATAAAATATATTTTTATTTAATAAAGTAGCGGTAGATTCTCTTTCTACACTACAATAAAAGCAAACAGCTAGATGTGCCCATTGTTACAGTATTTGACTCCATTCTATTTCCCAAATCTTCTCCAAAGGTGTGCATGAGGATTAATGCCTTGTTGTACCTATTACTGCAGCATATGAGTCCACTATTATCGATTCTGTCTTCACTGAAATAACATGACTTTTACATTTTCTGGGGCCCCATATTGTCCAGCAACTTGTAGCCATTTTAATCATGTAAAGCACAAATTCAACAGCTGGTTGTGTGCCCAAATACCTAACCAAGAAATCCCGAGTGAAAATGTTAAAATGGCAAATAAAGCTACTGGAAATAAATAATGTGAGAGCAAAAGAAAAGACTGTAGGCACCAGCAAATGATGCCAGAGCTGTACAGCACTAATGCAAGTAATCCAGGGAGAGAGCATTCCAAAGGCACAGGACCTGGTCCTACTTTGAGCAGGGGGTTGGACTAGACAACCTCTTGAAGTCTCTTCCAATCCTGATCTTCTATGATTCTATGACCTAGACAGAAAAGGACATGCCTTCCACCTGTCCAAGTTCATAGGCAGGACAATCAGTGAGCCCAATCCTGACAAACTCCGGTGCTGTAAAACGATGAGGAGAAGCGGGTGATTGAAAGTTGCAACTTCCAAAATTTAAAAGGCTCGCCGTTGTTTAATCTGCAGCTGGAAAGCAGGGTGGATTTAAGGGCCCCAGCCAGGTAGCCTAATGGTCACGGTTGTTGTATTTGCCCAACAAGAGGTCAGTCCAAGGTTTGTGGTAAGGCTCAGAAGTCAATTAGAGTAGCATTAGACCAGGTTTTAGTTAGCTTTGTAGTGATAAAAGTTAGTTTTGTTTCATTCAATCTGTTGGACTTTCTAGAATGTGACAAGGGATGTTACTTAAAAACAGCCGGAGGCCTTTGAGAGAACAAACGCTGACTGATCAGGCTTAACTTGTCACGTTGGGATGAATTCTTTGGAACAAATGGTAATCCAGGCACGGGGCAGATAGTAGTGTCGAAGGACACAATGGGAGAACATGTGGCAAGTTAGGATTTGACTAGGACAGAGTTGCAAGAAATAATAATTAAGAATTGGAGACTTTGGGATCAACTGAGCCAACAGAGAAGTGGTGTTTATTATTTTTCTTAAAAATAAAGATGCAGATGTGTTTACCTTGTTTTTAGGAAAGCACTTGATACAGTAACACACAAATCCCCTATTTAGCTAGGTCAGTGATATGACAAAAAGGTGAGAGAGAGCTATGGGTAGTGGTGACACAGACTCACATTTATGAGCTGTCACAGAACCTTATAAGTTATAGATGGAAAAGATATTTGAAGTTAACCACTCTATTCCTCTGACACTGCTGGACTGTCCTCAACAATGTATTCTCCCCACTCCCCAGTGCTTTATCCCCCCTAATTTTAAGTTTCATTTGGTGGGTCTTCCAACATTTCCCCAGGCAGACAATGATTTACCGTCTAATTAGGAAGTTTTCCCTGATATCCTGTCACTCATGGCTGTGTAAGAATGGGCAAGGAGCTGGCACTGAAAGATGAAGGGTACTTGCATGAGCAAGAACAATCTAGAATGGAATGGGATGATGAAGTACTGCAAAAATCAGTTCTATGTCTTTGCTCACCTTATATAGCAGTGACTTACCAGTAAATATGAAGATGTGAATATCAGTAATTATGAAAAATGCCACTGTCAGTCCTAGAGAATCAAGCCTTCTGCTTATAATGAGAACATTAGAATGGACACGCTGGTTTAGACCGATGGTCCGTCTAGCCCGGTATCCTGTCTTCCAACAGTGGCCAATGTCAGATGCTTCAATGGGAATGAACAGAACAGGGCAATCATCAAGTGATCCATTTCCTGTCCTCCAGTCCCAGCATTTGGCAGTCAGAAGCTGGATACAGCCAGGGCAATTGGAAAGCACAAAGTGGAAAGTGGAAACTTACTCAGAAATGTGCCTCAATCCTGATCTGAAGAGACAACTACTGGAGAGGGAAGGATGAGTCATTTACCCCTTGGCCTCAGTGCGGAAACTGCCAACAAGAAGACAAACACAGTATAAGTGCATTTTTTTTTGTGATACGGGTAATTGCCTATTGGACACTGGACTGTGATCACCAATTGTCAGGGTTCCTTCTCCACTCTGAACTCTAGGGTACAGATGTGGGGACCCGCATGAAAGACCCCCTGAGCTTATTTTTACCAGTTTAGGTTAAAACTTCCCCAAGGCACAAAGTTTGGCCCTTAGATTAGGTACGCTGCCACCACCAAGTGATTTAACAAAGAATCAGGGAAATGACCACTTGGAATTCCTATTTCCCCAACATATCCCCCCAAGCCCTTTCACCCCCTATCCTGGGGAGGCTTGAGAATAAACAAGATGAGCACAAACCAGCCTTGGATTTTTAAGACCCAAAAACCCCCAATCAGATTCTTAAAAAACAGAACTTTATTAGAAGAACAAAAGAAGATAAGAGAACAACTCTGTAAGATCAAAATGGAAGATAATCTTACAGGCAGTCAGATTCAAAACACAGAGAATCCCTCTAGACAAAATCTTAAGCTACAAAAAGACACAAAAACAGGAATACACATTTCCTCCAGCACAGCGAATTTCACAAGCCAAAACAAAGAAAACCTAATGCATTTTCTAGCTAGGTTACTTACTAACTTTACAGGAGTTGGAGGGCTTGCATCTTTGATCTGTTCCCGGCAAAGGTATCACACAGACAGACAAAAGCCTTTTCCCCCCACTCCAGATTTGAAAGTATCTTGTCCCCTCATTGGTCATTTTGGGTCAGACACCAACCAGGTTACCCGAGCTTCTTAACCCTTTACAGGTAAAAGGACTTTCCCTCTGGCCAGGAGGGATTTTATAGCGCTGTATACAGAAAGGTGGTTACCCTTACCTTTATATTTATGACACCAATTCATCTCGCAATTGTCATTCAGCAAGCATCAGTTGGAAACACTCTGTCATTATTGACTGGGGCTTGATCTGAAGTGGCAACATAAGATTCCATATCCTGTTACCAATCCCTCAAGTCATACAGTTCCTTGTCAATAACTCTAAAAAGAGAATGTCAAAGAAAGTAATTTGGACAGAAATATGCTTTATAAAATAATTATAACTATCTATTCAGATTTCATTCACCTAATTAATCTTGCAGTAGCTGTCAGATCATTCAGTTAGAAACCAAATTACTCCAACCCTAATGTTATACACTGTTCTCAAACAGTATTTTTATTGCTAATTACTTGGTGTAATGGAGTTCTCATAAAATAAAGCCAACATGGACAACCAGTTTGGATCTCTTCTGCATAGATTTTAACTTGTCAATAAAGGTGGATAGCTAGTCAGATAGAAGATCCAAGCAGACATCAGTGTGTTTAATTACCATTGAAAAATGAAAAGGTCAAACTAGGACATGACTGACAAAGTCAATCAAGCCTCCTGGAAGCAGTCCAAATTCCAGTCCTAATTGTCCACCTCCTTTTTCTTCTTTTGGAGGCGTCTACTCTTAAGTGTGATGCTGAGAGGACAAGGACAGTCTCACTGCACTTTGCTCCAGTTAGTCAGAAATTGAGACAAGGATAATCAGATCTAGTGGGACAGTGGTAGCCAGACCTAGTGGTTGGAGCCAGACGTCAGCATTGGAATCAGAAGTCAGGGGCAGTGCTGAATCAGGCAAGAGCAGGGCTGGGAACTAGGCTGGAGTCAGAGCAGGGCTGGAGTAGGACTACGGTGACCAGATATCCTGATATCTTTGTCTTATATAGGCAACTATTCCCTCTCTCACTCCCAAAAAAGTGTCCCAATTTTTCACACTTGCTATCTGATCACTCTAAACAGGACTAGGGACAAGAGCAGGGCTGGAGCAGGCTGATGCCTGTGGAGGCTGTCATAACTCTCAGGAAGAGATGAGTTCCAAGCCATGAAGCAACAGTGAGCAGACTGAGCTACTGGTTCTCCTGTGAGACTTAAGGCCATGTCTACCGTACAGAGTTAAGTCTACTTAAGTTACATCGATGATCATAAACGGCTGCAATTACATCACTTGTGCATGTTCACACAAAGTGTCAAAGGAGCATATCTACATTTGGTGTTCTAGCACTGACAGGGAGAACAATGCACCGTGGTAGCTATCCCACTGTACAAATTGCCACCTTCTGCCTCTAGAAGTTCTGGGAAAGGATCACAGTGCATCATGGGGGCTGGCTCATTGCCCCATGATGCAGTTTTTTCCATCCCATAATTCCAAGGGCCTCCAACTATATTTTGAGCCATTTTTTAACTGCACCTGTAAACTTTGTACCCCCCATCTCTGCCTGAAAGCATGGATCCTGCACTGCTCTCCAGTCTTGTGATGAGCATTATGAACACAATGCGGTCAATGCTGCAGTATTTCATGAACCGTGAATCTGACCAGGAATCCATGGTGCCTGCTCTGCTGTGTGCCATGGAAAGAAATGAGTCAAGATTGATCTTGGCATTCATGGAGCAGCTGCACATGGTGAACCGCTGCTATTGGGCTCAGGAAACAAGCATTGAGAAGTGGGATCACATTGTGATGCAGATATGGGATGATGAGCAGTGGCTGCAGATATAGGCTTTGACTTTTAGTTTTCCTCAGGGATGCTCCACCCCGGCTCTTCTCTGAGGCCCTGTGTCCACTCCGCCCCTTCCCCCGAGGCCCTGCCTTACCCCACCTCATAGATTCATAGATTCATAGATATTTAGGTCAGAATGGACCATTATGATCATCTAGTCTGACCTCCTGCACAACGCAGGCCACAGAATTTCACCCACCACTCCTGCAAAAAACCTCTCACCTATGTCTGAGCTATTGAAGTCCTCAAATCATGGTTTAAAGACTTCAAGGAGCAGAGAATCCTCCAGCAAGTGACCTGTGCCCCATGCTACAGAGGAAGGCGAAAAACCTCCAGGGCCTCTTCCAATCTGCCCTGGAGGAAAATTCCTTCCCGACCCCAAATATGGCGATCAGCTAAACCCTGAGCATATGGGCAAGATTCACCAGCCAGATACTACAGAAAATTCTTTCCTTTGTAACTCAGATCCCACCCCATCTAATATCCCATCACAGGCCATTGGGCCTATTTACCATGAATATTTAATTACCAAAACCATGTTATCCCATCATACCATCTCCTCCATAAACTTATCAAGTTTAATCTTAAAGCCAGATAGATCTTTTGCCCCCACCTCATTCCACTTCCACTCCTCCCCCTTCCTTGAGGCTCCACCCTCACTCTGCCTCTTCCCACCCCATTCCACCCCCTCTCTGGAGACTCCGCCTTCACTCTGAAATGAGGATCTCACCGCTAAGGGAATGTCCAGCTGTTGTTATGGAATATGTCCCTGGGGTGGAGTGCGAGGGGTATGGTGACAGGCTGGCAATACACGTGAGGAAAGTGTGTGGGGAGGGCATGGAATGCAGTTCTGTGTGGGCTGCAGGGGGAGTTGAGTACAGATGTGTTCTGAGTGCAGCACAATCAGGGACCTGAGCCTCTCTGTTTGGTCCTCCATGAGCTTTATCATCTGCTCCTGCCCCTCTATTATCCACTCCTGCCCCGTCTCCTCTCTTGGCTATCCAATTTTAGTTTTTCATTTATTGCCTCTCTCCATGTTCTGTGCTCACTATAAGCATGATCAGATGATTGCAGCACTTCTCGAAACATGTCCTCCTTACTCCTCCTCATTTGCCTCCTTGTCTGATGGAGGCGCTCTGCTGGTGCATGGAAGCTGGCCCATTAGGGCACATCTGCAAAAGCAAAAGAAACAGTGCACAGAGTCTGTATTGTGAATGCACTCACAGTCTTTAATCAAAAATTACATACACCTCTTTCTCACTTTCCCTTGGCGAGCACGCAGCTCGGGGAGACCACTAAACACAGTGAGTTGAACTGAGCTGGGGAAGGTGCAAGTTGGAGCAAAGGGTCTGGGTGGTTTCAGAAGGGGATCAGTACAAGCACCTAGGAACACTGTTCTGAGTACTGGCCCCGTTTTCCACAGGCAGGGGTGATCAGAGCTGAAATTGCATGACTGGGGGTAATGGAAGATGCAAGGGTGCATCTCCTGCATGTGTGTGGCTTCAGACCCGGTCTGTATGCTGCTTGCCTGTGTGCTGCTTTGGTTCCTGCAGAAGTAATTGCTGATTGGCATGGCAGATTTTCCTACAATGGGGGAAGAAACAAAGCCGCTCTGCCAAGGAGCTTTAAGAAGAGGATTACAGAGTACCTTCAGGAAAGTTTCCTAGAGATCTCTCTGGAGGAGTCTCAGGAGATCTCAGTGTGCGTTAAAAAATGTTTCCACAGGGCCCCCACTGCATAGCTGCCCAGGGGAATGAGACGAACCCCAATAATGTCACGGCAAACCTGGTGGCTGAACTTTGTGACTTTGTCCTCACTCATAACTATTTCACATTTGGGGACAATGTATACCTTCACAGTAGCCCCACAGTATGCCAACATTTTTATGGCTGACTTAGAACAACGCTTCCTCAGCTCTCGTCCCCTAACGCCCCTACTCTACTTGCACTATATTGATGACATCTTCATCATCTGGACCCATGGAAAAGAAGCCCTTGAGGAATTCCACCATGATTTCAACAATTTCCATCCCACCATCAACCTCAGCCTGGACCAGTCCACACAAGAGATCCACTTCCTGGACACTACGGTGCTAATAAGCGATGGTCACATAAACACCACCCTATACCGGAAACCTACTGACCGCTATTCCTACCTACGTGCCTCCAGCTTTCATCCAGACCACACCACACGATCCATTGTCTATAGCCAAGCTCTAAGATACAACTGCATGTGCTCCAACCCCTCAGACAGAGACAAACACCTACAAGATCTCTATCAAGCATTCTTACAACTACAATACCCACCTGCTGAAGTGAAGAAACAGATTGACAGAGCCAGAAGAGTACCCAGAAGTCACCTTCTACAGGACAGGCCCAACAAAGAAAATAACAGAACGCCACGAGCCATCACCTTCAGCCCCCAACTAAAACCTCTCCAACACATTATCAAGGATCTACAGCCTATCCTGAAGGACGACCCATCACTCTCACAGATCTTGGGAGACAGGCCAGTCCTTGCCTACAGACAGCCCCCCAACCTGAAGCAAATACTCACCAGCAACCACACACCACACAATAGAACCACTAACCCAGGACCCTATCCTTGCAACCAAGCCCGTTGCCAACTGTGCCCACATATCTATTCAGGGGGCACCATCATAGGGCCTAATCACATCAGCCACACTATCAGAGGCTCGTTCACCTGCACATCTACCAATGTGATATATGCCATCATGTGCCAGCAATGCCCCTCTGCCATGTACATTGGTCAAACTGGACAGTCTCTACGTAAAAGAATAAATGGACACAAATCAGATGTCAATAATTATAACATTCATAAACCAGTCGGAGAACACTTCAATCTTTCTGGTCACTCGATTTCTGACCTAAAAGTGACTATTCTTCAACAAAAAAACTTCAGAAACAGACTCCAACAAGAGACTGCTGAATTGGAATTAATTTGCAAATTGGATACAATTAACTTAGGTTTGAATAGAGACTAGGAGTGGTTGAGTCATTATACAAAGTAAAACTATTTCCCCTTGTTTATTCCTCCCCCCCCCCCACTGTTCTTCAGACGTTCGTGTTAACTCCTGGAAATGTGCTGGAAATGGCCCACCTTGATTATACTTCAAAAGGTTTTCTCTCCCCCAATCCCACTCTCCTGCTGGTAATAGCTCATCTTAAGTGATCACTCTCCTACAATATGTATGATAAAAACCCATTTTTTCATGGTCTGTGTGTATATAAATCTCCTCACTGTATTTTCCACTTTATGCATCCGATGAAGTGAGCTGTAGCTCACGAAAGCTTATGCTCAAATAAATTAGTTTGTCTCTAATGTGCCACAAGTACTCCTTTTCTTTTTACATACAAACAGTATCTAGTGTGGTTAATTTCTATCCCTTCTCCCAGATACACCATGTAACAACATAAAGGACATCCCTACCTCATGCAGTATCAAAGCAAAATTAATACTTTCTGGAGCTCCCCTCTCCTGCTTCAGGTGCACCACAGCTGGACTGCTGGGACTGGCTAGAACCCTCTGGAGTTAAAAAGAGGTACCAGCTAGCCATGCCCCTGGACGAGACAGTCGCCTGTCCTACGTCCTCCTCCAACTCTACTTTCTTGTCCACCACTTTTTCCTCGGGGTTGACTCTGCTGGCCACTGCTTCCAGTCCCCCTCAAAGTATCCACGGGGCTCTTCACAGTGGAGGTTGAGTCACTGCCGAGCATGATGTGCAGCTCCTTGTAGAAGCGGCATGTTTTTGACACCTCACCAGAGCGATGGTTGGCCTCCCTTGCCTTCTGGTGCACCTGCCACTTGATCTTAGCATAGCACTGCTGCATGTCCCTTTCATGCCCCTTCTCATCCATGCCACAAGCAATGGATGTCAAAGTTCCTACAGCTGAATCAGAGCTGCGATTGCACAGCCTCCTCTCCCCAGAGACCCAGTGGATCCAGCAGCTCCAGTGTACTCATAGAAGAATCACAGAATCATAGAAGATTAGGGTTGGAAGGGACCTCAGGAGGTCATCTAGTCCAACCCCCTGCTCAAAGCAGGACCAATCCCCAACTAAATCATCCCAGCCAGGGCTTTGTCAAGCCAGGCCTTAAAACCTCTAAGGATGGAGATTCCACCACATCCCTACGTAACCCATTCCAGTGCTTCACCACCCTCCTAGTGAAATAGTTTTTCCTAATATCCAACCTAGACCTCCCGCACTGCAACTTGAGACCACTGCTTCTTGTTCTGTCATCTGCCACCACTGAGAACAGTCTAGATCCATCCTCTCTGGAACCCCCCTTCAGGTAGTTGAAGGCTGCTATCAAATCCCCCCTCACTCTTCTCTTCTGCAGACTAAATAAGCCCAGTTCCCTCAGCCTCTCCTCGTAAGTCATGTGCTCCAGCCCCCTAATAATTTTTGTTGCCTTCCACTGGATGCTCTCCAATTTGTCCACATCCTTTCTGTAGTGGGGGACCCAAAACTGGAAGCAGTACTCCAGATGTGGCCTCACCAGTGCCGAATAGAGGGGAATAATCACTTCCCTCGATCTACTAGCAATGCTCCTACTAATGCAGCCCAATATGCTGTTAGCCTTCTTGGCAACAAGGGCACACTGCTGACTCATATTCAGCTTCTTGTCCACTGTAATCTTCAGGTCCTTTTCTGCAGAACTGCCGCTTAGCCAGTCGGTCCCCAATCTGTAGCGGTGCATGGGATTCTTCCATTCTAAGTGCAGGACTCCACACTTATCCTTCTTGAACCTCATCAGATTTCTTTTGGCCCAATCCTCCAATTGTCAAAGTCACTCTGGACACTATCCCTACCCTCCAGTGTATCTACTTCTCCCCCTAGCTTAGTGTCATCTGCGAACTTGCTGAGGGTGCAATCCATCCCATCATCCAGATCATTAATGAAGATGTTGAACAAAACTGGCCCCATGTCCGACCCAGGGGGCACTCCACTTGATACCAGCTGCCAACTAGATATGGAGCCGTTGATCTCTGCTCATTTAGCCCGACGATCTAGCCAGTTTTTTCCCACCTCATCCAATCCATATATCTTTAACTTGCTGGCAAGAATACTGTGGAAGACCATGTCAAAAGCTTTGCTAAAGTCACAGTATATCACATCCACCACTTTCCCCATATCCACAGAGCCAGTTCTCTCATCATCTCAGTCCTCTCCTCCAAGTGCTTCAGAATGGATTTCTTGAGGACCTGCTCCATGATTTTTCAGGGGACGGAGGTGAGGATGACTGGTCTGTAGTTCCCCGGATTCTCCTTCTTCCCTTTTAAAAAGATGGGCACTATATTTGCCTTCTTCCAGTCATCCGGGATCTCCCCCGATTGCCACAAGTTTTCAAAGATAATGGCCAATAGTTCTGCAATCACATCAGCCAACTCCCTCAGCATCCTTGGATGCATGAGATCTGGCCCCATGGACTTGTGCATGTCCAGTTTTTCGAAATAGTCCTTAATCTGTTCTTTCACCACTCAGGGCTGCTCACCTCCTCCCCATACTGTGCTGCCCAGTGCAGCAGTCTGGGAGCTGACCTTGTCTGTGAAGACTGAGACAAAAAAGCATTGAGTACTTCAGCTTTTTCCACATCCTCTGTCACTAGGTTGCCTCCCCCATTCAGAAAGGGGCCCACACTTTCCCTGTCCTTCTTGTTGCTAATATACCTGTAGAAACCCCTCGTGTTACACATCCTTTGGTAGCTGCAACTCTAATTGTGCTTTGGCCTTCCTGATTACACCCCTGCATGATTGAGCACTATCTTTATACTCCTCCCTAGTCATCTGTCCAAGTTTCCACTTCTTGTAAGCTTCCTTTTTGTGTTTAAACTCACTGAAGATTTCTCTGTTAAGCCAAGCTGATAGCCTGCCATATTTACTATTCTTTCTGCACATTGGGATGGTTTGTTCCTGCTCCCTCAATAAGGCTTCTTTAAAATACAGCCAGCTCTCTTGGACTTCTTTCCCCCTCAGGTAGGAGCACGCTTGCTGCAGAAAGCCGGCATGGTCAGCTCTAACTTCCTCACAAAAAGCTCTATGCCACCCGTCAAGGTGTTTTTATTATGGCAATTAGCAAAGGAGTTAAATCAGCAAGAGGAGCATTGTTGTGTGTGCACCTCCACTATTTTGTTGACAAAACCTGACTTTTGTTGACAAAACTTTGTAGTGTAGACAAGGCCTCAAATACCTGCTCTGAGAGTCACCAGACCAGCCTAAAACAGGAACGGCTCATTCCCGCATGCGGCTTAATCAGGCTCTAGTTCCGGGATGACGCATCACCTTCCCCAGCACAGCTTAGAAAATGAGCACATTTTCTGCTAGTCTAATATAGTCACATTCATTATGCAGAAAGTTTCGCTCTGTGCAAAATTTGTGCACACACACATCTGATGCAAACCCCTACTGAACACACATAGATAAAAGATGAACACATTACAATTTCTTTGCACAACGCTGATGTTTTGATGACATTTAATCCAACAAGTCTGACGATATTTTATCAGAAGCCAAAGGTTCTAAAGTACCTTCAGTTTGCCTGCTATACCAGCAGCCACTGAAGTCAGTACATATGGGTCAGTATGACTTTAGCTGGTGTAATTCTGACTCATTTCAAAGGCTGTTGTCTGCAAATATATTTCACTGTTTCACCAGCACACCTGTGCGTGACACACCTTGCATCACATCCACTACTGATTTGCAGCCACCTCTGGCGCACACAGTAACAAATTTAAAACAGGAAAAAAGAAAAATATTGTATTCTATGGAAACAGAAGGCAGAATTATGCAAGTAAGAATTGAGCCAGGAAATGGGGGCTGTTATATTTGGACCCAGCAGAGAAGGAGATAGACACAGACACAGAGGGAGCTGATAGAAAAGCAGCTGTTTGCTATGCTTGCTTTATTGTTCAGGTAGCAAAACTGAAAAACAACAACAGGAAAGTGAGGCTTTGCACTGGAGCATACCATTACCAGCAGTCCTGTATCACAAGGGACGTCCTTATTTAAATAGAAAATTGCCTGTCCCCTACTAAATCAGTGTGGGATGCCTTTTATCCTATATTTTAACATTAAAATACTATCATTATGCAAAGCTACTTTTATTATTACGTTACCTTCCAATGGGATAAAGTTTGTAAAATTGACAATGTAGTAATGCAGAATCGGTCCCAGGATTTACTGAACTGATGTACGTATAGTGCAGAGGTTCCCAAAGGCGCAGCCTCCTGGGGGACCACAATAAGGTTATTGGGGGACATAAAGACCTGATGGAGCCATGCTGAAAGGATGGATGGGGCTCTGTCCAGCAGGGGAAGCAGAGAGGGTTCTGTGCAGATGGTCTCAGCTACCAGGACCAGGCTCTCTGCCCACCTCGCTCCCCCTCTGCTGAAGCTGCAGCATCCACCAACCAGCAGTTATGCCCCTCTGCTGGGGACATTGGCAGAGACTCTGCAAGCGGGGAACAGAAGGCAACATCCTGGGAGTGCTGACCCCTCTGCTAGACACAGCCCCTTCCTGACCCTGGCCCTTCAGGGCAGCTTCAGGGCACACAGCCCCATCCACTTGCCCTGCCAGACAGAGCCTGTGCAGGGAAAGCAGATGGGGCAACGCTCAAGGGCTGGAGTCAGCAGGGGGCCCAGTCCATCAGGGGGCCAGTAATCATGGGTGCATCTTTCCACTCCCCTCCCAACCCTGTCCCTTCACTGCTGCCCTGTTCACTTCTGGAGCTGGGTCCCGGCAGCCAAGAGTGCCTGCCTGTTGCAGGGAGAGGAAGGTTTCCTCAATTGTCACATGGTTAGTATGCCCCTCCCTTTGTGGTCCTGGGCACCCCACCCCGGCCCTCGTGGGTACAGGGTACTCCTCCCTAAGTGTGGTAAGAAAACAATCTCATATTTTTGAAATACGATGCTGGCAACCCTACTGGGGAGGGGGGAGTCAAAGCATTTAGAGGGACAGGACATCACAGGGGCCAACATTCATAACCTTACAAGAAATGTCAAAGGATTTTTCATGACCACATGTAGTCAGGACCCCAATTTTACAGCTCATTCAAAAACCAGCAACTGCACTAGCATGGTGTCCCTTCCACACGATGCTAAGGTGGCTCAGTAGTGATGCATCTTGAGTCACCAACACCACTTCCTTCAGTAACCCAGATTTTCCTTTGAGGATGTCAGTTTAGGCTGTAAGATCTGATGAGATTTCTGGATGGGGATAGGGATGTATGTAGTGTGCGTATGGGTGCAATCAAAGAATTATTCAGTTGTTGTCGTGTTTGAGATATTTGAATATTCCGTAGGACACTTGGTAGCGAACTGTCAGGAAAACTGTGACTGACTCCAATAAGGAAAAAAAGCAGACTGTGTAAACCTAGAATTTGATATGACTGCAGTCAGCCATTTTGTGTCTTTAGCTACTGCTAGCTGAAAATCAAATACCACATAGCTAGAAATAATCTTATGCTCTGAGAGGCAAGGCCAAACAGCTTCTTGTTTGCAGATCTGCTTATCAGAATGGGACGATGGGACAGAGAGTTAATGTACCATGAGAATGGAAGGAATGTTTGGACAGTTGACCTTGGTTTAGTGCCCCTGACATACAAGTTTTATTCTTGTTATGACTAGAAGTACTAGAAATGTTTTGATGGTAAGAGATAATGAGCAGTTTGCTGAAATTAGGAGAATTGGTGACCCACTGGGGTTACTATGGTGACCCATTAGGCATCACTATGAGTTACGTACTTTGTTTAAGTTAGCCATAGAAGATTAGGCAATAGGATATATTTTGGAGCAGTCCGAGGAAGCTTTTATTTGGGCAAGGAGTTGGCACATAAATTCCCCAGCAGCTGGACAGAAGGAGGGCCACTGGAAGGCTGGTTGCTGATTCCTTGTAATCATCTCAGACTTTGGGTAAATATAAATATTTGGGATGCTCTGAACCTACTGCTACAGCATATATGTGTCTGTGTTTGAGACCTAATAAATGAATAGTGTTAGGTAAAAGCACTCTTGTTTGTACCAATCATTTATCAGATGGAGGAGCTGCATCCCCATTGATTTATTCCTGACACCATTTGGAGTAAAATCATTAAATTACCACTGCTTGGGTTCTGTAAACCCTGGGTAACACCTGCTAGGATAAACTAGGGAAGGGATTTTCAAGAATATACACCCTTAAAGTTACTATTTAATAACTATTGGTGAACATTCCTGAAAAATTACACGTTACACATATGCGCAACAAAAATTACACATTTGGGCAACAAATATTTAGAAGGGGATACAAAGCTTCAGGAAATTTGATTCTGTTATGCGAGAAAAGGAAATTTCATTGGGAAAAGGTGGCAAGGGCTGTGAAAGATTTAATAAAATGGAAAGGCATCTGGCTACGATGACAAATTCCTAGTGTAATTTTATAATATTTCAAGAAACCAACCTTACTAATAATATACTCAACATATATGTATGGGAGATTTCTTAGAGACATAGGAAGTAGAAAGTTGTCCTTATGCCTTCTATTAACTTGTAAAAATAGATATTTCCCCCCACAACATTATTAGTAAAAAGACTGATGATATTTTAGGGCCTAATCCTAAAAAGATCTACATGCTAAACTTTGTACAGTGTGAGCAGTCACATTGACTTCTGTGAAATGGTAGATTCTTGATCACGTGGAGTCATTATATCAAGAGGCAGGAGAGCAGCAAGAGGCATTTATTGGCTGGCATCCCCAAGCCAGAAAGCTGAGGCTGAAGGGAGGATGAGCAGCAGTGGGACTTACTCACTGTCATCTCCAGGGCCAGAGAGCTGGACCCAGAGGAATCAGGAGGGGTAATGGGGGATGCTCCCTGGAGAAAGGCTCTGGGGATTCTCACTGGAAAGATCAGGGTTGCACTTTGTGTTGGAAGGGCTGGTGTGGCTGTCATGGCAGAAGGACAGAAGGGGACTGAACGAGATCAGACATGGTCAAAGGTGCTGGGGTGTGGTATGTTGGGCAATGAGACACAAGATGTCTTGAGTTTTCATGACTGCTTGCACTGGGGTGAGACATGGACTATATGTTTGGGACTTCTGTTATGGACTATTTTGCGTGAGGTTTTTATAATAAATAAGCCCAAAGGAGGGTATTATTGTGTCAGGAGAGCTTGAAGTGAAATTATTGGCTTATCTGAAAAGGGAAACTGAGGCAAGCACACCCGTCATGCTGTGGCCTACCACAGGAGGACACTCAGATTCATAGATTCCAAGGCCAGAAGGGACCATTGTAATAATCTAGTCTGACTTTCAATATAACACAGGCCATAGAACTTCCCTGAAAAAATTCCTAAAGCAGATAATTTAGAAAAACATCCAATAGTGATTTAAAAATTGCAGGTCATGGAGAATCTATCATGACCCTTGACAAACTTTTCCAATGGTTAATTACCCTCTCTGTTAAAAATTCACACCTTATTTCCGATCTGAATTTCTTTAGCTTTAATTTCCAGCCATCGTGTTCTACCTTTCTCTGCTAGATTGAAGAGCCCATTATCAAATACTTGTCCCCCATATAGGTAGTAATAGACTGTAATCAAGTCACCCCTTAACCTTCTCTCTGCTAAGCTTAACAGGTTGAGCTCCTTGAGTCACTATCAGGCATGTTTTCTAATCCTTTAATCATTCTTGTGGCTCCTCGCTGAACCTTCTCCTTCTTCTATCAACACCCCTGCTGCATTGTTGACCCCAGAACTGGACACAGTATTCCAGCAGCAGTTGCACCAAAGCCAAATACAGAGGTAAAATAACTTCTCTACTACTACTAGTGTTTCCCCTGTTTATGCGTCCAAGGATTGGATTAGCTCTTTTGGCCACAGTGTCATAATAGGAGCTCCTGTTCAGCTGCTTATTCGTTACAACCTCCAAATCTTTTTCAGAGTCACTGCTTCCCAGGATAGAGTCCCCACCATGTAAGTCATAGAATATCAGAGTTGGAAGGGACCTCAGGAGGTCATCTAGTCCAACCCCCTGCTCAAAGCAGGACCAGTCCCCAATTTTTGTCCCAGATCCCTAAATGGGCCCCTCAAGGATTGAACTCACAACCCTGGGTTTAGCAGGCCAATGCTCAAACCACTGACCTATCCCTTCCTTCCCCGTGGGCCTGCATTCTTTGTTCCTAGATTTATACAGTTACATGCTTGTGCCCTGCTTACCAAGCTATCCAGATCGCTCTGTATCAGTGATCTGTCCTCTTCATTATTTACCACTCTCCCAATTTTTGTGTTATCTGCAAACGATATTGGTGATTTTTTATGTTTTCTTCCAGGTCATCGATAAAAATGTTAAATAACATAGGGTTGAGAACCAATCCCTACAGCCTGCACTGGATGATCCAGACCCATTTGATGATGATTCCCTATTTACAATTACATTTGGAGATCTATTAGTTAGCCATCTTTTAATCCATTTAATGGGTGCCATGTTGATTTTTTATCATTCTCGTTTTTTAATCAAAATGTTGTGCAGTACTAAGTAAATTCTAAGTATATTACGTCAACACTGTTATGTTTATCAACCAAGCTTGTAATCTCATTTTAAAAAACATATCAAGTTAGTCTGACACAATCTATTTTCCATAAACTCATGTTGACTGGCATTAATTATACTATCCTCCTTTAATTCTTCACAGCGGGGCAGCCCCATGACAGCTCTCTTCTAGAGAAGAGAGAGCCTGAATGGCAGCTGTCAGTCTACTTCTAAACAGTTAATAAATATTCACCAAGAGCCATCAATGTCAGGACTAAAACCAAACAGGAAAATGGCAATCTCTTTCCCTTTTGTGAAGGAACTTGTTGAAATAACTGCCTAAGTCTGCCCTCTGTTTACTAAACCGGCTTTGGAAATCTCTAAATCCATTTATCCTGAGGATTATCGTCATCTGGTTTCCAGACAACATTCTCATTTCCTCCATTTTTGATACCTTAGGCCATTAGCTGTGGTATTGATCTTTCCCTAATACATGAGATTTCCTACAGCAAAAGCAGCTCTGTGTCTAAAAAAACCCATCCCCGTTTAATCTGTATAGCTAGAGTAGCATTCTGTTAGAAAGTTTAACATTCTTTGGCTTTTGTTTATACTAAATGTAACAGGGTAGGCTGTGAATACATCCTCTGTGCAATAGACTGAGCCTGCTATCAGCCACCTGGGGAAATACAGTGCCAGAGACAAAAGCCAATGGATTGCTTCTGACATGCCAGTCCATGAGCTGCTAGTACCATTGCTTGACATTGGGGATAACAATTATGGGCAACCCTAAAGAGGTTCCACTTGGATAAGCTTAATAAGTTCCCTGAACCTTTTGAGGTTTCAC
This sequence comes from Caretta caretta, assembly GCF_965140235.1. Taxonomy (NCBI): domain Eukaryota; kingdom Metazoa; phylum Chordata; order Testudines; family Cheloniidae; genus Caretta; species Caretta caretta. The sequence goes on along the minus strand of NC_134207.1, from coordinate 14,799,953 downwards.
TTGTCCCTCTATGCCCCCATATGGACTAATCTTAGGAAACATTAGTGGTTTAATCCCTTATTTAAACTGCACTGGTGCCCAAAGGTGCAATAAGGATTGGAGCAGGTCTATACTTCAAAAGCCGCAGTTGCACTGCTGTAGTGCTTTAGTGAAGACACTGCTACACCAGCGGGACAGCTTCTCCAGTTGGCATAGTTAATCCAGCTCTGCGAGAGGTGATAGCTGTGTTGACTGGAGAAACCCTCCCTTTGACATAGCACTGTCTACACCAGGGGCTTGGCTGGTATAGTTGCAACGCTCTGGGGTGTGGATTTTTCAAACCACTAAGTGACATAGTTCTACCGACGTAAGTTTATAGTGTAGACCAGGCCTAGCTCTTCCTCCAAGTCTTGGCCAAGATAAGGTTTAGAGCTTTGATGAGACTCATTTCATACGGCTCTAGTCCTAACGGCAAGTAGCAGTCGATGACAAAGGGTTCGTTCATTAGTCCTATGTGCTATAGGTTGGTTACATATGTTTCCCCACTCTTCCCTCACAGAATGTATATGTAAAAAGTATTGCGTCTATACAAATGCTGCATCTGTCAACAGAGCTAGCTGTAGGCTGAGTTCAAGGACGTGCCAAACCCATGAGGGAGTGAAGTTAGCCTACAGAGGGATGTATCCATCCAAGCACTGGCAAGCAAGGTTGACATCCCTTCTTCTGCACCGTGAAAAGCTATGACCTAAGTGAAAAGTTTAGTAGAGTAACTCTAACTGGTGCTATGGACCTTTTTAGGATTCTCAAGTGTAATAATGCTTAGCACTTACATAGGCCTTTATAATTTCAAATCAACGTATAAAAACTAACCAATTAATCCTCAGAGCCCTGTGATGTATGACCATCTTATCTGCATCATCCTACACAAAAGTTACTACGGTGAAAATTTTCGAGCTCAGGTGCCTAAAGTTGAGTACCTAAATAAATGATCAGATTTTCACAGTTGTTGAGCATCTGCAGGCCACGTCATTTAGGTACTTGATTTTAGGCACCCAGCTGTGAAAAATGTGGCCTTTGCGACTTAGCCAAGAGCACAGAGCAAGCCAGTGGTAGTGTCATTATATAGGGAGTTCCAGGCCCTCTGAAATAGGAGGCACTTACTGAAAGCAGCTCACCACTGCAGACGTACAAACAGGCTTTCACACAGCCTGAATTCCAGCTTCGTCTTCCTTGTTTACCAGGGAATATATCCTGTCTGGAACTCTGTATGGCACACGAAGACATCTAGGGACTAAACAACGTATTGCAAGTTAGTATCATAACAGGTAGAGCCAGGAATAGAACTCTCAGCCCACTAGGCACTGCTGTCTTATAATATATTTCAGATGGCAAACAATATACTAACCAAATACACTTCCTTATGCTTTTCATAATTAAATGTTTCTGGTTTCCTTTCCGACTGCCAAAGTCTGCGAGTAAAATCTCCGTAGTTTTAGAAAATATCTATTAACGTCCAGTGTCACTCAGGGCCCAAGTCTTTCTTTGCTGTTATCAGTCACGGCCTGTGACTGCTGTACTCAAGCAATACTTCAAAGAGGCAGCTTGGGGGACTGTGATCTCAGCTCACTGAATGGGGCTTTGGTGATTCACAAAAGCTCCTGCTAGAGTCAGTGACAGTTATGTGGCCAGAGCTCAAACCTTTCACATGAATAAAGAGTTTTTACTTCAGGCAAAGTTTGATTTTACAGTGTTTCTGAATGGGCATCTAAAGTAGCCCCCGTACACTTGCACTATTCAAAAGTACAATAGAGGAGCTAGGGTGTTACGAATGGACAATCATACTTGTCCAGTTCTGACATTAAATAAATAATCCATGAGGATGTTATAGCAAAACCCCATAGAGTTTCTTTTTAAAACAGGCTACAGTGCAAACTTTTATAATAGAGCTAGTAGGGGAAATTTCGATGGAACAATCTGTGGTTCCATTGAAATAAAAATGCTTCTTGAAATCTGGTCGATTTGCTGGAATTTCACTTTTCCTGAGTTTTCCTTCATAGAGAATTTTGAAATTTTCAGTTTTTGTTCTGATTTGGAATGAAAACCAATTCTGAAATCTCAAAATCCTTCCTGTAACAGAGCTTCTGCCTTCCATAAAGCTCTAGACCATATACTGTAGTTTTTTATAAAATGGCCATTATGAATGAAGGACTATGACTAATAGACAAATGTTCCAGTTGTGCCGGTACCCTTTATGACTACATGTAACAAGAGTGCCAGATTCTAGGACACTGCATAAATATGCAGGGCTATTCTGCTGACTCAGCATGGCAGTTATTCCAGGTGGATCCTATTAGCTCCAACCCAGGATATATTCAAGCAGATCTCTGAAGAACAGGCAACTAGGGGCAGAGACAGAGAGGAGGGAAGTTAATTATTAAAGTGAACAGTGGAGTAAGGAAGTAAATTTGGACCCAATACTGAACGTGTATATTCTGTTAGGTATAGGGTGTGGACACCAGTTGTTTACACTGCACAAGTTAGGGCTCAATGGACAATGGAGTAAATGTCACCTAGTGGTTAGAGCAGAGCACTGAAGCCAGAAACTAGGGGGTACCAGTTGTTCCATCTGAACTTGGACAAGTCATTTAACCTCTCCATGCCTCAGTCTTCCCGTCTGCAAAATACAGATAATAAAACGTCTCCAAATTGCAGGGTGCTGTGAGGCTTACTGAATGTTTGAAAAGTGATTTGGGTCCTCAGACAGATGATGCTCTATGAGAGAACAAGGCTGGCTCTTAAGCTACTATGGATTTAAGAAGGAACAGGGTGTCCCCAGCTGGTCCGGCTGCCAGAGATGGGGTTAGGGCACTGGTGGAAGAGTTTTCTCCCTTTCCAGTCCCCAGTGTCAGAGGGGAAAGACAGTGCCAGCCCATGAACTGGAGAGGTTGGCTGAAGTGGAGAATCCAAGAGGTCACTTGCTTTTCCTGTGCTAACAGATGCCCCTGTAAGCCTTCTGCCAGTTAGACTCAGCAGCAACAAGGGCCAGGTTCAATATCTAGGGGTTCCTTTTCAACAGTACAACACAGAACCGTCTCGAGCCCCCACCCAGTAATCTGGGACAATTACACACCACCCGTAGGCGCCTCTGAGAGGCAACACTTCCCCACTCGCAAGCACAGAATCGGAGTGTAGAGAAGAAACAGATCAGCTTCTGCGTAGTCTAATGACTATTGTTTCTCAGTCCTACCTGTGGTGCCATTGACACAACGATGGAGGAGGCTATGGGTATGTCTACACAGTAATAAAACACCCACGGCATTGAGTATCTGAGAGTACATCTATCTACACAGAGATAAAAACCCCACTTCACAGCCACAGCTGGCCTGGGTCAGCTGGCTAAGGCTACGGGGCTAAAAATCTCTGTGTAGATGTTTGGGCTCAGGCTGGAGCCCGAGCTCTTGGACCCTCCCCCTCACTGGGTCCCACAGCTCAGGCTCCAGGCCAAGCATGAACATCTACTCAGCAATTTTTCTGCCCCAGAGCTCAAATCCTGCAAGTCTGTGTCAGCGGACCCAGGCTAGCCACTGGGTTTTTCTCCCCACGTAGCCATACCCTCACAGCCCAGGTCGATCGACTCAGGCTTGGGAGGGCTTGGACTGCAGGGCTTAAAATTGCAGTGTGGACATCTGGGCTTGGGTTGGAACCCAGGCTCCGAAACCCTGCAAAAGGGGAGGGTCTCAGAGCCCGGGCTCCAGCCCAAGCCCAAACATCTATGCTGCACTTTTTAGCCCTTGCACCCCCAGCCCGAGTCAGCTGACCTGGGCCAGCTGCAGCCATGCCGTGGGTCTTTCACTGCAGTGTAGACATACCCAGTGTGTCTTTTTAAAGCTTGAGCTTCAAACCCTTTTTGTATGATTTTATGGCTTCAAACTTGGCTGTAGTGTCACAAAATGCATGCACAACACACATAGTATAAATTCCTATGGAAAAATATACATGGACTTAAGTCTCTCTCATGTGTCTTCCCATTGAAATGAATAGTTTTGCTAAGTACATGTGGCATTATATTTTTGGTCTAGGAAATATTCCAGACTGCTTCAACTAAGAGCACTGGGTACAGACGGCACGGGTTTGCAACTCTGGAGATACAGCTACCAAAAATTCACCAGACAAGCTGAGCCCATTATAAATTTACTATATATGTATATTCAATCCTTTTTATGTAACCTTCATTCATGCAACTAGAATTTTAATTAAAGATATTTTAAGGTGGTGTTCAGCAGGTTGGAGATTAAAAAAGAAACACACTATTTTCCCAGAGTCATTCATATATTTTTCATGATAGACAGTGATTTTTCTTCATCATTATTTTCACTCTGTTGAAATGATGAATTACCCAAGTTATTCAGTGCACTGAAAGACAGGGTCTCAGGCAACTCCATTGGGGGACTGGTGGTGGGGAGAGCAAGAAAGGAGGAGTTAAAAACTGGGACAATTTAAATTAGTCATTGGTGACCGAGAAAGTAGAACAATACCCTAGATACACAGTGAAATGTGGAGGGAAAAAATCTCTTGATAACTGTTCAATCGCTGCAGGAACTGACACAACCATGTTTCATGGGGTTAATTTATACTTCTTGGGCTTACATTAGAGGAGATGTCTGAAGTTCATAATAGCTCAGAGCTCATTATGGATTTGGCAAAAAAGAAAAAAAAAAGTGAAAGCTACTTATGTAGCACAGAAAGCAGGGGAAAGTATCTTTCCTAACCTGCCTCAGAAGTGGACTCACATAGGGATGAGAGAACCAGTTATTTGACTAATTCAGTTTGATTGTGGAAGTTCTTGGGGTAGACTGCTTTGTAGTGTTTAGTTTGGCTGAACATTCATGTTTCACATGAACCTGAGAAAAGCCAGATACATTAATGTTTGTGTTTGTTTTTCCATTAGCACTTTTTAAATCTCGTATACTAATTTTTGGACCAAAATACCATCGGATCTGATCTTCTTGTAATACATTATTTCCACCATCTAGGAACTCAAAATACCATGACAAGATGGAATCTTGCTTTACTAAAGCCTGGTAAATGATACTAAGTTACCAAAGGCCAAGGGGGAAAGTGTAAATATACATACTATATTTTTTATAATTTGGTACTTCATGGTTTCTAAAAGCCCAGCCACCAGCAGAGGATATATACTTACATACCACTACGGACTGTGTCACCTAATGGATAGGGCACTGAACTAGGAACAAGGAAGCCTGATTCTGTTCTCAACTCTGATCTGAGGAAGAGCTCTGTGTAAGCTCAAAAGCTTGTCTTTCTCACCAACAGAAGTTGGTCCAATCAAAGATATTACCTCACCCACTTCGTCTCGCTAATATTCTGGGACCAACACTGCATACAACTCTACAACTGATTTATCTTGTAACTTTCAGCAAGTTACCATGCCTCAGTTTCCTTATGTCTTGCATATTTACTTCGCAAGCTCTTCAGGACAAGGACTGTCTCTAACTAAGTGTTTGTACAGTGCCTAACACAATAGGCCGTAAATCACAGTTGTGAATTCTTTGTGGTGATATGACTGCAATCGTTAAACCCTACTATAGCCAGCTGCCCTGCTTTCCTCACCTGCAGAGCTACTATGATTTTGCAGTGGAAAGCAAATATTAGAACAGGTTACAGGTGAACTAAATACACCTGTGTAATTTCACCTCCCCCCTCCCCCTCCCCCGCTAACAGTTATATTTTCCAAAGCCCCTTGGAAACAGTCCCTCCTGTAACACTTCCAGTGGATGGTGGTTCAAAGTATCTCAGCAGATTTACATGTTTTGTGTCATGTTCTCCTCTTTTAAAATACTTTCTCCTTTTTTTCCTCCTCCTTCTGGAAGAGGGACTGAGACACTCCTGACGCCTTGTTTTATAGACAGGAGCAGGGAGGAACTCAGAGACATCTATAGTTTCAGTGAAGGTCAGTGCTTTATTACAGATAACACAGAAGTGGTACAGCTAGTCAGCCCTGTTTCCAGGTTTAGTGAAGCCTTCCAGACTAATCCCTGAAGTGCCTAGCAGCTCAACTCTCACCTGCCTTTCTTAAATCCTGAGAGTTATTCCTTGCCCAAGTCAGAGTTATTCCTTGCTAGACTCCTGCAGCTACTGATCATTTTCATCCTGAAATTGCTAGTTTGCCAAGCTGGGACTCCAAGAACTTACCAGTTCCATTATAAGAATATAAGAATGGCTATACTGGGTCAGACCAATGATCCCTCTAGCCCAGTATCGTGTCTTCCAACAGTGACCGGTGACAGGTGCTTCTGAGGGAATGAGCAGAATAGGGCAACTATTGAGTGAATCATCTCCTGTTGTCCAGTCCCAGCTTTTCACAGTCTGAGGTTTAGGGACACCCTGAGCATGGGGTTGCATCCTGGACCATCTTGGCTAATAGCCATGGACCTGTCCTCTGTGAAATTATCTAATTCTTTTCTTAACCTAGTTATAATTTTGGCCTTCACAACATCCCATGCAAACTAGTTCCATAGGTTGACTGTGCATTGTGTGAAGAAGTACTTCCTTTTGTTTGTTTTAAACCTGCTGCCTATTAATTTCATGAAGTGACCCCTGGTTCTTGTGTTATGCGAAGAAGTAAATAACACCTCTTTATTCACTTTCTCCACACCAGTCATGATTTTATAGACTTCTATCACACCCCTACCATAGTCATCTCTTTTCCAAGCTGAACATTCTCAGTGGTTTTAATCTTTCCCATATGGAAGCTGTTTCATATCCTTAATCATTTTTGTTGCCCTTCTCTGTACCTTTTCCAATTCTAAGATATCTTTTTTGAGATGGGGTGGCCAGAACTGCATGCAGTATTCAAGCTGTGGGTGTACCATGGATTTATATAATGGAATTATGATATTTACTGTCTTATTATCGATCTCTTTCTTAATGCTTCCAAACATTCTGTTCACTTTTTTGACTGCTGCTGTACAATGAGCAGATGTTTTCAGAGAATTATCCATAGTGACTCAAAGATCTCTTTCTTGAGTGGTAACAGCTAATTTAGATCCCATCATTTTGTATATATAGTTGGGATTCTGTTGTCCAATGTGCACTACTTTGTACTCATCAACACTGAATTTCATCTGCCATTTTGTTGCCCAGTCACCCAGTTTTGTGAGATCCTTTTGTAACTCTTCACAGTCTGCTTTGGACTTAACTATCATGAATAATTTAGTATCATCTGCAGACTTTACCACCTCACTGTTTACCTCCCTTTTCCAGATCATTTATGAATATGTTGAACAGTACAGGTGCCAGTACAGATTCTTGGGGACTCTGCTATTTAGCTCTCTCCAATGTGAGAACTCACCATTTATTCCTACCCTTTATTTCCTATCTTTTAACCAGTTACTGAGTCATGAGAGGACCTTCCTTCCTGTCCCCTGACAGCTTACTTTACTTTTCCTCATTTCTGCTCATGACCTAGTAGCCAGACCTCTCCCAGATTTCCTTTCTACAGTAGACTCTGTCACTCTTTTTGTTTTTAAGCACACACCCTCCTCATATTCACTTCTCTCTAATTCATATTTCACTAATCACTTGAGTCTAGTGCCCTGACTGAGCTAATCCATAGCCTACAGGTAAGAAGGCAATTGGCTAGAGTTCCCATCTTCCAGGAGTCTGCATGCAGTTAACGTTGCTCAGGAGACTTATACTGCAGTAAATGAAGACAATTTCCCTCATGAGTTGACAAGACTCAGCCTCTGAAACTTTATTCACGGTTGGTTTCTCCCTATACACAAAACAAGGCAGAAAAGAAAAAGTTAGCAAAGTTCCAGTTCCTTAGGGCTCCACTCTGTCATAATATTCAGAATAAATTTCACTCAAGAAGAAGAAAGAGATCCATAATATTTCAGGAGAAAACCAAACACACAAGAAAAAAGACTCTTAGCCATCCTGACTTGTTGTAACCCATCTCCTTTATTGAAGGGGCAGAAAAGAGAAGAATAATGTTGTGGGCATTTTGGGGGTTGGTTCACAAACAGACTCAGGGCTTTGGCAACATCCTCTCAATTACCTTGGAGCAAGAAGACATGACTCAAGAGTTTCCCTCATAAATTAGCATTTAAAGCATATAGTGCTTTATGTGTTCATGAACTAATTAATCTTCTCACCCCAATATAAAGTAAGCATGTCAGTATTATTACAGATGGGGAAACAGATACAGAGAGGATAAGAAAAGTTGACCAAGGCCACTCATGATGTTGGTGGCATACCTGGGACTAGAACCCAATAACCCCAACTCCATATCTCCTGTTCTTACTACTAGACAAATCTGCCTTACACAAAGGGCACAAAACTTCTCCCATTGAAGTAAATGTGACTTTTGCTATAGATTTCACCCAGAGCACGATTGGGCCCATAAAGTATCCTGTAGTGATGATGATGTCCAATGAACACGTCAGCATGATCAGAGAGAACCCTGCTGTCCAGAAGCAGACAATGTCTCTGAAAGACTGGCACTGCTGCAGCCCATCACTTACACAGAATCACATCGGTTTCCTTCTCATGTCCCCTTTTGCTTTGTTTATGTCCATTTTCTGGCAGAGTTGGTCTGAAACAAAAAGCAATGCAAGTGATTGCTTGGGTACACACTTTGACACAGGAATTCACAGACCTGTCCAATTTCTCCTTCTGGGAATTTCCCCTCCACAAACAATGGGGCCAGACATGAAGGTGGCTCACCACTTCCTCTCCTTCTTCAGCATCTTGGGATCCCTCTAGCTGTAATACCAGCCTGCTTTTAGGCTCTGGCTCATACCTGTCGTACTCTGTGGTTTTTATACCCTGCTTTCCCTGGGCTGACAATGACTGTGAGACAGAGGACTGAGGCTTTGTGTTTTTGACTTCCAACTTAGAATCATAGAATCATAGAATTGGACTCGAGAGGTCATATAGTTCAGTCCCCTGAATTCATGGCAGAACTAATTATCTAGACCATTCCTGACAGGAGTTTGTCTAACTTGCTCTTAAAAATCTCCAATGATGGAGATTCCACAACCTCCCTAGGCAATTTATCCCAGTGCTTAACCACCCTGACAGTTAGGAAGTTTTTCCTAATGTCCAATCTAAACCACCCTTGCTGCTGTTTAAGCCCATTGCTTCTTGATCCTCAGAGGTTAAGAAAAACAATTTTTCTTCCTCCTCCTTGTAACAACTTTTTACGTACTTGAAAACTGTTATCATGTCACCTCTCAGTCTTCTCTTTTCCAGATTAAACAAACACGATTTTTTCAATCTTCCCTCATAGGTCATGTTTTCTAGACCTTTAATAATTTTTGTCGCTCTTCTCTGGACTATCTCCAATTTGTCCACATCCTTCCTGAGATGTGGTGCCCAGAAATGGACACAATACTCCAGCTGAGTCCTAATCAGACCGAAGTAGAGAGGAATAATTACTTCTCATTTCTTGCTTGCAACACTCCTGCTAATACATCCCAGAATGATGTTCCTTTTTTTTGCAACAGTGTTATATTTAGCTTGTGGTCCAGTATGATCCCCAGATCCTTTTCCACAGTACTCCTTTCTAGGCAGTTATTTCCCATTTTGTCTATGTGCAACTGATTGTTCCTTCCTAAATGGAGTACTTTGCATTTGTCCTTATTGAATTTCATCCTATTTACTTCAGATCATTTCTCCAGTTTTTCCAGATGATTTTGAATTTTAATCCTATCCTCCAAAGCACTTGCAACCCCTCCCAGCTTGGTATCATTTGCAAACTTTATAAGTGTACACTCTGTATGCCATTATCTAAATCATTGATAAAGATATTGAACAGAACCGGACCCAGAACTGATCCCTGCGGGACCCCACTTGTGAACCATGACTGTGAACCACTAATAAGTACTCTCTGGGAATGCTTTTCCAACCAGTTTTGCACCCACCTTATAGTAGCTTCATTTAGGTTGCATTTCCCTAGTTTACTTATGAGAAGGTCATGCGAGACAGTATCAAAAGCTTTACTAAAATCAAGATATACCACATCTACCGCTTCCCCCTATTTCCCCTATCCCTGTCAAAGAAAGCTATCAGGTTGGTTTGACATGATTTGTTTTTGACAAATTCATGCTGACTGTTACTTATCACCTTATTATCTTCTAGATGTTTGCAAATTGATTGCTTAATTATTTGCTCCATTATCTTTCCGGGTACAGAAGTTTCTCTGTAGGCACGCTAGCAAGACTGGGTTTGGCTGCAGTGATCTTTCTGCTGTGATTTTTGTCCTATTCCCATTGCCCATCAATGAGATGATTTGAAAAAAACAGTCTCTCACTTGGAGGTTTATCGTCTAGCATGGGGTCTCTTCTCTGACTGGTCTATAATTCCCTGGGTAGTCCTTATTTCCCTTTTTATAGTTGAGCACTATATTTCCCCTTTCCCAGTCCTCTGGAATCTCTTCCGCTTTCCATGACTTCTCAAAGATAATCACTAATGGCTAAGATATCTCCTCAGTCAGCTCCTTGAGTATTCTAGGATGCATTTCATCAGGCCCTGGAGACTTGAAGACATCTAATTTGTCCAAGTAATTTTTAACTTGTTCTTTCCCTATTTTAGCCTCTTCTGATCCTACCTCATTTTCACTGGCATTCACTATGTTAGACATCCAATCACCACCAACCTCCTTGGTGAAAACAGAAACAAAGAAATCATTAAGCACCTCTGCCATTTCCACATTTTCTGTTATTGTTTTTTCCCCCTCATTGAGTAACGGGCCTACCCTGTCCTTGGTCTTCCTCTTGCTTATAATGTATTTGTAGAATGTTTTCTTGTTACCCTTTATGTCTCTAGCTAGTTTGATCTCGTTATGTGCCTTGGTCTTTCTAATTTTGTCCCTACATGCTTGTGTTATTTGTTTATATTCAGCCTTTGTAATTTGACCTTGTTTCCACTTTTTGTAGGGCTCTTTTTTGATTTTTAGATTATTGAAGATCTAAAAATCAAATCATTTCACCTCTGCTATGTGCAATCTGTGGTGTTTCTCAGGCAGAAAGAACATGGGTAAAGTCTCATGTTTGTCTTTTTTCCACATGAAAGAACATCATGAATCCTGTTGTTGGTTAGTCAAGGTTATTTCCTTTTGGCTGTCTGCCTACTTCTCCTATTACTTGTGCCTAAAGCTCTGTCTTATTCACTTTTTTGTAACTCAGTGTAGTCTTGGTACCCCTTTGTTTGCCATAGGTTTGGCTGTGGCTGGTACTTTCCATTACAGACAAGTGACACACACTTTTGAGACCCTATGGCAATTCTACTTCCACACAGTAGGAGAAAGAGCCAATGAACTCTGTATATGTGCCTTTACTTTAGATCATGAATTCCTTTGGGGGCATATACTGCAAGTTGCAGCAGTTGTGATCAAGAGTTAGGAGGTATGCAGAACTCTTAATAGCGATGTGGAGGAAACAGAAGTGTTATTTGCAGTGTTATCCACCTAAACCCATTATTCCTTGATACTAGGGCTGTGTACAGGATGGAAATCCTATTTCACGTAGGAGTTTGAGATTTTGAAATTTGGATTTCTTCCAAATTGGTATGAAAACCAAAAATTGCTGAATTCTCCAAGAAAAATTCTGAACAAAAAATCATTTTAGGTTGATCAAAACGGTTCGTTTCAACTAAATCATTCATTTTGTTGGAATTTTTTTATTTTGTATGATATCATAAAATATAATAAAATACAAAATATTTTTGTTTGAATCTAGGTCATTTGAAAAAATCCATTTCATTGTGAAAATGTCAGGATGTTTTGACATTGTGAGAATTTCCCCCTCTCTCATGCCCCAGTTTTCTTCCAAAAAGAAATTTAAGTGAAATAGACATAATTTCACAACTTGGTTTTGATTTTGTTAGAACTGCATATTCCATGGGACTATGGTTCCATTGAAGGTTCTCCTGTCAGCACTTCTTGACACCTCCAATCAGCACTTCTTGACACCTTGACACCAATCAGCACTTCTTGACACCAGAATAAAGGTACAACCAATTCGTGAGTGGGAACAACAATTTAATGGATGGGCATGAATGTAGGCAGCCAGAGAACTACATACATGTATTAAGGGGGAGTGCAGGGGTGGGCAATTATACCTGACTAAGGCTATGTCTATACTATGCAGCTTTTAGCGACACGGCTGTGCTGCTACATCTGGGTCTCTAAAGGCACGCAGTGTAGCTGCTGTTTGTCAGCTCACTTGCCAACAAAAAACTTCTATTCCCAACGAGCAGCGAGCAGCGTTAGCATTGTCAGCAGGAGAGCCAAGATTTTGTGATAAGAGTTCCCTAGGTGCCAATGTTTCTGCCTCTGTCTGCATGCAGTGCTGCTTCACTCTAGGCATCCAGATATCTAAGCACCAGCGTGATGCGCAAACTGGGGGAAGATCAGTGTTCCTCCAGCTAACTTGCCTGCAGGGCCCAATCCAGTAGACGTGCTCAGAGTCCACTTACTGGAACCGGCTCCGCACTCAAGCTTACATAAAACGGCTGAGGGGGAGGTGAAGGAGGACCTCCCTCTGAACTTTGAGCCCAGTGATTCGAGTACTCAAATATCTTTTGTAAAGCACTTGGGAATCCTTAAGTGAAAGATCCCACAGAAGTGCAGTGTATGCTAATTACATGCACCATTTATAAAATAATATGTACCATAATTTACCTAATCACTGAATTTCAGCAAGTTACGAGTAACACAAAGGCAGTGAATATTCTCAGATGATAGGAGTATTCAGTATTTACTGGTTATTAGTCAAGTGGTTAACTCTAAAATTCATGAGTCTGAAAGTCTCAACTACCCCCATAGCCTACTTTTTCGGAGAGGTTTTGGAATGTGAAGAAAAAATAATTTGGAGACCTTACAACAAGTATAAAGGGATTAGTCTGAAACAGTCTTGAAATAGAGATTTGTCCTCTTCTACTGAAGTATAGAATCTCCATCACTGGGAATTAGGGAAGAGCATGAAAGGGTAAGACGAGGAGATCCTGTTTATGAAGAATATTCCCCGACTCACTATAGAATGCAGATATCTCAGCAGTGCAGATGGCTTTGCATAGTGATGGAGAGGAGACATGGGGCATTTGTGAGGCATGTTGGATTTGACTGAGCTCCCTGCAGGCAGATGGTCTGCTTGCTCTTCTGTGATAGCCTGATGAATTCACATTTTCAAAGCATGGAAGCTTATGCCAATTTTTGGTGCTACTGTGCTTCTCCTCTGCTGCCTACAAGCACGGCCCAGCTTCTCCCTCAGTAATCAGATAAGAAGGGAGAAGGGACCCCATGCTAGACGATAAACCTCCAAGTGAGAGATTATTTTTTCAAATCATCTCATTCATTGGCAATGGGAATAGGACAAAAATCACAGCAGAAAGATCACTGCAGCCAAACCCAGTCTTGCTGGCTAGCGTGCCTACAGAGAAACAGCTCTGCTGGATGTAGGATGCCAGATTGTTGAGATGCCAATAGAATCCTAGGACGAAAACTGAGCAATTCCTGAAAGTATAGACATAATTATAGAGGGACATGGGAGGACTGCGCTGTCATAGATCTGTCCAGTTATACAGACAAGGCATAGCTGCTGTTGTCTGTTTCACAACACCTATGCCTTCCATGAAGAAGCTTGTAGCACCCCATGAATATCAGTTAAGCCACACAAAAACCTGTCGAGATATGTATTATAGTTATCATCCTTTTATTACTGATGTAGAAAAGAAGACGCAAAGAGGTCCAGGTCCTTATTTCCAGATGCGCTGAACATCTGAAGCTCCATTTGAAGTCAACGGGAGCTGCAGCTGCTCAGCACCTCTTGTTATCAGGAGTTAAGTGACTAGTCCAAGATCACGCAGCAGGTCAGTGACAGATCTAAGTATAGAGATCAGGTGTGCTGACTCCCAAGCCATTGCGCTCACTAGCAGAGAGCACTACCTTGCCTTCCTGAGTCAGAGAAAATAGTTGAGAGACATACCCGTACAGATGGGGAGATGCAGGTTCATATGATGTATTTTCTGTTAAGAATCTTAAGGAGCATGCAGTGCCATTCACTGGTGATTAGTATGCAGAATTGGGGGAAGCCTTTCTGGGGGAAAAAACAACTAGTGTTTGGGAAACTATTATCCAAAAAACAGCTTTTTGTTTGTTAGTGGGGAAATGTAGGCTGGAGTGGCACAATTAACCTCTCTGTTCCCAAGCACTGAATGGCTCTGCATTATAAAATATACCTTATTCACCAAGAGTTTATCTCATTAGTGGTTCCTCTCCTTCACCATGATGGATGCAAAGCTCAAGATTCCTGCGCGGCTATGTATATAAAATCCACTGCAGCCCATACATGTATTTGTCAGGCTCCCTGATGAGCTCCCAGAGGATTGGGCCAAAAGAAATGTGATGAGGTTCAACAAGGACAAGTGCAGAGTCCTGAACTTAGGACGGAAGAATCCCATGTACCGCTACAGACTAGGGACTGAATGGCTAGGCAGCAGTTCTGCAGAAAAGGACTGAGGGGTTACAGTAGATGAGAAGCTGGATATGAGTCAACAGTGTGCCCTTGTTGCCAAGAAGGCCAATGGCATTTTGGGATGTATAAGTAGGGGCATTGCCAGCAGATCGAGGGACGTGATCATTCCCCTCTATTTGACATTGGTGAGGCCTCATCTGAAGTGCTATGTCCAGTTTTGGCCCCACACTACAAGAAGGATGTGGAAAAATTGGAAAACATCCAGCGGAGGGCAACAAAAATGATGAGGGGACTGGAACACATGACTTATGGGGAGAGGCTGAGGGAACTGGGATTATTTAGTCTGCGGAAGAGAAGAATGAGGGGGGATTTGATAGCTGCTTTCAACTACCTGAAAGGGGGTTCCAAAGAGGATGGATCTAGACTGTTCTGAGTGGTAGCAGATGACAGAATGAGCAGTAATGGTCTCAAGTTGCAGTGGGGGAGGTTTAGGTTGGATATTAGGAAAAACTTTTTCACTAGGAGGGTGGTGAAGCACTGGAATGTGTTACCTAAGGAGGTGGTGGAATCTCCATCCTTAGAAGTTTTTAAGGTCAGGCTTGACAGAGTCCTGGCTGGGATGATTTAGTTGGGAATTGGTCCTGCTTTGAGCAGGGGGTTGGACTAGATGACCTCCTGAGGTCCCTTCCAAGCCTGATATTCTATAATTCTATGATGTCAGCTCCCATTATTTCCCTTCCCTATCCATGAAGGCCCAGGCAGGGGCCTGCACAATGGGGGACAAGCAGGCGGCACAGAACTCCTCCGGGGCCGGGGACAGGGAAAGTGAGATCCTCCGGCCCTGGGGCCAGGCAGGAGATGACAGCTCCTCCTGCTGCTGGGCAAGAGTGAGCTCCACTGGCCTGCAGGGCGAGGGAGAAGGAGAGCCAGCCTCACCAGCCCTGGGGCCCCGGCGGGTTGAACCAGCTAGTCCATCTACGGTGTGGGGGGAGAGAGGCAGCTCCTCTGGCCTTGGGGGGGGGGGGGGGAGAGGCATAGAAAGTGCCCCTCCAAAAGTGGCCGCATTTTTATTCCTGTGGATGCCTCTGGGCCCGGGGCTTTGGTGTCCTTAATGAAATGGGTCTTAGTCCATTTCCAGATGAAGAGGTGTTCATGTTGCAAGAAACACCATCATAGCTGACACTAACTGTCCTCCCTCCTGGCAATCCCAGCAGGAATCAAAGCGTGAATGGACCTGTGGAGTGAACTACCTCTTCCACCTTAGAAGACCTCCACAGAACACTAGAAACAAGACCAGCTGTGACACCAGAACCTAGAGGCAGAGCCCAGCTGACTCATCCATCAACTCCAGCTGTTTAATATGCAGGAGGCTTTCAACTGCATGTGATAGTCAGGGACACAGGCTAGAACAGAATCACACAGTGGTCTCAGAAGCTCATAATCTTCACACACACATCCATAGCCTTGGCTTGCTTTGAACCATCCTACCATGCTCTAATGCCAGACATATTGCTGGCATTGCTTTGCGCCCCCCCCCCCCCCAGTAAACTAGGGCATGATTTTGCCCACAGTTTGTAAAATGAGCCATCCAAATAGGACCCAAGTACAGTTTAGATTTTTGCTTCCGAGCATGGATCAGGAACTGCTACCAGCACATACTGTTCAGACTGATCAGTGTGATAGATACTTCTGCAGTGAGTATATTTTAGCTGATTTAGTACATGTGTGCATCTGGTATGCGTTGGCATCGTTGTGTGCTAAAAGAAAACTAGGTTCAGGAAAAAGGAGGGCTTGCCATTCTGCTTTAAGACTGAGGGTCTCTCTCATACATTCTTTTTCAAAGCTCCCAAAACAAACCACAGCACGCAACAAGGTCATTTCACTTATCCCTTTGTGTGGCCTGCTGTCACGAGTGTGTCTTCAAACAAGGATGCAACCCTCCTACTAGAAACTAAGTGAAACATGTCGGCTGGAGCCCTCAATATGGAATGAACAATGTTCCTTCCCAAGAAAAGCTGGAGAGAGGGTTTTTAGAAGATATTCCTGGATGATATTGTTGAATGACCATCTCGGTGTTCCTGACCAGGACTTTGGAATGGTCAAATTGGAGGCTGCCTCTGAAGCACCTTTTACATGAAAGGTTTCATGTGGAAACCAACACTTGCTGGGACATGAAACTCAAGGAGGCGATGATCTAAGTATCTAATAAGACTCTATAAAAACAACAAGGAGTCTGGTGGCACTGTAAAGACTCTATGGTCTTTATTTTAGAGAATTGGACTATTTAGCTGGCGAATTCCATTCCCCTGCTCATGAGACTGGCTTTCCATTTTTGAATCCAAATATACCCCTGCAGGAGAGACTACATCCAGAGGGCCAGAATGAACATGGTGCAAGCAGATGCAACCCTTTTGCCTTTAGTGGGCTTGCACCCATGCACACTAGGGCTGAGTTTAGTCCAGAATTTCTAAACCAGTTAGGTGCCTTAGAAATACACCAGAATACTGTTGCTTTGGATAGGAAAAGAAAGCAGCAGGAAGCAAATGATCACAGGGTGCTTACTCTTGGAGGTCGGGGTGGGAGGAGTGGTGGTGACAAAGCTACAAAGCAGCTTCTCTTTATAATGTATGCTACCAGAATTGCCTAGTGGTCTGAGCACCAGGCTGTCTAGTTACTGTTATGACCCTTATCACTGTAGTATCTGACAGGTTTCAGAGGAACAGCCGTGTTAGTCTGTATTCGCAAAAAGAAAAGGAGTACTTGTGGCACCTTAGAGACTAACCAATTTATTTGAGCATGAGCTTTCGTGAGCTACAGTGAGCTGTAGCTCACGAAAGCTCATGCTCAAATAAATTGGTTAGTCTCTAAGGTGCCACAAGTACTCCTTTTCTTTTTGTAGTATCTGAGCATCCCATAATTGTTTATAGAGTCAGTCTCAAATTACTCCTGTGAAAGGGAATTAATGTTACTCCCCTTTCACACATGGGAAACTGAGGCACTGAGAAGTTACTATGACTTGCCCGGCATCACACGGGAAGCCCACAGCAGAGCCAGGAACTGAGCCCACATTGCATGGAAGGAATTTCTCAGTTCTTCTCCCAGGTCTGCCACTCATATGTTTGACCTCAGGCAACTCACTTGACCTCTGTGTATCCATAACATGGGATAACAACTAGGGGTGAGTCTGAATAAAATAAAACCACCCACAAAACTGTGAGAAAGATCAAAGCTGGCTCTCAGCTTTGCCCATAAAGCTCACTGCTAATAATAATAGATAGCTCCTGGTGGGGCGGGTGTTGTGTGTACTACTGTGGCATGTTCGCACAGTCCTCTGAAGATCCAAAGTGCTCTATAAATGCTAAGCATTATTAACTGCATGAATCAGCCATCTTCAGAGCATCGTCCCCTTGCTAGAGAGGGGAGAGCAAATTCTCTTCCTTCCTTAATGATTAAAAAATCTAATGAAGTTATTCATTAAAAAAATACTTAAAAATAGATCAAATGATTTCCTAGTCCCATGATATTCCCTTTGACTGCCCCCATGTTGCAGTTCACTGTATGATAGGAGAGATCAAAGTACATGTCTGAAACTGGCAAAACAATCCAGCAGAGAAGAAAAGCTTCTTCTGCTGCAGATAAACAAAATACTATTTCCAGATAACATCTTGGTGCTGATCAAAATAGCCGCTTTTCCAATTAGTTTTCAAAGAATTCTTAATTGTTAGGTTTCAGAGTATCAGCCGTGTTAGTCTGTACTCCTTTTCTTTTTTCTTAATTGTTAGAGATTTAATCTGGAGTTGTGCAGATTTTTTCAGTCAGGAACTTGTTTTACAGGGAGCTTATTACCCCCAGGGACTTAAGTTACAGACAGGTTTTAGTAAGCCGCAGCAGTCTGCCTGTCAGGCAGGTGACAATAAAAGGGGAATCTGTCTCAGACGCAGGAGAGAAGGGTGTTTGGGCTGCTGTTCCCTGCAGTAATTTGAGCACGTAGCTATCTGTTCTGAACTGGCAGCAGATCTCACATCTGCAAAAGGGACCTTACCTTTAAATTATAATAAGCATGATACTTAAAAATATATATCTACATATCTATGTCTGTCTGTGTGTGTGGGAGAGGACATCCCAGTCTCTCCCTCTGCTTTTATACTTCCTATTAATTCAAACCATGGGGGTATGAACCCAAACTTCTCCTTTTTATTCTGGAATTGGATGCCCATGTTCCCCAAGTAATTTTTGCAGTGTGCTGTGCAAATAAATAAACAAATAAATAAAAAAGCAGATTCTATAATGTGTGGGGAGCTGCCTGTTCAGAGCCATAGTAAAAGAGCGGGGTGGGGGGGGGAATGCTCGCCTCGCAGACAGGTGACATTTTGGAGCTCAACAACAAGAGATTGTTTCCTGTCAAGCAGCAATAATAGGACAAAGAACAAAAACTTAAACCCCAAAGAAAAGTGTACATCCTCCCAGGCAAGCAACGATGAGAGGATTTCTAATTCTTCAGCAGATGACAGTGTGGGGATTTAATGCTGTCTGGCTGGTATGAGAGTGTGAGAAAAGTGACTCAGAGCCAGATGCTACCAGGAAGATAACTGCCCAACCTGCCAGCCTGTAAGTAGAGTTTCCATCTACTCCCACCTGCATTTGGAGTCTGCCTCTGAGGCAGCTCTCCTGCACTACTACTGACTTGCAAGGCACAGTACCTTGTATTGTCCTTGCACTGAGGGAGCAGCTGCCCTTTCCTCTGTTAACTACCAAGGAGACAGGGAGAGCCTGCATTGCATTGTCTGAGACAGAGAAGCAGGTGCAGAGGGGGTTCAGGGACAGGAGACAGGAATGATTAGTGGCATGTGGAAAAGACTGGGGCTGTTTGCACTTAGAGGTGGGGGTGCAATTCCCAGCTTGCAGAGAATTACCTGCACTTGCTCTGGTTGAGCTAGTGAACTAAAAGTAGTGCAGCCACGGCAGTGCAAGGGGCTAGTCACCTGGGTATGTGCCTAGTGTACTAGAGAAGATGAATGAGAGGGGATGTGATAAAAATATTCCAAGTCACGAATGGTCTGGAAGGTGGATCAGAAACACCTATTTATCCTCTCAACAGGGCCATGAAGCAGGGTCTATTGCATAGGTATGCTTAGCAGAGCTCAATTTTTATTTTTTTGCAATTTTGACAATATCTGTTTTATTTTTTTTATTTTTAATATGTTTTGTTTGCTTTTTAATTGTTTTAATTTTTACAGTTGCAGGAAATCAAGGGGGCAGGTAGGGGAGGGGCTAGGGTAGCATAGACAGTGGGGCTACAGGAGGCTTCCTGCGTGGCTGAGGGGCCCAAGACACCTGGGCACAAGGTACAAATCACAGAATATCAGGGTTGGAAGGGACCTCAGGAGGTCATCTAGTCCAACCCCCTGCTCAAAGCAGGACCAATCCCCAATTTTTGCCCCTGATCCCTAAATGGCTATCCCTCCCCCCTAGGAGGCTGCAGTCCTGGCCAGCCCAGAAGGGGACTGTGGCCACAGTCGCAAGGACCAGAACAAGCCCCCGGCCGTGCAGGCAGCCTCTCTGCTGTTGAATGGTTCCTGCCTCTGGGATGGAGCCATTCAATGGTGGGGTGGCCTCCGGCATGGCCAGGGGTTTGTCCTCCTGCTCCTTGCAATCCTGGTCAGTGGTCTCTCCTCTGCCTCGCCAGGACCTCAGCCTTCCCCGCACCTTGAGCCTGTAAGGATTGGGTATCACCAGCCCTGCCGCCATGCAAGGAGCCCTCTCCAGCCTGGTTATCATGGCCCTGCTCCCTCCCTCCCATGACAACGGGCCTGCAGGGGGCTCCCAGCATGGCGGCAGGGCTGGTGACACCCAAGCCCTACAAGAGCACTTGTATTGACTCTTACGGATTGATATATTTTTGTCGTTGATTTCAGTGTGCCAGCTGAAATGGACAGTACCAACATCTACAGAGGTAAGTCAAATCCTGCCAAGCCTATGGACAGGGCACTGGACCTGGAGTCAGGAGACATGGGTTTTAATTCTGCCACTGACCTGTTGTGTGACCATGAGCAAGTCACTTCTCCTCTCTGGGCCTTTGTTTCATCTCCCACCTTTTGACTGTCCTGCCTAGTTAGAATGTGAGTGTGATGGGTTGCCCCTCCTGGGATGCCACCTGATGTACTGGGGTACCACTGAGCCCGCCTATTCCACCAGCCTGGGCTCCCTTACACTGCCCTGCTGAGCTAGGCCCTCAAGCTTCCTCCAGGACACACCCAAGTAGGGACTCACCCAGTTGCAGAAAGACACAGGACTGGTCTACACTGGCAAGTTTCTGCGCAGTAAAGCAGCTTTCTGTGCTGTAGCTCCCGAGGGGCACACGCTGCCAAGCCACTCAGGGTGCAGAAACTGTGCAGTTGCAGCGCTGTAAAAAAACCACCCCGACGAGAGGCGTAGAGCTCTCTGCACCAGGGCTACAGCGCCACGGAGCCAGTGTAGACACCCTGGTCGATAACAGCCCTGCGATTGGCCTCCAGGAGGTGTCCCACAATGCCTGTTCTCGCCTCTCTGGTCATCGGTTTGAACTCTACTGCCCGCCCCTCAGGTGACCAAGCATGAGTCCCACCCCTTAAATTCCTTGGGAATTTTGAAAGTCCCCTTCCTGTTTGCTCGGTGATGCGTGCAGTGGTCTCAGCACGTCTTTCCAGGTGGCCAGGCCGGCTCCACGCACCAGGCGATTACCCCGCTTGGAGCAATGCCAAGCCGCTGGACCTCATCAGCATTTGGGGAGAGGAGGCTGTGCAGTCCCAGCTGTGCTCCAGCTGAAGGAATAATGATACCTACAGACAGATTTCATGATGCATGACAGAAAGGGGCCATGACCGGGACACACTGCCGTGCAGGGTCAAAGTGAAGGAACTGTGGAATGCCTACCACACGGCGCGGGAGGCAAACCACCATTCCAGTGCTGCGCCCACGAGCTGCCGGTTCTACAAAGAACTAGGCATGATACTTAGTGGCGACCCCACCTCCACTGCGAAAGCCACTGTGGATACTTCGGTGGCCAGCTGAGAGTGGACCGAGCCAAGAGGAAGAAATCTTGGACGAGGCTGTGGAGGGGGAGGCAGAGGATGACTCTGAGGTCAGAGATGCATGCAGCCAGGGGCTCTTCTCTACCCCGGAGGAGGCTAGTCAGTCACAGCTGTCGGATGTCGGCGAAGTGCGAACAGGAGAGGAGGCCCCTGGTAAGTGGCTTTGATTTTGGGAATCGCTGAAGCGAGTTGTTGGGGGCAGGAGGGTTGCAGAAAGCAGGCTTGTGTCTCTATGATGCGCGTACCACCACATGCCTTGTCTGAGTGGCAGAACAGGGTGTTGATTGACTCCCTCATTTCACGGGAATCTGCCTCAGAGATCTCCACGAAACTCTCATAGAGATACTGGGCAATCCGCTGCAACAGGTTCTTTGGCTGAGCTGTTTTGTTTTTTGCCCCTTTAAGGGTAATTTTCCTGTGCCATTCTGCCATCACTGGGGGGTGAGAGGGGCGCATTGCTGCACACAGACAAGCTGCATAAGGGCCAGGGCGGAAGCTGCAGTCTTGGAGAAGACCCTCCCTTGATTCCCTGCTCACCCTCAACAGCGAGATGTCTTCCATAATGAATACAGCCTGTGGAAAATGTGGGGACACTAATAATTATAAGGCCCCCCCTACAGTGCTGGCTCTCCGCAAGAGCCATGTGCCCACTGTACAGTACAGTCCTGGAACACTGATTTCCCCTGCCCCTGAGGTTACTCACCATTTTGAGGGTCTTGTGGCTCATGTGTGCTTGCCAGGGGTCAGTCAGTTAGCAACAGGTATGTGAATAGTGGCTGTGTTTTAAATCACTGAATCAGTGGTCTGTGTGTTGCAAACAATACAGCTTCTGTAAAATGTTGCATTTTGGCTTCACAGATATGAGCTTGGGAGCCCAGCCTCCCTCTTTGTTATCAGCAGCTGAACGGCTGCGCAGAATTAGAAAGTGGCCACAAAAAACGAAAGAGGACTTTCTGTGTGATGTCATGATGCACTCCGCTGCTGAAAAACAAGAACGGAAGGAATGGCAGGACAGCGAGAAGAGGGACCGAAAGGAGAACGCAGCGTGCCAGAACAAAGCCACAGAGTGGCTCTTAAATGTTATGCAGCGCCAAGCAGACAGGTGCTACTAGCACTGCAAACCGAGCAGCTCCATACCCGCCCTCTCCTGCAGCCACTGTCACAAAACTCTTTCCCATGCGCCCCCAAGACAACACCAACTAACTCTTATCAACTCCCTGGCTTCAGTCTGTACCCACTGCATTCCACTCCGGCCCCGTCACAGCACAGCCCTGAAGACTCCAACTACCCACTGCACTCAACACCCATTCCTCTGCAGTTTAGCCTTGCTGAAGTACAGTACCCGCTGCACTGTGCTCCAAAGGGCAAGATTGCATTTGATACCTGGATATACACAAATCTTTAACCGTCCCAGGATCCCACCTTCTCCTGGGACCCCCACTTCCCCCATCCCCCACAGTGCTGATGTGTTTTTTGGTTTGTCTCTATCCTCCACATGTTGTTTTTTAATAAAAGAATTGTTTCGGATGGAAAGCAATCTTTATTCCATTAATTGAAAGGAAACAGAGCCCTGCAAAGCAACAGACAATTTTCTTAAACCTTCACAGTGCATCACCTGCACCAATCACAATCACCTCCTAGCATTACAAGCACTTCACTCCCGAGCATAGCAAAAAATATCAGTGACTTTCAGCTTCAAATTGCTGACTCAAGGCAGCCCTGATCCTTATGGCCTCGCGCTGCTCCCCTCTAATAGCCCTGGTCTCTGGCTGTTCAAATTCAGCCTCCAGGCACTGAGCATCAGTGGTCCAACCCTGAGTGAAGCTTTCACCCTTCCCTTCACAAATATTATGGCGCCTACAGCACGCGGCTATAAGCATAGGAATATTGTCATCGGCCAGGTCCATCCTCCCATATAGGCAGCACCAGCGGGCCTTTAAATGGCTAAAAGCACACTCCACAGTCATTCTGCACTTGCTCAGCCTGTTGTTGAACCACTCCTTACTGCTGTCAAGGTTCCCCGTGTATGGCTTCATAAGCCATGGCATTAAGGGGTAGGCAGGGTTCCCAGGATCACAATGGGCATTTCAACTTCCTCTACACTGATCTTCTAGTCTGGAAAGAAAGTCCCTGCTTGCAGCTTCCTGAACAGGCCAGTGTTCCAAAAGATGTGTGAGTCATGCACCTTTCTGGACCAGCTAATGTCTGTGAAAGACCCAAGGTGATCCACAAGCGCCTGCAGAAACATAGAGAAATACTCCTTCCGATTAATATACTCAGTGGCTAGGTGGTCTGGTGCCAGAATTGGAATATGCATGCCATCTATCGCCCCTCAGCAGTTAGGGAAGCCCATTTGTGCAAAGCCATCCACAGTGTCACGCATGTTGCCCAGAGTCACAGTCTTTCAGAGCAGGATGCGATTAATGGCCCTGCAGACTTCCATCAACATGAGTCCAACTGTCAACTTTCCCACTCTGAACTGGTTAGCGGCTGATCAGCAGCAGTCTGGATAGCCAGCTTCCACAGTGCAATCGCCACGTGCTTCTCCAACAACAATGCAGCTCTCATTCTCATGTCCTTGTGCCACAGGGCTGCAGTGAGCTCTTCACACAGTCCCATGAATGTGGCTTTCCTCATCCGAAAGTTCTGCAGCCACTGCTCATCATCCCAGACGTGCCTGATAATGTGATCCCACCACTCAGTGCTTGTTTCCCAAGCCCAAAAGTGGCGCTCCACTGTGGTCAGCACCTTCATGAATGCCACAACCAATCTCGTGTCGTAGCTACTACACCTGGCGAGATCAATGTTGAACTCCTCTTGCCTTTGTGGTTTAAGGAATAACTCCACTGCCACTTGTGACGTGTTAGTCAGAGTGAGCAGCAGTGCGGGATCCATTCCTGCAGACTGAAGAGGCAGAGCACGCAATGCTCAAACCATTGAAAGATGGCACCAAATGCGGACCGAAGCACAGGGATTGCTGGGATGTGAAGCAATGCATGACGGGGCATTGGGACAGGACCTAGGACACCCTGTGACCCCCTCCGCCATCCCACAACTCTTAGCAGCAGAAGAGGAAGAGATGTTCTGTGGGATAGATGCCCAGAGTGCACCCCTCTGAATACCGATGTATGTGCCGCAAGTGTGAACATGTTATTGCACAGGCAGCTGGCAGTGTGAACACAGAACAGCAGTTTTCCTTCAGTGCTCTCTGAGTGGCGATGTAACTCTGCCAGAGTAGACATACCCACAGACACTGATATCAGCTCTACATGGGAAGACTCAGCTAGGGAATGGCCCATTACTCAAGTGCACACTCCCTCTGGAGAATACACCCAAAATTATATTGTCTTGCACTGCCCAGAGAACAATACAGCATAAGCTAATTGAAATTCACCTCCTCCCTCAATGTGGAAGAAGATATGCACAGTGTTCCCCCCACATTTGAATTCCACAAACAGATTTTAGAATAAACAAAAACCAGTTTATTAACTACAAAAGGTAGATTTTAAGTGGTTATAAGGGATAGCAAACAGTTCAAAGCAGATTACCCAGCAAATATTCCTAACTTTAGATACAGAAATGATACATGCAAAGAGGATAATCATATTCAGCAAATCATAACCTCTCCAATGATATATCACAAGACCCATCTTGAATAAAATACATATTAGATATGCTATAATCATATTATAACAATATTTCTATGAAGAATATGGGGCATAGTGTCACAGTGAGCTCTTCAGGGCAAGGACTGACCTCACTATGTGTCTGTACGGGTAATAGCATAGTGGGGCCCTGATCGGAGTTGGTATAGGTGCTACTGTAACACAAATAATTACTAACAGTTAATGGAACTGAAAGATGGAAAATTCAAGGCTGATAAAAAGAAATACTTTTTCTCATAACACAGTTAGCCTGTGGAACTCATTGCCACAGATAGCATGCAGCCAACATCTTAGCAGGATTTGAAAAGCAATTAGATATGTATATGGATGATAAGAACATCCAGGTTTATGATAGTAAATATTAAACAAAACATTCTGAAAGGGTTATAAACTCTCCCACTTTACCACACAATCCAGTCTCTAACTATTGTGGTTATTTTACTTTGTTTTCATGTGACACTGCATTTCAGGGATCCATGCAGAAGTGGATAAGTCAAATCAGTCATATCAGCCACCTATATCCAGAGCTCCCAACGATTTCAAATGGGAGGTTGGTGTGTGGAGGACTGGTTGGACCACACCTGGAATAAACTAAGGAATTCCTATGCTACTGCCAGTCTGAAGAGGTTGAAAACATTCGACATGCTATGAGAGATCCATTTCTCTTTGTATTCCTAGTTCAATTTTGCAGAAGGGTGGGAAAATTCAGAGAAGCATCAGAACTTGTGAGCGCTTGTCCCATCAGAATCTATTGCTGTCTGAGGTTAGCCCATCAGTGACCAACTTCCCAATATATTGAAGGGGATCCCATCTAAAGCTTGTCTGTAAGTGAAATCCTTACAATAACAGCTGTCTTTTGGAATGCAATTGCCATGAGCAAATCATCCATACCAAAAAGGCAACCTTTTCTTTCTAAAGCCGAGGATTTTTAAAGAGAAGGACTTTATTTTGAGCATTATTATTATTAATGTACTAAGAATCAACCATATTCTCAATGAGATACAAAATCCAGTAACCAGCAGGTATCAGGGCCAAAGTCATCCCTGCTGTGAACCTAGTACAGGCAATGAAGTTACATCAGGGTTGAATTCAGTCCAGTATATATGAGGAAGGCAATTTTTTGTTCTGTTGTTCTACAGAGGGATTGTCCTTTATTAACAAAACACCACTGCCTTTATGTTAGATGCAAACATTAGGGGGCAGTACACCTCTAACAACCAGCCTTGTCATCTCACCCAACAACTGCATTTATATTGGGCTTTTGGTAAAATTTACACTCAAGTTTAATTTATCTTGCTTTATTGCTGTTGGAAAAACAGTCAGATTTGTCATTGCAGGGAACTATGTGTCAGATCAAGAAGCATGAGGGTGAGGGGCACAGATTCCCCCACTTAAAATCTATTTTTATATTTCAGGCTTCTCTGTGAGGTAGGCGAATTTTCTTCTATCTAGGTTCTTATGCCACCCTCATCACTGCAGTACTTGAGCACCTTCCAGTTGTGCATTAAGCAACATAGCCAACACATGTAACATTCTGTGGGTCATTCTCTCTCACACATCCTTTTCCTATGGAGGCAGAGTAGAAGAAGCAGTGTCCACAATGTCATTCAAGCACACAACTGTCTGATCATGACTTGGGAATCAGACACACTATCTTTGCTCCACATGGTGTCCTGGGTCAGAAGCCTGCTGTATTTTCTGAAGAGCAGAGAGATCCTGGGCAGCAACCTCATCATTCTTCAGCGGTCACCTTAGGACAAGGCCAAAAATCAGGTGTAACATTGGCCTGCTCCTTTGGCCACCCAGGGCTCTCCTGGCCCTGTATATCACCCCCAGCAAAATGCTTCTGCCAAATCATCTTCTTTGCCCATGTCACTCCTCTCTCTGAATCCCTCCACTTGCTCCTTGTTTTCCATCACCTCAAATTCACACTCTGCATCCTCACCTTTGAGGCCCTTCACAGGTCTGTCCCTCCCCATTAGTCTATCCCTGTCTCTTCTCGCATTGTCCCTTCCACTCTGCCAGCCAGGGGCTAAAGTGATGGGAAAGACGGAAGGGCAGCTAGAAGCAGAGGGAGAACTGCCTCTCCTTTCCCTGGCTTGGGTAAGCAGAGCAACCCCAGCTGGTGCACCAATAGCCTCCTTCAGTATAGTTTATCTACTGCTGCCAACCTTGATACCCCTATGTCTGCTTCTTCCCCAGACATCTCAGTGCTTTGTTTCTTGCTAACTCTTACGTGTGGAACACCCTCCTGTCTGAACTAACCGTAAGGGCTTTGCCTTCTATATCTAAGGTACACCACAGTGTTGAGCACCTCACCATCTTTAACATATTTGATCTCCAACACCCAAGGAGCTAGGTAAGAGCTATTATTCCCATTTACAGATGGGGAACTGAGGCAGAGAGAGACTAAATTATGTACCCAGGGTCACACAGGAAGCCTGTGGCAGAGAAGGGAATTGAACCCAAGTCTCTAGCTAGTGCTTTAAGCACCAGACGATCCCTTTCAAGGCTTTCCTCATCACCCACTTCTGCTGCGATGCCTAGAAGACAACCGCCAACTAATAGTGGCGAGGCTGAGGGGCTGTTAGGGATCACCAATGCTATTTTTTAAAAATCAAGTTGGCATACAGTTTATGTAACCGTGTTCTCTTATTACCATTACCCTTCTCCACTCCCACCTCCCCCATTCATTTATTGCTCTTGCTTCAAATTAAAGTGTAAGCTCGTTAGGGTAGGAACTGTATCTTTGGCCTTGTCTGTGTGAGCTTACCACACACCAACTGCCCATGTGGACCCTGCTTGTGTGCACTAAATGTTCTGTAGTGTGCTTTGACCTATGACTGTTTCAAACAAAAGCATGCTGGGGAACTTTTAGTCGGTGTTAGCCGGATCCCTTTGGCCAGTTAGCGTGTGGCAAGCGAGTACACTATAGATTTACAGCCTGGCTTGCTGCTCATAAAGTCTCTGTGTAGACATGCCCTTCTTTTGGGTGGGTATTCAGACCCTCGCACAATGGAGGCCCCCACACTGATCAGAGCCCTTGGGAGGTATGACAAGAAAAATACGACATAGCACTGCATCACATCATTATCAATACTTGAATGCTGTCAGTGTACTCACTTTGAGGCATGGATCAGTGTCCATGTTGCACTCCCTGTCCGTACCCGACTTGGGGAAGCTAACGATCCAACCAGCGGACCAAATTGGGTGACGAATCCTGATCACGTGCCACGTGAGGCACGTCACGCATATGCTATGAAGAAGAAGTGCGCTCACTGCAGTACCAGCATGTAAGGAGTCAATTCCTACTCTAAGGAGCTTATACCCAAAACAGCCATTGAACAGTTTAGACCCAGACAGTAAGTGCATCAGGCAACAGAACAAAACAGACTAATACGACTGCTACTCTGAAACAAGTGTTATGTGAATCATGCAGAGGTCATTGCCAAAGGGCCTTACAAGCAGAGTGCTATGCTGAGGAGGAACTTGAAGAGACGGAGGGATGGAGGAAGGTCAGCCCTGGGGGGCATATGGGATGTTTGCATGGAAGAAGAGGGTACATCTGTGCACTGCACTATAGAGGTGGGGGTATGTTATGTTGTGCACTCACCCGCAGGGTACCCCCTTGTGTCAGGACCCAACATTGCACGGATTCTTTGTAACACCCCCTTGTATCCTGGTTCACCTCAGTCCCTGGAAAAATCATGGAGCAGGTCCTCAAAGAATCAATTCTGAAGCACTTGCATGAGAGGAAGGTGATCAGGAACAGCCAGCATGGATTCACCAAGGGAAGGTCATGCCTGACTAATCTAATCGCCTTTTATGATGAGATTACTGGTTCTGTGGATGAAGGGAAAGCAGTGGATGTATTGTTTCTTGACTTTAGCAAAGCTTTTGACACGGTCTCCCACAGTATTCTTGTCAGCAAGTTAAGGAAGTATGGGCTGGATGAATGCACTATAAGGTGGGTAGAAAGCTGGCTAGATTGTCGGGCTCAACGGGTAGTGATCAATGGCTCCATGTCTAGTTGGCAGCCGGTATCAAGTGGAGTGCCCCAAGGGTCGGTCCTGGGGCCGGTTTTGTTCAATATCTTCATAAATGATCTGGAGGATGGTGTGGATTGCACTCTCAGCAAATTTGCGGATGATACTAAACTGGGAGGAGTGGTAGATACGCTGGAGGGGAGGGATAGGATACAGAAGGACCTAGACAAATTGGAGGATTGGGCCAAAAGGAATCTGATGAGGTTCAATAAGGATAAGTGCAGGGTCCTGCACTTAGGACGGAAGATGCACCGCTACAGACTAGGGACCGAATGGCTAGGCAGCAGTTCTGCGGAAAAGGACCTAGGGGTGACAGTGGACGAGAAGCTGGATATGAGTCAGCAGTGTGCCCTTGTTGCCAAGAAGGCCAATGGCATTTTGGGATGTATAAGTAGGGGCATAGCGAGCAGATCGAGGGACGTGATCGTTCCCCTCTATTCGACATTGGTGAGGCCTCATCTGGAGTACTGTGTCCAGTTTTGGGCCCCACACTACAAGAAGGATGTGGATAAATTGGAGAGAGTCCAGCGAAGAGCAACAAAAATGATTAGGGGTCTAGAACACATGACTTATGAGGAGAGGCTGAGGGAGCTGGGATTGTTTAGCCTGCAGAAGAGAAGAATGAGGGGGGATTTGATAGCTGCTTTCAACTACCTGAAAGGGGGTTCCAAAGAGGATGGCTCTAGACTGTTCTCAATGGTAGCAGATGACAGAACAAGGAGTAATGGTCTCAAGTTGCAGTGGGGGAGGTTTAGATTGGATATTAGGAAAAACTTTTTCACTAAGAGGGTGGTGAAACACTGGAATGCGTTACCTAGGGAGGTGGTAGAATCTCCTTCCTTAGAGGTTTTTAAGGTCAGGCTTGACAAAGCCCTGGCTGGGATGATTTAACTGGGAATTGGTCCTGCTTCGAGCAGGGGGTTGGACTAGATGACCTTCAGGGGTCCCTTCCAACCCTGATATTCTATGATTCTATGATTCTACTAAGGTGGTGGGGGCCTCCACCAATGGGCAGCAAATGCCTGGTACACCCTGTCTTGGGGCAGTAAAATAACCTATATAGAATAGAGCAGTACCACACTTTAAGATTATGAAGAGTATAGTGAAAACTGACTAGTTCCTCCTTTATATTCTGCCCTGTAAGATAATTACAATACTTTTCACTTCCAATCCATAAATCTCAATGTGCTTTATACAGGTGGGCAAGTGTTTCCATTTTACAGATGGGAAAATGGAGGCATGGAGAACTGGAATAACTTGCCTAAAGTCAACAGTAGAACTGGAAATGGAACCCAGGTCCCCTGACTCTCACACCCTCGTCCTAGCCACTGGATTCCGGTGCCCGTTAATAAATGTAATGGCAGTTATGATTTCAAACAAACAGAAATCTATCTTAACACAGTATGTAGTCACCCTACAGAATTCGCTGCCACAAGAGGAGAATGTTTTGGATAGCAGAGCTGGATATTAAAACAGGGCCCAGTAATGTTAGAGACTAATAACATTTCCATTTATGCTAAAGTAATCTCATGCTTCATGATGTAAATTTATCACAAATGAGCTCAAGAAGGGGATTTCAAACCCTGCTCAGCATTGCACAGTTGGCTAGGTCTCCTCAACAGCATCATGTACTAACTACTGCTGGAGGCAGGGCACGGGGCTTGACAGACTGAAGCTTGAAGCCTTTACAGCAAATCCTGTGTTCCTAATACTTCCCAAACTCTGTGTATCTGTAATCTCACGCCAAGAACTTTGATCTAGCTGACAGACTAAGGCCCTATTGCTCATTTTTATATCGATGAACTGTAATTTTAGCAATAGGATGTTTAAAAAATATTGTGTCACTTTTACATCTCACCTTTGTTTCCTCTGAATGAGGAAAGTCTGCTTTCGACAGGTGGATTTTTTTTTTTGCAAAGAGTGCCTGAAGGACATTGGGAGACATACTAATAGTCGCTGCTTTCATGAGATTTTTTACAGATTATGTCTAAATGGAATGGTGCTTTAACGTGATTACCTCACCACTTTTACTCCTGCTGTGGCGTGTAATGGCATGACAGGGCTCTCCAGTGGGATTAAACCCAGTCAGACTGAAAATTTACTTGCTTCGGGGGCCATCAAGCCTCCTAAATGGCTACTTGAGGGTTATATCTACTAACGAGCAATTTCGTCAGCGGATTAGCAAAAGGAATGGACTATGGAGACGAGGCTGTAGTAAATTAGCACCGTTAGCCAGGCATTTGCTCTTTAATTTTGCTCAGAACACTGATTCTAGATGCCTTGTAATTACTGTCTTTACTTAGCTTGTGTCACAAACAGAGAATCAGCTCAGTATGGTATTTTTGCAAACTCTGCCCCTGCTTGTGTAGCCAAGCAATACCCCGATCAAATTGGTATTTCCTCCACCATGTGCTGCATTCAGTGCCACAGCGGCAGCATCCATCCATCCAATAAGATGGTTCTGCTTAGGTATCACATTGGAATAGGGGCTAATTTCTTTGGAATGTAACAAATCTATAGTGCCATGAGCGTCCTGGGTATCACAATCCCATGGCCAATCTGAACTTTTATCACAGCAGTGAGAACAGAAACAGATCCTTTTGCTCTATCATTGCAAAGATTTACCACTGGTAATGGGGGGCTCCTTCACCAAACATCCACCCCTTGCCTTGGGTGTAGACCCCCAATTCTTACAGCCTTTGGGGAAGGAGGAATTCACTCAGGAGTAACTCCTACATTGTCGTCAGTAACACACACTCAGCTTGGTCACCTTTATCAGCAAACACACTATCCCAGTGTCCTCCAGCATCATTTCCCCAGTCAGCCATGAGGGCCCTCCTTCTCTTTGGGCTCTGGCTGATTCTCCTCTGTGGTGCAGCTCTCGCAGGGCCAAACACTGATACTGCTCCCTGGACCTCTCCCCCAGTTTGAAGCTCCAACTTTCAGCCAGCTGTGTCCCAACAGTAGCTGCATGTGTCCTCTCCAGCAGCCCATGCACTTACTTTTGCAGAGATGGCAGAAGGTGGTAGGGATGAGATTTCCTGCGAGCTCTCTAGCCACCCAGAGCTCTGTGTGGGTGAAGAGGCCAATTTTTCCTATGCGGGGATGAGCCAAGTTTCACAATACAGTTGTTGACCTGTGGAGTGGGGGCTCTACATACTTAAACTAAAGGAGACTCTCCTTTATCTGCTAGCAGTACAGGGAATATGACGCATAGGTCTCTGTGTATATGTGCATATATGTATACACACACTGGCCAGCTCATTCCCACTATTTATCTAATATCCTAATGCACCCCAAATCTGCACCTACTTATATTCCACAAATAACTTATGTGCCAGATCAGCCCAATGTCCTCCAATAAGCCCCAAAAAATCTCATGTCCCTCCTTATAGTATTATTAACCCTTCAGACCCAAGGCACTCTGAGCTGGTGTCATGTTGGGAAGAGCTCAGATCAAAGGTTTGCAGCATTTCCGTTGTGCAACAACTCTTTCTTTTCACCCAGCGGGCAGTCCTTAGTTAGCTCTGGAGCTTCTCCCTGCCTCTCTTCCTCCTCCTGCCCTGGCCTGCCTTTCAAAGACTCATAAACTTTAAGGCCAGAAGGGACCATCCTGATCATTTAGTCTGAGCTCCTTCACCTTGCAGGCCCACCCACTCCTAGAATAGACCCCTAACCTCTGGCTGAGTTACTTAAGTCCTCAAAGCATGATTTAAAGACTTCAAGTTATAGAGAATCCACCATTTACAGTTGTTTAAACATGCAAGTGACCGATGCCCCATGCTGCAGATGAAGAAACCCCAGGGTCCCTGCTAATCTGACCAATGGGGAAATTCCTTTAACTACCCCAAATACAGCAATCAGTTAGACTCGGAGCATGTGGGCAAGACCGACCAGCCAGCCACCTGGGAAAGAATTCTCTGTAGTAACTCAGAGCTTTCCCTATCTAGTGTCCCATCACTGACCATTGGAGATATTTGCTTCAAGCAGTCACAGATTGCCTACAGTTGTGGGTAGCCAGTCTCATCATACTATCTCCTCCATAAACGTATCAAGCTCAGTCTTGAAACAAGTTAGGTATTTCTGCCCCCCACCCCCACTGCTCCCCCTGGAAAGCTGTTCCAGAACTTCACTCCTCTGATGGTGAGAAAACTTCATTTAATGTCAAGCCTAAACTTGTTGCTGGTCCATTTATAACTATTTGCTCTTGAGTCCACATTGGGCTTAACTTAAATAAATCCTCTCCCTTCCTGGTATTTATCCCCCTGATGTATTTATAGAGAGCAATCACATCTCCCCTCAGCCTTCCTTTGGTTAGGTTGAGTAACCCAGGTTCCTTGAGTCTCCTTTCATAAGGTACGTTTTCCATTCCTTGTGTAAGGGGACTGTTGCCCCCTTACTAACATTCAGTGGGGGTGTTTTGGTTGGCTAGCCCCCAGTACTAAAAAGGGGGAAGGGTCGATGAGGAATCAGGACCCTGAGACTCACAGCCTCCAGGAACAATGGGGAGAGGCCAATGCTCCAGGTCAGCCTGAATGACAGGGTGGGCAGGCTAATCAGGGAGTCAGGAGGCCAGGGAGGTCCTGTCCTCCATGTGAGCTGGATTTGCCTGGGTCAGACAGAGTGGCACCGAGCTAAGGAGAAAGCAGGGGCCCGAGCTGAGCTGCGGAGCAGAGCTGTGCCAGATCCAGAGGGAGCAGACCCTGTCCTGGGAGCAGAGCTGCAGCCCCAAAGCCAGAGGCACAGCCCAGAGAGAGCGGACTTGCCCTGGGAGCAGAGCTGCAGCAACCAGAGCCAGAGGGGCCAGAGAAGCAGCCCAGGGAGCTGGAGGCAGAGCAGCAGCAGCAGTGCTGAGACCGAGTGGTGCAGCTGGGGCTGGAGCAGTCTGGAGCTGGGTGCGGTGAGCAGCTGGGGAGAGCGAGGGGGACCCTGGGCAGCAGGCATAGCACAGGGAGACGCCTCAGCCAAGGGGTTCTGCAGGCCGGGCTCGGATCATAACCCCTGCAGGGCGGGGGCAATACTGGGAAGAAGGGTCCTACCACTTAGAGCCTGAGAGCGTGTGGCCACCACCAGAGCAAGTGTCCAGCCCACAGCATCCCTGCAGCACGGCCAGGGCCGGAGAAGGAGGCCTGCATCTGACAAGGAACAGACTGTGAACTGCCCGGACATTCCAGAGACACTGTTTGTGATGTTCCCTGCCACAGAGCGGGGTGATGCGTTTCCTTTAACCTTTCCCAGTTTTCCTTATTCTTTTTAAAATTAATTGTTGGTTAAGTAACTTGCATTTGCTTTAACTTGTATGTAATGGTCAGTGGGTCACAGAAGTGCCCGGGGCAGAGAGAGTACCCCGGAGTGGGGACACCCTAGCCCCTGTCCTAGGTGACCACAGTAGGGTTGGGGGTCGAGCCCCCCCAGGAATCCTGGGCCCAGCCTTGTTGGGGTTACAAGGACTCTGCCAGACAGGAGAGTGGAAGGGGAGTCCTCAAGGGCAGGGAGGCCACTGGGTAAAGGAAGTGGGACCGAGGACTTGGATCCTTTCGCTAGCCCACTTCACTGGGATAGTGCAGAAGCCAGGAAAGTTCCCCACAAGAGCGGGACTGTTCCCCCGCTTACACTTGGATCATCCTATCAGGCCTTCTCTGCACCTGTTCCAATTTCAATTCATCTTTCTTAAGCACGGGAGACTAGAACTGCAGCCAGTATTCCAGATGAGGTCTCACCAGTGCCTTATGTCTCTCTACTGGAAATACTTCACCTCCTACCAGAGTTGAACCATGCCTGCTGATAATGGGGAGGCATAACCCTGGAACAGCTTGAGTCATGCCCAGAAAGCACCCCCTCCCAGAAAGTAGCACTCCCCTCCAGAAAGCAGCGGCCCCTCCCTGCAGCTTCCAGCTGTTCCTCCTATCTCTGCCTCTCCCTGCCCAGTGCAGGTTGCAGCTCGCTGGCTCAGCTGCCCTGCAGGGAAGGAGCCCAGCCACATGATGTGACGGAGCAATCAGGTGGGGCTGGGGGTGGAAATGTGACCCTACATGCCCCACCCATGCATCACACCTGCCTCCTACCCTCCCTCACAAGCCAGTATAAAAGTCCTCCTGCCCAGGCAAAGTAGCTGAGCCTGCTAAATGCCCCTCCCCTCACTGCTTTTGAGTCTTTAGGTGCCTGCTGGATGCCTCTCCAAAATGTCCCCTCCATACCTCACATTTTCCTGAAATTCAGCCCGACATGTCCTTCATTCGACTTCATCCTTTCTCCCTTAGGTTGGAGAATTGTACACAATGCTCCTTCCTCCTGGGCCTTTACACCCTTCACACGCTCGTAGAGGTTGGATTGGGGTTTAGCCATTTTTCTTTGGTTTCATTTACCGATGTAAAATCAATTCCGAAATAGCAATGACATACCTAGAGGCCGTGGATTGTAAGTCACTGCTTCCATTCACTCAAGCTTTGGCCTCTATCCTTATTATCAGCTCCATACGAGGTCTGCTGTACGTAAAACACAGAATCATTAGGTGCCAATTCAGAAAGCACTTAAGCACGTGCTCAGATCACACTGACTTTAGTAGCACTCTGAAATCAATGGGATTTGAGCACAGGTTTAATTGCTGTCCTGAATAGACATGTTTTCCTGAATCGGGGTCTTAGTTTGGAAGAACCCTCGAATGCATCATCTCTTTCATCCTTGCATCTTGCTCCCGACCCATCTCTGAAAGATGGCCTGACCATAGAAGACCTGACCATAGAATATCAGAGTTGGAAGGGACCTCAGGAGGTCATCTAGTCCAACCCCCTGCTCAAAGCAGGACCAGTCCCCAATTTTTGCCCCAGATCCCTAAATGGCCCCCTCAAGGATTGAACTCACAACCTTGGGTTTAGCAGGCCCATGCTCAAACCACTAAGCTATCCCTCCCCCCCAAAGCTATCCCTCCCCCCCATGCCACCTGACTTTGAATACACCCCAGTTCCACCACCTGCATGGGCCATTTGTTCCATTTTCTCACTCACTTCTCTCCGTTTTTTAAAGCTTTTTCTAATATTCACTCTAAAAATTTCCCTGATGCAGCTTAAGCTTAATTACCTCTTGTTCTATCATTGCTGACTAATGATAATAATTGCTTCCTGTCCTCTGGTGCAACATCCTTTTCCGTATCTGCAGACAGTTATCGTTTCTCCCTTTGGTATTCTTTCCTATAGACTGAAATTGCCCAGAAGCATATTCTCATTTCTTGTCTCACGGCTTAATAAACCTAGAAATATAGCCACATGAAGAAATCCAGTGGGGACTGGATGGCTCAGGAAACCTGCAATGGGCCACAGGGCAATTCACTCTGCAGTAGATCATTGGTGAAAATCCTGCTCATACCTGTAGTAACCGAAAGTCATTATAAGCTGATGGTTATTCAGCAACTCCTTTGGAAGGAATTGGTGTCCTCAGTTCAGGTGCTAGTGGACACGTGTCCATATTACCAATAAGGGTGCCCAATGTAGTATCTAAAGAGAGGTCAAGGCTTGAACGGCTATGGACACCAAGACACTTGTTCACCACTAGTTGTGGTCCTTCCAGAGGAGGGCTGAGGGGTACTGCTGGGGAAAATTGGAGAGAGGAAGGTCTTGTGAATTAAGGCACTGGAATGGGACTCAGGAGATCTGGACTCAGTTCCCAGCTCTGACCAGGCTCTGTGTGACCTTGGGCAAGTCACTTCACCTCTCTGTATCTATGACTCTCTCTTTGCTGTTGTCTATTTAGGTTGAAAGCTCTTCAGGGCCAGGACTGCCTCTCACTATGTGCATGTATGCACCTAGCATAGTGGGGCTGTGAGCTCAGTTGGGATCTCTTGGTGATACTGTAATACAAATAATCTGATAGACTGTAGCTTGCCCTGCTGCTCTCTGTGCTCTGTTCTGGGCATGAGTACTTCCCAAGGCAGACAATCCAAAGCTTTCCATAAACTGTACATTCATTGAGTACTATTGGGCCAATTCCTGAACTCCTTATTCACTCCTTTATCTTGTGCTCATTTTGAAGTTCACCGTAAAGCTGCCATTGCCTTCAGTGGTTCAGGCTCAGTGGGCCTACTTCATATGCTTAAAGTTCAGCACATGCTAAGTGCTTTGCTGGACCGGGGCCTTCTTCCATACTCAGGCAAATCTCCAATTGAAGTCAGTAACCACACTGGGGTTCAGCCAGTTTTTTACTCTTCTTTCATTTACCTGACTCCATCTATATACTTTCCCCCCTCCAGTTCAGTTTATTGCAAATATTTTTTTTGAAATACAAAGGCTATTTTTGACTTCCCTGGAAAAAAATTACACCTTCCTCCCTGGGGAAGAGAGAGACAGATTTCGCTGTGCGCTAATAGTGTGCATGGGACTGCCTGAAGAGATCTGTAAATTGGTCTTCATTTAGCTAACAAGCCTGGTTCCAAATAAAACAGTTGAAAGATTCTCTTCTGAGAATTCTAAGTGTCTGTAATGTTTCACCGAAGGGTTGAGTCTGTATTTTCAATGCGCCTTGGGTAGAATTCTCCTTTTCAGTAATCCACAATACAGCAGCTTGAGGATCTCACCTCCATATAGCACAGAACTGTAGGAAGGGGAGTATAAATAACTCTCAGCTTTTGGAAGTGCTGAAGGCTAGCTCAGTGTTGAAAGGAGAAATAGTGTAGCCCAGGGGGTAAGGCAACAACTAGGGACTCAGAGGACCTGGGTTTTACCGGTTCTGTTCCACTGACCTTCAGCGTGAGCTTCACTGCATCTTTCTTTGTCTGTGTTGTGTATTTAGATTGTGAACTCTGAAGCATAGCATCTCTCCCTTACTTCCCTCTCTCATGATTCCTTCATTAAGCCCCCTCTAGTCTTCTCAGAAATGTATTACACCTATTCCTGCTCCATTCACATAGGCCAACATTTTCAGAAGGACATATGCCTTCATTTTTGAGGGACCTTCTTTGTCTCAGGCAGGGGACCATTGTTTTGAACATGTTGGCCTTAGTATTTTGTGACAACAGGTTGACCTTCCAGTGAAATCTAGCCACTCTGCATTAGAAACAGTACAAAACAGTGGGTCATACTGTACTGTGTTACACTAGTGTAAATATGGGATTACCATTCTGAATTCCAAAGGATTTCTCTGGATTTACATAGGTGCAATGGAGAGCATTACTTGACCCAGTGTCTTCCTGTCCCCTGTAAGCTATCAGTATTATGTTCACAGCACACACACACGTACGTTAGGGGAAAACAAATACTCTTGCGGGAAGGTGGCAGTTTAAGACTACTTTATTAATTAGAATTCAGAACAAATAAATACACAGGAACCCAAAACAGAGAGAGAGAAAACAAGCTGCTCCCTAAGGGTATGTGTGACGTTGCACCCCATCATGCTTTATGGGAATATGCTTATGAGTGTATATATGACATAACTGGAATATGTTTTATGCTACATATGCCATGTAACATATCTCTGTAAAGGTTATGATCTACTGAATATATTCATCCTATTTGTATGCATGTATCATTTTTGTATTCAAAGATACGAATATTGGCTATGTACTTGTTTAATTTTAAGTAGCCTCAGTGAAGCAGTTGGTCAGCTTCCTTAGAAAAGACTGTTCTCAGTAAGTGCCCAATCAAGAAACACTTAAGACAACAATGAACTTGGAGATGCCAATCCACATCTGAGCTTTCCCAGGAATGTGGCCTGGCTAGTAAGGAACTCAGTCATGCATGGACACGTGACTTGCCCATGTGACTCTAGAACTCCAGTCTTGGAGCTGAATTCTGGATAGGAGACAGGCAGGAGTCTCCACCCACAAGAGAAAGTCTATTTTAAGCCCCTGGGAGACCCCTCCATTTTGTCTTTAGCTGGCTCAAGAGATAGCCTCTCCACCCCCAAAGGATACCTGAAAGAAACTGGAACAAAGGACAGTAAGCGTAGGGGTGTGAGTGATTGCTTGACCCAGACTAGAAGGAGGCTAGTCTGTAAAAGAAGCTTGCTGGAACACCTCTGAGGGCGAGATTTCATCTGTAATCACTTTCTTACTGTATTAAGCATAGACTTGTGTGTTTTATTTTATTTTGTTTGGTAATTCACTTTGTTCTGTCTGTTACTACTTGGAACCACTTAAATCCTACTTTTTGGATTTAATAAAATCACTTTTTATTTATTAATTAACCCAGAGTATGTATTAATAGTGGGGGGGGGGGGGGATGGGACAGCTGTGCATATCTCTCTATCAGTGTTATAGAGGGTGAACAATTTATGAGTTTATCCTGTATAAGATTTATACAGGGTAAAACAGATTTATTTGGGGTTTGAACCCCATTGGGAGCTAGGCATCTGAGTGTTAGAGACAGGAACACTTTTAAAGCTGTTTTCAGTGAAGCCTGCAGCTGTTGGGGCTGTGTTTGCAGCAGGCAAGCGTGTCTGGCTCAAACCAGGCAGGGCACTGAAGTGCCAAGCTGACAGGGAAAATGGGCTCAGAGGTAGTCTCAGCACATCAGCTGGCAGTCTCCAGGGGGGTTTCTGTGATCCAACCTGTCACAGTATGTCTACACTGCAAAGAAAAATGCAAGGCATTGACTCTTAGCCTAAGTCAACTGACTCAAGCTCATGGGTCTCAAATTGCAGGAATAAAAATTGCAGTGTGGATATTCCCGCTTGAGCTGGAGCCCAAGTACCAAGGCCCTTCTCACTGGGTTTCAGAACCCGAGCTCCAGCCCATGCAGGAACTTCTTACTTCTGTTTTTAGCCCTGCAGCCAGAGCACCATGAGCCTGAGTCAACAGACCTGGGCTCTGAGATTCTGTGCCATGGGTTTTCTTTGCAGTGTAGACATATCTTAAGGCAGCAAGGCACAACTCACTGCATCGTTCTTTAAGCTGGCTCTGTCCAGACTGACTCTGATCACATGCTTTGTTACATAGTCCCTTAGCCTGCAAGCAGGACCAGGAAACCCCTTCACTCTTAAAGTGATAGGTTGTAATTCCAACACAGTCCCCAATATATCACAATCATCTTATAGCCTGAAACTTCATCAATAATTTGTATCATGGTAGAGCCTAGAGGCACCATTGTACTATGCGCTATACAGACAAATACCAAGGACAGTCCCTGTCCCAAAGAGCTAACAATCTACATTTAAGATGAAAAACAAGAGGTAAAACCCAGACATCCAAGGGGAAGCACAAGGTAGCAAAGAAACATGTAGGAACAAGTGTGATAAGCAGCAGTCACAGCTGGGTAACAACTGTCCAGTGGTTTGTAGGCTTCGTGGTATAGGTGGGTTTTAAGGAGAGATTTAAGAGAAGGACAATGTGGTCCCTGTGCAGCTTACAGGGAACACCTTCCATTTGCAAGGGGCAGCATGGGAGAAGTAATGGAGCTTGTCCAAAAATGTGACAAATGGGCCATTGAGGGCAACTTGTTGGTGGAGCAGAGGGGGATGAAGTGAGCTGTGGCTCACGAAAGCTTATGCTTAAATAAATTTGTTAGTCTCTAAGGTGCCACAAGTACTCCTTTTCTTTTTGCGAATACAGACTAACATGGCTGCTACTCTGAAATATGTCTCTATAGTGCATGGGAAATGCTACATAGGGAGGGGAATAGGTAATGTAAGGCTTTAAGAATGAAGACAAGTAGTTTGTGCTTATGAACAAGGCGTCTAGCCAGCTTGGCTTACCAAGGTATCAAAGGGTAAATTGTAGTTCATTACTGCTACAAGGTCAGAGCTGATGCAGAGGAATCAATGCAATTGCACAAATAATGGGGATGGGACAACAGCCGCTTACTCAAGCTAAAATCCTAAGGTCACTGCTTTTGGGAGGTGAGAGTCTCTTTAGCAGGTGCTCTTTGCCTAGGTAGTAGCAGCAGAAATGCATGCTCCAAAGGGTAGGTAAGCTCCACTGTGTAAACAAAAACAACGATGCTTCATTCAAGCTGAGGGGAAAGGGGACCATTTTACACAGCATCAAAATATTCCTCACAAATGCTTTATTTTTATTTATTTTTTAAATGAACCATTTCCCTAGTTTTGGTTTCAGTTGGTTTGCCCTGTGTGTGTGTGTAAAGACAAACTGAAGGTTCAACACCCGCAGGAGACAGGAGGTGGTGACCTTGAAAATACCAGGATGGCTTGGCTAAGCAGATAAATGTAATGAAGCAGCACTAATGGTTTTCCAGGTGTACAGGAGGCAAAAGGACACTATAGCTAAACTGTGAGAACAAACAAGCACAAGCAACACATTTCAGTGCTCAGCTGTGCAACGCTAAACTCCACAATTTTCACAGCACTAGCTGGTATGGTACGTCTCACAGCTACCATTACAGGTGACACACTCCGTATTCTATTGGAATTCAGCCTAGACATCAGCATAAAGGCTGGTCTACACAGTTTTTGTACTCAAAACTATTTGGAGAGAAATGTAATTTAAAATAAAATACCACAATACAACCCTAGCGTGGACACAGTTATACCGGTATAACTTGCCTTACAGCAGTATAACTTATTCCCCTTAGTGTATGGGAATAAGCTATCCTATTTGAAGCACTTTTATACTGATGTATTAAGGAAAAGTTAGCACATGTGACTCCATTTTGGTTTGGGGCCCACCATTGTTTAAATGCCAGCACATCATACACCTGGAGGAGTGATCATTAGATACTGAATCCCTGTGAAAATCCTCCTCCTTGTCTCCAGCCTGCCTTGACTCCCAGTATCTGGTTTTTGTCAGTTTCTAACTCCCTGTCTCTTGGCCTTGATGTGAGGCCTCCCATCCTGATAATAAAGGTTACTGATGCATGGCTTTAGGACCATGCTGTGTAATTAACATACTGGTATAGCACGAGGAATGCACCAAGCAGGGATAGGTGGTAGATAAGACAAGGGTTTGTTTATTGGCGTAACAGATGTAAATGCATCCACAGTAGAAGGGTTATAGTGTTCTAAGTATACAACTTTTGAGTTTAGACAAGCTCTAAGGCCTTATCTACCTACAAACTTGCACTAGTTTAATTAAGCTAGCGCCAACCCCAGTGTGGTTTGAGTGGCTCATTTCAATTTAGAATAAACCTGTTCCTAACTGACTTGTTAAACTAAAATAAACCTGGTTTAAACTGCCATGAGAGAGTCCATACAATATTCTGAATCAGATTGAACTCAATTGGTTTAAAAAAGAAATAACATTTTATGTTAGATTAGTGCAACTCTGCATATAGACAAATCTTAAACACCAAACCAGTTAACATAGGTGCCGACTTCTTCTCTACCCTGGGGGTGCTCGACCTCTTAGAAAGGATGATCCTCATGCTTACCGTGCACTGCCCCTCATTGACCTCATTTCTATGACATGGCTGCCGTGCAGCATCATTACTGACAATTTGGCGTCAGGGGGTTCCTCGAGCTCCTTCTCTCACCTATTTTTGTTTTGTGCCTGCATCACTCTGTACCTATACTCTGCAGGATCAAACCCTAATAACCAAAGCTCTTTCCACAGTAAATCAGATTTCCTCAGAGATCTCCTTACAAGCACTCCCCTAGCTTAGGTCACAGCCCAAAGGGAAAGTAGATGAGATGATGTTTGGAAGCAAAATAGCACAGAGAAGCTTAATCATCACCAGTTACATTGCGGAGATACATGAGAATCATGCACATGAATTGCTGGGGCAAGACTGTATGATATGGACCCATTGCAATGAGAGGCTTCCCATTCATTTCATTATGTGAATTCCTCCACCAGCACTGGGTGAGAACAAAAATGCTTCATATGTCACCCTTATGTGAAATCCTCCATTTAGAGCCACTTGAAACTCTTTCCAATTGGTTTGTCTAATTTCAGATGAGAACTGTATTTCAGAGAATAGCACAGCAGTGTCTCCAGAATAAAAGTCACGCTCTTGTGCTAAGGAACTCAATCACTTGTTTTGTTCAGACACTTTATATATTCTCCACATGCTGATAATCCGTTCCAAGTTATATGTAATGGTAACATAGCTGCAGTGCCTGAAGTCATATTCAAGGTGAACAGTCTTTCTAGCTAGAAAATAGAAAAGCCATCTTTCAGATGAGATACAGAACCAGAGGTCTTGACCATTTGTGGTCATTAAAGAGAACCGACAGTACTGTTTGGGAGAGCAGCAGTGTCCAGTTATACTCCTTCTGCCTGCAATTCCCCTTGTAGTTCAAAGGATTCTGTTGTTCTTTGCCTCCTGCTCTAAACTCCTGCATAGTGTTTCTGTGCGCAGTTAGGCAGCTGCTATGTTCTGCCCTAGAGGTTGCTGTTTTTTAATGGCAGATGGAAGTGATGCTGGAATGGGGTATGAAAACTTCATGCAGGGCCGGGGGGGGACTGCAATTGGCTCCCTCCTACATCATGTGACAGCAATGTGACAGGATCTGACAGCTGGAGGGAACAGTCAGAAGAAACAGGGTTGGTCTCAGAGAGGGCTCCACTGACAAGAAAAGGACGTTACTTCCAGGCTCAGAGGGAACTAGATTTTCTAGCCTTGAGGCCTTCATCTGGCCTCTGACCCAAGCCATTGGGAAGATTGAGAAAGGCAAGGCTTGCTTTCCAGGCACCTGAACCACTAGGAGCCAGACTGCTGAGGGCTCGTCCTCCACCATCAGAGTCAGAATCTAAATAAAGAATCTATGGACTTTTGCTTCTCTGATTCATTCTTTGCTGTGTGGGCAAGTGCAAGAGGCCCACTTTTACTCCCTGGGAGAAAGGGAAGGCCTGGCTTTGGACTCAGAAGTCTGAGGCAAACTCCAGATCATACCTGAGCTGGAGCAGTGATCTTTACACAACTGGTTTGATAAGTGAATGGCAATAAAGAAGTGTCCTTTTCCTCCCTTAACTTCAGCCTGGATGGGTGCCCATATTTTCAGCTCCTGCTGTGCTGTGGAGTGCTGCGGCCTAGGTCTGGATTGAAAGTGCTCTGGGGATATGAAGTGGTCAGCAAAGCAGAGTTTATTTCACCCAAGTGTTACTGTGATGGGCTAGAAGGCCCCGCACCGGGAAGGAGGGGGTTTAGGAGGCTGACAGGCTTTCCACTGGCAAATAAAGGGTTAGGGAAAGCCTGTGGACCCAGTTGGCCTCACCCTGCTACACCTGCCGCCAATCTCAGGTGTGGAGAGCAGAGTTGAAAGGAGGAGAACTAGCCCAGTGAGGGGCGGACCAGGAAAAAGGGCAGAGCTCTGCCTCTCTTGGTGGGAGAGCAGCCTGGTAGGAGCTTGCTTACCAGCTGGGTCAGCCCTTCTAGAAGGGACAATCAGGCCTCCTTGCGGGGGTGGGGGGAAAGAGAGTGATAGGAGGGGAAAAATTGATGTAAGCACAGCCCTTTGGGAGATTAGTCCTGAACAGAAGGCGGGTCCCCACTGTAGGTTTGTGGTACAACCTGTAATCATCTTGG
The DNA here is from genome assembly GCF_965140235.1 of Caretta caretta. Lineage (NCBI taxonomy): Eukaryota > Metazoa > Chordata > Testudines > Cheloniidae > Caretta > Caretta caretta. The sequence goes on along the minus strand of NC_134207.1, from coordinate 14,755,288 downwards.
GGTTCATTAAATAACAACCCAGTGAATGAGAAAGGAATGAAACTTTAATAAAACAAACTGGAAAACTTCTGTAGTGAGCGGCTGCATGTAGCCATGTAGTGTTCCCAATCCCCGCTTCCAGGCCACATCTGCAAATTCCTATGTTCATAATACTGTCCCTTATGAGGACACATCTCTAAATTATAATCTTCTATGAACATATCTCTACAGCAGGGATCAGCAACCTTTGGCACACAGCCTGTCAGGTGGGCCCAGCCGGTTTGTTTACCTGCAGCAACCGCAGGTTCGGCAGATTGCAGCTCCCACTGGCCACGGTTCGCCATTCCAGGCCAATGGGGGCTGCAGGAAGTGGCGTGGGCTTAAAGAAAAACAAATTAACTCATATTTTATACACATTTATGTGTGTGTGTGTGTGTGTATAAACAGCTAACAACTGTCTAATAACACATGCATTAAATTCTCAACCCATGTAGTTAATTTCCATAAACCCTATGTGTCAACTACCTAGAGAGGAGAGGTTGCCAGTACATCACTCTTGAGTGAGTCTTTACCACTCACTTTCCTCAAGTATCACTTCTCCAAGCAGGTTAGCAAGTCTCTATGAGTCTTTCAGGAGGTTTAATCTCCTGTTCTGATCTTCTGTGATATTTCTTTTCGGAGGATCATTGGCATTACAACCTTACTGCCCTTGAAAGTCAACCCACCTATCACAGTCAGTTCATGTCTGCAGTTTCAGTAGTCTCTTATACTTGGACAGCAAATGCCTATTTCTTCAGGCCTCCCTTTAATTATCACTTCTTTAAGGATTCCCAGTGATTCATCTTTCTCCATTTCCTCTCTTATTTGTTACAGTTTCCTGTTAGCTATGGAAATTGGCTTTACAATCAGATCTACATAGGCTTGCACCTCTGTCTCTAAAGTCTTCTTTGGTTTCATGGGAGACACTGCTCTGGAAAGTGCATCAGTGGTGAACATGAATTTACCGGGTCTATAGATCACAACCAAATAATACTTTTGCAGCTTTATCATCATTCTTTTACAGTCATTTAGTGCTTTGCTAAATAACGCTATCAGGGGCTTATGGTCCATTTCAGCTTCCACTGTCTGTCCATAAACATACTGATTCAATCTCTCACAGAAACAATATTTCTAGAAGCTCCTTCTTGATCTGAGCATATCTGGATTCTGCTTCAGTCAGTGACTTGGATGTACATGCCACGGGTTGCCAACAATCTTCCTGTTTCTGTAAAATCACTGCCCCTAACCCAGACTGTAAAGAATCTGCTGAAATTTTAATAGGCCTTCCTGGTGCTTAGAACTTAAACACTGGCTCTTGTATCAGTTATTGTTTTAAACCTTCCCAGGATTCTTCCTTAACCCCAATACCATTAATTTTTATTCTCTAGAAGTTTTCTCAAAGCCGCTGCTTTGGTAGATAGATTAAGTATGAATTTTCCAAGATAATGAACCATTCCCAGGAACCATTGCACATCTTTCTTTGACTGGGGATGTGGCATTTCAATGGCTGAAATTTTCCTCTTATCAGGTTTTATACCTTTGTTGGAATTAATGTCCCCAAGAAAAGTCATTTCTGTAACTCTTAAAACACATCTCTCTCTATTTAGTTTGAAGTTTGCTGCTCTAGTTACATCCAGGACTTCCCAAAATCTACAATCATGCTTCTTTTTCATTGAGCCCCAGATGGTGATGTCATCCATTGAGGTGTCAACACCATTAGTATGTTCATAGATCATATGAATGGCTTTTGGTACACTTCTGGTGTCAAATCTATGCCGAAGGGTAAGCATAAATATCTATATCTTCCAAATGGGATATTAAATATGCATAGCTTTGAGTTTTCTTCAGTTAATTTTAACTGCCAAAACCCTGAGGATTCATCCAAATTACTGAAATACTGAACATTTGCAAACTGAGCCATAATCTCTTCTCTGGCTGGTAGTTTGAAAAGTTCTTTTTTTACAGCCTTGTTGAGGTCTCTGGGATCATATGTGTAGCTGGCCATTACTTTTCTCCACAATGATGAGGGAGCTCACCTATTCTTTTGGCCCCTCAATTTGTTGTATTCTTTGCATTGCTTCCACTCTTGCAAGCTCAGCCTTGAGTTTATCACAGAGTGAAAATGGCACCTTTCTTCATGGATGGATAACCGGAGGGTCCTGCTTGTTTCTCCGAATTATATGCTTATCCTGCAAGCAACCTGTCAAGGTTCCTCCCCCCACTCTGAACGCTAGGGTACAGATGTGGGGACCTGCATGAAAACCTCCTAAGCTTATCTTTACCAGCTTAGGTCAAAACTTCCCCAAGGTACAAAATATTCCACCCTTTGTCCTTGGATTGGCCACCATCACCACCAAACTAATACTGGTTACTGGGGAAGAGCTTTTTGGAAACGTCTTTCCCCCCAAATACTTCCCCAAACTTTGCACCCCACTTCCTGGACAAGGTTTGGTAAAAAGCATCACCAATTTGCCTAGGTGACTACAGACCCAGACCCTTGGATCTTAAGAACAATGAACAATCCTCCCAACACTTGCACTCCCCCCCCTTTCCTGGGAAATGTTGGATAAAAAGCCTCACCAATTTGCATAGGTGACCACAGACCCAAACCCTTGGACCTGAGAACAATGAAAAAGCATTCAGTTTTCTTACAAGAAGACTTTTAATAGAAATAGGAGTAAATAGAAGTAAAGAAATCCCCTCTGTAAAATCAGGATGGTAGATACCTTACAGGGTAATTAGATTCAAAACATAGAGAATCCCTCTAGGCAAAACCTTAAGTTACAAAAAAGATACACAGACAGAAATAGCTATTCTATTCAGCACAATTCTTTTTTCAGCCATTTAAAGAAATCATAATCTAACACATTCCTAGCTAGATTACTTACTAAAAGTTCTAAGACTCCATTCCTGGTCTATCCCCAGCAAAACAGCATACCAACAGACACAGACCCTTTGTTTCTCTCCCTCCTCCCAGCTTTTGAAAGTATCTTGTCTCCTCATTGGTCATTTTGGTCAGGTGCCAGCGAGGTTACCTTTAGCTTCTTAACCCTTTACAGGTGAGAGGATTTTTCCTCTGGCCAGGAGGGATTTTAAAGGGGTTTCCCCTTCCCTTTACATTTATGACACAACCCAATCCTTGAAAGAGGTCATGATATTCCTGAAAGAGTGCCTCATAGCCAGGTTCAGTATGATCTTGTAGTGAGAGCACCCGTTTTACCAGATTGAGTTTCACACATGCAGCCAGGCCTAAAATTGGTGTCCACACAACCCAGTTTTTGAGTTGTGTTTGTTTTGTTCCTCATTACCTCTGAACCTTAGGAGGTAGGACTGAAGGGTACTTTGGCCGGAGAACCAAAGCACCACAACACTGGACCTCATAGAGACAGAGGCATATCAGTGGAGATCTACAGCAGGGTGATGTGTGGCCTGAAGGGCCACCAGGGGGTGCCACCATGGCAACACGGTTACAAAATTAGTGGAGAAGGTGGGAACTGACCTAACCCATACAGAAGGGAGCAGGTCAGGACTTAAAAAAATAAAATAAAACCACACTGAGAAAACGCCCCCACCAGTAGCATGGACATGGATCATTACTGAAATGGATGGCAGGGCAGAATGCTCAGCAAGAACAGCAGCTCCTCCAGCAGATGGCCACTCTGCAGCTGTTGCTGATCCAGGATGTAACAGACCAGCAGCAGCTAGTGCAGCAGGTTCTGACTATAGTGTGACCATCCACAATGTCTGGGTCTTCTGGCACAGATCTGGAAACCACCCCAGTATCAGTCAGACTAGCAAAGATGAGACCTGAAGATGATCCAGAGGACTTTATTGAAAATTTTGAGCAGATGTCAGTGGGAGCACACTGGCCACCCAAGAAGTGGGCAACCTTACTGTCACCATATTTGACCATGATGATGCAAGCGGCCTGTCGTAGTTGAGACCCTATGACAGCACAAGATTATGCATGAGTCAAAGTGGCCATTTTGGACTTGTTGGAAATCTTGAAGGAAACATTCTGCCAGAAATTTCAGGAGGAGCAATATCCTCTGAACACTGTGGCCCAGAAGCTATACAAGTGGTGTTGGCAGTGGCTCAGGCCTAGATAAAGACAGGAGTTCAAGTTGTGGAAATGATTCTGCTTGAGCAATTTATGCAGATACTCCCCTCAGTGAAAGAGACTAGATCTTATGCCACTGGCCCAAGACAACAGCTCCATCCAGCTAATGGAGAACTATATGGTGACTTGGACCGCTACAGTAACATCCAGAGAAGAAGCACTTGGGGCCAAAGGATTGGCTCAGGTGATTGAGAAAATGAAATGTCCTGAGGAGCTCCGCCCAGCTGTCAGTCGGGATATGGAGGCACTCAGATATTACCTCCTCGGCAATCAGTTCACCCTGGTTACTGATTGCACCTTGCTACAATGGCTCCATGCCATGAAGGACACTAACCCCCAAATCATGAGATGGTACCTACCCCTCCAGCCCTTCTCATTCCACATTCAGCACAGGGCTGGAAGTGTTCACCAAAATGCAGATTTTCTTCCTCTGGGGATGGAGGGGAAGTGGTGAGGGGGGGGGGATGTACCCCAAGACAGGTCCAGGAGGGTGTAATGGGGAAGAGACACCCCAAACCAATAAAGAGGGGGGTTAAGGAAGCTTACAGGCTCTTCCCTGGCAATTAAAAGATGAGGGAAAACCTTGGGACCCAGTTGGCCTCACCTCACTACACCTGCAGCCAGTGTCAGGTGCAGAAAGCAGAGCTGAAAGGAGGAGAACTAGCCCAGTTAGAGGCTGACAAGGATCAAGAGCAGGCCTCTTTGGCTCTTGATGGGAGAGAAGCCTGGTTGCAGCCCTGAGATGGAGCCTGCTTGCCAGCCAGCTCAGCCCTCCCAGAAAGCACAACTAGGCCCTGGGAGGGAAACTGGCAGAAGCTCAGACTGTTTGGAGACCAGCCCTGAATAGAAGCCCCCTGTGAAGGCTTGTGGAATGATCCCGTTGTGTTTGTTTTGTTCCTTATTACCTTTGAAACTTACTGTCCTAATGGTCCTACCCCTTTTGGGTTCCTTGGCCGAAGAACCAAAGCACTGCTACACTGGACCTTATAGAGATGGAGATGTACCAGCAGAGACCCACAGTGGGGTGAGCTGTGCCCTAAAGGGCCATGGAGGGTGCCACCCCAGAAATGTGGTTATATATACACTTTGGGATTTTTTTAAAAACTCATCATAGTCAAATTATTCCACCCACTTTCCTCCTCAAACAACCCTGCAAGGAGTCAAGCAAGGCACACAGTTTCTGTAGTGCTCCAATCTGATGTTCAAACTCCCTCCTTCTCAGTAGCAAAATAAGATCAAAGATCAAACTATAACAGCATAGTTTAAAATAGTTTCTAAACAGCCAAAGTCTAATCAGTGGACAATCCAAAAAAACAAACCCTTCTCCCAGGTGTTCAAATATTAAAATATGCAATCCTGACAGTGTATACTAAAGTGCAAGTCAAACCATCAAGAGTTCAAAGTAGTTCCCTTTGGAGAGAAGCAACAAAAGGCGCTTAGACACTAGAGCTAGACTGTTTGGGAACATGGTGAGAACACGAATATATATAGTACTACCCCCACATCCTTGCAGCGGGTAGCTGCATCAATTCCATCACCTGGTTTTGATGGTCAGTTTTCCATAGCCAGCTCAGACATTGTAGCTGCTAATCTCAATGACCCCTCTAGCATCAACATCAGTCATCTAGGCCCATAGTCTGCCCTTCCTCTCATACCAGATTTTTTGCATCATTTAAAGGCTGGAGCTGGAGCTGAATTGCATATCTGAGAACTCAATCTGCCTGTCCACAATGCACTTGCCCAAACTTTCCCTGCCAGTCTTTGTGTTAAGTGCAAACACATAAGATGGTCCACAGGCAGAGATGAATGTGTACAAAGCAAAGAAAAAATGAACAGGACGTTAAAAAAACCACTTTGCTGTAAAGCGATTGTGCGGCATTAGAATGGCATTAGCAGTAGCGTTCTTAGCTCTGCCTTTTGAAGTGCTTTATCTTGGATTGAAGTACATTGTTTTGAATAAGTTTTAGGATTTTTGTTCTTTGAAATTTCTGAACTTTCCATATCAGAGACTAGCATATGTGAATGGGATAAAGCACTCCCATTCTTTCTGAGAGCACTTAAATGATGTTTGCTGGGTTATCTAGTCTGACTGATTATCACTTGGCCAGGTAAAAGATGGTGGGCTTTTTCCTTCCCCCCCACCCCACACCTCAGTATCACTCAGGATTTGAACTCTTAGGAAAAAGTCAACTAAGCCCTAAGGAATGGATTAGATAAAAATAAGCAATTGCTGTTAAAGCTGAGTATTTAGTTCAGAAAATTCTTTTAAACAAAAATACCATCATCTCGCTTTATCCACGGCTGTTTATTATTCCCCTTCTCTCCAGCCATGACTTTCACAACAAAAATAAAGCCAAATATAGAAAAAGTTACTCTAGCAGTCATATTGATGGGCTTTGTGTTCCCAAAGGTAGAAATAGCCCAGTGCACATAGGCCGTAGGATTCACTGCAGTAAGACAAAGGCAGTTCCACTGGTATCGATGTACTGCCACACTACAATCAAGGTATACATTTTTGTCCTTCACTCCCTGGCTAGCAGTAGAGCTGGGCAATTTTTTTGGGGGGGGGAAGGGGATGGAAGGGGAAAGTAAATTTGCCCCTCAAACTGCATTTTGCAGGGCACCAAAACTATTTGTGAATTTGGGTAGAATTCAAAGAACAGACGACTGAAAAACAAAACAAAACTGAAAATAAGAATTTCAGATATGCGAAGACCGTTTGATTTGAAAATGTCATTTTGATGTTGACTCAGAATGAAGCTTTTTTATTTAGTCAATAAAAACTGAAAACACATCAGTTTCAGCTTAAACAAACCACATGTTGGGAAGGGAGGGGGATTTTTTTGGCTCAGTCACTAAACCAAAACAAAAAAAACCCCTATTATTCGCTCAGATCTAGCTAGTGGTAATATAGGCCACTACAGGGAAAGCATTTTGCATTGCTTTCAAATGGCTGATGCTTGGACTAGCATTGGCAGGGACGTGGGCATCCGGGTGGGAAGATGTTGTGTGCAATGATCATGCTTCAAGTTCGGGCAAAGGGGGTAAGTGGTGATGAATTCTAGAGAACTGCTTCATAAACAACTCCCTGACAAGAGGATAGGGAGAGGTTCTTGTTTGCATTAGTTCATATGCATGAGTCTTACATTACGGGAAACCAACACTTGTAAATGAACTGGTCTTTATGCAAGACGTTGGTCGTTTAAGGCTGTCTTGAATCTGGAAGAGGAATGTCAAAGATATATTCCATGAGGCACTCCTAAAGCAAGAGATAATTCCAAAAGTAAGTTTATTGATCAGAAAAGGTGCTGGGAAACATCCTCTCTAACCACAGGAGAAGGTCAGTGCAGCACAAGCCCTGGCAGTATGAGCTTCCCTCAATCCTGTCCTGACCTATGTGCCTCAGGCCTGCCCTGTTCTGAAGCCACGACTTGTAGGGCAGAATGGCAGTGGGCATGATTTGGAGAGCTCCATGTAGCCTCATGGCTCACTAGCACACACAGCAGGTCTCTGGGGTGGTTGGGCAACCAGCAGTAGTGCAGATGGAAGCTGCAACACTCTAGAAGTTCCCCACCTCTCCGTTCCACCACCATTGGGAGATAAAGCACCGGGGAGGTTTCTGCATCCTAGAAAGGAGTCACAGTGGCAGAGGGAAGTCAAGGAGGAATTCCTTTGCCTTCTGATCCATGCTGAGGGCAGGAGAGACGACTTTGGCTATAATGATAAAGTGCTGTGTAAAAGGGGTAAACAGTGAGGTGGTGAAATTTGCAAATACATAATTACTCAAGTTAGTTAAGTCCAAAGTAGACTGTGAAGAGTTACAAAGGGATCTCACAAAACTTGGTAACTGGGCAACAAAATGTCAGATGAAATGCAGTGTTGATAAATGCAAAGTAATGAACATTGAAAAACATAAACACAACTATGCATACAAAATGCTGGGGTCTAAATTAGCTGTTACCACTCAAGGAAGAGATCTTGGAGTCACTGTGGATAGTTCTCTGGAAACATCTGCTTAATGTGCAGCGGCAGTCAAAAAAGCAAACAGAATGTTCGGAATATAAAGAACAGGATAGATAATAAGACAGCAAATATAATAATACAACTATATAAATCCATGGTATGCCCATACCTTGGATACTGCATGCAGTTCTGGTCTCCCCATCTCAGAATAGAGATATTAGAACTGGAAAAGGTACAGAGAAAGGCAACAAAAATGATTACGGGTATGGAGCAGCCTCCGTCTGAGGAGAGATTAATAAGAATGGGACTTTTCATCTTGCAAAAGAGACGACTAAGAGAGGACTTGATAGAGGTCTATGAAATTGTGACTGGTGTTGAGAAAGTGAAAACGGAAGTGTAATTTACTCCTTCACATAACACAAGAACCAGAGGTCACCCAATGAAATTAATAAGCAGTAGGTTTAAAACAAACCTTCACACAACTCACAGGAACAACTTATGGAACTCATTGCCTGGGGATGTTGTGAAGGCCAAAACTATAATGGGGTTCAAAAAAGAACTAGATAAGTTCATGAAGGATAGGTCCATCAGTGGCTATTAGCCAATATGCTAAGGGATGCAACCCCATGCTCTGGAAGTCCCTAGCCTCTGTTAGTCAGAAGCTGGGAGTGGATGACAGGGATGCGTCGTTCAATGATTGCCTATTCTGTTAATTTCCTCTGAAGCACCTGGCATTTCCCACTGTCGGAAGACAAGATACTGGGGTAGGTGGTCATTGGTCTGACATAGTATGGCCGTTCTTATGCTGACAAAAAAAAAGTAGAACTCATTATTCATATTATGGCAGTGCCCCAAGCCCCCTAACTGGACTGGATCCTCATTGGGCTGATGAGACAATTCCTGCCCCAAAGGGCTTACAATCTAAAAGTCACAAAGATGAACAGCTGGGGATGGACAGGAATGCACAGGAAAATGAATATGTGAAGAATTGGCACAGCTTTGTCGGTTATATCTGTGGTTGCTTTTTGCATAGATTTTTAATCGGAGAGCAGAGATAATACCCAGAGTCGGGTATGACTGAGTGCAAGGGAGTAGGAAAAGGAAAGATGGGAAGTTCTCCAGACATAAAGAAGCCCTTAACGGCAACTGGCAAGGGGGTTACAGGAATATCCCAATTCTGGTGTGTACATTTTGGTTCACTAAAGAATGTCATGTGAGGTTTTAAATGAAAGTCAGGGTCATAATGGTCATGGATATTGTTGTGAAACGTATGTACAGATACTATGTAAGGACTTATGTATATATACACTGAAAACATGGTTTTAGATTCTCTACCACAGAAGAGGTGGAGAAACAGGTTTTTTGTCAGATGTTCATTCACCGTCTCCGTTGGATGTAAATTAAGCATTGTAAGCTAACACAATAGATGCCCATTTACATATGAAGCTATCAAAGCAATGTAAAGTCAACAGGGAAAAGCATACAGGCAAAACAGACAGTATAACCCTCCATTGCTTAAGTACAGGCAATGAACTTTGGGCTATAAGCAGATGGCAAAGATGACACCTTCTTATCCTGCACCTAGGAATTACCTGGGCAGCGAGGTTACATTCATGAAAACGAGATCTCTGCTTACCTTTGGGGAGAAACTTCATTAGACAGGAGGTTAATCTAATAGCTAAATTTCAACACTCAGAAAGCGTGTTATGACTTTGTTTCACATGTAAGCGTTTGTTTTCAATATCTTTACTCACCATCACTTGAATCCTGAATCGGCGATAATACACTTAACCTTGTTTTCACTATAAATATAGGTAAATGCTGTGATATTAAGCAATGAGCTGATCCTGAGTTGAATCATACAAGCTGGTGTGTACGCTGTTCTCTTTTGGACAACAGCTTTGGTAATTCTGTGAGTAGCCAGCATCAGGGGCTGGATATGACAAGGGAATGCTTCAAAGGGACTTAGAGACTGGGGGGGGGGCACCTACTGTTAACCAGCAAGGCAAAATAAGGGCTGGTGTTGCCCAGAGGAGAACGGCTAACAGGCTGGTGGTGTCAGAGAGGGGACACCTAGTTATGTACAAGCAAGTCTCCCTCACCCTGGAGGCACTGGGGCAACAAGTTTACTCACAGTCCTAGGTACCCCAAGAATGGTCATACACCTGCCAAGGCATGATCCACAGAGTGGGTTTAATAGGTGTCACAGCAGAGAACACTAAGGAGGATAATATTGGACCTTAGGGTCTGTACATCTTGACTCAGAAAAAGATTCTGTATATGAACAGGGGTCTTAGATGCTAGTTCATCTCTACTTAGCAGGAAACATTTTCCATGAGGAAGACAGTGTATCTACAGACCTAGGCTTCACCCGAATGCACAAGCTGGGGCCAGGAAGTAGTCAAGCCCCTGGATGTTTTAAAGAGCTCTATCTGCCAGTAATGGCTCTGGGGTTAAACAGGAACATTGTATTGCAGTCTGTAGCACCAGAGTATGGAGCTGCCCCACAACTGTTAGAGATCAAAAGTGAACATAGTATTTAAGATACATTATATTAAGTCTCTGACCCATGTTGCTAATGTCACTCACTCTGAAGGAAAAAGACAAATTGCTTGTAAACCTAGGAGTGCCCAAATTCTGCCCAACATGAGGGCCACACTGTCAGCTAGCCAAGGACTTTATAATTTGCCTTTAAACTGAGTAGACTGCCATCACCTTTATTTATAATATTTCCAGTGAATTGGCTGCTGTGCAGGTGTACCACTACATGGTACTATCAGAATTGCTGATTGTCTCATCAGCAGTACTCCTAGCATCAAAAGCAGACTCTCTGGGTCATGTATGTCTTGGGAGCTGCAGGATTTGGGCTCTATTCTGCTGTCGCTGTGACTTTCCACAAGGCCACAGTTTGCAGCATGGTGATAACCATGAAGTTATAGGTGCCACTTGTGGAGACAACCATGTTCCATCTTGATAGAAGCAAACAAGATGCGTTGTCCAAGGGATATTCCCTCCATGCTCCTGACTAGGACTTTGGAGCAACCAAAGAAGAGGCTGCCTCCAGAAAAAATCCATCTCAGGTTTCACAGTGTGTGCAGCACCTGATGGGTCAGGACTCTGAAGTTTAGGGATGGTATGTTGCTCGGGCATGCCGAAGTGAAATCAGGAAAGCCAAATCACACCTGGAGTTGCAGCTAGCAAGAGATGTTAAGAGTAACAAGAAGGGTTTCTTCAGGTATGTTAGCAACAAGAAGAAAGTCAAAGAAAGTGTGGGCCCCTTACTGAATGAGGGAGGCAACCTAGTGACAGAGGATGTGGAAAAAGCTAATGTACTCAATGCTTTCTTTGCCTCTGTCTTCACGAACAAGGTCAGCTCCCAGACTACTGCACTGGGCAGCACAGCATGGGGAAAAGGTGACCAGCCCTCTGTGGAGAAAGAAGTGGTTTGGGACTATTTAGAGAAGCTGGACAAGCACAAGTCCATGGGGCTGGATGCGCTAATCCGAGAGTGCTAAAGGAGTTGGCGGATGTGATTACAGAGTCATTGGCCTTTATCTTTGAAAACTCATGGCGATTGGGGGAGGGCCTCGATGACTGGAAAAAGGCTAATTTAGTGCCCATCTTTAAAAAAGGGAAGAAGGAGGATCTGGGGAACTACAGACCAGTCAGCCTCACCTTAGTCCCTGGAAAAATCATGGAGCAGGTCCTCAAGGAATTAATTCTGAAGCACTTAGAGGAGAGGAAGGTGATCAGGAACAGTCAGCATGGATTCACCAAGGACAAATCATGCCTGACTAATCTAATTGCCTTCTATGACGACAAAACTGGTTCTGTGGATGAGGGAAAAGCAGTGGACGTGTTATTCCTTGACTTTAGCAAAGCTTTTGAAATGGTCTCCCACAGTATTCTTGCCAGCAAGTTAAAGAAGTATGGACTGGATGGACTGTAAGGTGGATAGAAAGCTAGCTTGATTGTCGGGCTCAACGGGTAGTGATCAATGGCTCCACGTCTAGTTGGCAGCTGGTATCAAGTGGAGTGCCCCAAGGGTTGGTCCTCGGGCTGGTTTTGTTCAATATCTTCATTAATGATCTGGAGGATGGCGTGGATTGCACCCTCAGCAAGTTTGCGGATGACACTAAACTGGGATGGGTGGTAGATACACTGGAGGGTAGGGATAGACCTAGACAAATTAGAGGATTGGGCCAAAAGAAATCTGATGAGGTTCAACAAGGACAAGTGCAGAGTCCTGCACTTAGGACGGAAGAATCCCATGCACCGCTACAGACTAGGGACCGAATGGCTAGGCAGCAGTTCTGCAGAATAGGACCTAGGGGTTACGGTGGACGAGAAGCTGGATATGAGTCAACAGTTTGCCCTTGTTGCCAAGAAGGCCAATGGCATTTTGGGATGTATAAGTAGGAGCATTGCCAGCAGATCGAGGGACTGATCATTCCCCTCTATTTGACATTGGTGAGGTCTCGTCTGGAGTACTGTGTACAGTTTTGGGCCCCACACTGCAAGAAGGATGTGGAAAAATTGGAAAGAGTCCAGCGAAGGGCAACAAAAATGATTAGGGGACTGGAACACATGACTTATGAGAGAGGCTGAGGGAACTGGGACTGTTTAGTCTGCGGAAGAGAAGAACGAGGAGGTTTTTGATAGCTGCTTTCAACTACCTGAGAGGTGGTTCCAGAGAGGATGGATCTAGACTGTTCTCAGTGGTAGCAGATGACAGAACGAGGAATAATAGTCTCAAGTTGCAGTGCGGGAGGTCTAGGTTGGATATTAGGAAAAACTTTTTCACTAGGAGGGTGGTGAAACACTGAATGTGTTACCTAGGGAGGTGGTGGAATCTCCATCCTTAGAAGTTTTTAAGGTCAGGCTTGAGAAATCTCTGGCTGGGATGATTTAGTTGGGGATTGGTCCTGCTTTGAGCAGGGGGTTGGACTAGATGACCTCCTGAGGTCCCTTCCAACCCTGCTATTCTATGATTCTATGATTATATTGTGACTGGGTCTTACCTCTCCATAAGGTTGCTGCCATGACTGAGTTTCCCTCTGCTGGAAGATAGGTGTGGCTGTTCAGTTTTGGAAAGCTGGTGATTTGGCCAGAGGTAACCAAATGTATCAAATACAGTTTTTAGGATCCCTGGGCTCCACAGTCCTTTCTCCAGCATCTGCCCTAGTCCTTCCTCTTGAGCTTCCTCCCACTCTCCCTGGAAGCCCTGTCCTGGGACCCCTAAACAGCAGCATACGTGCACAGCAGGTCTCACGCCCCAGGCTGCTATTCTGTTGCCCCAGACCATTTCCCTCGTCTGCTTTCACCACCCCTGTGGTCCTTCTGTATCCTGCTTCAACATCTCATTCCAGGTCACAAAAATCGTCTTCCGCTTAGCCCTCCACGGGCCCTGCTCCCAGCAAGAAAGTACCCACTCTTGGCTTTAGTTCAGACCCCCAGTCACTGCAGAGTTTCCACTGGTTTGTTGCTGTTGCTTCCAGCTCTTCCACAGGTTACACCATGTCGCTGATCGGAGCCTTACCATTTCATCTCCCAGCAAACTTTCTGGATGCCTTGCTGCTCTAAGCCACATGCAGCTCTTTTATAGCCTGCCCCTCTACTCCATGTGACTTTGCAGTAGCCTACAATCACATTATCCCCCCAGGAAACTAGAAGTCCCAGAATGCATATATTTAAAGGGCTAGAACTTAGAGCAGGGATGGGTTGAACCGTTGTGCACCTTTAAAGGGGCAGCCCACTTTGTGATAGATGTAAATATTTGTTCAAGGCCAACTCTTGTTTCCACTGGCTTCGGTAGTTCTAAGATTTGGCCCAGAGTGCAAGCATGATTGTTATGCTGTCTGGAGTGGTTCATGACCATGACCATGCCAACCTCAGGGCAGAAACCCCAAACTGGTTGTATGTTCTAGAATTAGATTTCACCAACCCAGTAACAAATGTGAACTCTTGAAGTACTCTAACAGTCTTACCATGGAGTCACAGAGAGTCCCTTGGGCATTCCAGTCTATCTTGCCACCAGGCAAGATGGACTTGGAGATAAATGATCACTTACATCAAAGATCATAAAATATTCAGGTTGCTCCCAGTCCGAAGAGACCGGTCACTTAGCCCAGGTCATACCAAAGATCTCACACCAAAGACAACGCTTGTAGACTAAACTAACTAAGGATTTATTAACTAGGAAAAAGAAATGAAAGAATCATTCACAAGTGAAAAGCAGACAACATATACACACAAATAAATGAGTACAGTCTATGGTTCCAAAAGGTGACTGAGATGTAGTGATCTGACAGTACTGAATGTCTTTTAGAACTAACCCAGGTAGACCCTGGGGACCTTTGCTTTTGTTTCCTGTCTCCAGCTCTGTGATAGTCCAAACAGCAAAGAGAAGAAAAATCTTTATGTCAGCTATTTTTATTTCCCTCTTCTAGAATTCAAACTGATGGGACGAGCCCTTCTGCATGTAGCTGTGTAGGGGCAATTAGCAAAGTCTCTGTATCGTGATGTTTCACAATGGCCCATTTAGTTCTGATAGTCCTCCTATATGAGCAAGGGATGGGCTGGATGGGCTTCTGCCTGGGCTCACAAGTCCATAACAGGCATTTTTAAAGTTATAAAGCAAAACTTTTAGCATGGGATACAGACATTACAAGTAAGATTAACGCATGCGGCAACATACTCACATTTTATAGTCTAAACACTAAACACAATTCTTACAAATCTGATACCTACCTTGAACAATACTAACTAACATACAGGTGAGATGGTCTGATTTCCAGCTATGAATTTGTTAGGGCTCAGCTGATGCCTAGAGCCTTAGCAAGGGCTGGCACCAGTCTACCAGCATCTCAATGATCTGTAAAGCATACAATTTCTTACCTCACAAGAAATCTATATGCCTTGATTTAAGGAGCTCCCAGCTGATCAAGACAGAGGACTGTGTAAAACACTGTGGTATTTACATATCTGGACATCTTTTTCCTCAGTAGGAATAGAACAGTGAACCTGCAGCCCTATGAGAGCAGATCCCAGCTACTTGAACTAAATGAACAAGCTGCTAAACGGGAGTAAGTACCAGGTTCTTTTCCTGATGAGTGACAACTACTAGCGGGACACAGGATGGGATGCACTAGGCCTGTGCATTGCATTTACATGCTGGCTGGAAATCTACAGTCCTTGAGGGCTATACAAGCGGAGTGCCCCAAGGGTCGGTCCTGGGGCCGGTTTTGTTCAATATCTTCATAAATGATCTGGAGGATGGCGTGGATTGCACTCTCAGCAAATTTGCGGATGACACTAAACTGGGAGGAGTGGTAGATACGCTGGAGGGGAGGGATAGGATACAGAGGGACCTAGACAAATTGGAGGATTGGGCCAAAAGGAATCTGATGAGGTTCAATAAGGACAAGTGCAGGGTCCTGCACTTAGGACGGAAGAACCCAATGCACCGCTACAGACTAGGGACCGAATGGCTAGGCAGCAGTTCTGCGGAAAAGGACCTAGGGGTGACAGTGGACGAGAAGCTGGATATGAGTCAGCAGTGTGCCCTTGTTGCCAAGAAGGCCAATGGCATTTTGGGATGTATAAGTAGGGGCATAGCGAGCAGATCGAGGGACGTGATCGTTCCCCTCTATTCGACATTGGTGAGGCCTCATCTGGAGTACTGTGTCCAGTTTTCGGCCCCACACTTCAAGAAGGATGTGGAAAAATTGGAGAGAGTCCAGCGAAGGGCAACAAAAATGATTAGGGGTCTAGAACACATGACTTATGAGGAGAGGCTGAGGGAGCTGGGATTGTTTAGCCTGCAGAAGAGAAGAATGAGGGGGGATTTGATAGCTGCTTTCAACTACCTGAAAGGGGGTTCCAAAGAGGATGGCTCTAGACTGTTCTCAGTGGTAGCAGATGACAGAACGAGGAGTAATGGTCTCAAGTTGCAGTGGGGGAGGTTTAGATTGGATATTAGGAAAAACTTTTTCACTAAGAGGGTGGTGAAACACTGGAATGCGTTACCTAGGGAGGTGGTAGAATCTCCTTCCTTAGAGGTTTTTAAGGTCAGGCTTGACAAAGCCCTGGCTGGGATGATTTAACTGGGATTTGGTCCTGCTTCGAGCAGGGGGTTGGACTAGATGACCTTCTGGGGTCCCTTCCAACCCTTATATTCTATGATTCTATGATTCTATGATACACTCTATATCAAAGATTAAGACTGAAGATTAAACTCAATGCTACATTATACAACTCCACAGGCTGCAACTGTCCCATGTGTTGTGCTCTGGCCCATCTTGATAGATGCCACCTTAGGATAAGTGAGGTTAAATCTAGGTATTTCTAGTATGACTATTGCTGTAATAACTAGATACTAGGTCTCATTGTCATGCAGCCTGTGTCCAGCATTCCCTTTCATCCTTACCCTGCATTTCTGTTTGCTCAATGAAAACAGCACGTAAGCAAATAATATTCTGCATTTTAAAACAGTTTTAATTTGTAGCTGTTTTTACAGCACACACTGAGGCTAATGACTAGTCACTCCATTCCCTAGAATACATGGAAATAGCTGATTGAAAAATTCTGATTATTTGTATTACGGTAGCACTTAGAGGCTTCAACTGAGCTTGGGGCTTCATTGCACTAGATCCAGTATACACACAGAAGGAGACTGTCCCCCTGTATAGAGTAGCTGTCACTGTTGTGTAAAGAAGAGGTGACCAAAGGTCATCCCCCATTTTGGAAGGCTGGACACTGGGCTGCAGGGACAGCTGTAGGTTGCAGCTAGTACCAGGGTCGGGTTAGTGTTGGGTTAGAGTTAAATTATTTTCATTTAAACATTACATAAATGTTAAATACAAGGTCTTCCTGCCTTAATAAGAACACCACACCCTGCCCCTACACTTATGATTCAGGTAGACACAAAGAAAGGTTAGGTGAGGTGAACTAACTTGCCATTAACAGTGCACCTCAGAGGAAAAGCCAAGAATAGAACCTAAATCACCTCAATTCCGATTTGTGGCACACTCTGCTGGACCAGACTGCTACCATCCTACTGAGCAACTTGCTCACGGGTGCTGTGGAATAGACCCTCAGCAACTGAAGGTGTCCTCTGAGGAGCATTTATTTGAATGGCTTTCTGGGGGTGTGCTTTTTACAACGGCTTTGTTTGATTACTTCTATAAAACAAAAGTGTAGAAATGTAGAAAGGATTCCTAATACACTAAATATACAAAAGGCAAGCAGTTCAGTGAGAGTTCAGCTTTAACACTCTCCCATAAAAGGAAGATTTCACACTAAGTAGCACAGGAAATTTGGTGATAACTCTGAATTAGGTCTGAGGTTCCATTGCCGTTTTCCTTGGTTTTATATATAAAAAATGGATACACTTTTAAAGTGAATTTAGCACTGGTGAAAGGTGCCAGATTGGCAGCTCTGAATTCTCTTTTTATCCACAGAGCTAAAGGTTGAAGTTCACAGAGAGCTTAGTTGCCACACTAATGTGCCTCAATCTGGAAAGTGGAAAAAGAAACAGTTAAACACCCGTACATTTTATGGCCTCTCTCTCTGGGCTACTGGTTGTTCCAGTGGCTTTACCCGGACCAACTCAGAGCAATGTCTGATGCAGGTTTTCATGGCACAGCACTTGTCCACTTGAAATTGGACTGGACAGAGAACACCAATTCATTTCACGCAAGCCACCAACATACTAAGGGATGGCAACTAAAACTGGAGCCACACCACAGTGAATCTACTTTGCAAAAGTGAGGTTGTGTTTTAGTTTGTACTGTTGGTCTAACTAGGAATTTGGAATATTGTTTCTTTACCAAATTTCCTCTCCTCACTTTGACGCACATACTGACATGACAATCTCTTTCCTATGCAAAACCAGCAACCTCACAAAGCCAGATTTAAAAAAGCACTCACAAAACCTTATCCCCTGCACCTACAGAAACCAGGGATGGACAAACCTCAGCAGGTCCAGAAGTCTGATTTAGTTCAAATAAATGTCCAAAAGTCAGGATCCTAATTCAAAACCTTCCTACGCTACAGAAGTTGCTCCAGGCCCTAGGATGTATAATCCTGAAGAGGTGCTGCATACTCGCCAATGCTTCAAGTGCTCCAGGCAGGAGTGGAAGAAGGTCCCTAAAAGTGGCGGGGGGGGGGGCACCAGTGCCCGAACCATGGCCATGCCCCCCTGCGCTGTCCCTTCTCCCTGCACCGCCCCTTTTCCCTGAACCCCTGACCTCACACTGCCCCTTCCCCTTGAGGCCCCACCCTCACACTGCCACTTCCCCTGAAGCCCTGTCCCCATGCCGTCCCTTCTCTCCGAGCCCCCACCCTCATGCTGCCCCTTCTCCTCAAGCCCCTGTCCTTGCACTTTCCCTCCCCCCGAGGCCCCACTCCCACACTGCTTCTTCGCCCCAAGACCCAACCCCCCTTGCTTCTCTCCACCCCTTCTTCATTACTCGCCCTTACAGCCAGTAAAAAGTGAGGGGTCATGGCCCACTGGCTGCCCTTGTTCCAGTGCCCCTGGCTCCAGGTTACAGTGACTTACACACCTGGCAACTAAAGTTTCAACAACTTGAGCTGGATTGCTGAGGGTTGAGCATGTCAGCCCTATTTGGGGGGAAATCTCCCTCTGATTGGCTGCTTTCCCGCACTGCCCTGCCTCCAGCTAAAGTGCAGCCAACCAGGGCTGCTGCAAGAATCTGGCCGGGCTCTCTCCCTCTCCCATGGGGAGCTGACAGTATTGTGACACCTCTCCCCTCCCCTCCTGTGAGCAATGGGACAGCTCCTCTGCTCCTCCTTACTCCCCACCTGGAGCATCCAGGCTGGGAAGGGGCAGAAGTGGGGTGCAGAGGCCCTGGAGCTGCGTCCTAGCTGGAATCGGGAGAGAGGACCCTGCTGGGGTGGGCAGAACAGGTAATGGTCCAGAATTGATGGGGGTTGGGGGCTCGGAGGGTTCAGGTGAGTATGATGTTGCATTCAGTTATGGAGAAAATGATAGAACCCCTGTTTTTTTCAGATCATCTTAAGCACTGCTCTTCACTACCTGCTTTTGTCTTTGTGGGAGTCAATCCAGCGGCTGGTTACCCCTCTCTCACATCTCTAGGGACAGCAAGTGTCCTGCACCCTACTCAGCAACTTCAGTGTGCTTTTATCTCTCTTTCTCTCAATCTGGAGAGGGCAATGCATCCCACAGGGGTCAGGGGGCACCACCGGGCTCAGCCTCCCTGGGAGCAGAACATCAGGGATTTATCTTCCTTCTCTTTCCCCTGAAGGAGTGAGGGGCATTCATTTCCCCCCAACCCTCGCCTTTGCAGGAGGATGGCAGATTTCAGCACCTCTCTTCCTATATCCCCAACCCCCGACTATCCACAAGGCATGGGGCTCCTCTCGCCTTACACCCCTTAGGAAAAGGAAGGGCAAGGGGAAACTTCCCCCTTGATCACTCTCTGCATGTGTGATTTTAAAAGTGGGTGTTCTGAAAGCCCAGATCTGAGGGCAGGAGTGTCTGCCAGCTAGCTGCTTCTGCCTCAAGCAGAGCTCACAGGGTGTTAGCAACCTCTCCCCTCAGAAGTGGAAGCAGACACCACAGCCTTGGCTGCAGTACACATGCATAGATAGATTAGACTAGATTCAATAGGATCATATATGACTAGACGGATAGGATCCACGTTTTAGTCTTTAAGTGGGTCAAACCCACAGGGGCTGCTCCAGACGCCAGTTTTATTTTTCACTCTCTTCCGAGTTCATGGCGGCGGTTTGGGTTTTGCCATGAAGGGGCAGCTTTGGGGCCATTCACAATGGCATTGGTAGGGGATTTAATTTAGCTTTTCTTTTGGAGAAGTTGCTGCTGTCACCTTCACTTTCCCGTTTGCATTCAGAAAAATATTGATGGCACCTCTCTGTTCTTTTGGGGAGCAGACAGGAGTTTATCAGGGACAGCACTAAAGCTCTTTGTTTGATTCAGCCTGTGCCCTATTATACTCTGAATGAGCTTTCTTAATGGTCCCTGTGTCAGGAACTATTTTTGTGACTGTCCACAGAGGAGACTAAAGCTCTGATTGCACTGATAGCCTGTAGCAAATGTTACGTCTTTTCAAAGGGTGCAGCAAAGAGGAGGGCTTTTTTCCTCCTTAGGGGAACTATTTCATAACAAGCAAACAAACCAAAACAACAGACCACCTGACTACTAAGCCAGCAGAAAAGTCCAGCTGAAGCTCAGAACATTAAGCTACATTTGTGGCTAAGACACCTTGCCATGTGATAGACAGACCTGCTTTTTGCTGGGGCCGGGTGTTTGACTAATTCATAATTGTCAAACCGGTAATGGCTTGCTCAGTGGTTACCATTTTCTAATATACAGAAATAAGACAGAGCAAGTACAGGGATATAAGGGACATCAGAGAGTCTCATTTATTTTATAACCACAGTCTGTTCTACATAAACATGCACCTTTACTGGCTACAGATGCACATTCCTTTGAGTGCAGTTATAGAACAGTTATATCCTGGAAATTAGAGAGGGAAAAGACCTGCTAGATATCTAGTGCATTTTTTGAAGAGGCAAGATTGATCTCTACACTACTTCCTTGTGTGCTTTGCCCTGCTTCATTTTAAATGTTTCATCTCTTCCCCCGGGAGACTATTCTGCTGTCCAATAGATCTCACTACCAGGAAGCTTTTGCTCTGTAAGAATGCCAGTGTTGGGTTTATAGAATTAATTTATGTGCACTCACTCCCAGCACATCAAAGGTACTCAGTTTACAAGGCAAAACCTGACTTCTTTAAAATGTCAGCCCTGCAAATTCCATCCTGGGATCTGAAGATTAAGCAGAACTTTCTGCTTCTTACCTCATTGCCAGAAATAATAATTTTGCAATACATATGTAGATGGTCATTTCACTGATGACATGAGAGACAGGTTGAATCCCACTTACTCTTCACTAGTGATATTGGCTATGCAAAGCTAAAAATTGTAAAAGCTTGTTTTACAGACTGGGGCCAGAGCTTCATCTGGTGTAAATAGTCATAAATAGTCTGCCCCTAGATACATGTATCTCAACCACACTTTAATCCTTAATCATTATTACAAAGTTATGTTAACAAGCACTGAAGTCCAAAAATACTATGGGGATGGATTCTCAGCTTTTGTATATCAGCATAGCTCTGTAGACTTCAGTGGAGCTACATTGCTTTTCAGTAGCTGAGGATCTGGCCCTGCAACCAGACCTTCACATTGCCTACTTGGAGTCAGGTTTCAGAGTAACAGCCATGTTAGTCTGTATTCGCAAAAAGAAAAGGAGTACTTGTGGCACCTTAGAGACTAACCAATTTATTTGAGCATGAGCTTTCGTGAGCTACAGCTCATTTCATCGGATGCATACCATGGAAACTGCAGCAGACATTATACAGTGGGGTAGGAGGAGGTATTGTTTCATGATCTCTGTGTGTATATAATATCTGCTGCAGTTTCCACGGTATGCATCCGATGAAATGAGCTGTAGCTCACGAAAGCTCATGCTCAAATAAATTGGTTAGTCTCTAAGGTGCCACAAGTACTCCTTTTCTACTTGGAGTCAGTCCATTTGTTTGCCTATAGAGAAGACACATCTCATGTTTCTGAGAGCTTCAAATCAAGGTTCTGACACTCAGTAGCATGATGCATGAAGTATGAGCTTTATTGCCTATCTCTGTGCTGTCTGAATATTCCAAGAGCACTGACTAAACTCCCAAAGTCCTGAGGGAGAAGTCATTGTGATGGATGTTTTGGAAGGCAGTCTTGGTTTTTTAAGCATTCCAACCTTCTGGTCTGATATCTACAGGAAATTACATAGACTATGGGTCTGGAAATTTACATCTAGGGACAGACATCTGGATCTGCATGAATAAATTCATAAACTGTAAAGGAAATGGAATATTAGCTTAACTCTGCGGTGTGAAAATGTCAATTTCTGTAGAGCTCCTCAAAGCCAAGCTTGTGGTTTATGCCAGCAATGTGCCAACTCCAGCAAAAAGGAAAGAAAAAGAAAGCCAACTGGTACTTGGTCTTGACTCATTTAAGTGGTCTGCATTTAAAAACTAAAATAAATCTCTCTCTCTCTCTCTCTCTCTCTCTCTGTGACAATGCTGTTTTTTAGGTTCCAAGCCTGGGATTTTAGATTCAAGTCACATGTTCACCTCCAGGAGAACAAGGTTCTGCACATGTCTAATCTCTTGCCTGGAATAAGGAGGAGACACCACATCCTCTGCAAAGGCAGCTGTCTAATTGATGATATTGTATCTATTTGATTCTGGCACACAGCACACAGGCCAGGACTGACGTTAGAGAGAGCCAGGTGATAGGATCTGTTCAGAAGTCGGAGCTGAAGAGTACCAATATCGTGCCAATATTAGTATCAAATAGCTCAATTTCATACTCCAATTTATGTTAGGGAAGAAGAGAGAGATGCTGATTTATATGCATATACTACTGCCTCCAACCCAGACACAGTTCTAAAAACCCAGTTGCCACCACAGCTCCATGCTTGACACTGGGGACTGCCAGTGCCAGCAGACGGCGACAAAGTTGCTTCTGTCGTTCCATCTAAGCATGCACCTTAGAATCAGAGAATCTCAGGGTTGGAAGGGACCTCAGGAGATCATCTAGTCCAACCCCCCTGCTCAAAGCAGGACCGATCCCCAATTTTTGCCCCAGATCCCAAATGGCCCCTCGAGGATTGAACTCACAACCCTGGGTTTAGCAGGCCAATGCTCAAACCACTGAGCTATCCCTCCCCCCTTCTTGCACAGGTCTGTAACCCTGTAACTCACAAACATGCATGATCAAGTATTCTTGCACAGTGAGTCTCTACATCTGTTGTCAAACAATAAGCTAGCACAGCAGACTCCTGGGGCCAAGTGTCCTTCATCCCACCTGTGACTCACCTGCTCCTGCAGTAGCTAGAGCAGCAAACTGCTCCATGGACACGTTGAGTGGTGGATTTGAATTAAGAAGAAGCACGGCACAGGGTAGCCATTGAGTCAAGTGTGCCCTGTGGCTGAGTTATTGCTGTGAAACGAGTGCCCCCTCTAGCAGAAAGTAGGGAGATGAAGATCTACAATCAGCTGTGTTATCACCTGGGCAGTGGAATGGGGACGGCACACATTTTATCTTTACCAGGAATGCTGTGCTAATGCAGCGTCACAGACGAAACTGCCCAGACCTGCCTTTTGATGATGGAATAACTGTAGTGATTGGGAGTGGAAGGCAGGGTGGTCTAGTGGACAAGCTAGCATGTTTTTAAGTGCAAGTGGTGGAAGGTGGACTTAGTAGATGAGAGAAACCAGCCCCCTGATTTTAACAATGAATTTCTTCATGATGAAGATGTTTGATAACCTCTTAAGATTATTTCAGTGCATGGCATTAGAAAGAGTAACTTCAGCTAAAAACACAAAAAGAAGCATGAGGGAATGCATAGTATTATCATGGCAGTGCTGATTCTCCAATAACAGCCTGCTCCTGCCCCCAGGGTGAACTCCCATTGGCTTCAGATTAGGTTTTAACTCAGGCAAAGCTCGAAAAACCTGAGTTCCTCAAAAGAGCTGCCACAAAATCTGATCCAACTGACTACATTTTGGGAGGGTTTCTTTTTTTTTCTGTTTGGAGTAAGGCCATTTTGAAGGAAAAGGACAGACCCATTTCCATCAGGAATGAATCATAACTTGCGAAAATTGAAATGTCATTTCCACAACCATCAGTGTTTGAATTAAACACGTGACATTTCAAAAATTCACAAGTTTCAACCACCAAAAAATTACAGAAGTGATGGCTCTTTCTGATTCATATTGATGCAGCACCTGGATCACAACCAGGGCTCGCTGTGTTGGGTGAGGTACAAAGCCCTAGGAAGATACTACTCAGACCCCCAAAACGCTTACAAGCTGCAATGATGAGCAACAGACACATGGAGGGAGAGAGTAACAGATGAAAGTGAGGTGGCCAGAGTGACACAGGACCTGACCACAGCTTATATTTTTTCCTTTTTGTCCAAGGCAAGCAACATGTGAAGGGAGGAGGCAAAGGGAACAATCAAAATAGGTGTCATTTTTGTATACATTATATCATTTTCTTAACAAAAATATGCAGGAAGCATACACAACTGCTCCTCATCTTAACCAGGACAGTTATGATTTTATGAGACACTGCATTTTGAGGGACCACAACATGTCTTGGAATGAAATGGCTAATAAATTTGCACCAACACAAAAATTTTACCATCACCACAACTCCTTAGTAGGGCTGGGATTTTTTGAAACTGTCTGTCCACCCTATACCCATTCAAATGAATGGGAATTTGGGTTCAAATTGACTTTAAAAGTCTCAGTCTAGAACTTTAAGGCCTGATTTTCAGAGATGATGAGGGGCTGCTGCTCCTGGCTGCTGCTCCTGGCCACTCCCACAGGCCGGCAGGTGAGTTGCACCTCTCAAGCCAACTTTAGGCGCAGGGCTGTGCAAACTGGGAAGCTCAATCAGTGAAATCCTGGCCCCATTCAAGTCAATAGAAGTTCTGTCACTGACTTCACGGGGGGCAGGATTCAATCCCATGCATTTCAGGGAAGCAGAACTGAACTAATTCTCCTCCAACAGGACTGAAAAAAGTTACAATGCTTTTTTGTTTGTTTTTTTGGTGGGGTGGAGCTGCAGTTGCTGGTTTTAATGGAGTAGTTTTTCAATCACTTATATCTCAGCAGGCCATAAAAGAGAAAAACAACAGTATTAAGATACTACATAGATCTGCTATATTACACTGACCAAAAATTCTTTATCTTTATAAAGCCACAACAACAAAATGGGAGGTCCAGCAAGGAAATACATTTCAACTGATCTGTAATATTTCTCTTCTGTATTTGCTTTGGCTGTTGGAATAGCCAGCGAGTTAGTTATTATTAACGTAGCTGAGAACTGGAGACGTTTGCTGGAAAGCTTGTCTTACAGCTAACGAAGAGCATAGGTTAGGTGAATTAATTTGCTATTGTATCCTGTGGTGGCCTCCATTGGAAAGTTCTGTAGATTTTACTGTACTGGCTGCATTTTGTATCACTTTGAAATATTAACCGCTTAATGTTGCTGATTCTGCTGACCATGGGAAAGCAGAAATTTTATCCTGAAATATCCATCTAACAGATAATATGTGTGAAGCACGTTGACCTTTCAGTGTTGCCAGTTCCCATGATGTCATTGCAAGTTTCACCAATCACGCTGCTGTTTTTCTGTAAAGTCCCAGCCCCGGAGCCCTCCGCGTATAGGAGAAGTCCAGCTTTTCATTTTTTTTCAGAGTCACAACTGCTGTAAATGGTCAAAGCTCCACTGACTCCATTAAAGCTATTACCATTTACACCAGCTGAGGATTTGCTCCTAAGTTTTTTCCTCCCTCTCCTGGTTGTGGAGAAAAGCTTGAAAATTTGACCCAACTCTGCCCTAAGGGTCCAAAAGCCAGAAAGCAAATACAAAACTCACCCTGTTTGTGTTTTCTGAATTTTGTTAACAGAAATATTTTGTTTGTCAGAAAAAAAGGAGTTTTGGTATATGTAAAACGGGCTCGGTGTTTTGATACACAATTTGGATAAAGGTGAAAAATTAAACATTTTGAAAATGCCAGCTGGTTTTGGTGCAGTTTTTCACTTTTGGAGAACAGGCCATTTTTGAGCCCCCAAACTTCCCTTATAAAAAATTTGCCAGATCTAGTGAAAAGTCAACTTTTCAACTCCTTTCAGTAAGCTGTTACTAGAAATGTATTTTAAATTTTTTTATTTGGATCTCAGTAATGGTGCCTCAGTGCAAATCATCTGTAGTGTTTGAAATCAAAGAATGTAGAGATGCATTGCCCTAGGGGTAAGGGTTGGGGTGGGGGTGGAGGGGGGGAAGTAAACCTCCCAGACCAGTCACTGTTGCCCCTATTTTATGTGCTTTTATTTCTTCTTCCCTACCCAAATGCAGAACTCATGCTGGATAAAGGGAGAATAGAGGGCAGCAGTTACAAAGTGGTTGGGAAGGGTGCTGAGGAGCAGGCAAACCCATATCTCTTTTCCTGGATGGGCTTTAGCTCATGGGTTCCTCCCTCTCTCTCTCTGCAATGCATGTGATCAAAGAGAACTGGGGCATGGAGAGAAGTGCTAGCATGTGGAAGATTCTGCTACAGACTAGGGACCGAGTGGCTAGGCAGCAGTTCTGCAGAAAAGGACCTTGGGATTATGGTGGACGAGAAGGTGGATATGACTCAGCAGTGTGTCCTTGTTGTCAAGAAGGCTAATGGCATTTTGGGCTGTATAAGTAGGAGCATTGCCAGCAGATCGAGGGATGTGATCATTCCCCTCTATTTGGCACTGGTGAGGAGGCATCATCTGGAGTACTGTGTCCAGTTTTGGGCCCCACACTACAAGAAGGATGTGGAAAAATTGGAAAGAGTCGAGTGGAGGCCAACAAAAATGATTAGGGGCCGGAGCACATGACTTGAGATGCTGAGGGAACTGGGATTATTCAATCTGCAGAAGAGAAGAGTGAGGGAGGATTTGATAGCAGCCTTCAACCTGAAAGGGGGTTCCAAACAGGATGGAGCTAGGCTGTTCTCAGTGGTGGCAGATGACAGAACAAGGAGCACTGATCTTAAGTTGCAGTGGGGGAGGTTCAGGCTGGATATTAGGAAAAACTTTTTCACTAGGAGAGTGGGTTACCTAGGGAGGTGGTGGAATCTCCTTCCTTAGAGGTTTTTAAAATCAGGTTTGACAAAGTCCTGGCTGGGATTATTTAGTCGGGGATTAGGTCCTGCTTTGAGCAGGGGGTTGGACTAGATGACCTCCTGAGGTCCAATCCAACCCTGATATTCTGTGATTCTATGATTCACCATATTGGTCTCACCCACCAGCTGACAGGCCAGCATATGTAAATAGAATAAATATGAGAACGGTAATGTGAGCGACATCCCATCTAATTTAAAATAATGCTTGAATTCTGATCTTCAAGTGATCCAACAGGATGAGTAAGTGCAACTTTTGATGTTCTTGTCACACAGAAGAAGTTGGAAGGAGGAAAACAAACAAACAAACCTGTTTTTTAAAAAATCAACTTTTTCCCCATCTCTAGGGTCCCAGATTGACAGTTTTGATTTTCCAGTTTAAATTATATCTCTGTGCCTGCAGAAAACTGCAAACTGAATGTCAATGTCAGTGGAATACAATAGCAATGTGCCAGTGAATATCTCAAGATTTAGTACTTGTGTATCGTTTTTTTATTTAGCATTCCATCAATAACTTTGTTAAATATTCTTTCACACAGAGACTTTCTTCTAAGGTGCTTTAACTGCCTAGCAACCTTACAAAATATAAGTCAGTGTCCTACTGTAATGGTCCAAAACAGTTCAGCTTACATTAATGTGATTGTACTATTTTGAGCTATAATTGCAGAAAACGACTATCTTTTATAAGAGTTAGTTCTGAATTGAGAGGATTCATTTAAGGACTCAATTATATTTACAAAGAGCCGAGCAAAAATATGGCTATTAAATAAATCAGGTTCCTTAAATATTAAGGGGGAAAATTTGCAAAGGCAACAATGGAAATTGGGTATCTATTTGCCATTTGTGCCTTTAAAAATCTTCCCCTTAAGAGAAGTAATAAATGTCAGCTTTCTGAGAAGTCTGCAAACCATTGTGCATTTGTCCCATTGGTGCATAGCCGGCCCTTTAAGGAATAAGGAGTAGTTCTAACCTGAGTGACATATCCAGTCTTGCGGTGGCTTGCGTTTGAACCTGCAAACACTAATTATCAAGTGTAATACTTACTACCTGGAGTAGTTCCACACAACAGGACTCGACTAATTATTTCAAAGCACCCAAAGGTGTGCTAGGCACATCCTGGAAGAACTAAGACATTGGTGAAATCCTGGCACCTATGAAGTCAATGGCAAAACTCCCATGGACAGCATAGGCAGACAATGGAGTGAAGACAGATAGATGGGACTTGATTCAGCCAATGCCTTATGCGTCTGCATATAAGTAGTTCCATTGACCTTGAAGTTAAACACGATTAGCAAACGTGCCAAACCCTGAAAAAAAAAGCAGAAATTGAGCTTGTTTTTGGCTTAATTGGCTTGTGAGTTGCTTGTTGGCTAGTTTTTGGCTTGTTGCTTCTCTTTTTTGATCAGCTCCTGGCAAGCAGGGGCAAGGGTGACCAAGCAGAGGCAAGGGGAAAGCAGGGGAGAGAGTCAGGGGTGCACAGTGGGCCCACCACAGTCCCAGACTGCAGGCCGGGGGGATTTAGTCACATAGGGGACTGGCTTGTTTTGGCCTTGTTTTGAAATGGGATTAGCTTGATTTTTGGCTGATTGTGAAAGTCGAGGTGCTTATTTACTGCGTGAAAGTTGGCAACTGTGATGATTAAGTGTCACCCAGCTAAGAGCCTGAATGGATCAGGGCAGCCAGTCTATCGGTGTGGCCAGAGTCCTATTCAGCAGAGGTGGAAAGCACGTTGCCCCTGCACGATGGAGCCATTCTGCCTGTGCAGAGCTGGTAAAAAAACATTTCTGATAGAACATTGTCAGAAAATGTTGATTTGAATAAATCAAAATGTTTTGTGATGACACTGATTGTTGTTGAAATTGTTGTGGGAAATAATCAAAATATTTAATTTCAGTAAGGTTGACATGCTTTGGCTTGATAATGTTGAGATGCTGTGTTTCAACTTTAACATTTCAAATTTAGTTATAATGTAATTGAAAATGTTTCAACTTTCATGTTTTAATTTATATTATAGAAGTCAAAACAATAAAGTATAAATGAAAAATTTCAGCCTTATTGAACTGTATCCTTTAGATGCAGTCAGAGCAAAATATTTTCAGAGTATTTTATTTCACAAAAACAATACCAACATTTCGATTTGCATCCCGATTTGGGACAAAACTAAACTTTGAAATCTTGGAATTTCCTGTGGGATGGAAATTCTGAGTCTCAACCAGCTTTAGCCTCAGGCAAGCAAAATACCTCAGATAATCTGTGCTTCTGCTCTGGTCTTCAGGGATGAAATCCTGGCCCATTGAAGTCAATGGGAGTTTTGCCATTGGAGTGCCCAAGGGTTGGTCCTCAGGCCGGTTTTGTTCAATATCTTCATAAATGATCTGGAGGATGGTGTGGATTGCACCCTCAGCAAGTTTGCAGATGACACTAAACTGGGAGGGGTGGTAGATGTGCTGGAGGGTAGGGATAGGATACAGAGGGCCCTAGACAAATTAGAGGATTGGGCCAAAAGAAATCTGATGAGGTTCAACAAGGACAAGTGCAGAGTCCTGCACATAGGACGGAAAAATCCCATGCACAGCTACAGATTAGGGACTGAATGGCTCAGCAGCAGTTCCGCAGAGAAGGACCTAGGGGTTACAGTGGACGAGAATCTGGATATGAGTCAACAGTGTGCCCTTGTTGCCAAGAAGGCCAATGGAATTTTGGGATGTATATGTAGGGGCATTGCCAGCAGATCGAGGGACGTGATCATTCCCCTCTATTCAACATTGGTGAGGCCTCATCTGGAGTACTGTGTCCAGTTTTCGGCCCCACACTACAAGAAGGATGTGGAAAAATTGGAAAACGTCCAGTGGAGGGCAACAAAAATGATGAGGGGACTGGAACACATGACTTATGAGGAGAGGCTGAGGGAACTGGGATTGTTTAGTCTGCGGAAGAGAAGAATGAGGGGGGATTTGATAGCTGCTTTCAACTACCTGAAAGGGGGTTCGAAAGAGGATGGATCTAGACTGTTCTCAGTGGTAGCAGATGACAGAACAAGGAGTAATGGTCTCAAGTTGCAGTGGAGGAGGTTTAGGTTGGATATTAGGAAAAAATTTTTCACTGGGACGGTGGTGAAACACTGGAATGCATTACCTAGGGAGGTGGTGGAATTTCCATCCTTAGATATTTTTAAGGTCAGGCTTGACAAAGCCCTGGCTGGGTTGATTTAGTTGGGACTGGTCCTGCTTTGAGCAGGGGGTTGGACTAGATGACCTCCTGAGGTCTCTTCCAACCCTGATATTCTATGATTCTAGTGGGACCAGGATTTCACCCCAGTAGTGTAAAGCGGCAATCTTGCCTATAATGAACAGCAGTGAGTCAGGAATTTCCAGATCACTTACATTAACAGTAGGAGCAGTTACAATGCCAACGCCCAAGTACTAACAGTCTGGATCAAGTGAAATTAAATACGACAATATATGCTCTGCTAAAACCAAGCAAAGTGGATTCCATCTATGTAATAACACACAACATTTTGTGTTTGTTCTATTTCTGTTCTTTCCCCCGAAATAGCCCAGAATATTGCATATGGACAGACGTGCCCACAAAATTTAAAGTGACCACTGTTAATAATGCAAAGGTCTTGTTGTGCCTCCCTTATTATATCATCAGAAGACTGAAATTAAACATAACTTTGCCCTGGCAAAACATCTCTCAAAGGTGTAAAATTCCTGGTAATATTTACATGGAAAAATCATGCATGATGTTAAAATCTGGGAATCGAAAATTAAAAACATCACCTTCAATTTGAAACTGACTTGAAAATAAAGCCATCCATAATGCTCTGAAGCAAAGAAACCTTGCAGGATGAGGTCTGACAAGTCTGAGGCTTCCAGGTGCTACTTTAACAGGTATAATAAAAAAAAACCTTCCAGGAATAATCTGTTCAGGAAAACGGAGTGATATAGCTGGGATGGGATCCTGGCTGCGTTTCTCATATTGTCCTTGATTAGGGTAGAGAAACATCTGGCCATCCCGCAGGTGGTGAACAAGAACAGCACAGCTTCATCACGTTGTATATCAGATGTAGCAGGCATCTCAGGACAGTGGAGGAGAGTGAGAGCGGAGGTCTTGTCTAGTAGAATAAATGAACAGACATGGTTAAAAATGAGAAGCTTGGAAATGGTTTACTGATAAGATGCAAATAAACTGATATCACATACATACAATGCCATTCTATGCTGCAAGGACATATTTGGAAATTCCTAAAGAAAACACTTTATGTGTCTGTTATGTCTATACTAACCCATTGTCACCTAAAAATACAATTCCATTTTCACAGCTGGTTTGCCTTTGTCTTTTCATCTTTTGCATCTTCCTTATTGTATGTGAAAAGAGTTCAGAAATTCTGTAAATTAACCTTAACGCTGCACTCAAGTACACTTAATCTACTTCCAGCCTACCAGATTTTTCAGGACAGAGCCCATAAGCCAATGTGGCATACTGGTTTCTTTCTACCGTATAGTGTACCAGGAGTGTAATCTCACTGGCTGTGGTAGGAAGGAAGTAAAGAAGCAGGAGTCAAGGCCAGAGAGAAAGGAGACCATTACTGAGTGGTGAACTGCCTGACCACACACCAGTCCAATTAGTGGTCATTTGTCACACATAACTAAAGGAGATTATGGATATTAATGCTCTTTTAATGTTAATGTTATCCCTGACAGAAAATGGGGAGCTCAAGGCAGAACAGAGACCATTTTTCAGTTTTGCAGTTCTTTGGGGAGAATACACAAGCTAGGTACGTGGCCAGGAGGAAGGGGAAAGGGACACACCATCATTCCCTCTTCTCCACATTTCAGGGATTGGCCAAGCCTCTACAAAAGGCAAAACAGGAGAGTCTCAGACAAAGCTACCTGTGGGGCAGCAGGACGGTGAAACACTTAAAAAGTTGGGCTAAAATGTCATCTGCACCAATATAGTCTCGATGCAGAAGAGGTGCAGAAGAGGTGGGGTTACAACTCCCCGTTTTCATGCTGTTCTGGCCATGATGAAGACAGAGGAGCAACGACTATCTGTCACAGAGAGGGTGATGGAAAGAAGAATTCTGGGAATTTCAATCCGGGACTGAGTCCCTTGTGAAGTGATCAGACAGCTGAGTGGAGAGCAGGATGTCGTTGTTGAGAGCAGGCATAGTAACATGCGATGGGCCAGGCACACAGGGAGGCTCACTGACAATCAATGGCCTGCAGCTGTCCCCGAGTGGTACCCACTGGAACTGAAACAACCACTCGGCCGACCTCCAAAGAAATGGGAAGATTTCATCATGAAAAGACATGGCTGCACATGGAGAAGGAAGGACAGATACGAGAAGAATGGAAGACGTGTGGTGATCAGCGCAATCTATACGAGGGCTGAAGGACAAAATGTTACCATTTCTCCTCTGCAAAGTTTACACAAACTCCAAAGGAACTTAATTTTTTTTTTAAAATCCGTGAAGTAAAAATGGTGAATTTCCCCTGTTCTCCCTGTAAGTTAGCTCTGAGGTGCATTTGCAGAGTTGTGGGGGAAAAGCTTACACAGCTCTTGTCCATGGTTTGTGTGACAGATTACTGTACCCATGTTGTGATTTATAGACTTGGTAAGGATGTTCTCAGCAGTCTCAGAACTGGGCTGAGACAGATTGCTATATCTGAAAATATGATGTATGATGTTGCACTGAGCCTATGAATCAACTGAACCTTAAACTCAATGTGCTTTCTATATGCATAAAGCAGTTGGTCACTGAAGGCAAATGGGGCCTTAACATATGAAAATACTCTTCCATATGAGGCTGCTTTGTCAGATGCACAACACGCAGCATGGGCCCTTTGGAAGAGTTCCAAGGAGTCAGTGGTCGAATAATTCACAACGAATAACATATCCGATGACTTTCTGTTGCTGCTCATGTGGGGTCCCCAAGCAGATCACGATTTCCTTGGATTGCTTTGTTATTCACAAGAAGTCAATGCATTCTTTGTGTGAGGAAAAAGCGTGCTAACTCAATGGATTGCTCATGAACAATTCCTGGAGAATATTCAATATTCACCCTGACTTCCCCTTGCAAAGATGAGTGTTACAGGTTATAATGAACATCTACCAGGGAGCATGGATATAGATCCCTTTGGGAGCAAGAGCCTCGTGGGACTGGGAAGGGTTTCAGTGGCATGAAAGTTTTAGGTTGGTTTTGGAATGAGATGTTTTTGTGAGGAGTGCTGGGATTAGGGCTAGACACTGAGAGACAGGGTAGTTGGACTACTATGCCTGAAAACGACCTTTGTAGACTCCCTGTGGAAGTCTTTATTTGGGTGCCCAGGTGGATCAGCTGTGTTTATGATGATCCTCTTAATTTGTCTGAGAGGCTGGGTTCTATAGTGGTCCATGGTGGTGGTGGTTGGTTGTATTTGGGTCCCTCGATTCTTGTGAGACTTGTGTGTGTGTGTGTGTGTGTGTGTGTTAGAGGCGATTAACAAGGCAAGAAAGTGTTAAGGAGGTGTAAACGGGGACTGAGATGTTTGATTTTGGTTACACTGGTTTGTCTGTAACTCTGCCTTGGGAGGGTGAGGAGTCAGGGCAAAGATCCCTTTGGTTCATGCTGATCTAATTAAAGATCAGGCCCCCAGTTGGGCTAAGGTGATAATGGGACTAGTCTTGGTGTGCAGATTTTCCTGACACACTGCGCTGTCCAACCATGAGCTGATGATGTCATTACTGCATAGGGCTGCTGGTGCCATTTAGAGCTCAGTGAGTGTAATAGCAATCTAGATGAAAAGCAGCAAGGTCTAATGGGTAGGGCCGGAACCTGGGTTCTGTTCCAGGTTCTGCCATGGCCATGCTGTGTGACTTTGGACATGTCACTTCTCTGTGGCTCAATTTCCCCTCCCACTGTTTAGCATGTAAGTTCTTTGGAGCAGGGACTGCCTCACTATGTGTATGTACAATGCAGCTCCTAGATGCCACTATAATACAAAATAGGAGCCGGAAAGTCTTTTGTGATCGTTCAGGGCTTCATGGACACTATCACCATGGGACTATCCCAGCTGGTTTCTGGCTCATCTCTCTCTCTATGCCTCCACATATCCACCTGTAAAATAGGTTAATACTTCTTGTGTACTTGAAATGGTCTTCTGAGGAGTAAGTAATTACTGGCTGCAAAGCCCTTTGAGATTCTGAGAATAAAAGTGCCGAAGATGTGCAAAATATCATCATTAATGGTAACAAGAACTTTGTGTGCATACTGAAGGAAGAACATGTCTCCTACTAAGCAGGGTGGGTTTTTTATCAGTTAATGTTTAGCTAATAATATTTAGACTATAATTTTATAATCCTGTCCTCTAATAAATGCTTCAGTCTTTGTACTAAAGCAATGTGGTATATGTGTGTACATTGTACAGTCAATCTGCAGTGCCTAGTGGTAATGTTTGCAGAGGATGTAATAAAAGTTTAGTGCAGTCTCTGGAGAGTTAGACAACTATTATTTACAAACGTGCTTTATGCAACTCCCTGCAAATCACCTCTGAAATGTCACCCTGATACAGTATATATCTCAAAATGCCTTTCATATTTGTGCCATCAAGTTTTGGCTGAGAATGGGAATTAGAAAAGCGGAACCCTGGCCCACTAAGTAAAATGAACCTCGTGGAATCATGCCAGCTGCTTTTTGCTAATGTGACCTTTTCTTCCATGTTTCTCTTTTCATTGCTGTCCTGATGGATAGGATGCTTTTAAGAGCGATTTCAGTACATGATAGGGTCTGCCAAGTTTGGCTCCTCATCAAAATATTTCCAAAGGTCAAAGGCATTTGCACCTGGAGTGTTGCTTTGGATCCTTCTGTAATATTTGGTAATGTTTTGGAGCTGAGAGAAGCCATGGATTACATCTATCTAGTGTTTATACCTATTTGTATTATAATATTTCTTTTCTGAACAATAGGGGGCAACTTATCCCAGACCTGCCTATTGTAGGATTTTGTGCACCATCCTCTGAAGCTTCTGGGGTTGGGCACTGGTGCAGATAGGATAGTAGATTAGACAGATCACTGGTTTGATGCAGTCTGGCAATCCTGTGTTAACAGTGCCCTTGCACTCAGAACTGCAATAGACAATCAAGACTCCCACTGTTCCATTTACAGTCAGATTCTTGATCTTGCCAGGGTTCTTGTGATTTTCCCAACCTCAAAACACTGACCTCCCCATCCCATCCCCACCTCCAATTCTTTTTCTGGTGGCAGGAGAAGACACCTGTGACGGTTTTGTGAAATGAGAGACGAGACCTATCTTTTGCAATTCACTCCATGAATGCATTTATCCCTCAAACACTGGAAAACACCACATTGCCCGAAATGATGTTTGCAATTCTGTAAGGGAAACAGGAAATCACAGTAACTGAGAACCCAGCCTCAGTTAGGAACCCAACCTAACATCTAGTTAGGCCCACCACTTTTCTGTATCTGTCCTGAAATACTGACACATTTTAATCAACTTATTTGCTTTTTCAGCCCTCGGCCTGTCACAACGTTTTGACGAAGCTAATGAGAATGAGCAAACCATAGGCTAAAATGCTGCTGAGCTGTCTGGAGAGGAGTGCAGATCTTTTACGAAAGTAACAGGGCTCTGAATTCACCTGCCCTGACTTCCAGAATTTTAACTTCCACTTTAAAAAAAACAAACATAACTCCCCTCCAGACAAACAAAGCAATAAATAAATAAATAAAAGAGCATTTTGACAAGGCAAACTGTGACATGAGCTCCTTTATGTACATTTTGGGGATAGAAATCTGAATGTTCAGTTTAAATATCAGAACAGAAAGAAACCCCAACATCATGTTCCATGAGCCACACTAAAGCCTCTTCTCTGTTCTGGGTTCAGCCTATCACCTCTGTTTTTAGAATCGTGTTGGCTAAGTACAGTAGAACCTCAGAGTTACAAACACCTCGGGAATGGAGGTTGTTCGTAACTCTGAAATGTTCGTAACGCTGAATAAAATGTTATGGTGGTTCTTTCAAAAGTTTGCAACTGAACATTGACTTAATACAGCTTTGAAACCTTACTATTCAGAAGAAAAATGTTGCTTTTAAACCATCTTAATTTAAATGAAACAAGCACAGAAACAGTTTCCTTGTCAATTTTTTTTAAACTTTCCCTTTATTTTTTTAGTAGTTTACATTTAACATAGTACTGTACTGTATTTGTTTTTCCCTTTTTTTCCCTCTGCTGCTGCCTGATTGCATACTTCCGTTTCCAGATGAAGTGTGTGGTTGACTGGTCAGTTCGTAACACTGGTGTTCGTAACTCTGACATTCTACTGTAATAGAAAAGGTCTATAGCCTCTCTGTTTTTACATTTTGTCCATGTATGGTTCCAGTTCCTTGTTGTTAGTTAGACCAAACAAAATTTCTACTGGGACTGTGACTGTGGTGTCATCAGACAGCCTGAAATCTGTAAAGTCCCCCTGAAAACTCCTTTAGCTGGTTTTTAAAAGAGACGTAGCCAAGAATTTCAGAAGTGCCAAGCCTTAGCAGCATCTTGCATTCAGGCTCCTAAATGTGGGGATGAGAGTCTAACTTTTAAAAAATTTGTGGTCAATCCTTCTTCTTCACATACCGCGTGTAAAATACATACATTGGCTTGATCAAAATCCTTCTCTTGCTCCATGCAAGTTTCAACATACTTGTGGTAGTTGGATGCAAATAGTGACACCTTCTTCCTGAGAGGTCCATTGAGTGCCATGTGGGGCATCAATCCTACCACAAGGCTGTTGGTTGCTGGAGAAGAATTTTTGAGCTTCCAAAATGCACTTAAGCATTGTATTAGATGTTACTTCTTTCTCAACCAGGCTTAGACAGCCAACATCCAGACAATAAACCTGAAGTTCACTCATCATTTTCATTGTCTGAGGAAACAGCAGAGACCCTCTTGTAATTCTTTTATCTACATTCTTGGATTGCATATTCAGCAACTTTCACACAAAGTTCAAGGGTTCTCTTTTCAGACGTGGAATCAATAGAATTAAGTAGGAACACAATTTTAACTGTATGGATGCTTCCTAGTAGAACATTTCTCATGATTGACCAACAAGCTTACATTAATATCAGCCATGATGCTTGTAGTTCTTCCTCCCTACCCCCCTCTGATTCTTTATTTGCAGCATCTAGTAGACATTTTAGGTGGTGAAGGCAAACAAAGACTCCTGAATAAACCTATAATGAAGAGCTGGTGGAAGGCTTTGAACAGTAACTTAAATGATCATCCAGGCTTTATTTGTTGACAATGATAGGATAGAAAGTCTCACTTGCAGGCTCTGCACATTTGATCTTGAAGAATTCAAACAAATTGTTTTTCTGCACTACATGAGATGAGCACAAGTCCTTTCTATCTCGCATTTTAACAATTCTTGGCAATGTTTACATTTAACTTTAAAAGAATTATCTGTTTTCATGATTTTAGTCTATCCAGTCACTTGGTTCCTAGTCTATCTAATCATCTAGACACTTGGTCCCTTCAACTCTGAGTTAGATAAAGACTGTTATATGGTAATCACTAAGCGCTAACAACCTATTTCCAGTGTTGAGCAGCAGCTTTCACATTTGCTTCAACTTGTGGCTCCTTAGAGACTAACAAATTTATTTGAGCATAAGCTTTCGTGAGCTACAGCTCACTGCATCAGATGAAGTGGGCTGTAGCTCACGAAAGCTTATGCTCAAATAAATTTGTTAGTCTCTAAGGTGCCACAAGTCCTCCTTTTCTTTTTGCAGACACAGACTAACATGGCTGCTACTCTGAGAACTGTAAAGACAGAAGATGAGCAACCAGTTTTATACAGTTCTACATAGAACTGTGTTATCAGTTGACCAGACTACTTTCCAGAATGTCTACATTCTAATTAGCCCTGTAGCAATTCATGACTTCACCCATTCTTTCCTTTTTCAGTATCCCATGACAATTGATTCCACCCACTTGCCACACCCTGCTACCTAATCTCTAATGACTCCACCTATTTCCCCTTCCCTCTATGTGTCTATGCAGAGCTATAACTTTGTATTGGTTCTTACTAGGCATTTCAGCAACTTAGATGTTCTCATCACCTCCCCTTTGACTTTAGAACAGTTAAAATTACATTCACTTAAGATTAAGATTGAACCCAGTGTGTCTGGTATAAAATAAAAGTTCAAATATACTTTACGTTGGTGCAGAGTTCAAAAAAATGAACCACCCCAAATATCCCCCCACATCTGGGCTAATTTTTCCACCTAGATTCCCATCCTTCTCATTTTTCACAACCCTGGATCCTGCTCAACAGATCTATTGCCATTCTGAATCTCACACGCTCTTGGCAGTTGCAGATGTTGACTCACCAACAAACCAACATAACCAAGGGAAATATGGCGGGGGGGGGGGCTGCTGTGAATGCCCCAGAACAAGAGATAAAGGCTTCTGCAGCTGAGAGTTTTCTGGGGGACAAAGGGAAGAGAAGCCAAATAAATAAGTTGTGAGCTGGTTGTGCTCTTTAGCTTCTAAATGGTGTCTGGACTATCTAGCACCCTTTTCTGAAACCATGCAGCTTTTGGAAGTTATTGTTGCCATAGACTGGCCCAATAATCTGCTATTCTGTAGCCACTGGATGTGGGATAACTAGGAGTATGTCTACACTACAATTAAAAACCCACAGTTGGCTCATGCCAGCTGACTAAGGATGGCAGGGCTCGGGCTAAGGTGCTGTTTAATTGCAGTGTAGATTTTTGGGCTAGGTTGGAGCCTGGACTCTAGGAACCTGTGGGGAACATACCAGAGCTCAGGCTGCAGCCCCAGCCTAAACATCTACATCACAATTAAACATCCCTTTAGGCTGAGCCCCGTGAGCCCGAGTCAGCTGGAACGAGCCAGCCATAGGTGCCTAATTGCAGTGTACACATACCCTAACTCCCCAAACTGGGAGAAGCCTCCATGGCTGTGAAGTTTCCATATACTAGGAACAGTGAAAGGTCATTTCAGCTGGATGAGGGCTACAATCAGCATTTCCTTCTCTTGCTACAGAAAGTACTCCAGCACCGGCCAGTCAATGTCACCTACAGCAAGTATTCTAACCAACTCCAGAGGCTGGCCAGAACAGAATTTCAAATTTGTGTCTGCCTCAAGATTTCCTGTCAAGCTCGAGGTACCAATGTCTAGCTCCTTTCTGAGCCTAGAGGCATTTAGCAGCAAATCAGGACTAACATAACCCCCATTTTGATTCTGAACAGTGAATTTCATTTTGATTGTACACCATCTTCCCTGCCAGTGCTAAAAGAATGGATGTTTGCTGCCGCAGTCTCTTATCTATGTTGCCAACTGTAGCCTCTCAAAGGGATTAACCTTCAGTGTGTGAATGACACATTTCAAGAGAATAGCAGAATGCTCTCCTAAAGAATCAACAGGATAGGTACCTCTGAAACTATAATTAGACTCGTCTCTCTCTGATCGTTCTTTATAATGAATCACTGCCTAAAAGGTGGTGAGAAATGATAAATGGTGATGTACCAAGTTAAGGAAAAGTGTCTGCTGCAGTGATGGAGTGATTAGTGTTGGGTCCCATTTTTTTTAATACTGTTATTAATTATTTGGAAGCAACATCTTAATGAAGTTTGTAGACCATACTAAATTGAGAGGAGCTGCAAACACCAGCTGGGATGGAAAATAATATAAAGGGCACTAGAGAGACTAGAAACATGGGAAGAAAAAAAGAAAGCAAGATTCAGCACTGAAAAAAAAGGCACGTTTTAATACTGGTTCATCTTAGCAAAAACCACCCAGTTCAAATGGAGGGAGAAACCTGAGAAGGAATAATGATGACAGAGACCTAGAGGTGATAGAGGACAGAAAATTAAATTAAATATGGCTGCAAAAAAAATGAAAGTGTAATTTCAGCTGCACACACAAAGCCAACATATCACAAAGCAGGAAGTAACATCTCTTCTGTGTCCCTGTGTATCCACACCTGGGAAACTGCATTCAGTTCTGGGCACTGTATTGCCAGTAGTACATTGGAGATTGTTCACAGAACGGGAGCAAAAATGATCAGAGATTCAGAGGGACTGACTTTGAAGGAAAGATTAAAAGAGCTTGGCTAAAGGATGACAAAGGTGGGGAAAAGGGTAACAGTGTGGATAGGTAGGGGAAAACTGCAGGAGTGGAACAGACATGGAGAAACAGAGAAAGAGGAGTGGCAGCTTTTCTGCAAATAAAACAAGGTGTTGGTTGAATGGCTCAGAGAAAGCCACGAAACTACTGACAAAGATTTCAAGAATAAAACAAGAGTAAGGAATCAAAAGAATTATAGTTGTTTGTGGAAGGAAAAAGTCTACACAACAAATTCTGCTCTCAGATACAGGGGCACAGCTCCCATCACAGCCTGTGAGATTTGTACACACCGTATATTTCTAACTAGAACTGGTTGGAAAATGGTAAGTATTATTTGGGAAAAACTACCAGAGAAACTAAACATAGGAATTGCCAGACTGGCTCAGGCCCCGGGTCTATTTGGTCCAGCATTCTGTCTCCAACAGTGGCCATAGATGCTTCAGAGGACGATGTGAAAACCTTTCTATTAGGCTTTTTGGGAGATAATCTGCTTGATCGCTAACAGTAGGAGACTGGATTAAACCCTGATACATAAGCTTTAATATTCCTTCCAGTATTGGTTAACATTAATTGTGATTGTGACACTGTACCCCATATTTTCTTCACAGTAACGTTATTATGATATGATTATGATATAATAATAATGTATTTTATCCAAGATAAGTCATCTGAGATGTCACTGAAAAAGTTATGATTTGTTGAATATGATTATCCTATTTGCATGCATGTATCATTTTTTATCTGAAGTTATAAATATTGACTATGTATCTGTATTTCAAATGTAGTTACACCTGGGTAACGCCCACTAGACAAGATGCTTTCAATCTAGATCAGGGGTCAGCAACCTTCGGCATGAGGCCCATTAGAGTAATCCACTGGTGGGCTGTGAGATATTATGTTGACTGTCTGCAGGCATGGCCAGCAGCTCCCAGTGGCTGTGATTCACTCTTCCTGGCCAATGGGATCCTTTGATCTGTTTGCTATCACTTATAATCACTTAAAATCTATCTTTTGCAGTTAATAAACTTGTTTTTGCTTTATCTAAACCAGAGAGTTGGAATGAAGCATGTGGGAATCATAACTCGGGGCGAAAGGCTGTTGCATATTCCTCTCCATTTTTCCTCTCCATTTTTTGAGCTTACGCTGTATAGTTTCCTCTGCAGCATAAGACAGTATAATTTTGGGTTTATACTCCAGATGGGCTGCGTGTCTGGGGAGCTGGGAGTTGCCTTAACTGTAGCCTTCCTATTCAGGGGCTGGTCAGAGAGCCTGCATATAAGTGCCACTGGGTGTGTCCTACCTGTATGAATGCTAGTAAAAGTGCAGGCTGGAGGGCTTTGCAGCTTGTCACAGCAGTTTAGTGTGAGAAGGAGACCAGATTGGTGGGTCAGGGGGCTCAGTGGTTCCCCAGTTCCAGGTGGCACCCTAGGAGGAACCCATCTCAATGATCACTGAAGATATAGAATCATAGAATCATAGAATATCAGGGTTGGAAGAGACCTCAGGAGGTCATCTAGTCCAACCCCCTGCTCAAAGCAGGACCAATCCCCAATTAAATCATCCCAGCCAGGGCTTTGTCAAGCCTGACCTTAAAAACTTCTAAGGAAGGAGATTCTACCACCTCCCTAGGTAACACATTCCAGTGTTTCACCACCCTCCTAGTGAAAAAGTTTTTCCTAATATCCAACCTAATCCTCCCCCACTGCAACTTGAGACCATTACTCCTTGTCCTGTCCTCTTCTACCATTGAGAATAGTCTAGATCCATCCTCTCTGGAACCACCTCTCAAGTAGTTGAAAGCAGCTATCAAATCCCCCCTCATTTTTCTCTTCTGCAGACTAAACAATCCCAGTTCCCTCAGCCTCTCCTCATAAGTCATGTGTTCCAGACCCCTAATCATTTTTGTTGCCTTTCGCTGGACTCTCTCCAATTTATCCACATCCTTCTTGTAGCGTGGGGCCCAAAACTGGACACAGTACTCCAGATGAGGCCTCACCAATGTCGAATAGAGGGGGATGATCACGTCCCTCGATCTGCTCGCTATGCCCCTACTTATACATCCCAAAATGCCATTGGCCTTCTCGGCAACAAGGGCACACTGCTGACTCATATCCAGCCTCTCGTCCACTGTAACCCCTAGGTCCTTTTCCGCAGAACTGCTGCCTAGCCATTCGGTCCCTAGTCTGTAGCTGTGCATTGGGTTCTTCCGTCCTAAGTGCAGGACCCTGCATTTATCCTTATTGAACCTCATCAGATTTGTTTTGGCCCAATCCTCCAATTTGTCTAGGTCCCTCTGTATCCTATCCCTGCCCTCCAGCATATCTACCACTCCTCCCAGTTTAGTATCATCCGCAAATTTTCTGAAAGTGCAATCCACACCATCCTCCAGATCATTTATGAAGATATTGAACAAAACCGGCCCCAGGACCGACCCCTGGGGCACTCCACTTGACACCGGCTGCAACTAGACATGGAGCCATTGATCACTACCCGTTGAGCCCGACAATCTAGCCAACTTTCTACCCACCTTATAGTGCATTCATCCAGCCCATACTTCTTTAACTTGCTGACAAGAATACTGTGGGAGACCGTGTCAAAAGCTTTGCTAAAGTCAAGAAACAATACATCCACTGCTTTCCCTTCATCCACAGAACCAGTAATCTCATCATAGAAGGCTATTAGATTAGTCAGGCATGACCTTCCCTTGGTGAATCCAGGCTGACTGTTCCCGATCACTTTCCTCTCATGTAAGTGCTTCAGGATTGATTCTTTGAGGACCTGCTCCATGATTTTTCCGGGGACTGAGGTGAGGCTGTCTGGCCTGTAGTTCCCAGGATCCTCCTTCTTC
This sequence comes from Caretta caretta, assembly GCF_965140235.1. NCBI lineage: Eukaryota > Metazoa > Chordata > Testudines > Cheloniidae > Caretta > Caretta caretta. Next base: position 14,712,421 of record NC_134207.1, on the reverse strand, counting down.
CCTTTTTTAAAGATTGGCACTACATTAGCCTTTTTCCAGTCATCCGGGACTTCCCCCGTTCGCCACAAGTTTTCAAAGATAATGGCCAATGGCTCTGCAATCACAGCCGCCAATTCCTTTAGCACTCTCGAATGCAACTCGTCCGGCCCCATGGACTTGTGCACGTCCAGCTTTTCTAAATAGTCCCTAACCACCTCTTTCTCCACAGAGGGCTGGCCATCTATTCCCCATGTTGTGATGCCCAGCGCAGCTGTCTGGGAGCTGACCTTGTTAGTGAAGACAGAGGCAAAAAAAGCATTGAGTACATTAGCTTTTTCCACATCCTCTGTCACTAGGTTGCCTCCCTCATTCATTAAGGGGCCCACACTTTCCTTGGCTTTCTTCTTGTTGCCAACATACCTGAAGAAACCCTTCTTGTTACTCTTGACATCTCTCGCTAGCTGCAGCTCCAGGTGCTATTTGGCCCTCCTGATTTCATTCCTACATGCCCGAGCAATATTTTTATACTCTTCCCTGGTCATATGTCCAACCTTCCACTTCTTGTAAGCTTCTTTTTTGTGTTTAAGATCCGCTAGGATTTCACCGTTAAGCCAAGCTGGTTGCCTGCCATATTTACTATTCTTTCGACATATCGGGATGGTTTGTCCCTGTAACCTCAACAGGGATTCCTTGAAATACAGCCAGCTCTCCTGGACTCCTTTCCCTTTCATGTTAGTCCCCCATATCCTTATTAACCAGATACACGTTCAATCCCTTTTTGAATCATGCTAAGTTTTTGGCCTCAACAATTCAAAGAAAATTCCCAGAGAGTTTTTTGTTTATTTGATGAAAAACTGAAAACTTTTCAGTTTTCAAAAACCAAAACTTTCGGGCGGGGGATGTGCTGGTCAAAAATCTACAAAATTAAGAAAGAAACTGAAAGGCCATTTTTTGTCAACAACATATTTTAAATGAAAAATTTTGACCAGCTCTATTTACAACCTGGCATGGTAAAACAATTAGCACTCAAGAGTGGATGAGGGGTGGTGATCTCATTTCTTCTGCTGTTAGAAACTTTTGTTTGGTTTTGTTAGATTAAGAATCAAGCAAACTTTTAGGGTCGGGTCCTTAGCTAGTGTAAATCTGATTTATGCCTGTTGGGGATTTGCTCCTTGCTGTTTGAAGTTTCCTATCCTGCAATGTACAGGACTAAACATGAATTTCAGCCAGTTTATTAAAATTTCTAGCTACATTACTGTCCAGGTATACACCTGTGTATTGGTTTGTACCCATTCCCCAGCCTCCGTATAAGCTGCAGAAGCATGCATCATTCACTGAAACAATATGACCTACTAATAACTCCTTTTTCATTTCTTGTACCACATCTACATCACAGCCCTGATCCAGCAAAGCACTTACTCATGTCATGTTTTTAGCGTTTAGTATGAGTAGTCAGTCCTATTGACATCAATGAATCTATTCCCATACTTAAAGATAAAGATATGTGCAAATATTTTGCTGGATCAGAGGCGCAATTCAGTATTAAATGCAAAACATTATTTTAAATGTATAGGGACTAATTCAGTTCTTTTTACATCAGCTTTACACTGGTGTAACTCCATTGACTTTGTTCCTGATTTACATTGGCATAAGCAAAAGGAGAATCAGGCCCATATTAGTTTGTCTTGATACAGAAAAAGTTGAAATAGAGATTTCAACTGAATTATAATTTGCAACCAAATTCCAATGATCTATTCCCTTCTACTGCCCCCAAAATACTCTGTTCACTTTAACTGCTTGAATTCTAGACTTCGGAACAGAATCTGAATCTATTTCCACGCAGAATATCTAGAAGCAATAGTTGAACTTTCCTGCCACTTCATGTGGTTTTAAATCACCTGTATTGTATATCATGTATTGTATTAACAGGGCACTTCCTACCAAAGAGAGCTGGGTCAGGTTTGTCGTAGATAGGGTGGTACAATTTCCTCCCAATGAGCAGGTCAGTGGATACCGAAAATACCTTCTAGAGCTCTTGGCATTGCAATAACGCATTCTTGACAGACTGGATCAAGTTAATTCATCTGGAAGAAAGTGTTTATAACCAAACCGTTCTTTGAACTCAGAGAATATGGGACAGAATATTTTGTACTTACTCTGAGTTTTACCAACCACCTTCATTAGTTTACCCTCACAACACACCTGATTTTCTGAGCACCCACAACTCTCCCTGAAGTCAATGGCTGATCTCCTGGCTCCATCAAAGTCGATGGCAAAGTTCCTACTGACTTCAGTAGAGTGAGGATTATGTCCAGTGGGAGCTGCAGTGGCTCAGCATTTCTGAAAACCAGGCCCTAAATGGACTTGCCAAGGTCACACAGGAAAATCAGTGGTACAGCTGGGACTAAAACCCAGCAGTCCTGGCTCCCAGGTCACTCCTGTAACTACAAAACACCATCTTCTCACCTACCATGCAAAGATATCAGATTATCTACACTATTCAAGTTTGTCTTTCTGACATGCACTGGGACTGTGCAAAGAATGTGACAATAAATTGATAGTTAAAATTACAAACATGCGTCAGCTCCTTTATCCTGCAGAGTGACAGAATTTAAACATTCTTGCAAGAGAAATGTCTCCAGGCAGAGAAAGAAAAAAGGTTTCAAAATCTCAAGCTTTAAAAAAAGCAAACTGTTAGAAGATAAGGAGAGGTTCAAGAGGGTAGGAGCACTGATGCCTGGAGGTTTTAAGAAGGTCCATGTTGGCTTTATAGGAACTTTTCCCCGTCTTTTCTCCACCTTGCAAAAGGGGAAGTATTACCTCAAAAAAGGTGCTCAGATGCTTTGAAGATTGTTAAGTGTGCTCACCTACTGGGAAAGGGAGGAAAAAAGAGAAGGAACTGGAGAGAGCAGACAGTGCATCATAAAACGAACTGCTTTTGTCTCTGTAAGGCCAGCAGGATTTTCTTTGTCTAGTTTAGCAAGTTCTGCTAATCCAAAGGTTATATCCCTGTACTTCAGCCAAATATTGAGCTCAAGCAAAAGTTCCTTGGGTTTCTGCAGAAGATCTCTCTAAATTTAGTGTCATGTTGCCTGGTAGGGGACACAGCTAAGAGTGTCAGTTTCAGGTCAGACTTCCAGAATGCAGGACATATACCCCAGACTGGTGGTATACTCTGTCACAAGATTTCACCAAACCAGTAACAAACGTGTGCTTCCAACATACTACATTAGATATTAGAAAGCCACAGACGGTCCCCTTTCGGCACTCTAGCCCCTCATGCACCATACAGACAAACCACACTTCTGTGATAAATTATTATTAAAACCAAAACCCACATATATTAGGTTCTTTCAGTTCCAAAGAACCAGACATACCCCACACATCAAAATATACTTCAGATCTTACCCCAAAGCCACACTGGTAGCCAACCCTTTAGTAAACTAAAAACGGAAGGTTTATTAATATAAAAGAAAAGAAAACAGCGTTATTAAATGGTTAACGGGATCAGGTACATTACAACGGATTTCAGAGTCTGTAGGTCAGGATAAGAGCAGTGATGGCAGTTCTGCTAACTTGCAATAAGACACTCTGGATCATCCCAAAAGAGCAGAGTCCAAGTGACAATTTAGCTGTAGAGTCTGGTAGAGTCTTTCCATGAGTCTTTCAGGGTATTCCAAGTAATTACTTGGGGCTCTCCAGCCAATGGCTCAGACTTTCACTGTTAAAGTTCAGCAGACCAGAGATGGCAGGATCATGCCTGAGGTTTTTCTTTTATAGCTGAAACAGGCAGCCAAGTGTTTAGAGCCCAGCATGTGTCCGAAGAGTCCTCACTGTGGAGCCCACATTCTGTTTCCTATGCAGACATGGGTAACCCAGCTACACTGATTGATCTCAGGCAATTGCTGGTCATTCATTATAACAGGGATAGATAAACTGAAGACAATATAGGCAATATTCATTAGATTCATGCAGCATATATACATATTTGATCTCCAGGTTAATTAAAGTTACAAGATATAGACAGACGTAAACATACACACAGCTTCTTCCTTGATTTCTTATCAACACAAATGAATGGGCCTAGCCTATTAACCCCTTTTAGCATCTCGTTGATGCCCACACATAAATTAACTGTGCTGATTACAGTTGCAATGCCTCTCAACATGCCTTTAAGGATCACACACAGGTTACTTGGCCTGCCAACTTTCACCTGCGCTGGTTACATACAGCTAAAGAGATAGCAAATCTTCAGCCATCATGGAAAAAAAAAAAAACAGATGATTCCAAAAGAGTCAGGGCCTGATTCTGATCTCATTTGCATCAGATTTATTCCACTGAATCACTCCCAACTTATACCAATGTGAGGAAAACCACAATCAGCCCTGACTCCTGTAACTGGAGTTTCATTGTCTCCTGCTCTCCCTGTTTCCCCCACCTGCAACCAAATTTAGGGGTTCTCTCTCTTCCCCTCTCTTTTGAGACCAGAAAGTAAATCTGATTTTAAAATAAATTAGGCATGAAAAATGCAATTGTGCCCCATTGCGTACTGTCCCACTGTCTGGAGTGACTCATGACTGTGAGTGCCAACCTCATGGCAGACTGTCAAAAGCAGGGCAGACACCCCAAACTGGTGGTGTGTTCTATAATTAGAGCTCACTAAACCAGTAACAAATGTGAACTCCCAAAGTATTACAACAGTCTTATCATGGAGTCACAGTCTCCTTAGAAAAAAGAAAAGGAGGACTTGTGGCACCTTAGAGACTAACCAATTTATTTGAGCATGAGCTTTCGTGAGCTACAGCTCACTTGCATCCGATGAAGTGAGCTGTAGCTCACGAAAGCTCATGCTCAAATAAATTGGTTAGTCTCTAAGGTGCCACAAATACTCCTTTTCTTTTTGCGAATACAGACTAACACGGCTGTTACTCTGAAACCAGTCTCCTTAGACTCTCCAGTCTATCTTGTCACCCAGACAAACTGGACTTAGTGACAATGGTCACTTACACCAAAAATCACATCACATTCAGGTTGCTTCCAGTCCCAAGAGACTAGTCACATACCCCAGATCAATTGATTCCTTAGTTCTTACACCAATGACAACGCCTGTAGCCAATTCTGTAATGAACTATCTAAAGGTTCAACTAGGAAAAAGGGATAAGAGTTTTTGAGAGGTTAAAGCAGGTAAATTGTATGTACAGATGACTCATGGTTTGTAATCCCAAATAGTAACAGAGATTTAATACTCTGCCAGTTTACAAAAAGGCTCTCAGGGCTACACAGAATAACTCTGGGGATCTCTGTCTTTTTGTTCAGTTATTCTACCCTGTTAGAATCCAAACAGTCCAGAGATGCAGGATCTTATGGTTTCTTCTCACAGAAAACAAGATGACAGGGTCCCTACCCATATGTATTACTCTGAATTTTAGGCTTTGGGGCACTCCTAGAATAACCTGCCTATCACCCCTTAATCTGTTCTTCTTGGGTTATGGATCTCCAGGGTAGTTAAAGAAATACTTGAAGGACCTGGATATAACCTTCTGATAAAGTCATTTACACTGGCAGTATGCTTTCCATACTTCCAAAACAAAGTATTTTTATTGATGTAATTAATAATACCTGCTACATTGTAATCTAAAAAGAGAAATCAGACAAAAATCCCTTACTACACATTAAAGAGCATTTAAACTACAGTAGCATACCGTGTAAATGATTCTAAGTGGTGTGCTCTATTGCAGATGGCCAGTCTGCAGCAGATCACTGACAGCCGTTCTTACATTATACTTCAAGTTTTACATAAGTAAAATTCGATGAACACACATATACATCTCATCCGTACCCACACTAACACTGATACCACATTATTCTCTGCTAAACTGTCATTAAAACTAGCAGGTGTACACTATCCATCGGATCTGCTGCATTATCTGCTGTTTGCTGCTGCTGCTTTCTCTGTCTCTTCTCATTCCTTTTGCAGCTCTTGTCCGCTCCTCTCCTGACTGTCTGTGAGCGCACTGCTTTTTATAATGTTGTTCTTGGACACATGACAAATATCACCTCATTTTGCACATGCTCACTGCTGTTGTTTGCCTCAGAGTTATGATGGCCTCATTTGACTTTACCCTACTTGGCTTTTTGCCAATTTTAACTGGCCTACTTTCGTGCTCTTTCTCCTACTTCTGTACCGCCCATGCTCAGGATCTACAGCTTCCATCTTAGGGTGGTGTGACCCCTGCTTATTCAGAATAGAGCTTAGGCACACAAAATGGAGATTGGAGAATTTCTCCACTGTCATGTGGGCTCTTCCTTTGATGATGAAGAGTGAGGAATGCATCTAGTCTTTGACCTCCGATCATGACACACAATGACCACTTGCTTTGAAATTAGCACTTTTCTGTTAAAGTTCTTCATTTGCATTCCACAAGGCTTCTTTCTCATTTGATGGCTTATTTAGTTACAGGGATAACACAATGTAAATATTGCTACTACATTATAACGGGATACAGATAAGTGAAAACAATGCATGTAACATCCCAATTGTTTTCATGAAGTTTAAGCACCAAATACACTCTTATACATTTCAACAATTACTTTGATCTATACTAATATACAAGTGCATTGGGCCGGCTTCCCGCCATGCACTGGTAACCATCCAGTGAAGCTTGGGGCTTTGCCATGAGCTGGCGCCTTGTCTGCCCGCGTCACACTTACATTTTCAAAAGTGATTTTGTGTTTTTGGCATCTTAAATGTGCCTGATTTTTAGAAATTGCTCAGTATTAACCTTCTGAAAATCAGGCCCCTTTAAGGTCTCTCAAATTGGGGTTCCCATAAATTGAGGCATCTGAGTCCAAATCTGAACATTTAGGTCCTAATTTGCAGGTGCTGTTGTTGCAATTTTGCATGTAAATTAGGAAACTGCACCTGCAGGCTGCTAATTATGAGCATCATCAACCTTTGCAAGTTGCTACCCAAAGGAACAAAACATTTCCATTCACCTCTTAGGTTACTGGAACTTTATTTTTCAACAGTTCCTACCACGGATAACTTGGGTTCACTGCCGAGGCCTGCAATGACCCTTTTGCGGTGCTGCTTAAATAGTGAGCTGTTGATTCCCCCAATATAGGGGGAATGCCTGCATGGCAGACCTAGACATAGCCAGCCTGGAACCACTCCCATCACACCATTTGGCATAGCATAGAGTGGAGGTGAGTGGGGGTGTGGTTGGAATGCAGCTTGCTCTGACAATCCCTGGCTGGCAGGTGGCTCCTTGGGAGTCAGTGCACTGAGGTCAAGTTCACAGCAGCGTTTGGGCTCCTCTAAACTATGCCCTTAGGGGCAGGATGCCCCTAGGATCAGGAAGCTGTAACTGGCTCCTTTGTGGATACCTCACCTCTCCTAGGCATGGTGAGAACAGAACCCTTGTGTATAACTTATTTTACAAACAACTTAGACTATAAATTCTTCCTTGCAGGGGCCGTCTCCTTGTTCTGTATTTGTACAGCGCCTAACACAATGGGGTCCTAGGCCCTGATTGGGTCTTCTAGGTGCTAGGATAATACAAATGATTGCAGTAAAATCAGTTTAAATGAACATTCTGAAACTCCTCGCGCAGGAAGTGTTTTGTTCACTTGAGTCATTCTCTCATCGCATGCTGTGCAGGTGCAAATTCTCTAGGTTTTTGCTTCTACATTTAATTATTTAGTAGAGCAGTAAAAAGTGAGAATCTTTTCAGCAGTGGCAATGTAGACTGGCACACACAGACAAGTACCTACAGGATTTATCTAGTCTGGAAGATATTCTGATCTGGCCTGCCACAAATAAATACGCCATTTTATTTATTCAGTCCAACAGAGCTGATTCCTCACATGTCCTGATTTCTTGCTCGCTGGACTCTGATAAATATGACATTGTTGCCTGCAGCGTTGTTGTAGCTGTGTGGGTCCCAGGATATGAGAGCGACAAGGAGGGTGAGGTTAGGGTTACCGTGTTTCAGGTTCCCAAAAAGAGTACGCTGCCAGAGGTGGGGCAGGGGGAGGGGAAGCTGGAGTGGGTACAGTTGGGGGTACCAGAGGGGGGTGTGTGTACAGGGAAGAGTTCCCGGGGATGCTGGCGGGGGTCCTGGGGGCCTCACTCTTGAGGTGGGGGGGCAGTGTCACTCCCTGTCGTGGTGGCAGGGCAACTGGTGCAGACCCAGTTCAGCATCAGCCGTCAGTCAGCGCCTCCCTGCGGAGCTCTCCCCCTCCCCAGGGCTGGGAACCAGGGTCTGGGTGGGTGGGATCTGGTGGGGTGTGAGGGACCAATCAGATGCGGATGCAGGGGAGGGACCAATTGGGGCTCTTTCTGAGCTGCAACATCTGCCCTGCAAAAAACCAAGATATTGCCTCTTATCTGAAAAATCCGCGGGGACAGAGGGAACAGGACCAAAAAAGAAGCAATGTCCTGAAAAACCCGGATGTATGGTAATCCTAGGTGAAGTACCAACTTCTGCTGGTGAAAGAGACAAGCTTTCCACTGCCATAGAGCTCTTCTTCAGCATCAGACTCACAAGGGGTGGGGTGACAATCAGGATTCAGACACCCCAGGGGGGAAAACAGAGAACCCCAAAGAACAAACAACTGAATTAACTGATTATTACAAGGTTATTATATCCTATAAAAGTATGTCAAGTGAGATCTTTATGAAAGCTTGTAATGTTCTGAACTGGAGGGTCACTATTAGATGTGTATGCAGACTGTGGGTATGAATCCTATACACTTATGTATATGAAAACTGTGCTCAAGACCTGTACTACAGTTTCTGATACCCCTCAAAACAGGGAGAGGCTTCTCCCAAGCAACTTGGTGGACCATTCAAGTTAATGGAAAGTCATTGAAACTGAAAAGAAAATCCCAGTCTTAAAAAACTAAGGGCAGGTCTACACTACAGGGAAAAGTTGATCTAAGCTATGCAATTTGAGTTATGTTAGTAGCATAACTCATGTCGACATAGCTTAGATCTACTTACCGCGGGGTCCACAGTGCACTGGGACAATGGGAGAGCTTAAGGTTATGTCTACACTACGAAATTAGGTCGAATTTATAGAAGTTGGTTTTGTAGAAAGTGTTTTTATATAGTCGATTGTGTGTGTCCCCACCAAAATGCTCTAAGTGCATGTAGTCGGTGGAGTGTGTCCACAGTACCAAGGCAACTGTTGACTTCCGGAGCATTGCACTGTGGGTAGCTATCCCACAGTCCCCGCAGTCTCCGCCACCCATTTGAATTCTGGGTAGAAATCCCAGTGCCTGATGGGGCTAAAACATTGTTGTGGGTGGTTCTGGGTACATATCGTCAGGCCCCCCTTCCCTCCCTCCTTCCATGAAACCAAGGGCAGATAATCGTTTTGCGCCTTTTTTCTCGAGTTACCTGTGCAGACACCATACCACGGCAAGCATGGAGCCCGTTCAGCTCACCGTCACAGTATGTCTCCTGGGTGTTGGCAGACATGGTACTGCATTGCTACACAGCAGCAGTTTATTGCCTTTTGGCAGCAGACAGTGCAGTGTGACTAGTAGCCGTCATCGACGTAGTCCTGGGGGCTCTTTTAACCAACCTCGCTGAGGTCAGGGGCGCCTGGGCAAACATGGGAGTGACTCAGCTAGGTCATTTCCCTTTTAAGTTTTATCTCATGGCGATTCAGTCCTACTGGCAGTGCACTATCTTTTAATCAGCAGCTAGCAGAAGATGATGGCCAGCAGTCATACTGCACTGTCTTCTGCCGAGCACCCAGGAGATGACGATGGCTAGCAGTCGTACTGCACAGTCTGCTGCCAGCAAGATGTATAAAGATAGATGAAGTGGATCAAAACAAGAAATAGACCAGATTTGTTTTGTATTCATTTTCTCCTCCCTCCCTCCATGAAACCAATGGTCTGCTAAACCCAGTTTTGAGTTCTAAGCTTGAGGTTTTGAGTTCTATCCTTGAGGGGGCCATTCTGTTTCTCGCAAAGCCACCCCCTTTGTTGATTTTAATTGCCTGTAAGCCAACCCTGTAAGCCATGTCATCAGTCGCCGCTCCCTCCATCAGGGCAACGGCAGACAATCGTTCTGTGCCATGCTGGCCAAACAGGAAATTGAAATTCAAAAGTTCGCAGGCCTTTTCCTGTCTACCTGACCAATGCATCTGAGTTGAGAGTGCTGTTCAGAGCAGTCACAATGGAGCACTGTGGGATAGCTCCCGGAGGCCAGTACCATCTAATTGTGTCCACAGTACCCCAAATTCGACCCGGCAAGGCCGATTTCAGCACTAATCCTCTTGTCGGGGGTGGAGTAAGGAAATCGATTTTAAGAGCCCTTTAAGTCGAAAAAAAGGGCTCTGTCGTGTGGACGGGTGCAGGGTTAAATCGATTTAACGCTGCTAAATTTGACCTCAACTCCTAGTGTAGACCAAGGCTAAGACTCCCCTAACTCTTCTCATTCTGGTGGAGTACTGGGTCGACTTGGGAGAGCGACTGGTGGTCGATTTAGCGGGTCTACACTAGACCGCTAAATCAACCCCCAGTGGATTGATCACCACAGCATCGATCCCATCAGTAGTGGAGATAATCCCTAAGAAAAGAGGGCATTTCCCCCACCCTGATTCACCAGGAGTCATCATGCCAGGAGAAAACAAAACAAAACAAAAAAGTAAAAAAGCCTTTTAAAAGGAGGCTTGTGTCTGAGGGTTTTTATCCAGAAACTGAGGGCCAGAATCTAGGTGGGTGGTGTCCATGACATGCTGGATCCCTTCTATGAGAGGGGGCACGCGGGAGACAGTTCACAGGCAAAAGGTAGCTTGGATTAGAAAGAGGAGTTTTATCTAAGTATAAAACCGGATGTTGCATCTTTATGTTTATTTTCTGTGTAACTTATATGTATTTGCTTCCATTGCTATTTCAACTTTGAATCTGTGACTTTTCCATTAAATAAACCATTTGTTTATTTTACTCCAACCAGGTCTCTAGAGTGCAAACTGTGTGGCATGGGGGGGTGGGCAAAGTGAACTGATAACTGGGGGCAGGATTCACTCCATCGGGGGTGAGGAACCGGAGGGGAAATTTCCAAGTGTCTGGTAGTTAGGAACTTGGGGCAGACGGATTTGGGGAGACTCCAAACTAGAAAGGCTGTTGAGGTCACCCTACAAACCTTGTGGGAGCCAGGTTGAGACATTTATGCTTGTAGGCTGGCTACTGGTGTCATGCTTCTGAGCCATAGCTACCTAGCATTAAGGCAACCAAAGTTATAAGGCAGTGAGAGAATCCCTTACTGGTCTGGGTGATCCTCACAACATCACATGGAGCTCAAAATCTTGTCTCTTTCACCAACAGAAATTGGTCCAATATTATCTCACCCACCTTTTCTCAGATATAATGATCACGGTACATAGCACTTCCTTGGAGTAGCACCTTTCATCCAAAGGTGCTTAAGTACTCTACAAGCATCAGTTTAATAAACTTCACAAAATCCTTGGGAGACTGATGGATATTTTCACAAATAAGCATGACATTTGCACTTCCATTATTTGTGAAATCGTATTATCCGTCATTCACAATCCTCCAAATGAATCCCAGTTGAGTCTGTGCATTTTCTTTACATTGATGTTTATTTTTATTTTGTTTTAAAACAGAATCTTAAGGTTTAGTATTTACAAAGTTCCTTATTAACTTTTACCACAGCCCAAGGACCACTGGGAACAATTTTACTGTGCATCATTTCCTTAGTATCAGAGGCATTCCCTTGCTTGCAAACTCCAGAAAGGACTCAGATTAAAGGCACAGGAAAGCCCAGAACAGCAAGCAGTGAATTAAATACCACGTTTCTCACATAGATCTGGCACAAAACAAAAACAAACAAACAAATCTCTATCTTGCTTTCTAAAATACAAGTGCTGCACATTTAAAAGCTAAAACTGTATAGGTTATGCCAAGCGTTTGCATATATCCTAGTGGCCTTGGAAAATTAATGCTTTGTTTTAAGTAAAGTTGAAGTTACTCATGTTATCTCACTCTATCAATAACAAGTACATTACTATTATCTAGTGTCTGCAAGCACACTATTAATTTACCTTGTACCATCCCAATAGAGGCAAAAGAATTGTTCAAGTCAATGAGGCGTATCTACTTCCACTCCTTGGGACAGAGTTACTTCCAAATAATCAATATTAATGTAGTGAAGGGAGGGCAGAGAGAAAAAAGATCCTCAGCTCTACTGATTTATCAGCTAGAGTCACATGAGTGTGCAGTGAGACACTCAGTACTCTTTACTAGACTGAATGGAGACTAAATGGTTTATCTAAGATAGTGGCTCTGTCAGAATATCCTCCTGAAGTCAAGATTAATATGGTATTTTGAAGCCAGAAAACAGACAGATGTAACACTTTCCCCCTCTAAAATCAATACAGTCTTGGTCATATAGACATCTGGTGAGTTCCTCAAAATACATGTTCACTTCACAACTTTTTTTTTTAAAGGGGAAATATTTTTAGAAAAGTAAATTTCTTCCTCATCTAAGAGTACTTGTTCCCTACAGCTTAGGGGAACAGTGAGACCAGTAGCTATTCCAAGCCTTCAGTCACCTGCAGCAAAATATGATAGACACAGGGTCAAAAGCAAACATTAGAAAAAAATACATTCTTTGTTAATGTAACACAACCTGCATTCTTTTTTTTAATCATGAAAAAATAATTACCGGCTAATGGCCTCATGTCCCTTTTGACCTTCAGCAGGAAACAGGGGAATATTGCTTTTAAACGTGTGTCTTGATACCATGTGTTTAAGTAGGTTGAAGTCAGAGGTGGGGGGTGGTAAAAGAATGCCACTCAAGCATACTGCAGCAATGCTAAAACATTCATTCCTTGCTATCTGGAATACCACGTGCTCATATGTTAAGACTTAGAACATATTCACCCAAAAAACCAAACCAAACCAAACAACCTGAGCCAAAAAGCAAAAAGATGACTCAAGTAGTAACAGGAAATCCAATTTATTTTCTCCATATGGCTAAGAACAGTAGAAGACAATACTAACTGGTTAACTAACTGCTCTAGTATAGAAAAATTAATTTGCCTAACCTTCCCCCTCCATTATTCAGGTGGTTATAAGATAATAAGAGGAAAGCTTTACATCCAGATTTTCACATGTGGAGCTTAGCAGGAGTTGTTGCATGTGAACATACTACCAAGTGACTATTAAACCTGTAATCAGATGGGACTGACTGAAGAAGGAAGATTAAGGATTTGATCCTGCAAGGTGCTGGGCATTCTGGCCTGGGTCCTACAAAGCACTTAAGGGTGTGCTTAATTTTAAGCACATGGATAAACCCATTGATTTCAGTGCTTTTCTAGATCAGGATCAGAGTGCTCAGCATATGGAGGGTTTAAGCAATAAAAGACCTATATAACTAGGCTTGGATGGATTAGATTTTTCAAAAGCAGTAAATGTCGATTTCACCATACCCGCAAACCAACTGTAAAACTATTTCCATGGATAAATAATCAACATTTACAGATAGGCAAAGTTAAATATGGTGGTTGAGAACTTATTAGAATTTGGTTTAAGGATATTTATGTTGTATATTTTGACATGTGATGTTGACAATGAGTTTTAACAGTTATAAAGCTTTAACTTTTTGAATTTCAACATCTGCTGTCATTAAATAATTGTCAGACCTCCCAAAATTTCCCGCAGCTTTGAAAGTTTTGAACGGATAAAATATAAACAATGCTTAAAAATAAACATGGATATCATCTATCAAAATTATAAAAAATAAAAACTGAAATCTGTCAAGCCTATATATATATATATAAAATTAAGGGAGGGAGGAAGAGAACTGAGGGATATGCCACTATGAAAATGAAAGGAGAGAGATGTCATTCTGTTTTCTGTGTGCTGCTCCTTTAAATGTAGGGGAGACTCCCTGATGCCTGTGTGAGTCAGCTGTCAATTTGGGTTTATTAAGCAGCAGAATGTCACACCATGAGCCACCCTGTTTTCTCTCGCACTGAGACTTGATGTTTATTCTTTATTTCTCTCATTTTCCATAATATGAAATGAAAACAACCTAGACTGCAAAGTGCACATTTTGCTTCTTGTGTACAGGAAAACAACTAGAGTCAGTCTATAAATACTAGACAAGTTTACACACCAGAAATAAAGAGAATTTAATGAGGGTGAAACGAGGTTATAACTAGGAGTAACGGGCTGTTATCAAATAAGAGAAACAGTACAGTGAAAATCAGGAAAACTCTTTGACAGTGAGATGTCTTAGACTGTGGAATACTGTCTCAAGGGACAGATGTTATTTCATTTGAAATTTCTTTTAAATGACCCTGAAAAAAGAACTCCAGGGAACAATCCTGTACTGGTAGGATGACAGAACAGATGACATAATAGGTTTTCCCAATCTTTAACGTCTATGTAGCAGATACATGTCCATCAGTTCTTATAAACCCATAAGGCCAAATTCATCCTTGCATTAACTCCAGTGAAGACACAAGGGTTAAAATTTGGCCCTGTTTGGGAAGAAAAGTATTAAAAAGTCCAGAGGAAAGATACAAAAAAAAAAAAAGAAAAAAGAAAAAACAAAAAACCCCCACACCACCAACAAATGAGTTTTTATTGAGAGGTTAATTAAAGGGAACTTCACTGAAACAGCATGAGCAGGCAAGAGAACACCAACTTCCTCTGGTTCCAAATAAACTATACCCCCACCAAACCTCCCCAGAAGGTGATCCAGTTACAAATGTTGCATTAATAGAATAATCTTTCATTCGCTGAGGGCAAGTCCCTGTTTCTAGCTGCTTCCAAGGCTTTCTCAAATTAATTTTTCCATAAGGAGAGCCATGCAGACAAAAACTCCATGAATATATTATAATTGAAATACTTATTTAAAAATCTTAATTGAAAGCATTATTTAAGGAACACTCTCAATTTACAACCTATGCTAAAAACATACACATTTATTTCCCTACATCACTAACAACTTCAATTATTAGAGGTGAAAGAATTTGTAAAAATCCAATTTGCCTGTCACACTGCTTATGCTTTTGCTCCTTGTCTGTCACTTAGTGTGGACAATGGAAATAAATGAAGTCAGTTTCATGATAAGAATGTTAATAATAATATAAGTAAATAACCCAGCAGGATAAAGAAGAAGGGCTAAATAAAATTACTTAGACATTTCTTTTATTTATTTAATGGGAACATAGGAATTGTCAAGCTAGATGAGACTCATGGTTCATCTACTCCAGTACTGTGTCTCTGACAGTAGTCAGCACCAGATGTTTCAGAGGTAGATGCAAGAAACCTCTTACTATGCAGACATGGGATATTCTGTATCCCATGAAGGTCTCCTCCTAATCTCTAACAGTTAGAGGCTATTTTAAACGCTAGAGTATAAGGCTCTATATCCTTTCTGAAACGCAAGTTAACATTAACTATTATAATTCTGGATATTCTTGTTAGCCATATAAAGATCCAATCCCTTTTTGAATCTTGTGAAGGTCCCGGCCTCAATGACATCCAGTGGCAATGAATTCTACAGGCTAATTACGCTCTGTGTGAGAAAATATTTCCTTCTATCAACTCTGAATTTCCCATCTTATACTTTCATTGAACATCCCCTTGTTCATGTGTTGAGATCTACCTTCGCTAGACCATTTGTTATTTTATCGACTTTTATCATGTTCCCTCTTTGTCTCCCTTCCAAGGTAAACAATCCCAGTTTTTGCAGTCTTTCTTCCCATTAGGGTTTTTCTAGGTCTCTGTTCATTCTCATCACTGGAGCGGTGAAGGAACTGGAATATACCTCTAAGACTGCACTCTTCTGGATCAAAGACAAACCACAGGGGAGAATCAAGTTGGGGGTGCAAAAATCCATAGTTTTTTGAGGCAGTTCCATTTCCCCCATGGCAGAGGTTCCCTGCAACATGCTTGGTAGGCCCCTCAGCCTTGTTCCAGACACTCCAATAGTCCTTTCTATAGTAAAGCAAAGAAATAGTCCCTAAACCAAACTCAGTAGTCCTGGGCCAGGCCTACCTTCCTCAGGAGGGTTCTGGCCATCAGCAAACTCTGCAGAGGTTCTGGGATGGTCCTTTCCGCAGGGAGCAAAAGATAGGAGGTCTGTCCTCCTCCCTAGTCAGCCAGAAATTAAGCTGTCCTCTTTCTTTTTTACTGGCCCTTCATTACCTGGCAGCAAATGGAGGTGTAGCAGGGTGGGGCTGAGTGGCCGCACAGCAGCTCATTAACCCCTGTGGGCTCACTGTAGGGGTTGGCATACCCCATCACTACCTCCCCAGGAAATTTCACATTGCCGTAAAAAAACTTCATTCCAAACTGAAACAAAAAGTCTGATATGCAAAATTTTCATTTTCAGAAAGCTCTTCTGTGGCTGAATCAAAACAGAATTACATTAACATTTCTGGCCCCAGCTACCCAAGTGGCTTGACAGAGCTTTAAGGCAGGGTGCTGAGGAGCGTGGGCTCTTCAGCACCATACAGGCTATCAAGGAGCCAAGGAGGCCTTTGGGGAGGCAGGAATCCAGACAAGTTTCTGCTGGAAGTTTTGTCAAAATTGACGTGTTCCTGTGGCCCATTTCAGTCCTGACAAACGTTCTGTTCTGCAACATACTTCTCAGCTTGTGCAGTGATCAGTACTCCACACGGTATTCCACGCAGCCATGAAACTGATTTACAAAAAGGCATTATAATATTCTCCACATAACTGACAATCCCATTCCTTATGAATCCCAGTCTTGGTCACTTTTTTGGACCACTGCTGCGCATAACATTTCTAGGTTTCTCTGTGTTTTTTATCACCATGTTGTCTGTGTACCAGACACACTTTAATAACTTTTCCCTCCTAAACTTCTTTTAAGTTAGGGAATTCTTATTACTCCTTTTTTATAGATGGGGCTCTGAGGCACAAAGAGGCAGATCCTCATCTGGTGCAAATGGCATCATTCCAACCAAGCTAATATTTGTATTTTAAGTTTAATGATCATTTGGGTCCAATGGTGCTGCACTGATTTATACCAGGGAAGGACCTGATCTCATGTGATTTAAAAGAGACACGTAGGAAGTTTATGGCAGAATCATGAATTAAACCTAGGTCACCTGAGTCCCTGTCTAGTGCCTTAACAACAAGACCAGACTTCCTTTTTTTTTTTTTTAAACTAATTTCACCATTACAACTGCTTATTCAAGACAGGATCCCACTGAACTTGATACCTAATCTAAAAGTGAGGAAACTAGGTCTAAATAGGGAAGCTGGATAGTAATACTTCCCACAGTTGATACAAGACCACATGAAATACATTAGAGAGAAAGGCAACTTTAGCAAAATAGTGGTAAACATACATGTATTGCTATGAGTTATATTTGCCGATGAGGTGGAGAACTCCCCACACAGAGAAGGTTAACTTTCATTCCTCTGTCCCTTCTATACCTCCTGGGTATTCCCCTTTGCTGGAGCCATGCAGAGCAGCCAGAGCATGGGTCAGAAATCCTCTGGGAGCATGGAAGAAACTGCTTGGCAGTTTGTGTTCTACCTCTGAGTGATATGATGGACTTTGCTTTTGCATCTAATACTTTAGATGTATTTCATTTATTTTCCAAAAAGAAAATATCCCACTCTTAGGGCCCAGAAACCCAGCTAGTGATAAAATTGGGAGGCTCTATTGAAGTAAGGCCCCACCTCTAGAGGTCAAACTTTCTTCACTGTTCAAGAGTCAAGGCAACTTACATGAGCTCTAGGGACATAAGTCTTTGTTCCTGGAGAAGGAGGAGGTTGAGGTGCTTGGGAAAAAGCCAGGAAGAGGTATTAACGTGAGGTATGCCCTAGGACCAGAATGCCTCTGTCTTCCAAACTTTTGTCCATTTCTTGAACAAAACTTTTTGGAAGGTACTAAAATGATCAACAAGTATATTTTCCATTCCACTGTTTTTCATATGCAGAATCCCCAAAATAAGAACATAAGAATCATCATACTGTGTCAGAACAATGATCCATCGACCCAGTATCCCGTCTTCTCACAGTGGCTGGTGCCAGAAGCTTCAGAGAGAATGAATAGAGCAGTTATTGAGTGATCCATCCCCTGTATTTCAGTCCCAGCTTCTGGCATTGGAGCATGGGGTTGCATCCCTGACCATCTTGGCTAATAGCCATTGATGGATCTATCCTCCATGAACTTATGAATTCTTTTTTTAACCGAGTTATACTTTTGGCCTTCACAACATCCCTTGACAATGAGTTCTGCAGGTTGACTGTGCATGCCACAAGAAAAACTGTTTCAAGTATGTTTTCATCTCAAATGTAAACACAAACTACCAGAAATCTTGTGAGAAAGGCCAAGAGATTTCCACACAAAGTTTGCTTATTCAGGAAGTTTGGATAAACACCAGAGAAGCTTCCAAATATTTGAGGCTTGCTGAATTGACTCTGAACATGGCTAAATTAAGACAGATTAGGCAAAAATCCCCCAGGTATTTGGAATCCCTAATAGTGAACATTGGCAAGATCAAGCTCTAGTCTGAGTGAACAACTTTCTGGACCGTAGTCAGGAGTGTCACCAACTGAACTCTACTAAGAGAAATGAGCCTCATAAACATGAACAATTATTCCAAAATGAAACAAACCCATTACAGGGCATGGCCCAGAAGCTGGGAGAAAGGACATTACAGGAGTAATTTATGGCTGCCCTGCACCAGGTGCACAAGCCCCTTCATCCTGCTAACACGTACAGAAGACAGGCATAGTTTGATGGGTAGTGCTCTGTGGAGGCCAGGATTCACTTGTTGCTGTGTTCCAAGCCCCAGAATGGGCAAGCTGAGGCAGAGCAGAGACTATGGACGGCCCCTTCCCATTGCACACAGGTCTGTAGTTGCTGCATAGCACTGGGGGAAGCATTGTCTGTGACTAAAGAGCAGATGTAGCAAATGCAGCTCCTGAATGCATTCTCCTCCTCCGACCCACCACCTTGAGGTTTCATGCCTGCTCCTCCACTGTATAGGCATTGTGCCTCCAGGGGCCCCTGCTCAGATGGTTCTCATTGCTCTGAGAGGCCTAACAAAGAAAATAACAGAACGCCACTAGCCGTCACCTTCAGCCCCCAACTAAAACTCCAACGCATTATTAAGGATCTACAACCTATCCTGAAGGATGACCCAACTCTCTCACAAATCTTGGGAGACAGGCCAGTCCTTGCCTACAGACAGCCCCCCAACCTGAAGCAAATACTTACCAGCAACCACATACCACACAACAGAACCACTAACCCAGGAACCTATCCTTGCAACAAAGCCCGTTGCCAGCTGTGCCCACATATCTATTCAGGGGACACCATCACAGGGCCTAATCACATCAGCCCCACTATCAGAGGCTCGTTCACCTGCACATCCACCAATGTGATCTATGCCATCATGTGCCAGCAATGCCCCTCTGCCATGTACATTGGTCAAACTGGACAGTCTCTACGTAAAAGAATAAATGGACACAAATCAGATGTCAAGAATTATAACATTCATAAACCAGTCGGAGAACACTTCAATCTCTCTGGTCACGCGATTACAGACATGAAAGTTGCAATTCTTCAACAAAAAAACTTCAAATCCAGACTCCAGCGAGAAACTGTTGAATTGGAATTCATTTGCAAATTGGATACAATTAACTTAGGCTTGAATAGAGACTGGTAGTGGCTAAGTCATTATGCAAGGTAACCTATTTCCCCCCCCCCCCGACGTTCCTGTTAAACCCAGGATTTGTGCTGGAAGTGGCCCACCTTGATTATCATATACATTGTAAGGTGCATGGTCACTTTAGATAAGCTATTACCAGCAGGAGAGTGGGTTTGTGTGTGTGTGTGTGGGGGGGTGGGGTTTGAGAAAACCTGGATTTGTGCTGGAAATGGCCCAACTTGATTATCATACACATTGCAAGGAGAGTGATCACTTTAGATGGGCTATTGCCAGCAGGAGAGTGGGGTGGGGGGAGGTATTTTTTCATGCTTTGTGTGTATAAAAGATCTTCTACACTTTCCACAGTATGCATCCGATGAAGTGAGCTGTAGCTCATGAAAGCTTATGCTCAAATAAATTGGTTAGTCTCTAAGGTGCCACAAGTACTCCTTTTCTTATTGCTCTGAGCGTAGCAGACCATGATAGCACATCGAGAACTAAAGGGATTTCACATGCAGCAGCAGAAAAAAGGGAATATACCTTACTATTACTTCTTCCTCCTCCTTCTCCCTGCACCTGAAAAATCTAAAGAGAAATCAGAGTATGTAACCTCCTGACCCAAGTGCAGTGGCTGCTGTTTCTTTAGACTTCACACACTACCATTCTTCATCTCCAAGTACAAACCCTTAGTCACAGCCTCCTTTCACTTTCTATCCTGCCATCGGCATCTATTATTGAAATCCTCTATCAGCAATGCTTGCCACTGCTTCAAGAGTTTGGCCTGCAATGCCAGCTCCTGAATTTCAAGTGCCCATCCCTTCATCCCTTTATATTTTTAATGATATATATTTTGTATTTCTTTCCTTTCCCCTCCATCCTTCAAAAGGAAACAAAGTCTCATTATTTAAGAGAAATTTGTGAAGACAGCAATGTCTATATCTTAACGAGGGGCTTTCCTCACTTCCCCACATTCCCAAGCCAGCCATAAATCCCAAGAACCAGGGTTGGGTGGGTTTATGGACTGGGTGAGCTGAAAAATCTAGTTGTTTATTGTCTTATTTCAATGCAAAGACTTTTTCCTAATCACAAGCCAAGAGGAAATGCCACTGGGCAAACCAATTTGTATTAAGTGCCACTTGCTGGAAAGATTTATACTTTGTTCTTTCAAAGATATAGTCTCTTTTTCATCTCCCCCTCCTTTAGCATTTGTGACTTTCATCTTTTGTTCCAGCCTCTCATTCATTTTTCAATTTGTTTTTCTCATTTTTTTTCTTTTACACTGGCTAGAATCACATCCTGCTATATTGTCACAACAGCAAGTCATTACTCCACTGAACCCAAGGAGTGGATTCTAGAGTCAATCTGGAGAGAGGGTGAGTGGACGTCAGATGCAGGATACAGACATAATTTTAATATTTTAGTTACAAATTTAGAGTTCCCAAAGATGGAACCTGAACAGAAAGGGCTCTAACAGCAAAATCAGCACAGTTCAGGTGTATATATTTGCAGGGTTACAGGAAAGGTTCTTCCCCCCCATGTTCTTGTTAAACAAGCTCTCTGCTCTGACTCCAGTCTAATATAGAATTTTGTCTCCTGCTGTCATTTTCTCTCTGTGCTCCATGCTTCTGTTCGGGCCAAAGGGCTCCTGCATTATATCTCCAGAAACACTGAAAGCCAACTATGCCTTTTAAAATAATGACAGTGAGTTTAATTGGATCAGAACAGCAACAAGAAAAAATATTGTAACAACAACATTGGATCCAGTTCGCACAGTGAGCGTGTTCTGATCCCCAGCTAGGAGCATTGGGTTCAGACTCCAGCTGTGCCTGGCAAGTCTCTGGAGATCTGCCAGCTCTGAATGTTCTGGAGCTTAAAGGTACAACAGCCACAGAGTCACCAGTCCCTCAGACTCCAAACACCACATCCCGCACCCAGCATCTTACCTGAGGGAGTGAGTGCAAATTAAGTGCACAAGTGAGAGGAGCATGGAATGTATAAGCAAAGAGGGTCAGAAGAAATAAAGACTTGTTGAGCTAAGGTAATATAGGTATCCAGAAACAGGCAAGGCAAATACACTAATCCTGTGGTGGTATGCATGGATGCAAGCAGCACAAGCTAAGGCAGCCCTCAGTCCTCTTCCAGATACACCTGAGGTCTAAGGCTATGTCTACATTGCAATTAGACACCCCTGGCTAGCCTGTGCCAACTGACTCGGCTCGCAGGGCTCCGGGTAAGGAGCTGTTTAATTGCGGTGTAGACATTCAGGATTGGCATGGGGCCCAGGTTCTAGGTGGGAGGGTCACAGAGCTCAGGCTGTAGCCTGAGCCCAAACATCTACACTGCAATTATACAGCCCCTTTGTCTGAGCCAGATGGCACAGGCCAGCTACGGGTATCTAAATGCAGTGTAAACATAGCGCAAGACACTGCAGTTACCACACTGCCTGTATTGGTAAGTGCTTCTTGACACATACCACACAGCTCCCAAAAAACATGGCTCATTCCATATGGGAAAGTGCCCTGGCAGTAAATCTCAGAGGGAACCAAAGATGTGCTTGCATTTGTTTTCTTCTCGATGACGAAAACAGCGAAATAGCAGCAGGTGAGCTGCGTACTCTAGCATTAGCCTACCTGGCATGCCAGCCCCAGGCCATTACTGACTCAGAAAAGAAAACCTTTACACTCTACTGCAGTCAACGAGCACAGCTCTATGGGCAGCATGGTGTAATGGGATAACCTTTGGTCACTGTTGGCCTCCCAGTCTGCCAGTTGGAGGACTTCTCGATGGGTCCCAGATGCAAGGAAGCAGTGGTGATGCAGAGATACTGGCAGTGTGATGTGGTGGTTTAGAGCTTCAGTCATAGAATCATAGAATATCAGGGTTGGAAGGGACCTCAGGAGGTCATCTAGTCCAACCCCCTGCTCAAAGCAGGACCAATCCCCAACTAAATCATCCCAGCCAGGGCTTTGTCAAGCCTAACCTTAAAAACTTCTAAGGAAGGAGATTCCACCACCTCCCTAGGTAACACATTCCAGTGCTTCACCACCCTCCTAGTGAAAAAGTTTTTCCTAATATCCAACCTAAACCTCCCCCACTGCAACTTGAGACTATTACTCCTTGTTCTGTCATCAGCTACCACTGAGAACAGTCTAGATCCATCCTCTTTGGAACCCCCTTTCAGGTACTTGAAAGCAGCTATCAAATCCCCCCTCATTCTTCTCTTCCGCAGACTAAACAATCCCAGTTCCCTCAGCCTCTCCTCATAAGTCATGTGTTCCAGTCCCCTCATCATTTTTGTTGCCCTCCGCTGGACTCTTTCCAATTTTTCCACATCCTTCTTGTAGTGTGGGGCCCAAAACGGGACACAGTACTCCAGATGAGGCCTCACCAATGTCGAATAGAGGGAAACGATCACGTCCCTCGATCTGCTGGCAATGCCCCTACTTATACATCCCAAAATGCCATTGGCCTTCTTGGCAACAAGGGCACACTGTTGACTCATATCCAGCTTCTCATCCACTGTAACCCCTAGGTCCTTTTCTGCAGAACTGCTGCCTAGCCATTCAGTCCCTAGTCTGTAGCGGTGCATGGGATTCTTCCGTCCTAAGTGCAGGACTCTGCACTTGTCCTTGTTGAACCTCATCAGATTTCTTTTGGCCCAATCCTCTAATTTGTCTAGATCCCTCTGTAGCCTATCCCTACCCTCCAGCGCATCTACCACTCCTCCCAGTTTAGTGTCATCTGCAAACTTGCTGAGGGTGCAATCCACACCACCCTCCAGATCATTTATGAAGATATTGAACAAAACTGGCCCCAGGACCAACCCTTGGGGCACTCCACTTGATACCGGCTGCCAACTAGACGTGGAGCCATTGATCACTACCCGTTGAGCCTGACAATCTAGCCAACTTTCTACCCACCTTATAGTCCATTTATCCAGCCCATACTTTTTAACTTGCTGACAAGAATACTGTGGGACACTGTGTCAAAAGCTTTGCTAAAGTCAAGGAACAACAAGTCCACTGCTTTCCCCTCATCCACAGAGCCAGTTATTTCATCAAAGAAGGCAAGTAGATTAGTCAGGCATGACTTGCCCTTGGTAAATCCATGCTGACTGTTCCTGATCACTTTCCTCTCCTCTAAGTGCTTCAGAATTGATTCCTTGAGGATCTGCTCCATGATTTTTCCAGGGACTGAGGTGAGGCTGACTGGCCTGGTAGTTCCCAGGATCTACATATAGCATGCTGCTGAGCCATTCTGTGCTACTATTACTCCTGAGGGCATTCCGCACGAAAAAAATTAAAATTTCTGCGCACAATATTTTAAAATTCTGCAAAATTCTACAAATTTTGTCAAATAAATGTGGCACTCCAGTCTGGAATTGGGAAGCACAGGCCACTGGCTGCACAGAGGTGGGAGATGACTCTGCAGCTCCCACCCAGGAAATAGATTCAGTGGTGAGACTGCAGCCAACCCGGACATAGTGCAAGGACCGGGCCTGCCCCAGAAAGACCCCTGGGCCCTGCCCCACTGTGCCAGGTGCACCAAGTGTGGGCAGGCAGACTCAGCCCAGCAGAACTAAAGTGTGGAGGGGCTTAGTATGGGGGGATCTAGGTGTGGGTTGAGAGAGTTGTGTGTGGGGCTATTTGGGGGTGGGCAGCTCAGTGGGGGATCTGGGTGTAGGGGGGATCTGGATGCACAGGGCTTTGTTTGGGGGTTCTGGGTGCAACGGTAAAGGGACTCTGCAGGGGGTCTAAGTGAAGGTGGTTCAAGCTCAGCAGGGGGTGAGGAAGTCTGGATATGGGAAGGACAGAGCTTGGCAGGGGGTCTGGGTGTTGGGGGTTCAGATGCTAGGGAGTGGGGCTCAGTGAGGTTGGGAATCCAGATGCAGCTGGTTGGGGCTCGGTGGGATGGGGATGCAGGTGACTCGTCGGGGTGGTCCAGGTGCAGTGGGTCTTGGCAGGAGGGTCCTGGGTTTGTGGGGGATAAGGCTCGGTGGGAGGCTCTGGGTATGAGGGGTCTGGATGCACGGTGGTGGGGCAGATGGGGGAGCATCTCCCCTTACAATGATCTCTTCCCCTGCAGCTGAGGAGCAATTGGTGCAGGGATGGGGGAGTTTGCAGAGCTTCCTGAAGCCTGAGGAGAAATTTGGGGGTGGGTCTGACCCAGCCCTGGATGCCGTGCAGGGAAAGAAGTCGTCCCATCCTCCCCAGCCCAGCTGGACTAGTGGCTGAACCTGGCTCAGGGTAGGAGCCACCAGCAGTGTTTTCCCCAGTCCCGCCCCCCTGCCCCACAGTGACTTACCTCTCTGCTGGCTGCCCTGGGCACCCAAAACATACTGCTGGGGAGGGTTGCATGACTACTCTTTTGGCTTCCCTTTGCTTCTCCCTCAGAAAGTCATTTTTCTACAGAGTAGCAAAGAAATCTGAGAGGGACATGAATTCTGCACAGGTGCAGTGGCACAGAATTCCCCCAGGAGTAAGTTACGATACAGAGTGGCAGGTATTTTAACTGGTGTGTCTTGTGTGTCATCATTCTAAGGTGCCAGGACCAGCATGACCATGATCACTTAGTCACATGAGCCAGCACTGCGTAAATCCAACTCCCTATTTTGCCCTACAGGTAAGGTAAGGAATTTCTAAATACTGTAACACAAATACAAGGTTTTTGTGTTATCAGCCTGATGTCCTCTATGCTCATAAACCTGTTACCTTGGGAGACCTGTGATAATTCAGATAATCCCTATCTCTTAAAACAGCAATCAGTTCACTGGCATGGCCCAATTTATATATCTTGCAGCAATGCCGGGGAGGAAAAGGACAAAGCTCTTATAAAATTTCTCTTTCCCCCACCTCCTGCAACTTCATTTTGAATTGACCAAGTTGCTTGGGCTCATGGGTGACCAGGGATATTCCTCCTTTTAACACAGTACCCCTTTGTGTCAGGATGCAATGTTGCAAGGAGTCCTCATCTTCAGCACCTCCTGCTGGCCATCTGCCTCTCAGCAGGTCTTCTATGGCTCAGCCCTCTGGCCAAGTCACATAAAGTTCAGTCCCCTTCTGCAGTAAGGAAAGGTCCAACTGAAAGTCCAAGCTAAACATCCAAATAGTAGTTCTTCTTTCCCCCGTCTCAGGCAACACTGAAGTGTTCTTAGTGGCCACCCCTCAGCCCTGCCCCCAAAGGAGCCTAACCTACTCTTGCAGTTGTACTGGCATGTCCCCTCCTCTGTGCCTGGTAGAGGAACCCAGGCCCACCCCCTACTCTGGGTTGTAGCACAGGGACCCTGTAGTAAGCAATTAGGTCTGCATCTTCAGATATGCTGCTGTTTCCTTGGGCCACTTGTAACCTCTAAGCCCCCATGTGCTGCTCCCCCATAGCCTGTGATTAACATGGCCTCCCTTTGGTTCTCAGACCTCTGGATTCTCCCTTCTCTGCTGAACTAAAGTCTTCAACCCTCTCAGGCTCATGGACTAGGACTTTAAAGTCAAAAGGGACAACTGTGATCATCAAGTCTGACCTCCTGCACATTGCAAGCCACAGAACCCCACCCTTTCCTGAAATAGACCCCTAACCTCTGGCTGAGTTACTGAAGTCCTCAAATCATGGTTTAGAGACTTCAAGTTACAGAGAATTCACCATTTACACTAGTTTAAACCTGCAAGTGACCTATGCTGCACAGTAAGGCAAAAATTTCCAGGGTCTCTGCCTCAGGAGTCTAACCTGCTCCTGCAGAGCTCTTCCTGTTCGTTGTCTCAGCAGGCGTCTCCTCACTGCCAACCTTCTCCAGGGCCTCTGGCAGCTTCCCCTGTGGATCCCCCTGATCCTTATCAGCCCTAGCTCAGGGCTTCCCCTGCAGGTGCCTGAGATTCTCCCTCCAGGTTCTTCTCTCTTATCTATAGTTTTCCTGACTGAATGCCCAGCTCTGTTTAAGTAGCCCTTCCTGATTCTCTGCAGCTGGAGTCACTAATGATCATTAAGTTGCTATTCCTTCCCCTCTCCTTTCCTCAGCAAACATAGTAATGTTATATTTACCTACCCAGTTACCTTTTTATCTCTTTATTATTCTGAAGTGGGGAATAAACGTTATGCTGTTGGCCGGTGAGATATGATGCAAGTTTTTGCGCTGAGTCACTTTGGCTTGAGATAACCAAAATGTCCATGATATTGTAAGCACTGAGCTGTGTGTGCACCTCATAAGAAAAGGCTTAATTTGTATTTTCACCCGTCCCGCCCCAACATATTGTCTCTGGCTTCCTGTGCGCGCTCTCTCTCTCTCTCTCTCTCTCTTCCATTGTCTCGGCTTCCTGCTTTATTCCATCATTGGATCTTATCATTTCACTACTCTGCTTGCCCAATAATTAATATTGTTTTTATGCTAAATGTTTCTGCTTCACACTTCATTTGACCTTACATACTGAACAAGTATAACTGTGCTAGCCCCTCAGGACATATTGCCCATCTTCTTTCTATGAAACATATTCCTTGCCTGTGTTATTTGCCTTAGACCTCAGAACGCTTTGAACATTGTCTCATGTATGCTTTTGATTAGCTCTTCGTTATTGGGCTATATGAATTTGAAAATACAACACTAAGCATGCTAGCTGACTGCTTAATTTGCTTGCCAATGATCGTACCTGAATTTTCTCACCATCTTTTTTTCTTAAATGTATTCAGGGAGAGAAGGATATTGAAACTTGCAACCAACTGCATGGCCCTTAGGAAGTGATCGGAGTCTGATCACCCAGAAACATCCTTTTGAGCCTTCAAATACTGCTTAGAAAGGAGTTGAACTGTGTGCAGTTTGCGTTCATAGGTAGCTTCAGGTTAATTGGAAAATATGTCTCACTTTCTCATACTGGGCCCTAATTCAGCAAAACATGTTCTTCTACTATACCTGTCCAGCAAAGTGCTTAATCCTGTGCTTTGCTGAACAGGAATGGACCTAAGTTTGCCCTGTCCTTAACATAGGGGTCATCATCTTACCTGTAGGCAGTTCATTCCCATTGAGAAAAATCATAGAAACATAGGGTTGGAGGGACCTCAAGAGGTCATCTAGTTTGTGTATCACTGTGGGCCAGAGCTTGTTTGTAATTCCATGGAGGAGGGTTACCACAGCTCCAGCAGGAATGAAGAACAGTGCAGGGTGATTAGGCAGATCCATTCAGGTTGTAACACCCCCAGAGAAGTACCACCACCTGGAGGTGCTCACATATACAGAGACCAACACTCAAAGAATTGGCTTTTAGATACATTGCCTATGTTTAAACTTACTTCTTTTGGATCTAGTTTGCTGGGGACTACGGATTTCAGAGTAACAGCCGTGTTAGTCTGTATCCGCAAAAAGAACAGGAGGACTTGTGGCACCTTAGAGACTAACAAATTTATTTGAGCATAAGCTTTTGTGAGCTACAGCTTATTTCGTAGACTTTTATCCTGTCCTCTCTTATTTGTCTCCTTGCTAACATTAACAATCCCCATCTTTTGAATCTCCCATCATAGGAGAATTTTTCCATACCTCTGATCATTCTCTTTGTCTTTCCTGAACCCTCTTTAATTCTGCATTAACCTTTTTGAGATGGGGTGATGGGTAACTTATTCTGTATTCCAGATGAGGACATACCATCTGGTTTATATAATGGTATTATAATATACTCTGAATTATTATCATATACTCTGAATTATTCTGGTCCTTACACATCGTAAAATATGCTATATTCTTCATATATAACAAAGTGGTTGAATCTCTGCTTTAAGTGAAAATGATGGAACTAGAACTAGAGTTTAAGAAACTGCTATTATTTATGCTGGCTAGTTTACTATAATTATAAAAATTAGGTAATTCCACTAGGGGTAATTGTGAAAATTCAAAATGAATATAGTTTATAATCAAGGAAATCCATGCATATTTTGAAGAAAATAATTATCCCTCTTTACTATTTAAAAAAATCTAGTTGGAATTTTATTGTAACCTCACCAGCTTTAAGGTTTCCACCGGTAATCAAAGTTTGTGTAGACTCTTATCTGGTCCTGACACTTGCTTTACGCTGCTTTCACATGAGTACTGCACATAGCAGTCTTATCAGAATACATTCACTGCAGGAACTATAATAGACATTTCCCTAATAGGCACTTTCAGTGTATAAATTACTCTTGAATGTCTTAAAACGCGGTAAATTAAATTCCCTCACACTCGCCTTT
Organism: Caretta caretta; assembly: GCF_965140235.1. Classification (NCBI taxonomy): domain Eukaryota; kingdom Metazoa; phylum Chordata; order Testudines; family Cheloniidae; genus Caretta; species Caretta caretta. The sequence continues at coordinate 14,683,559 of NC_134207.1, read as the reverse complement.
CCACATGCAAAATCAGAAAGGAAGACTAAGTACAAAAGAAATGATTGCCATCACAACTTGTAGAGCAGAGGGTTTAAAAAAAATTAAAGTCAATTAATTTAAATGTCAGTGTCAACCCATTGTCAGGTTATGGTCTTAAAATTTTTATTTTTTTTTCCCCTTCAAATGTCAACCTTGAAATAAAATTGGTATAAAATATTAAATTACTAATCTGGATCTACCTCATTACAAGATAAACCTCTGGCAAGGGCTGAGGCAAGGGGGAACAGAATCCTTTGCTTGCTGAATTCAAATTCATCTGAAACTGTTTCCTTCGTCTGATACTGGCATCACCCCTGCAACCAGATCTGCACAGGGGGGCCCTTTTGGATTTGGGCACAATGGTTAAGTGGGATTCTGAGTGGGCACAATGGTTTGATTGGGTGGATCAGAGCTGTTAGCTGGATATTACCCAGTCATCCTTTTTTGTGTCCTCCCCAGCCCCCAAGGTTGGGGTAATGGGGAGCGAACCAGAATGGGATTTACTGAGAGATCTAATAAAATAGCGATGACTCCTCTTATCTTCTTATTACTTACCTATTTGTTTCCATTTTTAAAATTTTCTCTAAACAAGTTGGCACCTCATTTCAAACAGCCCTTTGAAGTGAAAGGACCAAATCCAGTTCATGCACAACTCCACTCATCTTAGCAGAGCTGCATTTTCCGATCATAGGCATGAATTTGGTATGTAAGGACTATTGATTATTATTGTTTCAATTTCACATCAGTTATCACCGGGGCTGTGATCACTGGTGACCATGCACATGAGATCGGGGATTCCCATGTTACATTACAGACATTATCATCCATTCTTCTTGACTCAAGTTTGTCTCCATTCTTGGATTTGTCTGGACTGCTTCTTAAAGGGCCAGCTGAAGTATTGCTCTCTCTCTACTTAACTGTTACTGTTTGCATATCTGGGTGCTACCATTCCTATATATGTATATACAGTTTACACATTCAATAAACATATCTGTTACGTAACATAAAATTAGCACATTATAGTCCAAATTCCACTTCCAGATTTCAATGGGCAGCATGATCGGGTGGCTAGGGCACTACAATAGTAGTCTGGAGGCTCGGGGGTCTATTCAAGCTCTGCTAATGATCTGCTGTGTAACCTTGGGCAAGTCATTTCACCTCTATTGTTTCTCCTCCCACCATTATTAGTCTTTCTTGTGTATTTAGATAACAAGCTCTTCGTGGCAACTACTGTTTCTCCTTATGTATTTGTAGATCACCTGGTACAATGGGCTCCTGGTATTGGTTAGGGCCTCTAGGCATTACCGTAATGCAAATAATAATTGATATAGGGTAGCTACATGTATAGCAGAAGGCAGAATTTGCTCCATTACATAGAGCATGCAAAATGCATGCACAATGGTATTTTAATTATATGCTGCTTAAAATACACAATTAAATTGGAAAGGTTTTTAATATATATCCAGTGAAAACGATCCGATGAGAAAAGCTTTTGCAGAGCCACCTGAGATCTCGGTGTCTCTTCATTGCCTATAATATTTTCATAATTCTCTTCTTCCTCTCCACCTCTACTGCCAACATATTAATTAGAAATGTGCAGCCGAAATCAGCAATATGGGCCCATTAAAGTCAATGGAAAGATTCCCACTGTGGTCAATGAACCCTGGATCATATAACTTATATGCAGCATTCCCAGGTCAGAGTACTCAACCTCTTTCTGTGAAGAACTGATGAATTCCATAATGTTTTCTCCTGCCCATAAGAAAGGCCATTTCAGACTGGACACTGTCGCCAGCCAAATATACTGCATATCCATTCAGATCCAAATGTACCCAAAGTTTGGGTGTGTTCAGTTTCTGCATGTGGTTTGGCCCCATCTCTGCAGGAGTCTGTAGTATTTCATATAGTTAGGGCCGGATTTTCAGAAGGTACTCAGCACCTCTCAAAATCAATCACATATGTTATCATCTAGCTATCTGAATGCTCTTTCTTGAGGTCTTTTCTCTTTACACAATATGTTGGGAGGGGAGGGTTTTTTTTAAATGATCTACTTTCAGTGCATGCATCTGTATTCTAAACATATAGAGTAACTGAGAAACACCCAGGAGATTTTTCCCTGTGTAAGTTAGTGCTCTATCCATCTCAGTGCAGTGTCTGTGCTACTGAATGATGCATGATTTAAACTGTGATTTGATATTGATCACTGTCAATTCCCCAAATTTGAGATAAACCCATTTTCTGTTCTTGGTTCCCTCCCATAATACCGATAGACGACATATTAGAAGTGAGATATTAACTATACCCTGAGTGCCAAAAATGCTCAGCTCTAGAGGGTAAGCCAGGTAATCCAATTTTAATTTCCCCAGTTTCTCTGTCACACGATTGTAGGTCAATCAGTGATATGCATACCAGCAGTCTGCTTTGCATTAACAAGGAAATTCAAACTGGCCCCTTAATCTTGAAAAGACGAAATCATTTTACCTGATTTAACTGACAAGCAGAAAGTATGTAAGGATGTGGGGAGAAAAGAATGGTTATCATTTAGTAAATCTCCTGTGAAATATACCTGTACAGCAGCATAAATCTTTCACTGATACATTGTCTGAAATGGAGATTGATATGCTTGGGAAGAAAGTAGATATGTCATTTCTAAAAGCATTTTGAAGGCTGAGGGGGAATGTAAGTGAAAAAATGCCCTGTGCACTTATGATGGAGGAAAGTGAAGAGGTTTGGAGTTTGGGTTATGGGGTCCCAGGGGTGCAACCTAGAACTGCGGTACTGCTGGCCCTCTGTCCTAGGCACCCTCTCACACGATGATGCTGTGACAAGCTGCAAACCTCTGGCAGGTACTGAACTTACATCCACAGGCAGGGACAAACCCAGCCACTCATGGACTAACAGAGAGACTCCAGCCAATTCCCTCCAGGTCCTCAGCCTAGGAACCCCAGGGCTGTACCATCCTGCCTTGGTCAGAAGCCTGACCATTGTAAGTTTATAACCCAGTCCACCCCTCCCTCAATGTGGAGAGGACATGCACCAGCTTTTGTACCTGAGCCGAGGTTCCCAAAGAACTTCAGGCCAAATACACTCTTTTAGGTAAAGTATAAAACAGATTTATTAACTACAGAAAGATAGATTTTAAATGATTATAAGTGATAAGCAATAAAAGGCCAGAGATAGTTACCATGGAAAAGAAAAGATAAATACACAATCTAAATCTTAAACCTTATTACACTAGGTAGTATTTAGACCAGCAATTTTCTCACCTCACTGGATGTTACAGTCCTTAATGCACAGACTTCCCCCTGAAGCCTTGACCAGTCTCCTCTGTGGAAGTTTTCGTCTTCTCAGCATGCTTGTTGCTTCCAGCATTGGTGGGGGAGGAGAAAGGCCAAGACATGCTGCAATTGTTCCTTACATTATACCCTCAATCCATGCGCCTGGGAGATACTTGCCCAGACATGTCCTGTTGCGCTTTGCTGAGTTACAGTGATCCAGTAAACCCCCATTGTGTGGACTTGGGCAGCTATCATTGAATTGAAAATCCCTTGATTGCAACTCCTCTGCTGATTAATGGCCATGGAGCACCCTCCTGGGCAGGGGTCCTTTGCATGTCACTAGCAAATTTATAGCATATTTCAGTAACAATCATTCAGCAAAATCTCATAATTTCATACACACTAATGATATACATATTTGAACAGAACAATGGGTTTCAGCAGATCATGACCTTTCATATGATATCTTACACGGCTTGCTCTGTATGAAATATCATAATCATAAATGAATGATGAATATGGGGGTTATAGGGTGCCAATTTGAGGTACAGTGTGTCACTGGGTAAGGAGCCAAAAGTTCAGCTGATTAATTGGTTCCTCCTGTCCACATCTCGCTATTTTATAAATCATGGGAGAACCCTTGCATGGTCATCCTCTCTCACAAAGCTCTCCAGTACTTCCTGGTTTCATTGCATGACATTAGACTGTCTCATGCTAGCCCAGTATTTCTCCTTCCAGACCTGGTTGTCACTAGGAATTGTAGGGGAGGATGAGGAGGAGCGACATGCAATTTAATTGAACTTTTTCATACCCTAGTAAAAGTTCAGGTCCAGGTTCCAGTTCTGGACAAAGGTTCTAATACAACATGGCCCTGAAACCAAAGCCCAAAGCTGAACACCCAACCTTATGTAAGTTCAGATCTGGATTCAAACTTCACAGCCTGGGCCCATCACAAGCTCCAATTGGTTCTTATTTTATCTGAACTGGTTCCCCATTCTTGCTGCTCACTACACTCGTATGTGAAGAAATCTGCTTCATGATCCTGCTTATATGACAGTCAATGGCAAATGACCCTGGACTTCAGTGGATCAAGGCCTAAATTACTGCCGTAAATTAGGTGCCTTGCATGGTGACAGGTTTCAAAGTGGTAGCCATGTTAGTCTGTATCAGCAAAAACAACAAGGAGTCCTTGTGGCACCTTAGAGACTAATAAATTTATTTGGGCATACACTAATTTGTTAAGTATCAGAGGGGTAGCCGTGTTAGTCTAGATCTGTAAAAGCAACAAAGAGCCCTGTGCCACCTTATAGATTAACAGACGTATTGGACTATAAGCTTTCGTGGGTGAATACCCACTTTGTCGGATGTATGTATTCACCCACAAAAGCTTATGCTCCAATACGTCTGTTAGTCTATAAGGTGCCACAGGACTCTTTGCCGCTTTTACTAATTTGTTAGTCTCTAAGGTGCCACAAGGACTCCTCTTTGTTTTTGCTGTAAATTACTAGCCTAAACTAGATTTAGCCAGTGCCTTGAAATTAAATTGGGTGATGTTTATTGAATGATTTTGAAGCTGTATAGTTTATAATATGGGTCAGTCATGGTATGCAAACTGGAAATGATGTACAGGGGTATCACAGTTAGGGATGGCAAATATTTAGTTCACATAATTTAGAGCCACATTGCCAGGTTATGTGACTGTGTGATCTTATTACCACTATCCTCATTCCTTCTCCCCAATCTCCTCCTCCTATTTTAAAACACTCATTGTGCCTTTTCTTAAGTTAGAATGCAAGCATTTGGGTGGAGAAGGTAGGAAAGGGATTGTATCTTCCTACGCATTAATACAGCACAATCGTACAGCCTAGTATACACCCCATTTTGAATGGGGCCTTTGGGCACTCCGGCAATAATACTTATAGCTAATAATAACAGAACAAGGAGTAGTGGTCTCAAGTTGCAGTGGGGGACATGTAGGTTGGCTATGAGAAAAAACTTTTTCACTAGGAGGGTGGTGAAGCACTGGAATGGGTTACCTAGGGAGGTGGTGGAATCTCCTTCCTTAGAGGTTTTTAAGGTCAGGCTTGGCAAAACCCTGGCTGGGATGATTTAGTTGGGGACTGGTCCTGCTCTGAGCAAGGGGTTGGACTAGATGACCTCCTGAGGTCCCTTCCAACCCTGATATTCTATGATTCTATGATAATAGAATATGAAAAAAAACCTTTGGGGGTGATATGTTACTCTCACGAGGGGGTTGCACCAGTGTGACCAAGGAAAGAATTTTCCCCTGCCTTACCTAAGTACTTGTGAGGATGATCTAACAGGTAGCAGACATGACCACTATTACCAGATGGCACAGGTAGAAAATTGGAAAATGGACCCCCACCTTGCTTACAAAAGACCTTGCAAATTAAGAACAGTTTGTTTGTCACCTTCTCTGAAGGACACCATCTTTTGTTTGCCATTTCACTCTCCTGGCCTGAGGGAAGAAAGTCACACTTCTGACTCTCAGTACACTGGGCAAGAGTGGAAAATCACTCCACGGGGAGCTATATATGCCGGAAAGTTTCTAGATGGAACAGAATTCTTCACCATTCACTATTAGATTTACCTCACTTGCCCAACCCTAACTTTGTCTTCGCACCTTTACAAGCTCACATACAAAGGTTAACACAATCAGATAAGGTATTACTTGGAGATTATGAAATACCATATTCTATGCAAAGAATCAAATTCCAGCACACTAACGTATTATAATGTTACTTACTACATAAATACTACAATTATTAGTTTCTGCATCATATCATTGCAAATAATCTAGCTAACATACAATTTGTAGACTTCATACATTTATATGCAACTACACCACCATATAATCAGCCCAATTACACCAGTTCTACTAATAAAAATATTCCTCTCCTCCACCAGAACATTACTCTGAGCAAATGTGTGCAACATTGACATAATTTGCTGTAGCCTGAGATTGTACTGCTTTTAAAATCTCCACTATGTGTTTAACAGACAAGGTACAAAATCAACAATATGCACCCAACCGTGGCTGGCCATTACAGAACAAAACAAGGAGGCAAAGTAAGTGGTGTAAATTGGGATGGGGATGACAACAAGCAATCTGACTAATCTGCGGCAAGAATGATGCAGGTTACATATTAGGAAAAACTGCCAGACTGTAAAGATAGTTGGGTAATGGAACAGGTTACCTAGGGAGACTGTGGAATCCCTGTCATTGCAGGTTTTTAAAACCAGGTTAGACCAACACTTGTCAGGGATGTTCTAGGTTTACTTGGTCCTGCCTCAGCACAGGGGGCTGGACTTGATGACCTAAATTTCTCTGATTTTAGGATAGTGAAGAATAAAGGATGGTTTGGCTGTGAAGAATTCATTGGATCCCTAAACCGTTCATTTGTAGGGTTTTTAATATTTGGGTTTTGCTTTTGAAAACGTGTCAAACTTTCTTTCCAAAAACGTAATGTCACCACTAAACTGTGCGCAAATTGCCATTTTTAAAAATTATGAACACATTTTTTTTTTACTATTTATACATATATTTATGGGAGAAAGATCACAGACTCTTGTAATGTACAAAATCACAGTATTTTCATTGAAAATATAGGTCCAAATTCTCAGCTGGTATAAATCAACATAGATCCATCAGTTTCAATGGTACTATGCTGCTTTATGTCAGCTGATGACTTGGCTCATAAAGGTCTATAATTTTACATCAAGAGGGGGAAGAATTACATTTAAATATGATAAGTGCACAGTTTAGTTATCTCACAACTGAAGAAGCTTCACCAAGAAATGTTTCATCAGTGGATGAGATTATTTCCTTGTGCGCCCCCATCTGTCCGTGTGGATCCACCTGAGACTAAATCCACAAATGGATTTAGGCAGCTAAATCCAAAATTTAGACCCTTAAATCCCCGTACAGTTGCTGCCATGGGCAGCGGGTATAATAGGAGCCTCCCTGACGCTGCTGCTGGGCCCCCAGTTGTGGGGCTCTGGGGGTCAGTTTTTACTTTATTATGCCCCAGGCAGGTTCCAGGATGAGGAGCCTGTATGTGCTATTCTGCTTCCTGGGTTCATCAATAATCCCCTTGGACTCCAGAAATTACTGATGGACCCAGGAAGCTGAGTAATAAATATCACCTCCTCAGCCATGCAGGAAACTGCATGGGATGTATCGAAAGCTTCTTGAGATGAGAGTGAGAAGGGCAACCACATGTGAGGAGGGCCAGGGCTTTCCCCAGGACTTTTGCTGCAGCCAAAGTCTTTGGAAGAGAGCAAGAGGTGTTGTTGCCCAGTGGGGCTCGTGGTGTGGTGTAAACTGGCTATAGCTTATCTCTTGGAGTTCCATGCAGCACTAAGCCTTGCCCTGTTCCTCATTAGTATAGTGGTGCATATCCCTGCCTATCATACAAGAGAGCAGCATTCGATTTCCCAACGGAGAGGGTGACACCTCTTGAACAGGGAGAAAGGAATGACTGGCTGGGCCAGCACATTCCTCACCTCCTCCTTTTATGGAGACTTCCCTTCACACCCCACAGTGTTAATTGTCTCTCTAGAGGTGAAAATCAGCCCGCAAGGCCATCCCTGCCTGCTTGCCCTAGCGAAAGCTTCTATGTCGCCTTTCACCACTAGGCCCAGCTTCAAGACCGGCACGTTGGGGCACATTTCAGAGTCACAAAGGCAAATACTCTGGCCAAGGGCATGAGGACAATTGCCCAGCCAAAGAGGGTGGCAGCAGATCAAGGGGCAAGGAAGAGAGAAAAGCAGACAGGCAGCAGGTTGGCCTCCAGTCTTTTTTCCTTTTGTTACGATTTTAACTGTGACAGTAATGGGGAGACTTGAGAAATACCTGTGGCCATGGGTGAGGTAGTGACTGCCCCGAGAGCGCAGAACTGAGCATTTTCGGCTCACCTGCCCTGAGCAGCAATGGTGTCCCTAGCCTGTTTGCCAGAAGCTGGGAGTGGGTGACAGGGCATGGATCACTTGATGGTAACCTGTCTGTTCATTCCCTTTAGGGCACCTGCCATTGGCCACTGTCAGAGGACAGGATACTAGGCTTGATGGACCTTTGGTCTGACCCCGTGTGGCCGTTCTTATGTTCTTATGTCACCTGGTGGTTGGGGGAATCTCCTGATGCTTGCCTAGTGGCTGAGCCTGATTGCATCCATCTGCAAAGAGAGCTGGCAGCTGGTCCTTTGTTTCCTCTTGGTAAAGGAAAGTCAATCAATAACAACCCCTACATGGCAACAGTGGTCATGAGCGAGGGTAAACAAACAGTGGCGGGGAATTTAACAGGGAAATTAGAGGGCAATTATTGGGCTGAGACCAAGACCAGAACTGCCCACCTGGGGAGGGGGAGAGCTGACGATTACAATAAAGGGGAAATTCAAAAGAATCTCAGGGTTCACTCCTCGGGATGTGGGGGAGGTAAACCGGTGGTACAGCTATGATTCTGCAGGGTGTAGTTGAGCTTCTGCTATAATAAACACACAACTGTAACTGAAGACTCCAGTCTCCATGTATTCCTGCATGTCCGTTGATCGTGTCTGAAGACATGAGATACCCTAATTTGGGTGTCCGTCTGTTGTGTCCGAAGGCAGAACCCAACAGCAGTGTGGAAGCGGGAGAGTCGAAAGACACGGGTATCAGAGGAAGGTGTTGAGCGGCCCGTTGGTGACGGAAAGGTCCCAGGCAGGTGTCATGGGAGGAGCTGTGTAGCCCCCAAAGGCCTGCTGAGATGCTTTTCCCTGCAGCAACTTGGGGTCTGGGGAGGGGAGGCTGCAGCTGGCCTGGGCCACCTCCAGGTTGCAAGGGGAGGCTCAGAGCTTCTGCTGGCCCGGGACTCCTCAGGCCGAGGGGGCACTCGTGGCCCTGGCGAGGGGCAGGGGATCTCGGAGCTCTGTGTGTATGGGTGGAGGGAAGGCAGAAGAGGCAGAGCTGGGAGCTAGCCTACCCTAAGGGGGGCTCCACCCGCTACCCATGGCTGCTGCCTAACCATGTAGGCACCTAAATTCCTGAGGTGCCTACGATTCTGCTGGTAAATCCCCATAGCACCTACTTTCCTGCTGGTGGGCATGCCCAAAGCCTCCCTAGTCCTGATGCCAGGTGCCTAATTTATGCTTCAGCCCCGGGAGAGTTTTCAAACTAGGCATTTCCCTGCCTATCTCACCTGTGGGCCCAATCTGGTGGGCATGCTCTGAGATGGTCTACTGGATCAAGCCACCCACAATACACAGCTGGTGGAAGCGGTGTGCTGTTCCCATACCCAAGTGGTTAGGGCACTGTCAAGGTTCCTTCCCCACTCTGAATTCTAAGGTACAGATGTGGGGACCTGCATGAAAACCTCCTAAGCTTAAAGCCCTCCTCACTAGGTTAGCCAGCCTGCTCGCAAAGATGCTCTTCCCTCTTTTCGTTAGGTGGAGCCCGTCTCTGCCCAGCACTCCTCCTTCATGGAACACCATCCCATGGTCAAAGAATCCAAAGCCTTCTCTCCGACACCACCTGCGTAGCCATTCGTTGACTTCCACGATTCGATGGTCACTACCCCGGCCTTTTCCTTCCACGGGGAGGATGGACGAGAACACCACTTGCTCCTCAAACTCCTTTATCCTTCTTCCCAGAGCCACGTAGTCCGCAGTGATCCGCTCAAGGTCATTCTTGGCAGTATCATTGGTGCCCACGTGGAGAAGCAGGAAGAGGTAGCGATCCAAGGGCTTGATGAGTCTCGGCAGTCTCTCCGTCACATCGCGAATCTTAGCCCCTGGCAAGCAGCAGACTTCTCTGTTTTCCTGGTCAGGGTGGCAGATAGATGACTCAGTCCCCTTGAGGAGAGAGTCCCTGACCACCACCACCCGCCTCCTTCTCTTGGGAGTGGTGGTCGTGGAACCCCCAACCTTAGGACAGTGCATCTCATGCCTTCCAACCAGCGGAGCCTCCTTCTGCTTTCTCCCCCGAGACGTATCATCTGGTCCACTCTCCGCAATGATACCTGCCCTATAGAGTGTTTCTCTGGTCCAATGAGTATTTAAATGAGGATGGTAAATACCTTACAGCGTAATTAGATTCAAAACATAGAGAATCCCTCTAGGCAAAACCTTAAGTTACAAAAAAGACACAGAGGCAGGAATATTCATTCTATTCAGCCCAGCTCTTTTCTCAGCCATTTAAAGAAATCATAATCTAACACATACCTAGCTAGATTACTTACTAAGTTCTAAGACTCCATTCCTGTTCTGTCCCTGGCAAAAACAGCATACAGAACACACCCAGACCTGTTTTTCTCCCTCCTCCCAGCTTTTGAAAGTATCTTGTCTCCTCATTGGTCATTTTGGTCAGGTGCCAGCGAGGTTACCTTTAGCTTCTTAACCCTTTACAAGTGAAAGGATTTTGCCTCTGGCCAGGAGGGATTTTATAGCACTATATACAGAAAGGTGGTTACCCTTCCCTTTATATTTATGACAGGCACACATTCAAGCTGCAGGAGACCCGGCTCAAATCCATCCTCTGCCTATTGTGGAGTAGGGGCTTGTACCCAGGTCTCCCAGGGGGAGCCTTAGCCACTGCCCTATAGAGTGTTTCTCTGGTCCAATGAGTATTTAAGCGTGTGATATAAAGTGGAGCAGATTCAACAGGAAAGACCAAGAGCGTCCTGCCCCCGCAGCATACCATATAATCCTGTGATTAGCGCACTCCCTGGGGGAGGTGGGAGACATGGCCTCAAGTCCCTGCTCCATATCAAGCAGTGGAGGGATTTTAGCCTGTGTCTCCCACATCCTGGATTCGTGCTCTAACCACTGGGCATAAAGGGAGCGCCTCCTCCTCAGTGTTTTGCAAGAAAGGGCTGACCTGGCTTAGGTGCCTAATGCCACAGGAGGGTTCACAGCTGTGAATCTCGAGCTGAGGAGGCGCTTCCTATAGGTGCTCAACTCCCTTTGAGGGGTGTCTCTTTGGCATTTCCTATTGGCTAGCTTAGGCAGATCCCCATCCATGGGGTTGGCTTTTGTGAGCCCCATTCTTAGGCACCTAACTCTCCCCATGCATTATATCGGGAGCCTGGACATCTAACTAAGGGCTGTGGATTCCAGTGGGTGACAGGCTGCCTAAGTCAGGTGTTGCAAGGCTGAGTCTAAGTCTACTTAGATCTAGTCCCTGTTGCCTCTCGTCTTATACTTAAGATTAAAAACATCCCATCTTTTTGCTCTCTCTTTGTACAGCACCTGGCATAGTAGGATCCCGGTCCATGACTTGGGCTCTTAGGCCTTACCACAAGACTAATTCTAATAGATGTTATTTAAGTCAGAAGATTAATCAATCATCCATGTCAAGAAGCAGTAAAAACAAAGAAAAGGGGTGGGAAGCAGAAACTCTACTCACATTCAGAATCTGTTTGTGTTGCTGCAGTTCAAAGACAAGAGAAAAGACCAGAACAAATTAGATGCCAAGTCTCAGCCCAAGGTGCTTTTGAAATGGCTGTGATAAGCTCCTAAAATCTGGTTTTATAAGGAAAAACCTGACAGAACCTTAAGTGTTGGTATCAATATACTGTAGATTCTCAAAATGCTGATTCTTAAGGAAATAATGACACAGCTACCTGTCTCAAAGACAATTATGGGAAGAATGCTTGTTTTTTACAAAAGATTAATTCAGGAAGATGGTCCTTGCAAAGATGCATCTAACTGAGGTGAAAACAGGAATAAAGCACCAGGAGCAAGGTGTCTGCATAGGAACGCTTTGCAATGGAGTTTGATAACACATGTGGCAATTGGCTTCTTTCATAGCTTGTTCTCTTAATCTTGGGAATTGAGAGAAAGAAAGGCCTGATGTACAAAACCCAATTTTTGATTCTGTGCTGAATGAAAAAATAGCGTCAGAAAAAATCTGAATTTTAGATCTTTGTTCTCCAAATGGAAAGCGTAACTCATTACCATGGTCCTGTCAAGTTCTTTATATTTGTAAGTTATCTTTTAAAAACTACTTATAAAGAACGGTAGAACAACAGGCTAGAGCTGGAAATTCCTCTATTTAGCCACAAACTAAGTATTATGCAAACAGCATTGGTGCAATTTTCTCCTCATTACGCATTAATGTATTAATGATGAGCTGAATGAATCATCTCTAGTGGGGAAAGGACAATGCAATCTCCATCATTCATTCACTATTTGACCTCTCTGCTGAGACTAGAGCTGGTTGGAAAATGGGGTTCTTCCCCTGCGGAAAAAATCAGTTAAAATGGGAGTGGAGGGGGGAATCTTCTCAACATTTTCCACAGAATATTTGAATTTTTGCAAAAAATTGTAAACCAAAATATTTTGGCCAAGAACTTTCGATTTGGCTATGCAGTAGTGGTGGCTCATGGGAGCTGTAGTTTGGGTGTCTCATGCCCCCATTCTTCTCTATGGGGTGGGTTACCTGTCTGGGCTCCATCTCCCATTAAGTTTCCTGGTCTCCCTTCTTGCTAAGCAGCCACAGTGCACTATGGGAGATGTAGTCCAGATGAGGAAGCCATCTTAAGAAAAGAATGGAAACATGAAGCATCAAAACTACAATACCGATGAACTACAATGTCATTTCCAAACAGAGTATTTGGCGGGGAGGGTTCAGCTGCAAACCAAAACCTGTGTGTTTTAGGTGTTTATTTTGCTTAATTCAAAGTTTTTCTGAGAATGCAGACACTCGTGAAAAATTTAATTTAACTGAAAACACAATTTTCCATTGAAAAACAGATTAAACAGATTTTTTTTACCCGCCCTAGCTCAGATTGCCAGCCAAGGTGTCAATTATGATGTAAATTAGTCCACTGTGTCTTATGCTTATTCTGTGGTAAATTTATTTTTAACCATTTCTTTTTAAGTTCAGAATTTCCCACGGAACGCAATTCCAGGTGTTGACAAGCCCTACAAAGCAGAAATGTTCCTGAAGACTGTGAGCCCTCTTTTACAGGGACAGTCTTCTTTGCTACATGTCTGTATACTGCCTAGCACAACGGGGCCATGGGGATTCCCGGGTGCTGCTGTAATAAAAATAAATAAATAATAATAATAATAATAAAAATACATTTCCCCTTGTTTTCACTCCTGTTAGTCCTATGCTGATAAAGAGAGGTAGGTGGATTCTACTCCTTCCTGTGTATTATCAACAGAACTGTTTACTAAGTTCCAAACACTCAGACCTGTGCAAACTCAATGATGCTAATGGATTACACATGTGATGCTGAGAAGATAATTATGAATAAAGAATCATACCTTCACTGATGGTACATGAAAAAGAAAGGAACCTAGGCTGAGTGTACAGGCAAGGCAACTAGAAAAACATTTACTTGTAAACTGAGCACATATGAACTGGAGTCAATGAGAGTAAACAACAAGGAACCCCACAATGCCATTTTTAGTGTCACTGTCAGAGCAGAGCTTGCTCCTGGATTTTGCTCATCCTGGGTGTTTTTCTGTGGGAGCTCTTATCTATCTAATCTATCAGCATATATATAGTGCTACAGTGCTTACTGCTGTGTTAGCTAAGCCCCAAACAAATTCATTTCCCAGGGAATATCACAGGAGAGGAAAAGCCTGTCTTATTTATATAAAAACAGCACAAACATTATCTTGGTATGAAAAGTGTATTGTGGAAATCAGTGTGATAGACTTTTGAAAGAGAGGTAGAGCTCATTAGTACATAGCTCACAAACATCTTGGGATTGAGAAGAGTCTCCATCTTAATTGGTAGGGAAGTAAATTTTCAATTAATTAAAAAAAATGATCCAGATAAGGATGGTCAATTTATCACCCTACAAACTAAAATTAACTCCCAGTCATTAACCCCATGTAATGTCTTTGCATCTAATTACGATTTCCCCAGAATTCCTTTTAAATTTATGTGTCTGAATTTAACAACTTCCTTATAATTGGAGGAGATATACATTTAGCCTTAGTCCCCTGCACTAAACAAATTCTGAGCTATGTAATGTGCTACTCCACAGGCTAAGCAGAAAATAAAGCAAAATTATTCTGAACCAGGCACTATCAACATCTGGTTTAAAACAATTAAAACCAAGTGTGAATATTCTTTTCTATTCCCTGTTATATAACTTCTACTCATGACACCTGCTAACAGCTGAAAAAGAAAACAAATGGACTTTTTTCTGAATTGTATGTTACTATTTAAGGGACACTGATATTTTTGGAGTAAGCTCTTTGGGGCAGGAATCTTGTCCTTGTAACTGTCTGGAATGCTTCAAGCACAATTTTGGCACTACATATAAAATAATAATCTTTAACAAGGTAGATTAAGCCCAATGTTTCTGCGTGTGACCAAAAAACAAAAACAAAAAAAACTTTGCCATACCTAGTAGCAAAAGAAATGTGCTCAGGAAATCAACTGATTTTTCACATGTGGATTTAGAGGTTCTCTGGCAGGGTTTTTGCAATTTCAGATGTTGCAGCTTGGTTCTAGGGTATGTGAAAGAGGAAAGTATAGCTGAATGGAAACAAAAGCAAAATGGATGGATAATCCAGTTTTATTGCCCATTCTGAGCAAAGCACAGAAAGAAAACAAACATCCAATGAATGATGGGAAATTAGCATTTAGGGTGGAAGGAATCTCTGGGTGTTAGGAACTCAACCCCTGTTGCATTTCAGTGGGATTTAGGTGCCAGATTCTCTTATGCTGTATTGAAAATCCCAGTCTGAAGGGTCACATTACCCCTGGTCCTTACATCGGATGCAGGGGTGATGCAGTGAGGTAGAAAGCTTTCTTTCCTTGCATGCTGTCCACAAGTGCCAGGGAAAGACATGGTCCCTCCATCCATACAGTCATGGTCCCTGTGCCAGGTATTCATATAGCTTTCCCTAAAAAGGGCTGCTCTGATGTCATTGAACATAATTTCCATACTCCACCCTGGTATGTGCCATTTGGTTGCCCTTAGACCTTGTCTGGAATTTTGTGTCAAAACGTTTTTTCAGCAGAAAATTGTGTTTTCCACAAAATCAAGATTTTCCAGTACACAACCCGCCCCAGGAAGTCAGCAGACAACCACCAAACCAGCCTGCGGGTCTCAGGGATATCAGCAAAAGCCTTCCTGTTGGTGTCCATAGAAATCAGTGATTGAGGACACCCTTTGGGTCATCTAGTCTGTGTCCCTACCAAAAACCAACCAATCCTTTGAATGACTTGAAATCAGCTAAACTGATTTACATGTAGCCATGTGTTCCAATCACTGTAATCCTCATCTTGTCCTAAAGTAGGTTGTAAACTATTCACTTCTGGATGTAGATTCCCATAGGGCATGGATGCTGTTTGATTTGGGACCCACTATTAATGATGTGTTTGCTTCATGTTGAGTTTCCTGCTCTTCTTCTGAGTCTCATGTTGCAGTAGGTCTTGATTTGTCATTTCTTTCTGGTTTGCTCAGTATAAGAAACCACTGTAAACTTTGCATGTGGTCAAACAGAACATAGTTTCGTAGTTTCTCCGAGCACATACAAAAAGAAACTCCTCTTACATTATATAGTCAAATATGTCCACTCTCTTCTTGATGGGGCCAGTGATGGTTTTTATAAATGGAGAAACTAAGAACAATAATCTGTAACACAGATACGTAAAGGGTGAAAGGAAAAGGCATTGTGGTATGTCACAGAGGTGGTCTAAGTTATACGCAATAGACAACTCCCTTTTTTGATCTTCACTGCAGACCTCTGAACCTCAATCACTGATTGGTCTCTTGTACTATGAAGGATGTCCACTGATGTCAATGGATGTTTTACACACACAAGGTGAAATTCACCCCAGTGAAGGGGGAGTGCACAAGAGTCTCCAAATCACCTTAGCCCTATGTTAAGAATCTAAATAGGGCTTTAATGGGCCCTTTATAGGGCTTTGTAGCTTAAATAGGACTTTATATGGGCCCTTTGCACATGGGCAAATTTCACCCAGACTGGCTGAAGAACATGCAAGCAGTCTGCCTTGTTTATCTTTGTAACTCTTGTATCTTTGTAACTTCTTGTAAGCCCTAGACCATGAATGTTGCTGTTTACTTTGATTTCAGAACGTTATTTCTCCTGGTTATATCCCTCCCCACCCCCAAAATTATCTGCATCCAGAGAAAGCTGACAACATTCTTGCTGCCCCACTTCCAGAGCGTCGCAGGGAGGCAACATGAATTAACATGTTGCTTGTGATCTTTCAGTCAAAAGTGGCGGAGAAGCAGTAAAGTCACCAGGTCCCAATATCTGCCAGCAACAACCACATGACCCCATAAATCTTTACTAAGGTCCCCATTACAAATCTTGGCGTTTTGTTTTTTGTTGTTGTTGTTTTTTTAGTGACAGCATGTTTGCAACTTATGAATTTTGTTTGGGAGAATTGCTTTCATAATTTCCAAAACTGGCTGTGCCTCTGAGTAGTTTTTCATTATAAAAAATCCTCTTTGTCACCCATGGATATTCTCGAGCCAGTAAACAGAAAGTCGTTATTCCTTTATTTTGTCAAACGGAAGAAAAAATACCCAGTGTGTTATAATAAAATAAAATAATAGTAATAATAATAATAAAATACTGGTGATTTCTCAGAGCTCAGCTGAATAAGCCAGCTGACTGCTCTGCATTTATGAAAACACCCCAAATACCTTCCTGATGAGGCTGCTGAAGTATAATGTATTGTCCACGGAGAGGAAGGCAGAATACATTACTTTTAACCTTTGTGTACAATATTGGCTAAGAACATCTCCCTTCTTTTCAGCTGGAGGCGGTTCTTCGAATTGCTGACAGTGACATGAACATCAGTGCTAGGTATTTTGCGGGGAGGGACTGGAAGCATCATAATTAGTGACAAATTTCCAGTGACAATAAGCCACATTCTGTCATCACTGAAATCAATGTGAGCCCTTGAGCTGACCAGTACTGCTCAACAGGAGAAAGGAATGTGACCCATGCTTAGCAGCCAGAGCACTGACAGGGAAATACGTGATTATTTAGGGCACATGGAAAGCTTATTTCCCTCCCAGTCATTTGAAAATGGCGGGCAGGAATTGTAATTGTAAGGGTGGGGAATTCTGTGAGTGGGAGAAAGATTTGAGATTTTAAGTTATTTAGTGGGTTATCTTAAATTGTACCGCTGCACTTATTTATGTACAAGGGCACCTAGAATATAAGGATAAGCAGCCTCTTTAGTATTCCTATACTTCTAAATAAATAATCTTACCAAAGGTCTGCTAACTCTAACATCAACAGTGGATGTCTATTAATATTATGGTCATACATTTCTTTTAAAAATTTCATTGCATTTCAAAACAACTAGCTACAAATCTATACCCAAAATGTTACACTAAGATCCATTAATATTAATGTGTAAA
Source organism: Caretta caretta (assembly GCF_965140235.1). Taxonomy (NCBI): domain Eukaryota; kingdom Metazoa; phylum Chordata; order Testudines; family Cheloniidae; genus Caretta; species Caretta caretta. The sequence continues at coordinate 14,665,892 of NC_134207.1, read as the reverse complement.
AATGAAATCTATACAACAGACATTCTCATTCAGTGCTAACAGGTTTCTAACGATCCGTTCTCACTGCATCTCCTTGTCTCCCTTAGTTAACCAAAACATAGGGGCCATGCAATACCTCTTTCCCTTTCTGCCTCCACCATAGATTGGGTTCAGTATCAAAGAGGAGGAGATAAAGTTCCCAAACAACTTCTGACATGTTTCCTTTTTGCGAGCTGCCCTGTATGGAAACATTTTGGAAAGGGTCTCCATAAGCACCCAGATACCGAGCTGAATAAATTGCCTGGTATAAATGCCTAGATAGATAAAAATTTATCACTGGATTCTTTACTCTGGCTGACATTTTTTCCCAAACAGCAGAAATGCCAGTCTTTTGAATCGCTGCATAAAAAATGAGACCGGACCATCGTCACCCTGACAAAAGAAGAATACACCTAGAAGCAGCCAATAAGCTCAATCCGGGACAATTTTGTGCTAAGTCAGGTACCCCAGATCTCCTAAAAATAAGAAATGCTCCAGGTCCATATTTTGAATTGATAAATCACTGCATTACCCTTCAAAAAATCCCTAAGAAGAGAACATTCCCGCCAACAGCATGTCTGGGATTTGGTCCAGCTATACACTTAGACCCAGATTTTTAAAGATACTATCTAGATATCTAACTCCAAGTGAGATGACTTAACACCTTCAAAAATCTGGGCCTTATTCCCCCAGCATGGCCTGATGTATACTTTATGTATGATTTTAAATTCGGTTGCATGGATCTCAGGCGCTACAGATACCTTGCCAATATTTCTGAATAAATTTCTGTAGCCTTGCTTCTCTATTTCATGCCCACAGATTTCCTCTTATGTTACACTGCTTTCTCCTGACACAGGCTGCATAGAGAGACTATCAAACCATTAGGTCATTTTCTATGGTAAATTAATAATCTTTTCAAGGTGCAAGAGTGGGCTTACAAATACTTTATTTTAAATAAAGGTATCTTATCTCGAGGTGTCACAGATTTGAAGCAGATTTAAATGTGGGGACTATTAAACACTGGGTGAAAAAGGAACAGAACAGCCTCTTCACCAAATATGCTTTAGCTGCTTTTAACAATGTCTTTAATATTATCCTTAAAACATGAACACCTGTCATAAATGGAACGTGAAACAGAGAATTGGGATGACATGTTTTCTGCTCCAGGTTTGCTGATGTATAAACAGAGGGCCAGATACTGATCTCAGTTATGCTTGCGTCTGATTGGAATAACTTCACTTGCACATTACACATGAAGCAAACTAAGATAACGTGAGGATTTTCCCACTGAAGGGTACCAAAGTACAAAGAGAGCTTTCCTTGTTATTTATAAAATGTATAACATTGCCAGTCAACACCTGGGTGAATGGAGACAGTGATCACACTGATAAATCAAGAGTAACCCCATTAACTCCTGCACATTAAAGTTTACCTCTGATGCTGCCCCTTCAGTGAAGTTACTCAGATTTATGTCAGAAAGACTAGTATAAAACTCCATGCACAGAGTAGATTATACAGAACTTCATAAGACAACCACTAGCCTTTTTTCTTGGGTGCCTTGATCTGCCGTGAAATAGGTAATGATGTTTGACATTTAAATCACCATCATTAGGCTCTGGAATCAACATCCCATTTAGACGAATGTGCACCCCTCTCAGAACTTTTGTTTCAGGCTCTCTGACGACGCAGGGAAACAGGGTTTCATCAGTTTGCATTCAGTCCACAGGCTGATGCTTATCTTCGCAACCAAAAGAACTAGAAACGTAATATTTTGTAAATGAAAACTGGGATCCTGGAGCACAAACCAGAAGCCACCTACTTCCATCTGAGGTGTTGTGAGCTGCCCCGACCTGACCATTGCCGGCAATATTCTAAAGTGTTAGGCAAGGGGAGGCAGGCTCTTCGCCTCCTTTGGCATAGGATATTAAAGCTTTAATATCCTATGCTTCTCTAGGGAGAAAAGCTAATGTCTATAAGCAACACAGAACCCGCTCCTGGATTTTTGTGCACCCAAAACTCCATTTCACTTCTCTAGACTCAGAGCATAGTAGAAAAAAGCTCATCTTTCCATACAGAGTCAATAGCAAACACAATCATCTTGCCAAATCTTCCTGACTACTACCAAACAGCGATGGAAATTGACAACTGTACATATCAGCCAGAGGAACTGAAATCTTAGCTCCTAAATATTTGATTCTCTGCTTTTATTTGCTAATGTAAATGATGGAAAGGTTGAAATGCCCTCATCCCCAGAATAATGTCAATTTAATAAAGCATCAAAATTTCACCACATACATTTTGAATCTGGATGTCATTCCCAATATCTCTATTTAAAAAAGATTAATATTGGTATTAAACTACAGAATATCCATCAGCCAAATTAATTTATTCCCCTTCCATCTCCTCTCTTGCATCTGCATTATGAATGGAAATTAATTTCCTGTGGTGTGGGTGTGAACATGAGAAAAAATGAAGCCATTAATTATTGTTGATTTTATTTTTCTAGTCCAAGATGTTTTTCCTAAACACTGAATTGAAGTAGAATTTGTGCTACCATCATCATCAGAGTTGACAGCAACAATTCTTAACAATAATGTAGTGTTTCACATTTTCAGAATGTTGTATAGGCATTAAATAAAGAATCCTAAATGGTAACATTTAGAGGTAGGTAAGTATTCATATTCCCATTTCCTAGACAGGGAAACTGAGGCAGAGGGGGCTTTAGGCACAAATATTCAAAAATGGCCTAATTTGGGTCACCTACATAAATCTATGGTGTACTTTCCAGACATGCTAAGCTCCAACAACGCCAGTTGATTCCAGTGGGAGCTGTGGGTGATCAGCACCTCTGAAAATCAGACCCTACCTGCTTAATGTTAGGCATCTGTGGTTAGATGTTCAGCTGCGTGTGTGTGTTCTTCCTGTGTGCTGCCCCAGCTCTGTGCAGACAGCTGGCACAGCAGACGTCAAGTTAACTGTCCAATGAACACAAGATCCATTAAGGTACGAAAGCGCTAAGCCAGGTTTATTGTTGACAAAGCATGGTAATAGCACCTGGCAGACTCTATGAGGATACTAAGACATGTATGCCCGTGACAATGGACACAGCTCAGTGAATGGCGGGACTTTCCATTTCCCCCTCGGCTGGACAAAGATAGTCCCTCTGGGATACATCTTTATACCCCAGTACAAACAAGTTAGTACTTCCTCCAAAATAGTTAGTTACTGCCTCCTAACGTGGCTAGTTATCACGCATCACCTTGTACATGTTGGTTCGATTAAAACATTTCTATTACATATTGTTATCCTGACCTTATCTTTTAGGAGGGGTCAGTGTGTTCCTGTTATCATTGGGGAATGTTTTTGTACCATCCTTGATATCGGGATGTGTTTTCATGTGTACTCTGTGCTTAGCACTAGGAATGTGTGTTTCTGCATTATTAGCCCTGTTCTTGCCAGATTCTGTGAGCAGGTCCTGCCTCATACCAGGGCTCTGATACAAGGACTTATGTCTCAGGCGCTCTTCCTACTACAGCATCCCTAATTAGAAGCCACTTCCAAAAATTTTGCTCTATGTGATTGAATGTCTGGTCACATAATGACTCCATGGCAGAGGTGGGGCTAACTCTCTGAAGGTCCTGTCTCTCATGCTTAATCCAACAGTATTACCTCCAGTGATATTTGGTTTCCTTTTAGACAGAGATTAGTGATAGTCAAATTCAAAACTGATTGAGAGAAAGACTTTTTCACATAGCTTGTAATTATTCAGTGGAACTCATTGCCACATGATGTTACTGAGGCCAAGAACTTAGTAGGATTCAAAGGTGGATTGGATGCTTATCAGAATAACAAGAATATCTAGCATTATAATAGATAATGCTAAAAAAGTATTGGAAGAGAGATAAAATTTTGTTTCGGGGTTTAAGAATCTCTAACTGGAGGACACCTTCATGGGGATTATATATCTATCTTATTTTTCCCTTATCTAATATAACTATAGACCTTTTTATTCATCCAACTATCTAATGTTTTAAATAATACCTCACAAATTCCTTTTCCCAGTATCTATATGTTGATTGAACAATTTTGGAGATCCTTAAGGGCTAAGCTACTCTTTGCATTTACCACAAAACTGAAACATACTGACACTGCAAATGTCCCATTAAATTGTGCCTATACTCTGGTCAGCAATGGCGCCAGCAAAATCAGATATACAGGACACCTCAGCCAGGAACATGGATAACCCTAACAGTATTTCATATCCACGTGAGAGAGCTCACCCTACGACAAGCAGATAACGTCTCTTGAACTTTAATCACGTTGCATAGTGTCTCTCCATGGCTCCTCTGGAAGAGGACACGTGGGGAGTTGGGACTGGACGAAGAATTGCACCCCACAATTTTTCTTTGGACTTAAGGAAAAGAACAAACCTGAGAAAAAGGTAAAGTGACAGTCTGGCTCACAGAAAAATATCCACAGCACCTGAGCGACCACTTCAGTCACCCAAAAGTAGATAGTCTTTTCCCCATTTTGGTACTGCAAAAAGATACAGGGCAACAAATGTGTGGATTCAGGACTCTATGGGTATGTCTACACTGTAGTCTCAGGTGTGATTGCAGCTCAGGGAGACATACCTGCACTAGCTTCACCCATGGCTAAAAATAGCAGTGTAGTTGTGGGGCCACCAGCCTCAGCGAAGGCTGTACAACCACGCCGGTGAGCCTGGGGTACCTATTTGTGCTGCTGAAGGCCACCTCGCTGCAGCTACACTGCTATTTTTAGACACGTTAGCATGGGTGAAGCGGATACGTCTATCCAAGCTGAAATGACACCTTGGATTGCAGTGCAGAAATACCCTGTGATTGCTCCTGTGCTGCTCTGCACAGCCACTGGGAATTTCTCAGCAACGTCTGAGGCATAACTCCGATCACACAGTTCCAGAGACACGAGACCTGCCATCTGAGCTCATAAAGAAAATCTCCATTAGCTCTCCGCAATACAGGACTGAACAGCTGGACAGTCCTGAATCTATCCAATAGATGGCGCTGCTGCAAACACACTGGCCAGTTCATTTCAATGTTTTAAAGCCTTCTTATGAGGGCAGTCTTTCTTTCTTTCTTTGCAATGTATGGCAAAGGCACCGAGAGCATTGGAAAGGCACTTTTAAAATGTCTCTATAAGCCTAAGTAAAATTAAAAGCTGAGATACTGAAGTCAGAAAGCTAACTACTGAGCAAGCTCAGTTCGTTTACGGAACGAAACTGCTTTTCATTTAAGAGAGATGCCAGTGAAGGTCTGTGTAGATGACATTATGTAAAATGAAAATAAATTGTCAGTACAAATCCAGGGAGACACTGTGACAATATCAGATTGAAACAAAGTGACACCAGTGCAAGTTTTATAAGAAACAACTTTAAGATGTCAAGACAATGGCAAATTGATGTCAGTTCAGGTCTGCAAGAAGGATACTATGATCACCAAAAAAAACCCCCAACTCAACAACATTCCCAAAGTGATGACTATGATAAGAGGGACCTATATTGTAGTGCTAGGACAGAAGTAATTTATGACAGTACAAATGTAAGGAGACCTTTAATACAATGTCAACAACAACAGAAAAGAATGAAATAAAATAAATACACATTTTAGATATTACATATACGAACAGTGTAATTGACAATGAGACTAAGTATGGGGGAACCAACCACTACCAAAGATACAGAAGTTCAAGTACCTAGATTGAGAGTATAGAATAATGGTGAACTCAATGACAAACAAATAAGCAGAATAGGAAAGGCACAGACTAAATGGAGAGAAATGAGCAGAGTGATCTGTGATAGGAGAATGCCTGTCAAATTGAAAAGTAACACCTCCAAGATGGTAATTAGGCCTCCACTTCTGAATGGCCCTGAATGCTGGGCACTGAGGAAGAGACAGGAGCAGATCTTGAATGGAGCGGAATAAAAATGCTAAGACGGATGCTTGGAGTTACAAGGATGGGCCATGTTCTGAGTGAATGAATAGAGGAAGCATGAAAGTGATACCAACTATAGAAAAGCTGATGGAATCCAGGCTTAGATAGTTTCTTCATGTGAAGAGAAGATTGGAAGAATATATAGGAAACAGTGTGTTAAACCTAGAAGTGGAGGGTAAGAGAAGGGTTGGAAGACACAAAACTAGATGGATGGATGTTATACAAGAGGATTTGATTAGCTGCAGAGATTCCAAGGAACTGATTCAAGATAGACTGGAAAGGAGAAAAAGGACATGAAGACCTGACCCTATCTAGATGGAATCTGACTAGAAGAAGATGACAACAAAGTCAGAGTCTAATTCGTATAAATATTTATATAAATAAATGCATACGGTTCAGTGCAGGTAAGCAGCTAACAGTCTGGATTCTTCTTCAAAGTATAGAAATCTCCTGTAGACTTGTAGTCCTAACTCAATCAAAACTCAGCTGAATTCATTGAGAATTCTCTCTGAATATATATTGGAGGAGTGGGTCCTGATTCTTCAAAACTAAATTGGAAGTCTCCCATGAACAGGGTTTATAGAGCACCACCTCTTGTCAGCCTAGAACAATTTGTCTTGTTGCACAGTACTCTGGTACATCTGATCCTAATCCCAGCAGTGACCAGGAAGTTCAGAAATGTGCAAAGATATATTTCAAAGTCATCTAGGCTTTTCTGAAGATGTTTCTGTGACCCAATGTGACTGTGATGGCCATCACTGAAAATGCCAAGGTCAGGGAAGGCTGCAAAAGGGGGAGCAGAACCTCCCAAAGACTGGTGGGTAACACTGAAGTTAAAGGTTTCAGAGTAACAGCCATGTTAGTCTGTATTCGCAAAAAGAAAAGGAGTACTTGTGGCACCTTAGAGACTAACCAATTTATTTGAGCAGAAGCTTTCGTGAGCTACAGCTCACTTCATCGGATGCATACCGTGGAAAGTGTAGAAGATCTTTTATACACACAAAGCATGAAAAAATACCTCCCCCCACCCCACTCTCCTGCTGGCAATAGCTTATCTAAAGTGATCACTCTCCTTACAATGTGAATGATAATCAAGTTGGGCCTTCTCACCCCCCCCCCCCCCGCACACACACACACAAACCCACTCTCCTGCTGGTAATAGCTTATCTAAAGTGACCACTTTCCTTACAATGTGTATGATAATCAAGGTGGGCGAAATCCCTCGTGAGCTCACGAAAGCTCATGCTCAAATAAATTGGTTAGTCTCTAAGGTGCCACAAGTACTCCTTTTCTTTTTGCGAATACAGACTAACACGGCTGTTACTCTGAAACCTGTCATTGTAAGGAGAGTGATCACTTTAGATAAGCTATTGTCAGCAGAAGAGTGTGGTGGGGGGAGGTATTTTTTCACACTTTGTGTATATAAAAGATCTTCTACACTTTCCACAGTATGCATCCGATGAAGTGAGCTGTAGCTCACGAAAGCTTATGCTCAAATAAATTGGTTAGTCTCTAAGGTGCCACAAGTACTGAAGTTAAACTCACCAATCAGTCTCAAACTGTGCTTCTGATCCCCACACTGGTTATCAAGACACTGAAAAAGAAATCGCACAGCCCCCTTTATTGCATTCCAGTTCTCTGGCTCCCAATCAGCACATAGGTCCAGTACAGTGAGAAATTATTTAAAGAACTCTGCTCACTATACAAAATGGCCAGCCATGTTACCAGGCCAATATTAATTCGGAGCTTACCCAAAATACCAGGCTGCCAGCCAATCCTTTTGCATCTAAAACTAAATTTTCTTTTATTATAAAAGAAAGAAAGAACAAGAAGAGAGTTGTTAAATGATAAAGCACTCACATACATACAGAGACTTCCAAGTCCATATATCAGGTTCTTAGCAGTAGGTGAGTTTGCTGGCCTGAAAGTCCCTCTGGAACAAATCAACAGCTCGGATGGGTCATTCAGTCCTTTGTTCAGAGCTTCAGTTTGTAGAAAAGTTACTCCAGAGGTAAGAAGTAGGAATGAAGACAAACTGAGATGATGTAGCTGCCCTTTATAACCTTTTTGCCATGCAGTTTGTACTTCCTTTGTCCCAAACACAAGCTCACAGCACATGGCATGGAAAAGCCTTAGAGTTCTCTGTCTACAGGCATGCCCCTACAAGTCCTGCTGAGTTATAAGGTGTAGCCCCTGGCTTCTTTTAATGGGTTCATTGTGCAGCTGATGACCCTTGATGGGCCATCAAACAGGCTAGGCAGTGCTGATGCCAATCTGTCTGGGGGTGTCACCCAGAAACACAGCACAATTTTGGAAATACAGATATAGCCTACATATCTATAACCCTCAATACAAAGGTGATACAAACATATAAACAAGATTGTCATACTTGGCAAATTATAACATTTTCACAGAGCCCTCACATGGCATATCTGGTCAGATTCCTTGCAATTTTATAATAATGGTATCAACAATATCATGAAGTGTCTCCCAGATTCCACACAGCATCACAGTTTCAAGATGTTGTTTCCTAGTGGTTACATAGCAGGACTGGTTGTCAGAAAACTTATGTAGTCATTTACACTTGTGCAAAGTGGGTGGAAAATGCCATCATGTAGAATAGTACTTTGCAAAGCTGTAAATGATTGCACAAAGGGCAAGGCAGAGGAGAACCAGGGCCATAGATTATTATCCTGATTCTGCCACTGATTGACTGAAAAATGTAACATTTCTGTGTCTCACTTTCTCCCCAGTCTGTACAATCAGCAGAGTACTTTCCCTACAGGAGTGCTGTGAGACTTAATTAGCTAGGGCTTGTCTTCTCTTCCTTGGACTAAACAAACCCATTTTTCTCAATCTTCCCTCAAAGGTCAGGTTTTCTAGATTTGTAATCATTTTTTTTGCTCTTCTCTGGTCTTTCTCCAGTTTGTCCACATCTTTCCTGAAATGTGGCACTCAGAACTGGACACAATACTCCAACTGAGGCCTAATCAGCGCGGAGCAAAGCGGAAAAACTACTTCTCATGTCTTGCTTACAACACTCCTGCTAATACAGTCCAGAATTATGTTTTTTGTTTTTTTTTTGCAACAGTGTTACACTGTTGACTTATATTTAACTTGTGATTCACTATGACCCCCAGATCCCTTTCCGCAGTTCGCCTTCCTTGGCAGTTATTTCCCATTTTGTATGTGTGCAATTGATTGTTCCTTCCTAAGTGGAGTACTTTGCATTTGGGTCCTTTTGAATTTCATCCTATTTACATCAGACCATTTCTCCAATTTGTCCAGATCATTTTGAGTTTCAATCCTCTCCTCCAAAGCACTTGCAACCCCTCCCATTTTGGTATCATCTGCAAACTAAGTGTACTCTCTATGCCATGATCTAAGTCATTGATGATCATAGTGAAGACAACACAAGACTCATAGTGTTGCAGTTTCCACATGAGATAGTAGGTCAAGGTAAAGCTTATAGGTTTACCTCAACCTGCTAACTCACATTAAAACCACAGCTAACTGCCTTGTCTTCGCTAGGATTTTATCTCACATTAGTTATCTTGTGTTAACTAGCTCAAGTTAAGAATACACCTTTTTTCCCCTAATGAAGACAAGCCCTTAAAGGACAAACTTTTCATGTGAAACTCATTCCAGGGACAGCAGTGGTTAAAAGAGAATTCAGCCTAATTTCTCCTTGACTGAGGCCTGGTTCCCTCAACAGGGCTGTTTATTAACAGAGCCATTCAGCTTTATAAACCTAAGGGATGCTTGGTTGTGGCCATTCAGTAATTGCCATTAAGGACAGATTCCAAATGGCTAGTTCTGTTTCCCACACTAAAATCTAGATCAGGCAACCAGTTTATTACTTCCATTCACTCTTTCTTAAAAAACCCCAACCCTCCAACCATATACATTTCTTAAATCATAGCCCATGTTTCACTTTGAATGGATGCTTTGCTGTGGTTTTTGCTGTGTCTCTATTGTGCTGCTTCTCTGTCTTTAGCTACATCTGCTGCATGCTGTTACATTTGTTAGCGTTCTTTTCTTATTAAAACATTTTCCGATCACAAAATATCTCCTTCTTCGTGGGAAAGTAGAAGAAAAATTAATACTTCAGGAAGCATAATGCCAACACATTTCATAACCCTCTCCCTTTTTGTTTTGGTCACAGCTCTGCCCTAGAGCACCCGAAATACCATTTTAATACTTCTACAGGTAAATAGAGCTCTGTCAATAAACTGAAAATTGCTGACCTTGTCTTGTTCATCAACTTAGGCACCGAAAAAATTCTAGCCTCCTGGGATTAGCAATGCTCTTTCATTTGGAGTGAAAAATGCTAAGCCTGCCATATTTAATGACAGGCCTGGGAGGGTTAATGAAAGTATATAAATGGCATTTCACCTTGACTTCCAGCTGCCCTATATCATTGCCTAAGGGTCTAGCTAAGTGCCAGTTCCATCTGAAACATACAAGAGAACACTAGGGATCTATATAGGATTTTATATGATACCCCTGTCTGCCTTGGCTTCATTTTTTTAATTGTTATTTTAAATGTTATTTTAAGGAATAAATTTGTCTCTACTGTTGCTTCTAAAGCTTGCTCCCTTTATCAGTTACCAAAAGCTACAGGAGCCATTAAAAATTAGGGAAGGGAAATGGACAACAGCCAATTAAACCAGACCTTTCAATTAATGCCTGATCCTATCAGCATTTCAGACTTCACTTTCTTTATTGAAAACTGCCCTTTTTTAAACTAACCATTGATGATTAGTCTAGACTGCTAATGAGATGCTATCCTCTTACAAGCAGTCATGGATTAAAAGCTTTTGCGGTTTCGGGGATTCTGGTTTGTGTGAATGCCAATTTGATCCTTTTAGTAGGTTTATGCTAAGTATTGATAGGCCTGTGGGATTCACCAAAAGTGCAGGGCTGAATCTCTCAGATGCTAAGCAGCGGCCGGGATGCTGCTTATGTTCAAAAGCCTTTCTTCCATCCCCACTAATGTAGGATCAAAAAGTTGTCCCTTCAATTAAAAAATAAACTTCTGGCTTAAAAAAAATCTTATTCTTCAGCATGTTATGTCTAATTAGGGATTTTAGTGGCAAATGTACAGCAGCGCTCACTGATTAATTTATCAAACACAGAACTTTCTCTTTTCTCTACCAGACCAATTAGCCTAGCATTTTATATGACTGGGAGATTGTGACACTGCTACATGGAGACCAGAGGTTCTTTGCATTTGAAATTACGTGTTAAAGGGACTAGATAATTTGGTATCTGATACCTTGCATATTAGGGCCCCGTCCTGTGCGTTACTGAGTGTTCCTGCTAGCCAATCGTGTATGCATTTAGGGCCCAATCCTGTGGGGGCACTCAGCACCTTTGATCCCTCCTCCCCTCCCATGACATCAATAAAAGTTGAGGATGCTGAGCACCTGGTGGGATTGCCCCTTAGTGCATAAAGTGCCCATACAGAATCAAATATGCTATTAAGAGCACCCGATGGACTGTATGATAAATGGAATCATGGTTTAACCTGTAAAATGCTCCCATACCACTTCATGCAGAGATAGTGCTGGATGTCACAAGTGAGGCTGGCTCACTACTTGGATAGGAGACATGTAGGAACTGGTGTGGGGATTCATTTATCCTACACTAATCACTAATCATTTATCCTCTACATCAGTACTGAACTGATGCTTCTTTGTGCTGCTAGGAGGTTCTGGGCTGCTGTTGAGGTTGTATTTTCCATGACCACCTCTTCTGTTTACTGCTCTTAGTCCTTACCATTAAAATCTTCAATCTCTTTCTCTCTCTCACACACACATATTTTTTTAAAATTTCATTTCCTTTGTAATTTCTTCTAGACTCAATGGGCTTTTGGAAAAATACCCAACCACTTCCTATTTAATCAAGTAGAGTCAGAGGATACGTCTACACTATGGTGTAAATTCAGGTCTGTGGGACCCAGCCTTGCAGACTTGATGTTTCCAAGCTTGTGCTTCAGTGTCCACACAGCATCATAAACCCGGGCTTAATTAACTGCAAGCGCAAACCTGGTGGTTGTGTTGACTCTTTGAAAAAATCTGACCTAGTATTTCATCGAAGAACACTTGGGAAATAGCTCTCTGGGGATAGTTATTCTTCCCTTGTGAATACCACATCCTATGGCTGACCTGTGTCCGAAATTTTGTATCCCTGTGTGTAACAAATAAAGGGCGGAATACTGCTCACCCTATCTCTGAGACAACATACAAGAGTAAAGTCAGCAGCATTTATTCCAAATATACTGAGAATGGGGAAAGTCCCAGAGGGCCTCTTCTTTTCACCCTACGGTGGTGCTGAGAATTTAGGGCCATACCCCTATAAGTAATATGTAAGCATGTTGGACCTTGTTTTGCTGGGTGTGGGCCACATCCAGTTTTAATCCATCCCTGCCAGATTTCTAAATGGACGGTAGGATTTTTGTTTTGAGGCCCCCTCAAAGTGATTCCCTGCAGGGAGGCCTTTGAAATCATAACACCGCCTGTGTTCTGCTTCCAGTGTAGCAGGAAAGAATAATGAATAATCCACTCTGGCAAGACCCGGTATGCTACAAACACCCTGCCTGGATGAAAGGGAGATGATGGAAAAGCGATGTGTCATCCTGAGCACAGCAAATCTGTGCTAGTTCTATCATGGGTTCACCTTTATTGCACATCACAAAAGTTTCTTATTTAAAACAAGTCAGTTGCTTAGTTCCCAACCAAAAATGAGGCCCTGCGGAGCAGCGGCCAGTCTCTGCCCTGGAGAACTTACAATGTAAACAGAAAAGATGGACAAAGGGTAGAGGAAAGGGATGCAACATACAAGCAGAGTGAGTAATATGATGGGCTGCAAATGGCATTTAGGTCAGCTGTATTTACCAATGCCTCCAAAACATAAAACCACCCTTGCCTGTCAAAACAGTAAGGGGGCTCGTTTCCCCCTCCATAGGGATGCCAGACCATCCCCCTGAGTGTCACCGGAAATTCCATGAGCACATGGAGGGAAGAAGGGGCTCTGCAGATGACCCTTAAGTCCTGAGCAGATAGCTTTTTAGTTAGAGCATAAATCAACAGTCCTTAGTTTGTCCAAGAAAAACAGTATAAAACCAACAGAAATGGGGAAATACCATATGATAACAGGAGAAACTGTACACACAGTAGGCATGTTACCTATACAACAATAGTAGCAAGGCAGGTTAACTATTGTTATTTATACAGGCCGCGATTTTCGAAACTGCCTGTGATTTTGGGTGTCTCAGTGCTCAATGGCCTGGCCCGAGAGACCATACAGTAGCCTCATTTTCAGAAAGTGTCAAGCGCTGCACATCAGGCACAAATCCCCTTGACTTTCAAAAGTCACACGGGTGCTTGCGAAAATCCCACCCAGTAAATAAATAAATAAACAAACCACACTGCTGGAGAAGCCTATGCATGTCTGAAAATGCTCTAGGATCGGAGATAGATTTGTGCTCTTTGAGGTGTGATTAAGAGATGAGCATATTGGCACATCCTCTAGAAATATCTGCTCATCCCTCCCCTACCTCCTCCTTTCTGCCTGATTCCTATTGGTTGGCTTTGCAGTAAAGTTCACCCTACCTCTGCCATTCATACGCAGAGCAAGGCTTATGCAGAGTAGCGAGTGGTAGATCTTTAACAGCATTTCAGCACCTTCTGCCACGGTCAAGTTTGAAGCTGCAGGCACCAAGACAGAAGCAATAAAACTACCCTGAGCGGGTCATAAAGGTTCTATGTGTCAGCACGTCACCTGGACAGGTGCCTGTATGGTAGTTCATTTCATGGGCTGTATTCTCAGTTCGAAGAGGGCAACTGCATGCCGTTCACCAATAAAAGGAAAAGTAATATACATATACTGCACAATGCTGTCTGTACAAGATGTAATTGAGTGTTCAGAGTGACGTGGTGAGGACGAGGCTGAAGCAGCGTCTGCTTGTTGAAAGCTTTCCTTGTGTTCGGTGTTCACCTGTGTACATACATTTTATGTCTATATACACACACATGCATATATGCGCACGCATGTTCCATGTGAGCTATATATACACAGAGGCTGTGTGTACTATTTTATATGTATATGCTGTGTGTGTGTAAGCAATAGACACACTGTATATACATTTTTAGGTTTTTAGATTACATTGGGGAAAAAAAGTCTGCTAGCCATGTTTGGTGGTTTTACAATCACTTTTTCCTGTTTGCTACAAATATATGAAAGACCGAGGAAAACAAAAAGGGGAAATTGACTAGGAGACAATACAGGGGAAAGAGTAATACTGACCGCACAGCGTGTAACGGTACATCTAGCCCATAGGGCTAGCTTGCCTTTACTACAGTAGAACCGCAGAGTTACGAACACCTCAGGAATGGAGGTTGTTCGTAACTCTGAAATGGTCGTAATTCTGAACAAAACATTATGGTGGTTCTTTCAAAAGTTTACAGCTGAACATTGACTTAATACAGCGTTGAAACTTTACTATGCAGAAGAAAAATGCTACTTTCCCCTTTTTTTAGTAGTTTACATTTAACACAGTGCTGTATTTGCTTTTTATTTTTTTGTCTCTCCTGCTGCCTAATGGAATATTTCGGGTTCCAAATGAGGTGTGGGGGTCAACTGGTCAGTTCACAACTCTGGTGTTCATAACTCTGAGATTCCACTGTATATTTGCTGCCTTGCCTTTATTATTCTGCCTTTATTATAATCAGCAGTAATGCAAGTAACCCACAGGCTTGTATCCTGTAAGACATTGGCTTCAGCAGTTAGCATGAGGCTTGAGGCCTATGAACTTTGGCCTTGATAAACAGCCCAATGGTAACCCCTACGTTTTGGGGGAACTGGAAGTAGAGAATAAGGGGGCATTTTGTTCATAATGACATCAGCCAAACACAGAAATGTAAGCTAACACCAGCTTTTGGAAAGAACACCCAATGAGACAAGCGTGCCAAAGCAAGGAATTAATGTATATGATAACAAGTTAAAATCATTAATATACTAAACTATAGAAGAAGGACACTTCAGTGTTAGTAACGGTAGGAAATACAAATAAGGAAGAGGGGAGAAACCCCTCTTGAATATGCATTAGACATGGTAGTGTCAGCATAACATATTATGAAAGTTGTAGCTCAGCCTGTGTGCAGGAGGAGAGAGAGAGACAGAGAAAGAGGTAGCCCATGGGAGGTGCCAGAATGATGGCCACCGGTGAAGATGAGGAAGGTGACGGTGATGAGGGAGATAATGGCTAACATTTCAGGTTGTTCTGCCAGGTATGGTGGGAGTATGGATGTTCAGATGCACTGTCTGTATTATCTCTATCTACCTCACTGAGTTAGAATGTTTGTGACTATGCTAAATGTATTAATACATTGTTTGTAAATATAGATGAGTTCCTATAGTACGAGTGTTGCAACTGTGAACATCGGGGTTCCCAACTATATAGGAATTTTAATAATGCTGGGCCTGATCTTGGGACAAGAACCTGTCGACCCTCAAAGTGATAGCTGGGAATTCTTAAACATAATCTATAGATCAAGCTACAGATATCATCCTTCCACCTGACCACCTCCCCCAGTGTCTGATTCACTCACCTGTTGCATTTTGTTATAATCTTACAATGTGACATGTCGGGGACAAGATGTATTTATTTATTTTTGCTTGTTTGTACATAGCATCCTTAGCATAATGGGGGGCTCTGATCCTTGATAGCAGCCTTTTGATAGCAGCCTTCAATTACCTGAAGGGGGGTTCCAAAGAGGATAGAGCTAGGCTGTTCTCAGTGGTGGCAGATGACAGAACAAGAAGCAATAGTCTCAAGTTGCAGTGGGGGAGGTCTAGGTTGGATATCAGGAAACACTATTTCACTAGGAGGGTGGTGAAGCACTGGAATGGGTTACCTAGGGAGGTGGTAGAAACTCCATCCTTAGAAGTTTTTAAGGACCGGCTTGACAAAGCCTTAGCTGGGATGATTTAGTTGGGGCTGGTCCTGCTTTGAGCAGGGGATTGGACTAGATGACCTCCTGAGGTCCTTTCCAACCCCAATCTTCTATGATTCTATGGTTCTGTGATTGGGTCCCTAGGTGCTAGTGTGCTACAATGAAATAATAAAGTGCTGTCAAATGCTACAATGGGGTATACAAACCTCATACTGGGCAATGCAGTATTAACAAACTAAGGTGGGCTTAGGTGGCTTTGCCTCATGGCACCTGTGAGAGATGTCAGGATTGGAGGGAGGCACTTAAGACAGAGAAACCCAGCTCAGCTGATGGCAGACCAGGGAGGTGAGTAAACCTGCAGCTCCTGGAGAGAGGGTTGACTGAAGGCAGGAGCTGCCTGGTGGCCCATACTGTAGGAAGGGAGGGCCAGGTGCTGACTCACTTTGAGAAGGGATCATTCCTCTCAACTACTTATGAACTCAGTTTAAGGCCACAGACTGACGAGAACCCTCTGAACAAAGGGAGCCTCAACCCAGCCTTGGGACAATTCATTTGTGTTAATTCCCCTTGTTTCTGTTTGTGGACTACCCCATCAGGGGATAGATTTTAAAGTGAACTGGCCGGAGGGCCAAGTCACGGGAAGAGGCAGACCACTGAAGCTATGGTTGGCAGGTGGTACTAGACTGGGAGAGAGCTGGTATGCCACGCCCAGTCCCAAGGAGGTGCCCTACAGGTAAATCAACCCCCTTCACAAATGCCCAAAGTTAGTGGAACAAGCAGTATATTTTATTGTCTAATCGCCTTCTGTTATAGCAAGGTTTAGGAGTTGTAGGTAACAATATGTTAAAAAAAATCAGAGACGTGTGATTTTTTTTAAGCTGACTGTGTCTCTCCAGCTAGCCTGGAGGTAGTTATTTAGGTCTGATGAGCCTTACTCTAATAGACTGTATCTCTAGGGAAACTAGCTTCTGGATGCTAACCATTAAGATTACTTCCTTCCAAACTAGCTTATATAAACCTGTTCAGAAGTGACCCTGTATGTTAAGTAAACTAAATGAACATGGACCATATACAGACAAGGAATAGTAATTCATCGCCCCTGAATTTTAATATCTGTTTATCTGTGAGAAACTTCTATGTCAATTAATTTAATGTGCTTGCTGTGGTAACTTTTTAATGACATATTCAATATTCTGTTCCTGCCATACTTTATTCAAATGACGGATTAATGAAACCATGGTCCAAATAGTAAAAGGTGGGCAGAGAAGCTTTTTTTTTTTACTTATAGTCTATTTATGTATGAAATAGTTTCTTTTTTTTATATATTTCTGTCTTTTTTTTAAGGCAGCCTTAGAAAATGCTCAGTTTAAAATTATACTTGACCTTGAAAAGAAAAACAAAACCTCCAGAAATACTCACAAAACTCTGAGCTTGTAAAGGAAAACATGTTTTTCAAATTATTAGTATATATATAAATTGCATTCATGCTAACTCTACATGTCTATTCTGTACCCTGGAACGAAAGGGTTGCTACAGGGTGTATCTACACTGCAAAATCAAATCAAATCAAGTTAAAATCAGGTTAGCTAACTCAGATTAAAACGGCAGTGAAGATATGGCAACTCGGCTTTTAACTCTGGTTAGCAGTTTGAATTAAAGCCTATAAGTTTGCTAGGGGTTGAACCTAAGCTGCTAACCTGAGTTAAAAGCCAAGTCACTGTGGCTTCACTCCTATTTTAACCTGTTAACTAATCCACATTAAGAACACACTTCTTTCTGCTGTGTAGACTTAATTGATTTCAATGGGAGTAGGGGCAGATTGTAATAGACTACATGTTCCTAGATAGAATACAAGTTACATGGAATATTAGGCCCCAATCCTGCAATAAGCCCTGCATGAGCAGGAAGCCCCACGGAAATCAATGGGGGTACAGAGTTCATCCCCCAGAGAAGAGTCTTGCAGGATTGGGGCTTTATGTTCTGATCCTGAGGAGCCGCCAGCTCCTTCAGCTGCCATTGACTGCACCTCACCTCACAGACTGGGTTCTTAAAAAGGTTTTTCACCTTCCTTTTTTTTCAATTCACTCTTATGAATTCCAGAATTGGATGCTGCTAAGAGCCAGTAGCACAGAGATCAATAATTTCGCTTTTCCTGAAAATAGACATTCCCATGTATTACGTCTAAGTTATTTTTTACTTGCTATCATGAGTATTACAACGTTTCCTTCTTGTACTGCAATAATTAAGGTGGAGATGACACATCCATTAAACCCCCCATATAACTTTGTGGAAAAAGTACTCCTGCTGGGCTGAAAGTCAGGTCATAATATGTAAGCTTGGGAGAGAATCTTTCCACCAAATCTAGTTTGGCTGGTTTTAGAATGAGATGGACGTATAAAAAAAAATCAAAAACACACCAAACTCTTTTTGAGTTTGCTGAATTAAATAAATAATGCCTCGTTAGCTGCCATCAAGAACAAAGCACTTTGGGCCAAATTTGGCTCTGTTATACCAGGATGACAGAAATCATAGCTGCCAGAACTTAATTATATGTCACGAGGACAATTTTTCAAAGGTCAGGTCAGGTGAGTGAGGAAATGAACTAAGCTGGGAGGTGCAAGGGTAACCCACTGTCCCCAGTGTGTGTTTTTCATTCCTTTCTAGCAGCTGTTCCAAAGTAGACCCTAGTATAAGGCCATGTCTACACTACCAGTAGATCAGTGCTGTCCTTGGCCAAGGCTTAGCAGTAGGTCCAGCACCTTGAATGAACCCTGATTAATCTGCTCCTTGCACTGTCCAGCAAGCAGCAGCAGGAGGCTGCTCTGTGCATCTCTATCCCCCAGGCTCTGCCTCCTCTGTCTCACCAGCCAACAAGTAGAAGGGTCTGAACTGCCTGCCAAATTCATAGGCTCCTCTGCCCTGGCCTGAGAACTCTAAGCCTCTCAGAGGGGACAAGGAGATGTTGCCCTGATCACTCGCTCCTGCTCCCTCCCATGGGAAGTCCTCTACAGTGAAAGAAGGAGGTCAGCATGAAGGAGAGGGAGTGAAAATTATAACTAAACACAGTTAGGAAAATTGAGTGTGTGAAGACTAGAGTGCGGTATATAATACAAAGGGGCGGGGGTGGGGGGTGGAAGGGAACAGCAGGGTTTCCTGAATGGAAAAAAGAATGATTTTGAAGCTCTCTAATTTTACCTGATGCACAAAACTAATAATTCCTACCTGCAGTTGCCTTTGTGGGAGAAAGACATCTTCAGGTTCCTTCCACTGGTGTCTTCATATGCTTCTTCCCCAAATTTCTCTCCATGGGGATTGTGGGGTCTTTGCTCCATTCTCTCTCCATTGCTCTCTCTCCAGTGGAGCATGGATCATTAAGAACAGTCCACACATGCCTACATGGGATGCACACACTATCAGAGATTCAGCCATTATTGACTTGTCCAAAGACATAAAACAGGTCAGTGGCAGAAAAGGGAATAGAACCCAGTAATCCTGCCTGCTAAGCCCCTGCTCTAATCATCAGACACATCCCCTCCCTCATAGAGCTGTAAAACACCTTCCTCAGATCCATATACTTCTCTGGCCTGATGGACCAGACCCTGCCACTCCAGTCCCAATCATCATGAGCAGAGCTGTCAATCATGCTGACTCACGTGACTGGTTTGAGATGTGAGATGGAGATTCCAAATGGAGATTCCAAAGAAATTAAATGCAATTTCCTTTGTGACCTAGGGTCTAGGATTTGAACCCAGGTTTCTAAAGATGAAAGTCTAAAGCACTAACCCCCCACACACCTATTTTCTGACTGTGATGCTGACAAAGCAATGGCTTGTAGCATTCTATCATGCTGGATCTTTGTCTCTTCAGCAGACTGTCTATTATGCACTAAGGCCAAAACAGTCAGAGGTTTCATTAACGAGTACAATAGACTCTGATCTCTGCTCGCTCCTCATTTACCTCAAATTCCAGTGCCAAAGATAACACCTATTACAAGTGAGGAGAAAATAGGCAGACATAAGGGTCAGCTAAAAAGGAAAAAAAAAAACCCTGCAAAGATACCAGAGGCTGATCGCACATCTCACAAAATTAAGCACAGGAAAAAGTTATTCAAGTTGATGGTAGAGGATCTAATTTAGCCAAATTAAGGAAATTCCGAATAAAGGCTGACACTGTAGGTCACATTATGTGTTGATTTACACCCTGTGGTAGACCCATTTACTTTGACACTTCATCCAACCTCCATAATCAGGGCAGAATTTGGCCTTTAGGCTTTGGTGCCCCCTGTTGTGCTCCAGTGACGTTGCGTAGGCCACATTAGGACAGATTCTGGTCACAGTTACACAGGGGTAAATCTAGAATAACTCCACTGATGACAACAGAGGTCCTCTGTACGTATGTAGGAGTCTGCTTGCAACACAGCCACTCCAGATTTATGCTGCTGCTACCAGCATAGCTGGGAGTAGAATTCTGTCCACAGTACATCAGCTCAACCACTTTTCTGCACCAGCCCCACGATAGTCAGCAATTTCATTTTCTCTCTCCAGTTCAGAAAAAATGGTCCTAGTGGAGATCTATTTTTTTAGATTACATTTCAAGTGTTGCTGCAACATTTCATATTCTCCATCTCGAAATCTCTTAGCACTTTGCTGCTGTGATATTCTGTCCCATAACCTTAGCACTATGGGCAATATCTCCCCACTTTCACATCTCAAGGCGCAGAACGGGAGTTTAGAGAACTCCCCCGGGTTCTGTCAATCTGGTCACGCTTTTTCCATAAAGACCATCACTATAGCATCTAAGCACGTGCACAGCAAAGCTTCTAAGGGATGCAGGCAGAGTGTCATGCATGGAAAGTCTTTCTCTCATGTTTCTGTTGTGGAGATGGTACGGTGCCACCCCATCTTCAGCTATCTCCTTATGAGGAGAATCACATAGGCCTCCAGAGCAGAGCCACCCATGGCCTCTAATGTGGGAATGGGGTGAGGAAACCCTCTCCCCCAAGTTCTGCTATGAGGATTAGGGGCAAAAAACTATATATTGTTCCCCTGTTGTGGCGTTTAGATAGATGATAAGAAAAACTGTTTGCAAATTGTGGAGAGTAAAATTAAATCAGACAAGTTGGGGAGAGACTTGGCTAACACATCTCCTTTTCTACCGTCCAGGTGCAGGCTCCATTCTCTACTACTTCGCCCCTTGCTCCACTGGGCATGTGTTTGAGAGAGAGGGAGGGAGCATATGATATGTGAATGGGTCACAATTTTGGAGCCCTGAAGGAGCATTTGAAATAAAGAAGAGGGAGAAAGAAGTGACAAGGAATAAAGAGAACATGAAGGATGGAGGGAGAGACCAATGCAGGAGCAAGAGGCAGGACAATGGAGGGAGAGATGGAACAAGGGACCAGAGCGAGGAAAAAAAGACAGCCCCATTTCCAGTTGTGAGTGGGCTGAAGGAAGAAGACCCAAAACAACACAGAAATACCCTTTTAAAAATGCATTTGTGCCCAAGATGTGGTAAAAATGCCGAAAGACATTTCAGTTAATCACAGGCATGTCTGTTTCTTGTAATAATGATGGGAAACGGGGGGCAGCGCCCTATTTCTGGTGCAATTTTCCTGTCTTGCATAATGTTTTACTTTCCCTGCCAGTGATTACTTTGATCTAGTGCTAATCACAGTGAATCTTCCTTTTGGCTTTAAATTGTACCAAATAGCATAAACTTTTGCAAAGTGTCCCAGGGAGGTGCATTCCCAATTCCTCTCTTATTTCCAGTACTTTGTGGCTTGTTCAAAAGACCTTGCCTGGGCTGGTCCTGCTAAGCTGAATTACAGGTGGTCCAACAGCCAGTATTGGGAACCGAACCCACCCTACCGTAATCTCTTGTCTATGATCATCTCTGTACAACTTTAACACTGTCATTTGTTATTTGAATTCTCTCTGAACTGGATCCATTGTTGGGTTTCATTTTCCCCCACGTACTCCTGAGTGCATCATCACCATCATTACTTAACGATTTGTATTCCTATAGCACCTAGGAGGCCATAGGGCTGCCCTCTCTTATAGGATTGGGTGGCCCAGTGGCCAGAGTCAATATGGATGCCTTCCCCTGCATCATAAGTGATAGAATCATAAGATCATAGAATATCAGGGTTGGAAGGGACCTCAGGAGGCCATCTAGTCCAACCCCCTGCTCAAAGCAGGACCAATCCCCAAATAAATCATCCCAGCCAGGGCTTTGTCAAGCCTGACCTTAAAAACCTCTAAGGATGGAGATTCCACCACCTCCCTAGGTAACTCATTCCACTGCTTCACCACCCTCCTTGTGAAAAAGTTTTTCCTAATATCCAACCTAAACCTCCCCCACTGCAACTTGAGACCATTATAATAAACCACTCATAGATCTGCCAGGGGTAAGGGATACTTCAGTTCCCTCAAGAGTTTTTTCCTTTCATTTCCTGTTGGTGGTTCCAAGACGTGATCAGCAGCAGCATGAAGCGTGTCCTGTGTGCTGCTCAAATGTATTAACAGACAATAGATAAAAGAGCTTGTTGCAGAAGTGGCCACTCTCCCACATGTCAATGGTCACTATTTGCTTCAATTTCACTTTCCAGCAAGCTGCCCAATATGTCTCTGTTTCACTTTCTATGATATCTGTGTCACCTACCCTCAAACTAATGAGTAATTTCATTTGTCTGGCCATTCAAAAAAGCAAAGCTTTTGTCTGAAATTAATAACTCCCACAGATTAATCAAAGGTAATTTTATATTAAGAGAAGTTATGTCTTCTTGTATCCAGAGTCATAACATGAAAGTCTCATTAAAATTATAATACATTTATTACCTGTGGATACACAGATTCCCAGAGATATACATTATATAGGAATCTCCTTTCCAATATTGCTTTCACAACTCATTATGTTTCAGGGCAACTTTCAGAACAGTTCTCAGGTTTGAGACACGATGGATTCCTATACATGCAAACTGAAATTATTCAGCTTTGAATGTAAAATACTGTGTTCAACATAACATAGGCCATAAAGTTTATTTAATCCATGTGTCAAATCCCAACTGATTTCTGACTATAGCTTCCCCTGCTGCCTCAAGAGGATATCACACTCTGATTTACCTCTTTTCCTAAATGCTTGTGTAGTATTGTGCACTGTTGTTGTGTTATAACATTATTGTGCAGAGGCAGGACGACCCAATGGATAGAACTCTGGACTGGGGTTCAGGGGATGTAGGTGGTAAATCTATCTCTGCCTCTAAGCTGCTATGTGAATTTGAACAAATCATTCTATTTCTCTGTGCCTGTTTCCCTTTTCACCCTTCGTCTGTCTTGTCTATCTATTGTGTAAGCTCTTGGGCACGGGGACAGTCTCTTATTGCAAACCTGTACAGCACCTAGCACAATGGAGCCCCAATCTTGGCTGGAGCTTTCAGGCCCTGCGGTAATATCATAAATAAATAGCTATCATGTCCCACCCCAGAGGTGCTGCAATTCAGTTGGGGATAAAGATTTTGTGGTACATGTGGGCTATAATAAGGTATGCCAGCTAACTATTCTAGGGGTGATTGATGCTTTATAAATGTAAGGTATCCGTTTGTTATTGTTCTTAGATTTTCTCCCCAGGACTAGGAAACTAAGACTTGCCCCATCTCTTTGGGTCCATAACTATATTAGGCATCATGGGAGGTGTCCATGGCTGGAGATCCTGACTCCCAGAGGAGAACAAGGACATGAGGAGCAAACTAAAATGTCTGTGAGGTGCCATAACTTCCATTTGGGTCCATAACTATATTAGGCATCATGGGAGGTGTAGTCCAGCTGGAGATCCCAACTCCCAGGGGAGAACAAAGACATGAGGAGCAAACTAAAACATCTACAAGGTGCTATAACTTCCAATTTTGGCCAAAATATTTTGATGAAAAATCAGATTTTTCCATGGAAACCTGACCCTATTTGCAACGAAGTTGTTTAGTCAAAAGTCTAATTTTCTGTTGGAGGGGAAAATCAGTTCTGATAGAAAACTTTTGACCAGCCCTAAGAGCACATCACGAATCTCCAGTAAAAAATTCTGGATTATTGCTTTTACAAAAAGTAACTCCATCATTCTGATATGATGGAGTTTTGCGTTTGCTTGTTTTGGCTATGATCTTGAGCAAAAACTGCCAGTAGAATGTGCTTCATGATGGAAGGACAATGGAAGATCAAGAGTCCAATTCAGATCACTGAGTCTCCCTATGGATCAGAGCTATGTAAATGACAGCAACCACACGCACAATGTGGAGCAGGTTTCAGAGGAAAGAGCCGTGTTAGTCTGTATTCGCAAAAAGAAAAGGAGGACTTGTGGCACCTTAGAGACTAACCAATGTCATTGAGGCCCATGGAACACTGGTCCACTCAGAAAAATGAGGAAAAGAACCACCAGTGAAGCACAGAAACCGTAATACCAATTCTATGCACCATTCACAGTTAATGGCAGAACTACCCCTTTGATGCATTGTTGCAAAATGCAGCCTCAAGGGGGAAGCTCTTGACTTAATGGAATAACATTCAGATGAAGGATCTGTGGAGGACAGCTGCTCCAGTGCCCCCAGACTATGGTGTTGGTGTGCATGTTAGTGCAGTAGCAACACTTCATTTAACTATCCAGTAGAGCATTAAGGGGCACTTTCAAAATTGTCCTTACGAGCACTTAGTGTAAGCACATTCTTGTCGGGGCGTCCAAAGAGACAGCAGCGCTTCATTGACCAGCCTGCCAGCCATAACAGAGCATGGAGAGTGATGTTCAAAAGTGCCATTAATTAGTGTGCACACGTACAGTTAATGTAGACTATAGAACCTATCTACACATTTGACCTATAGCCACCACTGGCATAGGCAGTCAAGTTCTCAGGGAGGCTCTCAAGTTGGCATGGGAAGAAAATGCTGAAGTGATGTGGGTTAGTTAGGTGGCAGCAGAGCACGCAGCTTGGTGCTGTACAAAGGTGGCTGCCCACAGGACGATATTGCAAGAGAGAAACTCTTTTGATTTCAGAGGGTTTGTTCTGTTACACCATGAAACACCTTGGCAATGAGGATGGTTTCATTGTCACTTACGCATTCCTCCTGCCTCTGCACCTTGCCCTGCCTTCTATCAACTCCCTCTGAGTGGTGGACACAAGCAAATTCACCAAAAATCAGTGAAGCTAACTCAGGTAAATTAGTGTCTGATGTTTGCAGATTTTATTTTTAGCACATGCTCAGGGTCATACTGATTGCCATATCAGGGTTGGGTAGGAATTTTTCTGCAGCTCAGATTGGCAGGAACCTCAGAACTGAAGCCTAGGATGTGGGTCACTTGCTAGTAGGGTGACCATACAACAAATGTGAAAAATCAGGACAGGAGGTGTGGGGTAATAGGAGCCTATATAAGAAAAAGACCCCAAAATCGGGACTGTCCCTATAAAATCAGGACATCTGGTCACCCTACTTGCTAGAGTTATCTGCAACACTGGCCTGAGAGGCAGACAATCAGGGCGTTGCTCTTGGCACCAAGGGCTGGGGTTTGGGAAGGTCACCACATCGCTCAGCCAGGTGTTTGTGTATGTCTGTGTGTGTTTTTAACTTGCCACCCAGGGGGGCGCTGAAAATGTTTGCCACCCTGGGTGGCAAAACATCTTGGGCTAGCGCTGATCATCTGGGTATATCTCACTAAACCAATGCAGGGCCTTGACTGTTGGTACAGCTCAGCCCCTCCTGTTCTTTGCCTGTGGCACGCAATTGTTTCATCTCCTGAGGGCTGTAATATTTTGGTCTAATTCTTATTGTTGGTGTGCGGGTGGCTGGGTGGTGTTAGTGGCCCATGATAGACAGGAAGTCAGACTAGATGATCTGGTGGTCCTTCCTGGCTGTAAACTCTATAGTTTTGTTCAGAAGGGATTGTAGGGAGTTGCTGTGAAAAGGGTATTGACATGGGGATCATGACAGCAGCAGAATTGAGGAGAAAGAACAAAAAGGTGATGGAATTGGATAAAAAGGGAGAGGACTAGACCATTAAGCAGAACATCCACTGTTCCCTAGGTTCCTCTCTGAAGAGACAGTGGTAGAAAGCCAAGAAATAATTAAATGGGCATCTCCCTGCTCCCTCCCTCCCTCCACCCAACCCTTTGCGTTGCCCAGAGGCTCTGGTACTGCAGCCACTAGGACCCAGGTCTATCACTGTTCTGCCTCACTCATGAAATCATTGCAAGATCAAAGAGGACAAGCAGGGTTGTTTTTTAATCTCATTTTTACAGAAGTAATTACAGATTCACTGTTTACTTTGATGGAGTCACTCCAGACATGCAACTGAGAAAACAGAAAAAAAACTGGCCCAAATTCCAGTCTCTCCTGGGTACTACAGATACTTTAATACACTGGCTTTCAACCTTTTTAGACTATTGTACAAAGTAAAACTATTTCCCCATGTTTATTCCCCCCCCCCCCACTGTTCCTCAGACGTTCATGTCAACTGCTGGAAATAGCCCACCTTGATTATCACTACAAAAGGTTTTTTTTTCTCTCCTGCTGGTAATAGCTCACCTTACCTGATCACTCTCGTTACAGTGTGTATGGTAACACCTATTGTTTCATGTTTTCTGTGCATATAAAATCTCCCCACTGTATCTTCCACTGAATGCATCTGATGAAGTGAGCTGTAGTTCACGAACGCTTATGCTCAAATAAATTTGTTCGTCTCTAAGGTGCCACAAGTACTCCTTTTCTTTTTGCAGACCCGCTACTGGCAGCTCCAGCAGAGGAGACCTGGGGGAAAGGGGGAATCTCTCCCTAAGACAACTGCCCAAAGATTCCTCCTTGAGGGATCGGAGGACCTGCTAGAGAGACAGCCCGAGAAGAAAGCATTCCCCTCTCTGTCTCATATGAACTCCAAGTTTTGTTAATTCCCTTTGTTTGGTTAGGGTTACCCCAGCAGGGGACAGCCTTAGGACTGAGCTGGCCCAGGAGGATGGGCCTCACTGTGGGAGGAGGCAGTTGCTGCCCAAGAGAGAAGAAGCTACTGGGCTGCATGCAGCTGCCGTGTGGTGAGTAGACACCCTTCACACCACATTAACACAATGATTTTGCTACAATTGCAGGGTGGTGGTAGAAAGTGGCCCAGGGAGGACAGCCTTAAGCACCCTAGATGTCAGACCACTGGTAGTCCTTAAAGGGCCCTGGGTTGGAGCCCAGTGGAGTGGGAGAGCCTGGGCTCCACTACCAACAACCCCCCTGCACGTCCCGACCACTAGGTGACACTACTCCACCCACCAATGAGGACCATCACCCCTTGTAATGCAAGCAGGTGCTATTATCCCATAACAGATGGGGAACTGAGGCACACAAAAATAAGGTGATTCATCCAAGGTCACACAGGGAAACTGTTGGCAGAACCAGGAATTGAAGTCAGATCTTCTCAGTCCTGGTCCCGAACCACCAGACCACCTTGGACCACATCTATACTTGAGAGTTCATCTAATCCAGCCCCCTGTACTCATGGCAGGATTAAGTACGATCTAAACCATCCCTGACAGGTGTTAGTCTAACCCATTCTTTAAAAATCTCCACAACTTCCCTAGGCAATTTATGCCAGTGCTTAACCACCCTGACAGTTAGGAAGTTTTTCCTACTGTCCAATCTAAACTGCCCTTGCTGCAATTTAAGCCCATTGCTTCTTTCCTATTCTCAGAGGTTAAGGAGAACAATTTGCTTCCCTCCTCCTTGTAACAACCTTTTATGTACTTGAAAACTGTAATCATGTTGCCTCTCAGTCTTCTCTTCTCCAGACTAAAAAAAAACATTTTTTTTCAATCTTCCCACATAGGTCATGTTTTCTAGACCTTTAATCATTTTTGTTGATCTTCTCTGGATTTTTTCCAATTTGTCTACATCTTTCCTGAAATGTGGTGACCAGAACTGTACATAATACTCCAGTTGAGGCCTTATCAGCGTGGAGTAGAGTGGAAGAATTACTTCCCGTGTCTTGCTTACAACACTCCTGCTAATACATCCCAGAACGATGTTTGCTTTTTTTGAAACAGTGTCGCATTGTTGACTCACTTTTAGCTTATGATCCACTATGACCCTCAGGTCCCTTTCTGCAGTATTCCTTCCTCGGTCGTCATATCCCATTTGGTATGTGTGCAACTGCTTGGTCCTTCCTAAGGGGAGTACCTTGCCAGCACCTTTCCCTGCTGCTGGAGTCTTTCCCTGTAGCAGGGAAAGACCCATGCAGCAAGGAGGCATCAGGACATAACACTGCAAAAAATAGCAGTGTAGACAGGGAAGCAGTGCTTGGGCAAGTAGACAGCTGTGTAGGGTACATACCCAGGAACATGCTCACAGAGTTCAGGAATGTCTTTACTCACCTAAGAAGTACTACTCATACCAGTGCTACAAGAGTGTGTAGTGCATATACTCTACACACCCTTGAAAAGAGTGTGCACTGTAGATGCGCATTTGGACTTACACTGATATGACATCAGTATTGGGCCCCTTATTGCTATATGTGCTGTGCTTATGGCCTTCAACTTCCCTCTTTCATTTCTTTTCCACGCTTTAAACCTAGTGCACGTGCTGAATTCTCTACAATCCCCACAAAGGTTAAATAAAGAAATAAATAAAATCCTCTTCTTTTTTTCCTCACGTCATTTAAAAATGGCTGTTCTCGTAAGTAAATCTCTGCAAGGGACCAGCCAAAAATGGGATGAAAGTTGCAATACTTTTTAAAGACACATGGAGCTAAATGCCTTCAAGATTAGATGAAGTAATTTTGGAGTCCTAGAAAGGTACATTGTTTGTCTAATACCTTATTTGCTACTTGCATTATGATTTAGTCCTAAAGAACACCTAGTTCTAAACAGCTTTATGTTCACCCTTAACTACCTATGATCCGTAATGCTAGGAACTTTTCAGGCCATGTTATCTGATAAATACAATCTTATAATATGTATTTGTTATTATTGTCACTGTGGCTTTTTTAAAGACTAATTATCTGTTTGGCATATTTCTACTTCATTGGATCATTCAGAAATGTGGGTGATTGTTTGTTTGTTTTTTGTTTCTGCTTATTTCTTTTCCTGAATTTTGTCTTTTAGGCAGTTCCTAACATCTGCCTAAGGAAGCATAGTTTGCACTGATGTAATACTACCATTATTTATTTGCAGCAGCATCTCCTATTTCCTCATTTCATAGATGGGGAAACTACAACATATAGCTTGTGCAATTTGCCCAAATTCCCCCAGCAGATTATTGCCACAGTGGTTTCAACTGCTAGATCTCACCTGGAAAAATGCTTCTTACTCATACATCTGTACTGAGCTGAAAAGAAAATGGCTTGCTAAGATTGCATCTAAAGTATTTTATGTCAATTACATTCATTTCCCTTATTCTTTGTTGCCTTTCAATTAGGCTAAATAAACATCTATTTGTCAGTTTTCCTATCCTCTTACATTTCAGTTTCTTGAACGCTCAAATCTAAAATATTAAAAGAGAACATTTGCACAGAACTCCCTATTTATTTTCTGCAATGCCTTCTGCACATTAAAGTCACACTCCAAAGTCCTCAGCCTGAAACATCTTAGCGTAATTTATTTTGTACTTTTAATTTTTACATCTACCAATGTTCATTGGCATGTTCTATGCTACTTCTTTATTTACCTCTTTATAGATTTTAAATTTGCTGCTTGCTTGTGTTTCCCCCCCTTACCCAGCTTTCAGTAATTAGACTAATTAAAATATTTTCTCTTTTGTTCTAAGTAATTTGTATACATGGCAACTTTATATTTAGTGGCGCTCATTATTCTATAACTGTTCAGTAATTAACTGGATAGTTGAGATAAAGAGAAAAAAGTAGAAAATAAATTGGATAGTTGATAATTTAATAGTGAAAGATCATTGGGAATCATTTAAAAACATCTGACTAGAAGCCCAAAAAGCCACAATCAAAGAAGAAGGCTATGCAAGTTAAAAAAGAAACCTGGTTTAGAGGGGAAATGAAGGCAGCTAAAAAAAAAGTCACATATAACAAATGGAAGAAAGGGGACATTGATAGTAATTGATATAAATCAGAAGTTAGGAACTGTAAAAAATTGGTAAGGCCAGCAATAGGACACAAGAGAAAATCTATGGCCAGTGGATTTAAGGGCAATAAGAGTTTTATAAATACGTTAGGAACAAAAAGGATCCTGACAATGGCATTGGCCCATTAGTAGATGGAGAATTATCAATAATATGACAGAAAAGGCGTAAGTGTTCAATAAATATTTCTGGCTTGTATTTGTGGGGAAAAACAGATGATATAGTCTCATCATATGGTGATAACTCTCTTTCTAGTCAACTAGTATCTCTGAAGGATGTTTAAAAACAGCTACTAAAGTTAAACATTTTTAAATCAGGTTTCAGAGTAACAGCCGTGTTAGTCTGTACTCGCAAAAAGAAAAGGAGTACTAGTGGCACCTTAGAGACTAACCACTTTATTTGAGCATAAGCTTCTGTGAGCTACAGCTTATGCTCAAATAAATTGGTTAGTCTCTAAGGTGCCACAAGTACTCCTTTTATTTTTAAATCACAGGTCCATATACCTTGCATCCAAGAGTGTTAGAAAAGCTGGCTGAGGAGCTTGCTGATTCATTAATGTTGATTTTTCCATGAGTCCTGGAGCATTGGGGAAGTTCCAGAAGACTGGAAGAAAGCTTATGTTGTGCCAATTTTTAAAAAACGGTAAATGGGATGACCCGGGTAATTATAGGCCTTTTAGCCTGATATTGATCCTGGGCAAGATAATGGAGCAGCTGATACAGGACTCAATTAATATAGGATTAAAGAAGAGTAGTGTAATTAATGCAAATCAGTATGAGTTTATGAAAAATAGATCCTGTCAAACTAACTTGATGGGTTTTTTGATATGTTACAAGTTTGGTTGGCAAAAGTAATAGTGTTGATGTAAATTCTGTAAGCCGTTGGATGTGGTACCATGTGACATCTTGGTTAAAACATTAGAAAGATGCAAAATGAACACGGCACACATTAAATGGATTAAAAACTGGCTAACTGAGAGTTCTCAAAATGTTACTGCAATCAGGGAATCATCGTCAAGTGGTGGGTTTCCAGAGGGGGCCCGCAGGGATCAGTTCTTGGCCCTATGCTGTTTGACATTTTTATAAATGACCTGCAAGAAAACAAACATCCTCACTGATAAAGTTTGCAGGTGACCCAAAAACTGGGGGAGTGGTAAATAATGAAGAGGACAGGTCACTGATTGAGAGTGATCTGGATCTCTTGGTAAACTGTGCCCAAGCAAACAATATGCATTTTAATACAGCTAAACGTAAATACTGCCATGATCCCCGGGTTTCTAACCAGGGCTCACAGGGTTCGTGGGAGCAGCAATACGCCCACTCTCCACCTGGCAATCTGCTGATAATTGCTTACCTGGGAGCCGTGACGGCCAGCCCCATTAGGAGGCTGTGCCTGGGAGGTCCAAGGGGTGGAGTCACACAGCATCTGATTGACCCACTGGCTTTACTTAAGCCAGCAGCAAGCATTGGAAGGTGTTTGAACAACTGGGCTCCACTCTGCGCCTGCTCCCCCAACTTGATTTCCTGACATCCTGGCCCTGCTTGATTCATGGCATCTGACTTGCGGTTCCTGAGCTCCTGTTTGTCTCTTGCCTCTGATCTCTGGAATCCTGACCTGGCCTGACTCTGGTTCCCAACTGGTCTGATCTCCAGTTTTTATCCAGCTTCTGACCTCCTGGTGTCCCGACCCAGCTGATTCTTGACACCTGACTCATGACTGCAGACTTTGGCTCTGACTACTAAGTCTGGCTGCCCAGGACCCACCGTTTTTTAGGCTTTGCAAACTTTTACTGGAGGTTAATTTTGAATTTTTCAAAACAAGTTGAGCCCCTCACTGCCCTATTCCAGAAAAATGCCTGGTTCCATTGGTCACCTGAGGCCCCTGCACACATTTGAGTAGCTGAAGCTTTCCTTCACCACCACGGCAGTATTGGCCCACCCAGGCATGATGCAAGCTTTTGTTGTGGTAGCAGATATCTCTACTATGGCCATCTGGGCAGTGCTCTCCCAAAGGCCTGGACCCAAGCAAATAGGTTGCAGTATCACTCACTACTTGAGGAAACTGGCCCCTGCTGAGCCAAACGATGAGATCTTGAACGAGGAGCTCATGGCAATTAAGACTATCTTTGAAGAGTGGCAATACTACTTGGAAGGGGTCCATCACACAGTCCAAGTGTTTACTGATTATATGAACCTGGAGTACCTGTGCAGGGCTAAGGTTGTAAACCAACGACAGCTCCGGTGAGCCCTATTCTTCTCCCAGTTCAACTTTATCTTGACTTACTGAACCAGAAATGGCAAGGCCAAAGCCTTATCCCAAAGATATGGCTCCAACCCACATGGTACCAGTCTGGAACCAGCCAAGATTCTCAAGTCCCATAATTTCATCATAGTGACTTGCTGCCAGGTCCAGCTCACATTCATCCGCTCTGCCTATGTCTCTGGAATTCCACAACATGAGTTGGCCATTATCAACTGAGGACCATACAACACCCAGGAGGGGATCAAGTTTGTAAGGGACCACATCTACATTCCTCCAGAACCTGCAAGAGTGGCAGTTCTTCAATTGGGCCACCTTGGCTGGACACTCAAGGCAATATAAAACCTGACTATTAGCATCCCATTTCTTCTGTCAGCCCCAAATACACCTCATGATACAGACCTTTGTAACTTCTTGGGAGGTGGGCGACTGCAACAGGATACCATGGCAGAAACCCTGTGGGCTCCTCCAACCTCTAGACATCCCATCTTGGCCCTGGGAGGCCATTTCCTTGGATTTTGTGGTAGAACAACCAGAATCCAGTAGTTTCATGACCATTCTGACAGTGATAAATTGCTTTAAGATGTCTCACTTCATTCCCTGCATGGGTTTACCCGCTGTAAGGAAACCGCCTGACTCTAGATAAACAACATTGTCCATCTTCGTGGCCTCTTGGAACACCTCACCTCCAACAGGGGGCCAAAGTTTACTGCCCGCTTCTGGCACAAGGCCCTACATTTATTAGGAGTTCATGCACACATGTCTTCTGCATACCATCCTAAGTCGAAAGGTCAAATGAAAAGAATCAACTAGATCCTCGAACAATACTTAACTTGCTATACCAACTATCAGCAGGATGACAGGTCTCCACTGTTATTGTATGACTTCTCATACAAAATGCAGACCACATATCCACAGGACACAGCCCCTTCCTTATCACCTATGGGTACCACCTGCAATTTCACCCACACCCACCTACATCCTCCCCCAACCCATCTGCCTCAGACCTAGTACAACACATCTAAGAGGAGGTGAAGGGATACCTTGAAAAGGTAAAGGAGGATTACAAAAAGTGCATGGACAAGTGTAGTCAACAGGGCCTACCTACTCCGTAGGACAGAAAATATGGCTTTCTACAGAACACCTCCCCATGGCAAACCCTCTCAGAAACTAGACTACTGGTTACTTGTGCTGTACTAGATTCGATGGCATATCAACCCAGTCACCATCAAGCTCCAGCTCCCTTGATCTCTTAGAGCCCACCATGTATTCTATTTCTCACTTCTACAACCATATAGCAAGAACATGTTTCTGCATGGAGCGCAATCACTGCCCCCCACCAGTGCAAATACAGGGTCAAGAGGAATACATTATTCATAAAGTCCTGGACTTTAAGATGAAGTGGGGCAAATTATGATACCTGATTAACTGGGAAGGTTATGACCCAGATGAAAGAACTTGGGAGCCAGCTGTAAACATTCACGCTCCTGCCTTGGTTCGGGTCTTCCATAGAAGCCACACTGAGAAACCTTGACCCACATGGCCCAGAGGGTGCCCCTAGGGGAATGGGGGATATCATGACCCTGAGGTCTCAAACCCAAGCCTTTAAGGATCAGCCACACTCCAACACTCTACTTGGCAGCCTGCTGACAATAGTTGATCTGGGACACATAAAGCCCAGCCCCAGTGTAAGATTCTGTTCTGAGGTTCAATTGGAGTCTCAGGGTGGCTGATTGGCCCACTGGCCCTACCAAAGCTTACAGCATGAACAGGAAACTGTCCAGACAACTGGGCTCCAACATCCCCTACACCGTGTATCATGTGCTCTCTGCTCGCCTGGGTTGATTTCCTGGCATCTGGCTTGTGGTTCCTGACTTCCAGTTTGGCACCTGCCTTGGACTCCCTGGTGTCCTGACTCTGGTTCCTGATTCATGGTTCTGATCTCCAGTTTGTCTTAAGCTTCTGACCTCCCAATATCCCGACTCTTGACTCCTGTCTTGTGACTCTGGCTCCGACTGCTAGGTATGACTGCCCATAACCTGGCTATGACAAATGTATAAATCTAGAAACAAAGAATGTAAGCCTTACTTACAGGATGGAGGACTCTATCCTGGGAAGCAGTGACTCTGAAAAAGATTTGGGGGCCATGGTGGATAATCAACTGAACATGAGATCCCAGAATGACTCCGTGGCTAAAAGAGCTAATCTGATCCTGAGATGCATAAATAGGGGAATCTTGAGTAGGAGTAGAAATATCATTTTACCTCTATATTTGGCATTGCTGCCACCACTGCTGGAATACTGTATCCAGTTCTGATGCCCACAATTCAAAAAGGATGTTGATAACTAGGAGAGGGTTTAGAGAAGAGCCATGAGAATGATTAAAGAATTGGAAACCATGCCTTATAGTGATACACTCAAGGAGCTCAACATTATTAGCTATTTAGCTTAACAAAGAGAAGGTTAAGGGGTGACTTGATTAGAGTCTACAAGTACCTATGTGTGGAACAAATATTTAATAATGGGCTCTTCAATCTAGCAAAGAAAAGTGTAACCTGATCCATTGGCTGGAAACTGAAGCTAGACAAATTCAGACTGAAAAGAAGGTGTAAATTTTTAACAGTGAGAGTAATTAACTATTGGAACAATTCACCAAGGGTTGTGATAGATTCTCCATCACTGGCAATTTTAAAATTAAGAGTGGATGCTTTCTAAAAGATCTGCTCTAGGAATTATTTGGGGGACGTTCTAGGGTCTGTGCTATATAGGGTGTCAGACTAGATGACCGTAATGGCCTTGGAGTCTATGCAAATTCTGAGCTGAAGTTCCATCTTGTTCAGCTTGTGGGCCAAGCTATTGCAGTGCAAATGAAATGTGAAAGATCAGAGTCTGTTCTAAGAACTTTACAACAACTAGACCTTGGACCAAATCAAAACCCTGTGTAATGCCAATAAGTCAGTGGAGTTCCACCAAGCCTGAATTTAGTCTTTTGTGTTGGGTTTAAAAATGTTTGTGTGGTGTTATAATGAAACAAGCATACAGGAATTTGCATAGCAAGTTCACGTCATGAAATAATAACACCATGAAACTAACACAATATGGAACGTGATATAATTATCCAGTCTACACAGTTGGGCTCTCATCCTGCAAATGTATATGCACTTGAGTAACTTTGCAGGATTAGGTCCTAGTAAACTTTTGGCACTTGTGATTTGCACAGCAATTTGCTCACATACTACTTCAACTGGTCTACCTGTGTGTGTGGGCACGTAAGTGTGTGGCAGACTTCGACCCACAATTTCTCAGCATTGTGTAAACCAGTGGTGTCAGCTTTATATAGTCATTTACATAATTGACAAATTACTTAGTATTGTAAGGATGCTTATGAAGAAATTAAATACAAATGGTTTGACTTGCTCAATATAAGACCCAGTACTGCACAACCTTACTCATGGGAGTGATCCTTATTCATATTACTAGTTTTAATGAAGTTAATTGCATGACTCATGTGAATAAAGACTAGTCATATAAATAAGGGATTACTGAATTGGTCCCTAAATTACAGGCCATAATAATGGCCTCACAAACCCCATTAACAGAGTGACTCGTGATATGAAATACCCCATTGAAACGGATGTGGTTTTTACGTGCCATTCACATAATATTTAGCTTTAGACAACCACAGTGTTGAAAACTCTATGGAAAAGTAATGGAGGTGCACAGACATGGGGAGGCATATCCATTTTGGAAAATGACTGTAAATAAGTTTCCTAATTCTCTTTTCCTGTAAATTACAGAGGTGACAGTTATGGCACAGGGGACTAAATGGATGAGTTTAATAAGACTGGGAGCACATTTTTAAACTGTAGAGAAAAGCTAATATATTTTTCATGTGCTGAGTAAACAGTAAGGGGAAAAGAGTAACTTGCTCAGTGTGATTTCACTGGAGGAAGGAAGACCATGAGAAGGGATATTTTTATTTAACTTCTAAATATATGTGCATATATAGGACTCCTTACAGGCTGCATTTCAAACACTAATAGTGGCATGTGTGCAATTGTCATATACATAAACTATGGAATGGTGCACTTTGGAGAGGATAAGAATATAACTTTCGCATTTTCAATCGCTGCAACTCCACCTTTTATGTAATAAAAATCCACATTGAAAAAAATGTTAACTAATCAGAACTTAGTGCCAAGGTGTAGAAAGTAGAAGCACCAACTCCAAGCTTGGAAGGCCTAGGTTCAAAGCCCACACTAGGATGTTGGAACTTACCCTGTGCAAATGCTTTTGTGAAGTGCTGTTCTTCAGGATAGAGAAGTGAGTTATGTCCCTTCTGTCTATCTCCATTCAAGGCATCTGCTAATGTTCCTAGGACACAATTCAAAAAAGTGTGGTAGATCCTGGAAGCCTTTTGTTATCAGCAATCCTTGCCTCTGTAAAATCATGCCTTAGGCTGTGCATGAACTAACACCACACATTTTACTGCTATCACATTTGTCTAACACTATGAAGAGGAAATGTGGTCTGGTGCATAGACCAGGCAAGTGAGAGAACCAGGGTTTTCTTTCTGGGGGTGTAGGACTAACAAGAGTAAAACCTAGAGCATGTCAGGAAAGAAAGCAAACCTGACTCAGTGTGTGCAGTTGGTCATTAGAGTTTCAAGGGACTAAAATCCAGAAAAAACACAGGATGTGGTAGTAATGGGGGACATTAACTACCCAGACATCTGATGGAAAAGTAATACAGCAAAACACAAAGTCTCCAAAAAGTTCTTGGAATGTATCAGGGACATCTTTTTTGTTCCAGAAAATGAAGGAAGTCACCAGGACAGGTATTTTAGACTTAATTCTGACCTGCAGAGAGGAATTGGTAGTGAATCTGAAGGTGAAAGGCAATTTGGGTAACAGTGATCATGATATGATAGATTTCATGATTCCGAGGAAAGGAAGAAGTGAGAGCAGCAGAATAAGGATAATGGACTTCAAAAAAGATGACTTTAACAAACTCAGAGAATTTGTAGGTATGTCCCATGGGAAGGACATCTAAGGGCAAAAGGAATTCAGGAGACTTAGCAGTTCCTCAAGGAGACACTATTAAAGACACAACTGCAAACTATTTTGATGCAAAGGAAAGATAGGAAGAATAGTAAGAGGCCAATATGGCTCCATCAGGAGCTCTTTAATTACCTGAAAACCATAAAGGAATCCTACAAAAAGTAGAAACATGGTCAAATTGATAAGGAGTGCAAAATAACAGCTGAAGTATGTAGAGACTAAATCAGAAAGGGTAAGACACAAAACGATTTATGCCTGGCAAGTGACATAAAAGGCAATAAAAGGCCATTAAATACATTAGGAGCAAGAGAAAGGTGAAGGAAAGTGTAGGTCCTCTATTTAACTGGGAAGGTGAGCTAATAACTGGTGACATCAAGAAAGCTGAGGTGCTTACTGCCTATTTTGCATCAGTCTTCGCTAAAAAGGTTGATTATGACCAGATGCTCAACGCAATTAATATGGACAACCAGGGAAAAGGAATGCAAGCCAAAATAGGGAAATAACAGGTTAAAGAATATTTAGATAAGTTAGATGTATTCAGCTCAGCAGGTCCTGGTGAAATTCATCCTAGGGCACTTAATGAACCGGGTGAAGCAATCTTGAAGCAGTTAGCAATTTTCTTTCAGAACTCCTGGAGGACAGGAGAGGTCTCAGAAGACTGGAGAAGGGCAAACATAGTACCTACCTTTAAAAATGGGAATAAGGAGGAACATAAATTCAATACCAGCAAATTATTAACCAGTCAATGTGTAAGCACCTGGAAGACAATAGGGTTATAAGGAATAGTCAGCATGGACTTCTCAAGAACAAATCATGCCACACCAACTTAATTTCCTTCTTTGATAGGATTATTGACCTAGTGGATTGGGGGGGGGGGGAGGAGAAGCAGTATATATGATATAACTTGATTTTAGTAAGGCTTTTGACAGAGTTCTGCATGACATTCTCATAAGCAAACTAGAGAAATGTGGTCTAGATGAAATTACTATAAGGTGGGTGCACAGCTGGTCGAAAGATCATACTCAAAGAGTAGTTATCAATGGTTTGGTCTCAAATTGGGAGGGTGTACCTTGCGTGATCCCGCAGCGTCAGTCTTGTGTCTGTTACTATTCTATATTTTCATTAATGACTTAGATAATGGAGTAGTGAGTACCCCTATAAAATTTACAGATGACACCAAGCTGGGAGGCGTTGCAAGCACTTTGGAGGGCAGGTTTGAAATTCAAAATAACCTTGACAAATTGGAGAATTGGTCTGAATTCAACAAGATGAAATTCAAAAAAGACAAGTGCAAAGCACTTCACTTAGGAAGGAAAAATCAAATGGACAACTACAAAATGGGGAATAACTGGCTAGGTGGTAGTACTGCTGACAAGGGACTGGGGGTTTTAGTGGACCACAAACTGAACATGAGTCATCAATGTGATGCAGCTGCCAAAAAGGCTAATACGATTCTGGGGTGTATTAACAAGATTATTATATATAAGCCACAGTAGATAATTGTCACGCTCTGCTCAGCACTGGTGAGGCCCCAACGAGAGTACTATGTCCAATTGTGGGCACCACAATTTAGGAAAGATGTGGACAAATTGGAAAAAATCCAGAGGAGAACAACAAAAATGATAACAGGCTTAGAAAACCTGACCTATGATGAAAGGTTGAAAAAATCTGGGCATAATTAATCTTGAGAAAAAAAGACTGAAGGGTGGCCTGGTAATAGCCTTCCAATATATTAAGGGCTGTTATAAAGAGGATGGTAATCAATTGTTCTCCATGTACACTGAAGGTAGGACAAGATGTAATGGACTTAATCTGCAGCAAGGGAGATTTAGGTAAGATTTTAAGAAAAACTTTCTAACTATAATGTTAGTCTGGAATAGACTTCCAAGGGAGGTTGTGGAGCCCCCATTATAGAAACTTTTGAAAACAAATTGGACAAACACCTACATAAGAATGGCCATAGTGGGTCAGACCAAAGGTCCATCGAGCCCAGTATCCTGTCTTCCAACAGTGGCCAATGCCAGGTGCCCCAGAGGGAATGAACAGAACAGGTCATCATCAAGTGTCAGGGATGGTCTAGGTTTACGTGGTCCTGTCATAGCAAAGGGGGCTGGAGTTGATGACTTCTCAAGGTCCCTTGCAGCCCTACATTTCTATGACTCTAATGCTGCCACAGATGTCAGCTATGCTCCGTGTAGTTTAATGTAGGGTGCAGTAACTCTTCCTGCCACCAGGGTAGATGTGAGGTTGCCAAGGGCGAGGCTAATGAGGGTAACAGTATCACATCATGTGGTGTACCTCATCCAATGCACTAAATGCCCCAATAAGAACTATGCGGGTGAAATGAGACAACCACTATGCTCTCGAATGAATTTTACACAGAAAAATGATAAAAGGCAAAACCACCCTACCACCTGTGGGTGAACACTTTCCACAAAGGGTCACTCTATATCTAACCTCTCAGTCCTCATCCTTAAAGGAAACCTGCATAACACCTTAAAAAGACAAGCCTGGGAGCTTAAATTCATAATTTTGCTAGACACTGCCATTTATGGCTTATTACAACAATCTAAAACCTACTAACAATTCCCATGCCCAGCCCTAGAAGTTCCCCCCCCGCCCCCCCTCCCCAGTGACTGGAGAGGTGTTAACTGAGCACTTCACCTTGAATGGTCTCTTCAAATGTGTTAACTACTTATTCTAAACAATCTTTTCCACCTTGTATTTAGCTGTGACACTCTGGGTATATCTACACTGCAACTAGACACCCACAGCTGGCCTGTGCCAGCTGACTTGGGTTAGTGGGGCTCGGGCTAAGAGGCTCTTTAATTGTGGTGTAGATGTTTGCGTTTGGGCTGCAGTCCGAGTCTAGGACCTTCCCGCCTTGCAGGACCTGAAGAAGAGCTCTGTGTGGCTTGAAAACTTGTCTCTCTCACCAACAGAATTGGTCCAGTAAAAGATATTACCTCACCCATCTTGTCTCTGTGAGAACCAGTCAGTTACATTGCTGAATGAGAGCATGTGTAAGAGATAGTACAGGGAGACTGCAGGGCAGAGTTAGAGTGGAAGGAGAGTGGAAGGAGAAGGGATGGTAGAAACAAAAATCCAGCTTTTTCCCTCCCTGCCCTTTACTATAAAGCATCCCAATTGTTCTTTCTGAAAGGAATAGGAGGTGGAGGGCATCCTGGTTTCTTCCCTCCATATTCCCCACCAAAATACTCACCTCTGCTCCCACCCTCTTCAACTACGGTGTCCCAGTCCTTCATATTAAAATCCAGTTAACCTGGGTAGGAAATGTGAAGGGGTGAGGAGAGCAGCTGATTACCTGCAAACCCCAGCAGTTTGGACACCTGCTGCCACTGTTATTCAGACACATCAGGATCAGATAAGATGAACAAGGATGTCATTTTGACCATCACTTTAAATTCTTGGAGTCTTCATATATTTAATCATGTTTATTTGTAAGATACATTTTTCTATTTCTATACTAGCACTGATTTCAAAGTGCCTCTCCCTGCCTGTCATAATGAGGCTCTCTTCTCTGCATGCTAGTGAATATTTTTTTCATAACCCTGAAATTGATACACTGCAGACTATGGAATCCAGCCTCCATCTTCTCTGCGTTTACCCTCCAACCAAGATCAATAATCCTATCAATTCTCTTTCCTTCACAATCTGGCAAACTTCCTTTTTGTTGCTGTGAGCCAATTTCCAGATCTCCTTGACGGATTTTCAAATCACCTGACCATCTGTTTCAAATTTAAGCATCCCAAAGTGCACAAAGTCTAAATAGATAAGGCATGTCTTAAATTATGTACAGAGTAATCCTTTATAATATATATTTTACTGTTCCATCTGTAGGGCTATAGTTGACTTTAAGACACATAACTGCATTAGTATCTGAGAGAAAAATTCAGTGTTGAGATAATATAGCTGAAGATAACTCACAAATGAATGCATAAAGCAGACTGGCAGAGATGAAGTCCAGGGGGACTCACTAATAATGCTTCACACAGAATTGTTGAGATTGTCATCCTGTGATATTCCAGCTAGAATTATGTCACAAAGTGATTGACAAGTAATGAGATGATTCTGTGCTCCACAAAGTAGTTGGAGAGTTGAAAAAAGTAGGACTAAAACATTGTGGTAGTTTACTCCATGCATGGGAGCAGTTCCTTTCCCTACATGAATCTGGTGAACTGGAAGCTTTAGGGGGTTAGGAGTGAGCTCTGGATCCTTGAGTCAGAGTCCTGGAGAGGTTTTCAGTAACCAAAAGTCATTGTCCCCTGATGACTATTGAACATTTTCTATGCAGGGAATTTGTAGGATCATTGTAGGATCTTTCCATTTCCTAGCGGACAGGTATCAACAGTGAAAAACTCATCAACACAACAGGCACTTTTGCTGGCAGTCTCTACTTTGGCCAATTCAGAACTCTACTCAATGAGCCACAGAAACTGAACTATATTCTTCTTCCTAGAAAGGACCTCTACTCCCAGAAGAAGGGAATTTTGCCCGGCTGCCTGGGTAGAACCACTTCTGTGGATAGAGTGAGAACTCTAGTCTCCAAGGCAGGGAACCTGGTACCTTGCACAAAACCTAAAATGTACTTTATACAGTTAATAAAGGATATTAAACATGTCTGAGGCTATTTGACGTGTCCCTTGGTGATGTAGCAGAGAAACCTACTGAGGACTCAACCTGAAGCAACAAGATTTTATTGCCTTGTAATCAGGCTGAGCTTTGCTGTGCTCTGTAGTCTGTGGGCAGGACTGATGGATAAGTGTTGCCCTTTGGGATCCACGGGGACAATAAGTGCCCTGGCGGAGAGAGACGCTTCTATTAACACTGCTAACTAAACACAGCAGGACAAAGTACCAATTCAACTCATCTAAAAGACCCAAATGGTGCTTTAAAGAAGGAGATGGGGGAGAGCCAAACATGGTCCCTACAGTCCCTTAGAATAATTAGATCCTATAATAGGACTTAGTCAGAACCCCCAAACCTTCTAATGCAGCCTTCCCTGCAGTCTCTCCCTATAACTATCCTGCCCCCTTCCCCATGCTCCCATGAGCCAGCCCAACTCCTCACAGCTTCTTTCTTCTTCCCTTTACATTTCCTTGATCACACTGCTGGGATCAGCGTCTCTCGCAAGCTGTCTACTAGGACCAATGTACTACTTAGCACCAATTTTGTAGTGGCCTGTGTATCATAGATTCACAAGACACACAAATTTAATGAAGGACATCAAGATAGAGTAAAATGTTTCTGGAGGTAACTGTTGTTCTCAGTTCTACTGATCCCATTGTTAGGAGGAAACAGGCCTTAAAAGCTCTAACCTGTGGCTATACTTCCTCCTAGGAAGAGGAGGAGGGGCTTGGTCTTTAATCCCATAGAGCTGTATGGATAGAGGGCCTACAGTCAGAGATGGAAGGCACAGAGGCACTATCCTGATAATGTTGTAGTCCACCACAAACCTCCCACAGATTTCAACAGGACCTTAGTGCCTGAGTGAGTGAGGTAACTGTATGGATGACCTTCAAAAGTGCCAATACACGTTGGACCAGCATTGAGAAATGTGCATACTTATTTAAACCAAACGGAATCACCCACATCCGCTGTCTATAGCCCCTTTTCTTTCATTTTTAAGCTTCATGTGACCCACTTTAAGAGTCTGACCCTGAACCCTTTATTTAGGACAAAACTCCCCATGAAGTCAGTGAAATGTTTGGCTTGAATAATGAGGACACATTAGTAGGAAGCAATAATCTTCCAAGCATTCAGCCTACTAACCTCTGTTTAGTTAGACTATGCGATATATTTTACTTCTCCACCTTCCTAGTTATTTGACATACAGACTAGCAGGGATGTGGCAAGCAGGGTCACATCAATGGTGCATAAATGCACAATTAAAACATTAAGATGTTCCCCTTGAAGTCATAGCTTGTTTTGTTTTCTATTAAAATTCCTTTACACAGAATTGCATTTCCTGGTGCTTTTCTTGTGTTGATAATTACTGTCAGCTATCAAGACTTCCCACTGGTTCATGGATGGAGGATCATCTCAAATATTCCCTGCATGAGTAGCAATTGGCAACTGCAGGATTGGTTATTATATATTCACCTTACAGTAGTACCCAGAGCTCCACCCAGGATCTGGAGCTCCCTGGGCTAAGATACTGTATATGCACAGCCCCTGGCCCTACAAGCTTACAGTCTAAGGCTCTGATCCTTCAAGCTGTTCTGTGTGGGTGGACCCGTGCCTGCATAGATCAGGGCCTACAACAAGTGACACAGAAACAGTGAGGCGAGATGGATACAGATCAAATATTCATTACTCTAAATAGATAACGTTCATATCTAGTAACCCCACCTAGCTCTCCTTTATATGCCTCATGGCATCTGTGGGTTTTGAAGGAAGGGAAAGTGTAGTGGCCCTACAGATGAATTCAGGGAGATGCTCCATGTAAGGGGCAGCATAGAAGAAGGTATCCTGTGATACTGTCAGCAAATTTCAGAGTAGCAGCCGTGTTAGTCTGTATTTGCAAAAAGAAAAGGAGGACTTGTGGCACCTTAGAGGCTAACAAATTTATTTGAGCATAAGCTTTCGTGAGCATCCGATGAAGTGAGCTGTAGCTCACGAAAGCTTATGCTCAAA
Source organism: Caretta caretta (assembly GCF_965140235.1). NCBI lineage: Eukaryota > Metazoa > Chordata > Testudines > Cheloniidae > Caretta > Caretta caretta. The sequence goes on along the minus strand of NC_134207.1, from coordinate 14,621,873 downwards.
TAAATTGGTTAGTCTCTAAGGTGCCACAAGTACTCCTTTTCTTTTTGTCAGTAAGTTATGAAGACTGACTTAAGCAGCTAAAGTCTCAGACAGACAGAGGTGGGAAGCCAGAGTGGGAGTGGGCTTGTTCCGTGTGAGGTTGAAGCATCAACTCCCATCCCTACCTTGCTTGGGTGCAGTCCAAATCGATCAGACGTCCCAGATACGTTTAGAATCACAGAATCATAGAATCATAGAATATCAGGGTTGGAAGGGACCTCAGGAGGTCATTTAGTCCAACCCCCTGCTCAAAGCAGGACCAATCCCCAATTAAATCATCCCAGCCAGGGCTTTGTCAAGCCTGACCTTAAAAACTTCTAAGGAAGGAGATTCTACCACCTCCCTAGGTAATGCTTTGCTTTGCCTGAGGATTCCATGTCATGCTGTGAGGTTCTGAGATGGAGTAAAATCTTCAGGACATCAACTTTTTCTTATCTCCTCTGCTCTAGCCATTTGAAGGTCTAGTTCAAACAAGATTTTTTCGGGCCAGTCCTATGGCTTGTGTTATGCAGGATATCGGACTAGATAATCACAGTGGTCCTTTCTGGCCTCAGAATCAATGACTCTGTGATCCAAAACCCAATAAAGTCATAGGCTTTGGACCAGGTCCATGTACAATACTCCCTCATTCAGATGTTAAATGCCTTCAGAGCAGCAACCACCTGTTTAGGAAGGCACCTCCTGAGGAATTTACCAGTGGCACTGTTGGAATTAACATTTGCATGTCGTTAGAGGCATTTTTGCTTTGAAGGCAAAGTTACAATTTGTGAGGGGGAAATTATTCAATAAAAATAACTTCATCCCAGGTTTTTGTTTAAGTGCAGTTGCTCACCAGTTTGTACTAGATTCTCCTTATTGGATTAGTTGGCCAGGCTGTTTTACAGAACTCATCACGTTAAATTTGCCTCCGTGACTCCAAAAAGGCTTCAATGTATAGTAAATTGAATGGGTGAAATCCAGACCCCACTGAAACTCATTGATATTTATGTCAAAACTCCCATAGACTTCAATGGGGCTGGACTTTCACTTAATAGATTACAAATGTAAAGTTTGTTTGAATCTGCAGTTTGTAAAACCGAACAAGCTGCCTCTCTGATGTGTGAAGGTTGTTGGGTTGTTTGTTTGTTTAGATGATGACTGCCATTTTTCAAACAAAGCTAGAGATGTATAGTAATTTCATTATAGCATGTGATGAGCAACACTGCAGTTATGCTTGAAAAGGATTTTTAATTATAAGTCCCTATTTTAAAACACTGTTACTATGTGTGGGGGCGGAGAGGGGGCTATCCTTTGGGGTTGGGGGTTCTCATGCTTGTTCATTTTTCTCTCTTTGGAAAGTTTAACAGCCTTTAGCTGTTTAAACATTATTTGACCACACAAACAGATGTCTTTCAAGACTGGATGTATTTCTAGAAGTTGGGCTGCAGTTCAACCACAAGCTGTTGAGCTCCATGCAGGCATTGCTGGGTGAGGGAAATTCTGTGGTCTGTGTTATGCAGGAGGTCAGATTAGAGGATCATAAAAGGTCCTTCTGACCTTGAATTTCCTCAATCTGGCCTTGAACTCCATCACTAGTCCATCACTCTGGCCTTGTCCACAAGCTAAGACATTTTATCAGATGCTTTTTGCACTCAGATGGCTTCTTGATAAAACTTCAAGCATGGCATGGACATAGGCCAAAATTTAGGTGCTGAAAGTAAGGCACTTAGCATAAATCTCTATTTGGAAATAAGTAGCTTGATTTTCAGAGGGGCTGAGCATCCACGGGTTCCACTGATTTTCTTTCTTTTGCTTAGATGCAGTGAGAGCGAAGTGTGGTCAGCCTCCTATTTATGTATCCAAGGTTGGTTTTTTTGTGTCTAACTTAAAGCAACAACATTTTAAAATGTTGGTTGATTGCAGTCCTCAAGCTGGAGAAGCACCTTTGGCATGTGTGAAGAAATTTACTTTAGAAATAATGTTATAAGAGTTCAAGAATTACAGGCTTTGCCAATAATATACTGTACGTAGACCATATTCTATTTCCTACTACAACAGCCAGATTCTCAGCTGGTGCAAATTGGCTTAGCTACCCATTCTTATCTGCAATAAATAGTAAAATTGGTTTTAAAATGTCAATTATTTTTCATGGGAAAATTTAAAAAACAACAGTTTTGAATTTTCCAGTGAAAATTCTCTTGCTAACAATTTTTCTGTCTTTTATTTTTGAAAATTCTTTTTTTTTTGGTCAAATATTTTGGCAACTGAAAATTTTTAGCCAAAAAATTTATTTCTATTTTCATTAAAAACAATATTTTGACCAAGGTGAAAGTTTTAAACTAGCATTTGGTCAAAAAGCCATTTCTTATTCAAAAGTTTGCATGAAAAAAAAAAACAGGATCCTGTTTTCCTCTGCACTTTAAACAATGTACCGAGGTGCTGGTCTCATGACACACCCATTCTTCTAAATCCTGGCACTTCCCTACGTAGCACTGTGCCAGAGTGTAGGCTGCTAACAGTGAGCTTGCACTCTGATCACTTTCACACCAATTAGTTCACCCAGATAAGTCTGACTGGGGTAATGGAAATTAACTATCTCATCAGGTGCATGGGAAGGGGGCTGGGTGAGCTAAAAGTCAATTAGCTCATCAGCTCAAGACTAATAAGAAGGGCACAGGAAGAAAGCGAAGAAAGATGGAGGAACAGGGCTAGCCAAGCCCTGTCTCACAGACCTCTCAGAGAAGGGAGACCTCTGTTCCTTTCAGGCCCTGGGGACTGGACAGCACTGTAAAAGTGTTGGTGGAGGGAACATAAACAGCACGGTGTGTCATCGGAGAGGGTTTCTGTGGGGCAAATCGGCAGGAGCGGAGCCCACACCCTGTTACAAGCAACTTCCTGAAACTAACCATAAAGCACTTCATACGTAGTCGTGAATTACAGCAATCAGTTGGGCTGCTGATGTAGAGGATGTATGATTTGGCCCGTGAAACATTACCGACTGCACTTCAAAGACGTGTTGTCAATAAATATCCTGCCCACTTTAGCAACAGGGAAACAAATGTAGAAAAAGTTAAATCATTTACTATAGACTTGCACTGTGACCTTGGCCAAGTCTACACTGCAAACCCAGGGGGTGATGGCAGCGGGGGTAGACATACCTGAGCTGGCTAGCTAGGGGTCCAGGGCAGTGAAACCGCAGCAGCACAGGCTAGCCACCTGAGGAGTTACCCAGGGTTCCAGGCAGGCTTGTGCAGCCCACACTGAAGCCTGTGCGGCTGTAGCTTCACTACTACCAATACCCAAGACAGCTGGGGTATGTCTACACCAGCTGCAGTCACACCCTGTGACTGCAATGCAGAGGTGCCCTTTGGCACAGCTGAGACTGGAACCTAGTTCCTCAGTCCCATCCTGGCCTTGAATTACTATACCTTTTGAGTCTGCCTTTGTTTCCAACAAACTCCTGCAGCGTGTGGTCCCATATGCATCTGAATCTCACATTTCATATTCAGAGGAAGGTTTATTTTTAATGCCGATAACGAGATATTAATTTGTCACAGGGGATTGACAGTGAGCAGCATAAAACAACTGCCAGCATCCACAGCCAAAGTGCTGATAGTGAAATGAAAGGATTAAGAAGTGGGAGGGAAATAAGAGAAGCAGCAGCACATGCCTGTGTGAAGAAAGTGTGGGCAAGGAGCGCTGTCTTGGAAGGTCTCCAGTTCTGCTTGTAGACAAGGGAAGCTTAGCACATCGTTTACTTTGCTGGGAAGGTTTTGTTTTTAATGAATATCATGCTCTTGAACAGTGCCAACTGACAGCCCTTAAAATAAAAGCTTCCTCTTGAAAGTTCAGGAACAGAGAGAGGCAACAATACAAGCTTCCTCACACAGCCCGATTAATAAGTCTCATCCCTGACCAGGTAAGCTGAGAGTGTCAGCAAGGAAATCAATTAGAGCCACTTGTCTTATGGCTGGGGACACCAATCATCTGGGAACTAGACTGTAACCATCAACTCATTTCACAGAGGCCATGAGGCATTCTCCCAGATGGTAACAACTTTTGGTCATCGTTACCTTTGCTGGATTTGAACTATCATCTTACAGCATCTTTCTTACGGTAGTAAGATAGGAAGTCAATTTCTTAACTGATTACCCATACCACCTTTCTTAGGGCTCTTTTAATTTTGATTGCTTCGCTAAAGAAAAAGGACTCAGGAGTTGAATTCAGTTTTTTACAGTTGATTAAATATTCTTAATATTAGCCACTAATGGTATAGGACAAAAAAGACAACAATAATATTGGGCTATGGTTTGGTTAAAATAAATGAACAACTGATGAAAATACCCATTTAGATTTTCAGAACCAAATCATACAACTACAATGGGAAATAATATTTATGCTCAACTACTATCTTGGGAATGTGACTTTGTTTAGATTTTTGACCAAGGACAGATCAACTCTAGAAGTGCTACATCGGCACAGCTGCATTGGCACACCTGGTTAAGATGCTCCGTGATGACGGGAGAGCGCTCTCCCAGTGGCATAATTACTCCACCTCTGCGAGAGGCAGAAGCTACATCGGCGGGAAAATGTCTCCCACCGACATAGAGCTGATGTGGACAGCATTGAGGTTGCTGTAACTTGCATCACCCAGGCGTGTCTTTTTCACACCCCTCAGTGACACAAGTTAGATTGACTTAAGCAGTGGGGAGACCTGCCCTGAGAGTCCCTCACAATAGAGCCTCGCTTGTGCCAATTGGTTATCAACTCCAATCTTGCTAACACAATAGAGGAAAAACAATCCAAAGCCAACGTTAAAGTATAAGACAACTTGGTCAACTACTTACATACTGTAGTGGTGCAGGCGGCCCACTCCAGTAGGGGTGGGGCAGAAGCAGCCAGGGTGGCTGTGGAAGCCTGCAGCTAATTAGGGCGAGGCTTGTTAGGAACCAGACAGGAGTCAGCTGCTGGGGCAGCCCAGATCTAAGGAGCTGCCCAGGAGAGCAGAGGGGAGTCTCTCCCTGACAAGCAAGGGAGGAGAACTGGCTCCCAGGGATAGCACCTTAGATAGAGCAGCGCTGGGCAGGCTCAGGGGAGCGGAGGGAAAGCTCCAACCTGATACCTGCCAGGCTAAGATCCCTGAAAGAAAGGGCCGAGAAGATGCAAGGGCCAAAGGGAAGTGGCCCAGGGAGCGCGAGCAGTAGAGGGGAGAGAAGGAGGGCAGGACATGGACAGAGTAGTGGGTAGGCCTGGGTCCCCTCCTCTACCCTTACACTGCACCTGGCCGTGGAGGAGCATGGCCCGATACAGACTGTGGCTTGCCCCTAAGGCAAGGGGCTAGCCTTTGGGGCTGCAGTTGGCCACAAGGGCAGGTGCAGACTGAGGACTGCAGATACCCTTGGAAGGAGAGAGACCCAAGTGGGGCACGGCCGGAGGGCTGTGTCCAGAAGAGTACACCGCAAGCCAGGGAGCAACATGGGTCCCAGACAGCACAGCAGAGCAGGCAACGGGAGGGACACCACCCGCAGAGGGCGCTCCATGGATAGGACAGAGCTAATCCAGCAGGAGGCACCATGGTGGTGAGTCGGCTCTCCATTACACATACCAATTCACCAATGTCTCCATCCCAAAAGATCTATAATTGTCAATCCTTGTTACATCATTCCCAATGAATGCTATTAGCCCCAGGATCTGACTAACACTCTGACCTATCTAACATAAACTACACTTGTGACAGACTGTATAGACTGAGTACAGTTCAAAATGCTTACATACTTTGTCTCATTTTATGCCTGTGTGCACCTAGAAGTTGAAAGGCAGTATGAAATCATTAACTATGGCAGAAACACGTACAGTGTTCTACAGTCTTAATTAATTACAGTAACTTGTTCAGTTTTAAAGCTACTTTACAACAATCTTGATTGGAACCTGTTACAAAACAAAGTCACACACACTAACTCTGTGACAGTCTTTAAAGCCCATACACAAGCATGTATGCTTCCTTACTAATTAGGTACCTGTTTTAGGAAGCGATCAACTGACTGATTCAGGATTGTCACCCAAGAGAAGGTCTGTGTGTTACTTCTCACCAGATCCTTGCTCAGCTGTCAGTTTTCAATGCAGTTACTGTTCACAGCAGGAGCTGATGCTGCAAACAGAGACAGAGCAAAGAACAGACATGATTACAGTCTTTTCCTGGTGTGCTAGTCGGCAACCTGAATTTCTGGAAAATAGAGAGAGACAGATACTTTATGTCACCAGAAGGACTCCCAGGTGGCTGCCCCAGGACTTCAGTCTTCTCCCTTCCAGGTGTCTTCAACTTTCAGGAAGTGATGTACTGAAGGAGACAGGCCGTTTTATCCTATTTCTGTTGGATAGTCCAACTTGGTTCCTCTTAAAATATAGGAATGTAAGAATGGCCATACTGGGTCTGACCAATGGTCCATGTAGCCTACCTCGTATTCTGTCTTCCAACAGTGGCCAATGCCAGGTGCTTCAAAGAGAATGAACAAAACAGGGCAATTGCTGAGTAAGCCATCTCCTGTCATCCAGTTCCAGCAGCTGGCAGTCAGAGGCTTAGGGACACACTGAACATGGGGTTGCATCCCTGACCATCTTGGCTAATAGCCATTGATGGACTTATTCTCCATGAATTTATCTAATTCTTTTTTGAATCATGTTATACCTTTAGCCATCACAACATCCCCTGGCAACAAGTTCCAAAGGTTGACTGTAAATTGTGTGAAGAAGTACTTCCTTTTGTTTGTTTTAAACTTGCTGCCTATTAATTTCACTGAGTGACCCCTCATCTTCTTGGAGATGCTGGTGTGCATCAGTCAGATACTACTTATATGCCTACCGAAGATTCAAAATGTCCAACCAAAATGAGAGTTATCCTCACTATCCAACCAGGGAATGAGACATCAGCTTTTGAATTCTTGAAACTGGAATTTTCCAGTCTTTTCATGAGACACATCTTGAGACACCAGCTTGTATAAAATAAGCTGGCCCATAGCTTTTATACAACCACCTTGGGACATACCTTGAACACCAGATGGTTTGCTCTGGGCAGCAACTTACCTCTGCAAGTTACTTTCCATGGGTCAGTTTGAGGTGCAAGCCTTGGCCAACTCTGCAATTGTTTGCTCAAGTTCCAGAGTCACTTCAAGAACTATTGTTCTCCAGCAGGCCAGAACAGCTGTAAAAATCTTCCATTTCTGTTCTTTGTTTTAACAGCAGTGGTGGGACCAGCTGAATCTACATTATTAACCAAACAGTTATATTTCTAATTATTCCACGTTGTGGTCAAATGATGTTATAAATACATTATATACCACTCACAGCCTCAACAGATGGGGAAAAGTGATTGGGCTGGCAGTGAAGGCAGCAGCAAGGGAGGGAGACACTTGATGAGTGACACAGGATAGCTCCTTCCCCCCTTGGCATCTCTGGCACCCATTGGCCAGTTGTGTGTGGGCGGGGTGTGTGTATATGCCAACTGACCAGCATCTCCCAGCTCCAGGGATTTGACCTGGTGCATGGGCCATGTGCTAGGAATGGGAATCTAGCCTGAGAGATGCTGCAGGTCTAGCTGATTGCCCATTTGGTGATCAGGAAGGAATTTTTACTCCCCTAGGGCCAATTGGCTGTGGCCTGGGGAGTTATTCCCCTTCCTCACAGTATCTTCAAGCCACAGTAGGCTAATTAGGAATGTGCTCAGTACCTGACTGAGGTACTGTGGTGGAGCTGTTCATTCACTGCAACTTGCAGCTGGTTTCCAGTGCTGTTAAAATGATACAATGAGGTAGAAGACCTGGGATTTTGCTGATGGGCCCTGGGCTCATGGAACAGGGTCAGACCTTGTGGCCTTCATGGGCCAAAGTCAGGACTTCTGCACCGTCTGTCCCCCTCCCAGAGGTGGCAGTGGTAAGACTCAGAGGAAGCTGAATCCTGGGGGATAGGCTGGTGAGACCCTACCCAAAGTTATGAGTTACAAGCTCTGCATTAGAACCGCTTAAATGCCTGGTATATGAGAGTATGGGTGATGGATGGGTAGCACCCCTGCCCTGTGTTTAAATTAATAAAAGTTGTGGCCTGCTGCTTAAACTTAATCCATGTGACTATCCTTATTTCACCGCAGTGTTCGAATCAATTGGTTTTAGTTCCTTTTATTAACTGTCTCTATCAGGACAGGTGAATTTCACTAACTTGACAGCATAAAGATCTTGATTGTAAATACTAGCCTTACTTCTTTCTCAGTTAAATTAAAAGAAACCAATATGAATGCAACCCCTTTCTTCCCTAACAGGATTGCTCATGAGGTAAACCCGTCACTAAAGTTTACAATATTTCTCCCCAAAGCTCTATCATTTACAATTGACTTCCTTCCTAAACACATTTTAATTTGATTAGAATCCATCAAATTCTCCATTTTACTACTGTGTCTGGCATATCATCTAATATTAGAGTTTGATATTTTTACTTCATGTACTTAGTCACAGACAGGGAAAAAGGGGAAGTTTTATCTTTCTAAAAGGTCTTGATACCTGAGCAATTGTAAAATAGTAACAACACAATATTCAGTTACTACAATATCAACCCCTTAGCATCTTCAGTTACCAAAAGTCCATGTAGGGCTGGAGTCCTAAAGCAGAAAGAAGGTACCTTTCATAGATTCAAAGGCCAGAAGGGATTATTATAATCATCTAGTATGACTTCCTGTGCAACATAGGTCATACAAAGTCCCCCAAATAAGAAATATTATCCAATCTTAATTTAAAAATTGCTTATAAAGAAACACTTCATTATAATACTGTCTGTGGCTCCGTGTGATGAGGTTAACAGACCCCACATTAAACCAGAGAAAGGCATGGGGCAGTACTGTGCGAGGGAGGTCCCACCCCTCAGCAGATGCAGGGCATGCTCCAGGTGAGGGGGGGGCAGTTTGAAAGGGCATTAGCAGCCCAGGGAAAGAGGGGAAGGAGTTATAGGCTTCACCAGGAAGTGAGGCTGACCCCTGGAGCTAGGTGAAGAATGACTACAGTGCTACAGAAGTGTGATCCATATTCCTTCCCCCCCAACACCTCCTTTTTGCAGCTGGGAACCCACAAGAGGCCCCAAGGAACAGGACATTGTTCCCCTGTCAGAGTAAGTTGATTCTACCCAGACTGTGATCACACCCCAAATAGAGATGCCATAGCCCAGTAGGAAGTGATCCAGGGTAGTACAACTTGGGGTGGACCAATGAATGATCCAGACATGTCAGCACCCCTTTAGGGCCCTGGATAAGGACCCAGTGGAGTGGGAAGGCCCAGGTCCCCCTACCCTGCTTCTCTCTCTCCCTTATTGTGACAAAACCCCATGGGGAGAAGAAGGGACACAAAGGAGGGACTGAGCCTGCCATGTACAACCCAGAAGGGCACGCTCGAGGATAAGCAGACTGCAGAGAAGTGTGGAGCCACAGCTTGACCAGTAGGCCAGCTGGTTATTGGACTGACCTGCTACACTCCATTACACACCAAATGCATTCCCTCTGAATAGGCCATTCAGACTGTATGTAGCCTTACTTCTCCCATTCACTAGTTCTCTTTTCTTTCCATCTTCCCGTCAGCGTTGTGATGTCCAGTCACTGAACTCTAAACACCGTGAGGTCGAATTCTGCTTTCATTTACACCTGCACAATGCAGTTGAAAACAAATCGTTTGCAAGGCTGTGTATGAATGAAATTTGGTCTGCCTATAACAACTTTCTCACAGAACAGGGATAGCTCACTGGTTTGAGCATTGGCCTGCTAAACCCAGGGTTGTGAGTTCAATCCTTGAGGGGTCCATTTAGGGATCTGGGGCAAAAATTGGGGATTGGTCCTGCTTTGAGCAGGGGGTTGGACTAGATGACCTCCGGAGGTTGCTTCCAACCCTGAGATTCTATGATTCTATGAACAGTATGGTGCATACGGTAACCTCTGGATTAAGCAGGGCAGATAGTCTGCGTGATGACAGTATTACCAGTAGCAAACCCTGGGCGGGCCTGCGGGTTCCCCAGGCAGTACTCAGACTGAGCACACTACCTGGCAGCTCACTGGAGGAGGGGGCTAGTGGAGTCTAGCTCACCAAGTTGCTTTGCCCACACAGTTCCTGATTGGGGGAGACGTCCAGCCCCACTGATTGGTTGGGACACACTAAGACAAAAGCAAGCACAGAAAATTGTCTAAGCAACTAGGTGATTCACTTTAGACCCTGCCTACCCTCCTGAGCCCTGTCTCCTTGCCTGTTCCTGATTCCTGCCCTCTTATCCTAGATCCTGCTCCACTCCCAGTTCTTGCTTTCCTGCCTTGCTCCTACCCCTGACTCCAGCTCCAGCTTGATCCTTGGCTTAGGGCAGGGGTCAGCAACGGCGGCATGCGTGCCAAAGGTCGCACACGAGCCGATTTTTAATGGCACGCAGCTGCCAGCCAGGGTCCTGGCTGCTGGCCCCACTCAGCCCGCTGCCTGCCTGGGTGAACAGAACCCCCGGCTGGCAGCAGGCTGAGCAGGGCCGGTGGCTAGGACCCCCACTGGAAGGAGCTGGTGGAACCCCAGACCGGCAGTGGGTGAGCATCTGCTGGTCTGGGGTTCTGTCCACCACCCCGCTCAGCCCGCTGATGGTCTGGGGTTCCAGGCGCCGGCCCCTTGCAAACCAGGGTCCCGGCCATCGGCCCCGCTCAGCCTGCTGCCGGCTGGGATACCAGCCACCAGCCCCGCTCACCTCGCTGCTGGTCTAGGGTTCCAGCCGCAGGGCCCCCTGCCAGCTGGGGTCCTGGCTGCCGGCCCGCTCAGCCCGCTGCCAGTCTGGGGTTCCGTCGGGGGGCCCCAGTAAATGTAAAATGTACTACTGGCACGCAAAACTTTAAATTCATGAAGACCTGGCAAGCCACTTCTTAAAGGTTGCCAACTCCTGGCTTAGGGTCTGACTCCGTCTCTCACTCTGACCCCCAGCTCTGGTGTCTGGCTCCTGATTCCCACCACGAGGTCTGACTGCCCACACCCTGGACCTCACACCGCCATCATAAGTAATGCCACCTACAGCTGAGTTATCCTACATTATTAAGGCTGGGATTTTCAAAGTCAACTAAGAAAGTTAGGTACCCAGCTCCCACTGAATTTGCACAGAACTTGGGCACCTAACTCCTTCAGGTTTCAGAGTAACAGCCATGTTAGTCTGTATTCGCAAAAAGAAAAGGAGTACTTGTGGCACCTTAGAGACTAACCAATTTATTTGAGCATAAGCTTTCGTGAGCTGAGCTGTAGCTCACGAAAGCTTACGCTCAAATAACTCCTTTAGGTTCTTTTGAAAATCTCAGTCTACATCTTTACCTCTTCTAACAAAATACAGGTGAAGAAAAAGGTGCAGAGGGACATACAGAAAAGGCAGGTGGTTAGACTTAGGGGGCAGAGTGGAGATATTGATGACTTTACTAATTCATTTGTTAGAGTGTTTAAAAGGGAACTGGGTGACTAATCAATCTATCATCATTGTCGTATGCATCAGCTGAATGCTGCCCTGAGGAAACCTAGCAGGAACCAGCCCTAGCACGAAAGAGCATCCTTGGCTATAGTGAAGCTCAAAGAAAAGGATGGGACCGTCATCGTTTCTGTGGGACCCACAAATCCTAGTCACACCAAAGTCAATGAGAGTCACAACACCTTTATTTGCACCTTCAGTGTGGCTCTGTCTGCCCTTCCATGTCCTCAGGGTCAATATGGTTCCATCCCAGCAGCAGATGTCTGCATTGACTCTGGTTCCCTTCACAGGCATCACTGCATTCCTCCAGGTTAACAGTCCCAGTCCTTTCAGCAGGATCACCCATGGCAGCTGTAGTAGAGAGAGCGAACGCTTGGAGAACTGGGCCTTGTGCAAGATTTGGGGCCTGAACCAGAGTCTGTGAATTAAAGTTAGGCCAGGTATTAAAGTAGAAGCTTACAAGTTTACTGTTTAGTATATGAACTTGGCAGAGTTGTTGCTAGCATGTTAGGCACTAGGTATTTAAATAAATATATTTTAAGGCTAGTTCAGATACACACCAACTTACTGTAAGATAAGATAGTTTGACAGAACAATAAGTAGGGATGTTGTATTTAAGATATTAGGAACAAGGGGAGGTAACAAACAGATGTTGTGAAATACACAAAGTGATGTGTAAGTTGTGTATTTCAGTTGTTTGTTTTAGCCTATAAATGGCAGGGTACTTTGCCTTGATTTTTTGCGTGGCGTAGGAAACAGCAAAAACTCACACTTCATCCATCAGAGCACCCAGAGACCTTTTCCGGACTCACACAACTGTGCTAGAAGGGGTCTTTCTTCAAAGTCACATACCTTTTCCCCCCCCCTCTAATTGTTTAATTTATCCTGAAGTGGATTCTGCTCTGAAGCACCAGACCTGAAATTGATATGACTTTATGATGGGATCTTCAAAGGAGTTTACAGGAGTTAGGTGTCCAAATCCTACTGGAGGTAAGTGGGGTCTGCACCCTAATTCCCCTTACGTGCCTGTGAAGTTCCCAGTCCAAGTGCCAATTAGTCTCCTGGGCAAGCCAGCCCAGAAGGAACACAGGATACCAGTGTTCACCACTGGCTGAGTTTCCAGTTCCAAATCTGCTTTCAGGTACTGACCATGCTATTTAAAGCCCTTTATGTGCCTCAGAAACAAAAGCTGCAAGTTGCTGACCTTTGCACAGAAAATGTAGCTCAGAGTATAACATCTACTGCATTACAGAGACTACAGATGAACTCCTGGGGAAAGAGAACCTAAAGAAGAAACCTTGGATCATGGAGAAGATTATTGAGTTTTGTGATCAATGGAGGAAGCGAACAGTGCAAAGGAAGATGGATGAAACTGCAAGAGTGCAATATTCCTATATGACACAAGAAATAGAGGCACTGATTAAACTGGTAAAAGAGGATTGGTTTGAACAATAGTCAATACGCAGAACTTTTGCAGCACTAGAAAGACTTCCAAACCATCAAGACTCTTTCAAAAGTTTTCTCTGGCAGGATAAACATGATTTCACCCAACACTTTGGATAAGTATTGCTGGGAAACTGTATCATATGAGCAGCATGAATTCTAAGTTGGAAGTGAAAGAATCAGAGGAGATCTATGTGAGAAGCAACTTATCCTAATGAACCTCCTTCTTTGATTGAAGAAGTTGAGGATGCAGTGCAGACACTGAAAAGCAAGAGAGCCTTTGGAGTGGATAACATACAAGCAGAATTAAAAAAAGTGATGGAGAGGCAGTTATATGGGTGTACCACAAGCTTGTCTATGTGATTTGGAAGTCTGGAAAATAGCCCAAGACTTGGACACAGTCCCTGATGGTTCCTGCTCATACAAAAGGGGGACTTGGCTGTTTGTGGAAATTACCATACAATCGCATTAGTGACACACCCTAGCCTAGCACATCATCCTGAAGAAAACTGTGCCCAAGGTAGAGAACTTTCTGGCTGAAGAACAAACCAGGTTTAGACCCCAAATTGGTACAATGGAGCAAATGTTCAATCTGTTGTGCAATAAAGTGCTGGAGAAGGACAGGAAGGTGGTCTGTGTTTTTGTGGATTTTTGCTGTGGTGTTTGACAACTTTCGGCACAAACCTCCTTGGGCAATCCGGCAGTTGGTCAGACTCGGTGAAATTGTAATAAAGCTGATATAAAAATCTGTCTGAAGCATGAAGGCTTCAGTGCTTATGCAGCAAGAGCAAAGTAGTTGGCTTGGCTTGAGGACAGGTGTCAGATAGGGCTGCTTGTTATCACCAACCCTCTTCAACTGTTATGTTGAACAAAGCTTAAGAGGAGCCACTGATGGAAACATACAGGAGGGTGTACCCATTGGTGAATGAAAAATTAGTCATCTGTGCCTCGCCAGTAATCTGGATCTGATTGGAAAATTGCAAAAGGAGATGCAAAAATGGCTAGGAAAAGAACAGCGGTGGAAGCAGAGAAGTGAGGTCTAAAGATATGACATTAAAAGACAAAGACAATGATGACATCTGTACGCTTCCCTGAGGAAACCTAGCAGGAACCAGTGCTAGCACTAAAGAGCATCCTTGGGTAGAGTGAAGCTCAAAGAAAAGGATGGGGCCGTCATTCTTTCTATGGGACCCACAAATCCTAGTCACACCAAAGTCAGTGACAGCTCGAAGATATTCCTACCCAAATCTGAGGCACCGTTGGAGTGTGCTGAGCACTTCAAATATGTGGGTAGTAGGACTACAAGGGATGCAAAGCAGCACTTAGAGAATCTGAGATAGCAGCACTCAGTCACATTTGGAGAAGCAAAGGTATTATCATGAAGTGTAAAATGAAATTACTGCAGTCACTTGTCTTCAACACCTTACTGTATTGTGACAAAGTTCCTCCTCTGCTTTGGTGGGTCCTGCACTTATTGGTGGATTTGTTTGCCTCAGAGGTTCACGGCAGCCCTCAGTTTGGCCACTTTCATGGCTCAAATCTGCCATTCACTCAGTTAGCCTCATCATTGGCCAGCATGGGGAAAAGGAAGAACAATCCCCGCAGTCTCTGCTGATCCACATAGTGGATCAGGGAACAGGCCAGAGACCTTCCCCTCTGGTGGAACCCACAGTCCAGGTCAACTCCTCCGGTATCAAGTAGGGAGTTGGGGGGATGGAGGGATGGGGGGAACCCAGGCCCGCCCTCTTCTCCAGGCTCCAGCCCAGGGCCCTGTGGATTGCAGCTGTCTACAGTGGTTCCTGTAACAGCTGTGTGACAGCTACAACTCCCTGGGCTACTTCCCCATGGCCTCCTCCCAACACCTTCTTTATTCTCACCACAGGACCTTCCTCCTGATGTCTGATAATGCCTGTACTTCTCAGTCTTCCAGTAGTACGCCTTCTCACTCTCAGCTTCTTGCGCCTCTTGCTCCCAGCTCCTCGCATGCACCCCACAAACTGAAGTGAGCTCCTTTTTAAATCCGGGTGCCCTGATTAGCCTGCCTGTCTTAATTGATTCTAGCAGCTTCTTGATTGGCTGCAGGTGTTCTAATCAGCTTGTCTGCCTTAATTGTTTCCAGAAAGTTCCTAATTGTTCTAGAACCTTCCCTGTTACCTTACCCAGGGAAAAGGGGCCTACTTAACCTGGGGCTAATATATCTGCCTTCTATCACTTTCCTGTAGCCATCTGGCCTGACCCTGTCACAGGGTGCATGCAATACTATACATGGAGGCAGATTGCTAGCCAATGACTCGTGCGTTGTGGGGCAGAGACGACCCATGCCTGCCAATAGAGTGGGGGTAGAGTGAGGGCAGCCGGCCTCAGCAGTGTTACTGAGCATGCTCAGTCCGTACGAGCATGCTCTGTACAAGCCAAGCAGCAAAATCGGGGGGGGGGCATGCCCCCTCTCCACATCGCCTCTGGTTGTGTGTACTGTTCATTGTGATGTGACTCTATGGGTGCTTTGCAACATGAGAGAATGCATGGAGGTATGTGCCTTAGTCTCTCTGAAAGACCACCTTTCCCCTCTACTATTGCTGTGGAAGCTAAAATTGACGGGAACTCTGGCAGACCCCAGAGTTTAGAGGGAGGAGTGACCTAGGAACAGGGAGTTTTGATAGGGGGCCTCAAGCCAAAGAATGGTCCACCACCAGAAATCAGAACGAGCTCTCACCTTACAATACAATACAAGACATCTCTTCACACAGTCCTTACCTCAGAATGGAGTAACAGAATGACCCAGTGACCTTCTCCAGGTAAACAGCCACTAAACTGATCCTGCTTGAGACATTGGTTATCCCAAGGGAAGAGCAGAGTGTTTGTATCTTTTGTTTAGGCAGCATTAGACATGCCTTATTTATGTTTGTGGCACGTTCTGCGGAGATGGCCACATTAGAAATGCAAATTCAGATATAGATACTATACTGCCACTTTGCTTTTCAGAGATCATTTAGTTGAAGACTTTATGGTCGGAAGCAATTCTGGTCTGGTTTTGAATACGCACTAGGACTTTTCTGGAACAAACTACAGATATACATTTACTTATTGCTTTTTGCAAAAATAAATAAATAAAGACTGACAGTCCAACCTCCCCACCCCCCAAACACTCTTTCTTCCTCAATTCTCATTGTGATGTATCTCACTGTGAAATCCTGCCAGATTATTTAACATCTCTCACTGCTTGATCCTAGGGGCTCAATTTGTTATTTACTGATCCTGCCCCTTCTCATTAGCTATGACCAGAGATCAGTTTGCTTTATTCCTAGCAGGTTCTCTAACACATTGGTTCTTGAACCAATCACTTACTAGATCCATCACTTCTGTCCGTATTTTGTGCTACAGGCCTCAAGTATTAATGGGTTGGTGATAGCCTAAAGACAACTAATATAGTGCCTGCTTTTGCCACAGGGGGAGAAAAGGGCTTGCCTCATATCTTATCAACACTGTATTTAATAGACGTAAAGGGTGGGTCATCACGTGTATCTCTGTGCCAGGGCAGAATTGTTCCCTCACATGTGGTAGACCTGTGATTTAAAAATTTCTCACTTTAGTAACTGCTGTTAAGCATTCTCCTGAGATACTAGTGGAATGGAAAGAGTGTTATTACCATATAATAAGACAAGGGTATGTTTTTCTCCCCAAGTATAGAACAGAACTATTAATTGAATACTTCTGCCTTTTTCACGTTATTTTTGATAATTCAGTACCGTCGTCAGGTCAGGCTGGATTACAGTTGGCCATTTATTACAGTGCTATAAGGAGCCTACATGACCATTTACAATAGGTAAAGCCTCCCAAACAAAGAGCCGAACCCCTGCACAGAAGAGCTTGAAATCTCAGTGCATAACCTTGAACAATTACAGAACAATATAGGAGAGAAAAAGCTCAGGGTGATCAGCAGCCACTGCACTGTTCATGGAACAGGTGGGTTCCCAGGAGTTTATTATGCAGGAAAAGGAGGCAGTTTGGCCTTTGTTAGTTGGCGGGTTGGGTCAAGGATCAGTTAGAAATTTGCCACTGCATGGTAGGGAATGGGTGAAAAAGTCCAAGGGATCAGCTCGAGAAAAATATGGGCAGCGAGGGGAGGACAAAGGCTTGGCAGTGTGTATTCCCCTTGGCAGTGTGTATTCCGTGAGTTATCTATTCCCTTGTGTACATTTTGTATTAATAGTTCCATAGAATTTAAGGCCAGTAGGGGTCATTAGAAGATCTAGTCTGACTTCCTATCTGCCACAGACTATTAAATCTCACCCATTTATCCCTGTATGGAGCCCAATAATTTGCATCTGGCTAAAATATATCTTCCGTTCCTGCCTGTATAACCACCAATACGTTGCAAAGCAGCTGCTCTATCCATTGAAGGAAGGAAGAAAATGAATACAGTGCATCCTACCTGCAAATCCTAGAGCTATTGCCCAAAGGTGTGAAAGAGCTACCAATAACATACCTGTGCTGTGTGCACAAAGTGAATGACACCGGTACAAAGATGTGGTTCAATCCTGCTCCCATTGAACAGCAAAATTTCTATTGCCTAAATAGAAGCAAGGTCAAGCCCTCATACAGTTCTTTGAGACCTACACAAGGTCGAACTGAGCTCCAGATAACTTTTGTCACTACCCAGATTTACTTTGTTGCATTCAGATCAAGCTGACAAGCACGAAGTGGTGAGCACACCATATCCCGGGATGATGTTTACTTCTGATCTAGAGCAGCTTTGATGCAGATTGGTAATGACTGAAGTTGGGTGCTCAGAGAACTTTTTCCCAGAGAATTTCAGAATGCAGGAGGGAGACATGCCCCGGTATGAAATGAAGTAATAAAAAGTATGTGACATTCTTATTTTGAAATACAGAGCTTATGAAAAATTCAAAAGGTAATGCTTGCCTTTTGTTTGCTGGCAGTGAATCTAGTTTGCAGCTCAAGGAAAGGAAGACGATTATTTTGGGTTGCTTTAATGTTTGGGAGCTTTTAAGTGGATACAGATTTGTTCTGTCTGTTGTTGATGCACTGGAAGTTCTTGAAGACTGATATTGCTCTGCCCATGTTTTATTCAGGTTGTCACTTTTAATGAAATAGAATTTAATTTTACTTTCCTAAATGTATTATATTTTTCTCCTCTTAATATTAAAAGAGTGTGCAGAGATTTTTATCCCTGCTCACAAATATGGTTTTAAAAACAAATGTATGTAAAGAATTAATCCTTTTTTTAAGAGTTGCTTTAATTTATTATTTAGTTCTCTTTCTCCAGTCATAGCAAGAATTTGCTTTTTATGAATACCATGGTATACTTAATTCTTAAAGACAATTTACACACTAAAAATAAATGGCAAAAGCCCAGCAGGTTTCAACATGTTGACACATTTTTGATTAAGGATAGTAATGTGGATGACTGCTAACTTCAACATACGTAAGATGGGTATTAAGAAGCGATCTTTAGCCAGAACAGTGTTTGGTAACAGCAGAAAAACATAGTCACCTAGAGATTTACACTGCTATGCCTTTTCTCTTCAGGCTAGCCACCTCCGGGGGCCAAAGCAAGGCGGTAAGGCAGGTACGGCGGACCGGTAAAAAGTGGCTGCCGGTTACGGCCCGTACAGCTGATTTTAACGCACTGCCACAGCAGCACTTTAAAAGTCCCTGCTTGAAGTGCTGCCTCGGCAGCACTTTAACATTGCTGCTCCTTTTGCGCCCCTCGTTGGTGGCCCTGCCAGGTCCCTAGCGGCAGGGCTGCTGACAGCGGGGGCAAAAGGAGCAGCTGCCCTGGGGCCGGCAATGCGGGCCAGGCAGCGCGGGTGGGCTGGCTGTGGGACGCTGACCCCCCCAGCCCCACCCCTTCTGCCCGAGGAGCTGCCCCTTCTGGGGGGGTGAAGCTGCCCCCAGCCCCCGTACCAGTAAGAGATCAATTTTATTGTCACCTCTGGCCACCTCAGTACCTTCAGTAGCTCTCTTCTTCTCCTCACTTTATAGGCAGGTTATTGCTAAGGCCTGCCATTTCCTCCTCTACAACATCCATCTGATCTGAACGGTCTATCTCTATCTCTACTGCTAGATAACTGGTAATTCCCAGCACTTACCTGTCCTCGCTCCAGCCTGTCCACAATGCAGCTGGTAAACTCATCTTCTGCTCTGCCTCCTCAAATCTTTTTCACTGTTTTCCTATTCAAGCTCATCACCCTTGAAGACACTGAACAATCTCATTCATGCCTGCGTCTTTCTCTCCCTCATTATTATGCTCCTCCTAAGCCACTTTCTTTAAGGCCTCCCTCATCTCCCCTTCCTACTCTTGGCTTCACCCTTTCTTTCACATGGCTGGAACAGCCATCCACTAATTTCTAAAGCACCTTCTCTGCCCTTCTACAAACCACTCCTTAATTCCCATTTCTTCCTGTAAGCCATCCTCTGCTAGCATCCACACCCAGGTTAACGCCATACCTTCCTGTACTGTTACCTCAGTATGATAGCTTGTATTCACTTACATGATACGGATATTACTAGATTTCATAACAATCTAGGGTAGCGATTCAGGTTACTTTCATGTTATCTACAAGTTAACAGGTAAATAGTGGTCTTTCTGCAATGATAGTTCTATGGACCAAATTCTGCCCTTGGTTACACTCAAACAGCGTCCCATGTGAGTCAGGATTTGTCCTGTCGTGTATCTGTAAGTAAAACAGAGAAGATCTGATCTCCTAATCTGACTTGCTTTATAATCCTCTTAGGTTACAGATGCACCTTCCTGATATAAGGAAAGTGAGAAATCTGTAATTCATGACGAATTTGTATGGTTAGTGCCATCTGATAAAATACAAGTATATAAAGCCAAGACCTGAATGCTGACAAGGACCTTGAAATAAAATTCAGTTCTTGTGATGGACAAGCTTTGCCAGGCTTGAGAGATATTCTTGTATGGTTAGCAGAGTGGAAGACCAACAGCAAGATGCAAAAACAGGAGGAAACAAACAGGAGTGACTTCCGCAGGAAGCTCAACCCTCATTGCCACTCAAAAGATCGTTACAGATGCATTCATTGGACAATTGTTTTCATGAATCCAATTAGAATGCAGCTCTGATACGTCAGTCTGCTTCCTCTTCTCTGTCTCTGCTATAGGTATGTAGACTACACCACTTCTCTTGAGAGCTTGCAGATTTTTTTCTTTTCCCCTACTAAGTCACAACTTTCCCAAAGAGAATTGTTTAGGAGCTGTTATTAAAGTTCCTTTCTGTTCTCCGAATGAGGAAGAATCCTGAGACTCCCATGTTTCCTATATGTTAGGTACCAATTTGCTTGCCATGTGGTTTTAGAAATCATAGAATCATAGACCTGGAAGGGAACTCAAGAGGTCATCCAGTCCAGCTCCTTGAACCGAGGAAGGACCAAGTATACCTATACCATTCCTGATAGGTGTTTGTCTAACCAGTTCTTAAAAACTTATGATGGGGATTCTACAACTTCCTTTGGAAGCCTGTTCCAGGACTTAACTACCCTTATAATTAGGAATTTTTTCCTAATATCTAACCTAAATCTCCCACTGCAGATTGAGACCATTATTTCTTGGCCTACTTTCAGTGGATTGATCACCGTCCTCTTTATAACAGCCCTTAACATATTCAAAGATTGTTATCAAGTCTCCCTTGAGTCTTCTTTTCTCAAGACTAAACATGTCCAGTTTTTTTAACCTTTCCTCATTGGTCAGGTTTTCTAAACCTTTTATCATTTTTGTAGCTCTCCCCTGGACTGTCTCCAATTTGTCCACACCTTTTCTAACATGTGGTGCCCAGAAGTGGACACAGTACTTCAGGGCCTCAGCAGTGCCAAGTAGAGTGGGACAATTACCTCCCATGTTTTATTTATGACCACAAGTGCTGACTTTTATTTTTCCCGGCGAGTGCTCCACCCCCGCTCTGCCCTGATGCCCTCCAAACAGCTGTGGCTGGTGCGTGCTGAGCACCCCCTTTTTTTTCCCATCGGTGCTTGAGCCCTGGAGCATCTACAGAATCGGCACCTATGCTTACGACACTACTCTTAGCTCCAGAGTGATATTAGCCATTTCCACAACTGCATCATGTTGTTGGCTCATGTCCACTTAATCCCCAGATCCTTCACTGCCATACTACTGCCTACCCAGTTATTCCTAATTTTGTAGTTGTGTGTTTGAGTTTTCCTTCCTAAGTGCAGAGTACTACATTTGAAAACTACATGTCTTTACTGAATTCCATCTCATTGATTTCAGAGCAATTCTCTAATTTGCCAAGGTCAGTTTGAATTTTAATCCCCTCCCAATCTGGTATTCTCTGCAGATTTTATAAGCATACTCTCCACACCTTATCCAACTCATTAATGAAAATATGAATAGTACCAGACCCAGGACTGACCCCTACAGGACCTCACAAGATATGTCACACCTACGGCTTTCCTCCCCTCCCCTCAATCCACTGGGCCAGTAGCCCTGGTAAAGAAGGACATTAGATTGGTTTGACATGATTTTTTTCTTGACAAACCCATGTTGGCTATTACTTATAACCCTATTGTCCTCAAGGTGTTTACACACTGATTGTTTAATAATTTGTTCTAGTATCTTCCCAGGTATCGAAGTTGGCTGGCTAGTCTATAATTTTCCAGATCCTCTTTGCTCCTCTTTTTAAAGATAGGTATTATGTTTGCCCCTCTCCAGTTGTCTGGGATCTGGCCTGTCCACTATGAGTTCCAAAATTGCTCTGAAATCAACAAGATAAAATTCAATAAAGAAAAGTACAAAGTAGTTCACTTAGGAAGGAAAAATCAAATGCATAACTACAAAGTGGGAAATAACCACTTGGGGTAGTACTGCTAGAAAAGGATCTTGGGGTTTGTGACGGGGTTCCCAGAGTGCAACCTAGACTGTAGGACCGCTGAGCCCTCTGTCTCACCAACCTGGGCTGCCTCTCAAACTGTGATGTTGTTAGCAAGCTACAAAACTCGAACAGGTACTGCTCTTACACAGATGTCCACAGGCAGGGACACACCCAACTGAGTTACATGAATGCCTCTCCCAGCCACTCATGAACCAACAACAGAGAGAGGCACCAGCCAATTCTCCCCAGATCCCCAGCCTTGCACCCCAGAACTCTACTGTCTTGCCCTGGTTAGAAGCAGTTATGAATATTGGCTATGTATTTGTTTGATTCTAAGTAGCCTCAGTGAAGCATTTGGTCAGCTTCTTGAGAAAGGACTATTCTCAGTATCCCTGTGTATCCCTGTTTTTGTGTCTTTGCTTAGAGGGATTCTCTATGTTTTGAATCTAATTGCCTGTGAGATTATCTTCCATTCTAATCTTACAGAGTGTTTCTTTTATCTTTTTCTGTTCTTCTAATAAAGTTCTGTTTTTTGATAATCTGATTGGGGTTTTTAGTGTCCTAAAAACCCAAGGCTGGTCTGTGCTCATCTTGCTTATTCTCAAGGCTCTCCAGGAAAGGGGGGCAAGGCTTGGGGGGGGGGATATTTTGGGGGAAGACGTCTCTAAGTGGTCTCTTCCCTGATTCTTTGTTAAATTGCTTGGTGGTGGCAGCATACTGAATCCCAGATAGGGGAATTTTGTGTCTTGGGAAAGTTTTAACCTAAGCTGGTAGAAATAAGCATAGTGGGTCTTTCATGTGGGTCCCCACATTTGTACCCCAGAGTTCAGAATGGGGAAGAAACCCTAACTCTCACAGATATTAGGAGACAGTCCAGTCCTCGCCTACAGACAGCCCCCCAACCTGAAGCAAATACTCACCAGCAACCACACCATACAACAAAAACGCTAATCCTTGCAACAAAGCCCGATGCCAACTCTGTCCACATATCTATTCAAGTGACACCGTCATAGGACCTAATCACATCAGCCACACCATCAGGGGCTTGTTCACCTGCACATCTACCAATGTGATATATATGTGCCAGCAATGCCCCTCTGTCATGTACATTGGCCAAACTGGACAGTCTCTATGCAAAAGAATAAACGGACACAAATCTGACATCAGGAATCATAACATTCAAAAACCAGTAGGAGAACACTTCAACCTCTCTAATCACTCAGTGACAGACTTAAAGGTGGCAATTTTGCAACAGAAAAGCTTCAAAAACAGACTCCAACGAGAAGCTGCTGAACTTGAATTAACATGCAAACTAGATACAATTAACTTGGGTTTGAACAGAGACTGGGAATGGCTTGGTCATTACACTAATTGAATCTATTTCCCCATGTTAAGTATCCTCACACCTTTGTGTCAGCTGTCCGAAATGGGCCATCTTGATTACCACTTCAAAAGTTTTTTTTCCCCCTGCTGATAATAGTGCCTCTTAATTAATTAGCCTCTTACAGTTGGTAAAGGTACTTCCAACTTTTCATGCTCTGTATGTATAAATATCTTCTTACTATATGTTCCATTCTATGCATCCGATGAAGTGGGCTGTAGCCCATGAAAGCTTATGCTCAAATAAATTTGTTAGTCTCTAAGGTGCCACAGTAAATGCACAATCAAGAAACACTTAACTGACAATGGACTTTGGGAGGTGCCAATCGACATCTGAGCTTTCCTTGGAACATTCAAACTAACATGTAAACAGTGGTGTTGGTCTGCAAACAGCTGAATCATTCATAGACATGTGACTTGCCTAGATGGCTGCAGACTCCATCTTGGTGCTGTGATTTTGCAGAGGAGAACAAAGGGGTTTCTGCCCATAAGAGAAAGAATATAAAAGGCCCTGGAAACCTCTCCATTTTGTCTTCAGCTGGCTCAGAAGATAGCCTCCCCACCCCAAAGAGATGCCTGAAAGAAACTGGAACAAAGGACAGTAACTACGGGGGTGTGAGTGATTGCTGGACCCAGGCTAGGAAGGAGTCTAGTCTGTGAAAGAAGCTTATTGGAACATATCTGAGGGTGAAATTTACCTGCATTTAGTTTCCTACTGTATTAGGCCTAGACTTGCACGTTTTTGTTTTTATTTTGCTTGGTAATTCACTTTGTTCTGTCTGTTATTACCTGGAACCACTTAAATCCTACCTTTTATATTTAATAAAATCACGTTTTGCTTATTAATGAACCAAGAGCAAGTAATTAATACCCGGGGGAGCAAACAGCTGTGCATAGCTCTCTATCAGTGTTATAGAGGGTGAACAATTTATGAGTTTATCCTGTCTAAGCTTTATACAGAGTAAAACGGATTTATTCGGGGTTTGGACCCCATTGGGCACTGGGTATCTGGGTGCTAGAGACAGGAGCACTTCTTAAGCTGTTTTCAGTTAAGCCTGCAGCTTGTGAGGGACGTGGTTCAGACCTGGGTCTGTGTTTGCAGCAGGCTAGTGGGTCTGACTCAACAAGACAGGGCATTGAAGTCCCAAGCTGCCAGGGAAAACGGGCTCAGAGGTAGTCTCAGCACATCAGGTGGCAGTCCCAAGGGGGTGTCTGTGACCCAACTTGTCACAACTAGATGGTCACCATGCACCCTTCAGTCCGTAAAGTCTATGAACCTATGAGACTTTTGCACATGCTTAGCACCCAGACTCAATACCTCTTTTTACATTGATCAAATACAACGATGGAGAAGAGGAACAAACCTATAGCTACTACAATCCACAGCTGTTTGTGGTTTTAAAACAGTTGTTTCTACTAAGGTGAGAAAAGTCACCTTCACTAAAGCAGATATCATCACTAAATTTTATAGAGCCAGGGAGATTGTCCTGCTCTTATCTCCCTTCCCCGTCCCAGGCTTTGAAGTCTTTTCAGAAAGGAAATACAGTTAAAAAGATCAGCCACCTTTGAACACACAAATCTCTGGGGCTGCAAGAAGTTGTTTTGTTTTGTTGTTAGTAAATAAGTATTCTGTTGGTGAAGCATAATTTAGCCAAGCTATTAAAATGCAACCATGGATCTCATTAATGAAAAGTTGCTAATTTAGCTTTTCTCCAATTATGGGTGTAAGATCTGGTGAAAAAAATACCACTAATTCCTTTTTTCTATTTCAAGGCGGAAACAAAACTAAAAGACCTTTTTTCAGGCAAGAGAAAATGAAATCAATTAACATCCTTTTCCTTTTTAAACTCCCTTCTCCCTGCCTTCCTATCCATCTTCCTCTTTCTGGAATAATAAAATGTGTTTCCTTAGGACTAAGAATGCATAAACCTGGTTTAAGTTCAAATTTATGTGAATACCCCATTTGCAAAATTGTGTTGTGTTCACACTGTTTCATTCAAGTAACTTAAATCCATGAGGCTTGATTCAGTTCTCACCTGGATGAGTGTTATATGCATGCAACTCCATTGGGTTGTTTTTCCATTGCACTGCATTTTGTGCAGTGATTTACGTCTGTGCAAAAAGTCCTGCTTTAGTACCATTTTGCATTCGCTGGGGAGAGAGGTAAATACTGTCCATGATACAAAGCAGCGGAGAATAGGACCATTGGTTTCACTGGAATTACTCCTGATTTACACCTGTATGAGATCTGAATCAGGCTCATTTTAGTTTTCAAGAGTGATTTAGCTGTGAGTCTAGAATAGGGGTGGGCAAACTATGGCCTGGGGGCCGCATGCGGCCCTTCAGACATTTTAATCTGGCCCTCGAGCTTCCAACAGGGAGTGGGGTCTGGGGCTTGCCCCCCTCTGTCACTCCAGCCGGGGAGTGGGCTTACCCTGCTCTATGTGTGCCAAGGCTCCACACAGCTCCCGGAAGCAGTGGCATGTCCCACCTCTGGCTCCTACGAGTAGGGGCATCAAGGGGCTCCGCACGCTGCCTCCGCCCCAAGCGCCACCCCCGCAGCTCTCATTGGCTGGGAACCATGGCCAATAGGAGCTGCAGGGGTGATGCCTGTGGATGGGGCAGCACGCAGAGCTGCCTGGCCACATCGCCACATAGGAGCTGGAGGGGCGACATGCTGCTGCTTCCGGGAGCTGCTTGAGGTAAGCACCGCCAGGAGACTGCACCCCGACACCCTGCTGTGTCCCAACCCAGATCCCCCTCCCACCCTCCGAACCCCTCAGTCCCAGCTCGGAGTACCCTCCTGCACCCCCAAGCCCCAGCCCGGACCCCCCTCCCACACCCTGAACTCCTCATTTCTGGCCCCACTCCACAGCCTGTACTCCCAGCCGGAGCCCGCACCTCAACCCCCAATTTCATGAGCATTCATGGCCCGTCATGCAATTTCCATACCCAGATGTGGCCCTCGGGCCAAAAAGTTTGCCCACCCCGATCTAGAAGAACCACTGAAAAATGAGGATGAAACAAATATGTGTCTTATGTATAGTCTATTCTATTCTGTATTCCTTACTCATCACCACAGTGTCTAAACGCCTTCTAGTAGTGCATTAACCAATGTGATTAACATTTGTCAGATATTTCTTCTCTCATCCCCTCCCCCCCGGGAGAGAAGCGTGTACAATAGGGTGTTGTGTTTTAGATATTTTTATATAATACACACATGTACACATACGATGCTATGTGTTTATACTAGAGAAGGCAAGGTTAAATAAATGCACCTTTCATTTGGAGTAGGAGAGGTGAGGTTTGTGGTGGTCCTTAGTTCCTGGGGGAGTTAGAATCATAGAATCATAGATTCTAACCATGTTCATTCACAGTCTCAGATGGGCAACCAAGAAAGCTCTGTCTCTTACACAGACAAGCTCTACCATGATTGCAGAAAGTTCCATTGTGCCAGAGAAGTGAAATTGTCAACAATGGTCTTTATTCCAGAGCTTTTGTTGATCTTTTAGATACCCTGGACCCAGGCCATTGAGAACCTTAAAGATAAGCCCCAAGTCTGTGAACTTCATTCAATATTCTGTGGGAAGCCGGTGTAGGAAGTAGAGAACAGATTGCTGTACTCATGGTAGCCAGTGTACTGAGGAGATGGTGCAGCATTCTGTACCAGTTGGAGTTTCTTAAGCCCTGAACACTTCATACCCAGGAACATTGCTTTCCTGTAGTCCAGCCAAGAGGTGAAGAAGGTGTGTGTAACTGAGGCCAGGTCACTGTTTGCCAGGATGGTATAGATACTAAGCCACATTCTTTTTTCATTTTATTGGTGTAAATCTGGAGTAAGTCCAATGACTTACTCCAGACTGACACCAGGGTAACGGATCCAAACTTGGCCCAGTAATAAAAACGTGTTTATCTCAGAAAATGCAGATTCATTGAAAGTGAAACGTTTCATGGAAATATGTAGATTTCAACAAAATTTCATTTCAAAACAAAAAGTGAGGTGGAGTATTCCAGTTTAGGAATGGAACATTTAAATTTTCTGCTTCCTTTCCATTTTTTTTAAAAATTGCTATTATATTATTTATTTTTAAGGGCAAAATCAGAATGAAAGGTTTCAACTTTATCAACCCTATCAACCAGAAACATGTTTTCTTTTGGAATGTTGTTTCATGAGAAATTTTGAAAAAAAATTGTTTTGATTCCATTTCAGCATGGAAAAGAATTCAAATATCGCAGGATTTCCTGCAAAAGTTCCGGCCCAGCTCTAGTTGTTCCGAGGGCCACATCTCCATAGATGTCCACACATGCACACAGCTGCTCCTACATGGTTATAGAACTGTTTTCCCATCCATGCTAGCAATAAAATCCATGTTAGAACAAAGAGGCTCATAACCATGGCTGGGCACCATGTACTAGCATGGTTTCTCTCGTAGTGTAGACTTACCCTAACTGTGATCAGCTCACTTGACGATGAGTGGATTAGATGGTGTCAAGGGCCTTGTTCCTCTCCAGCAACACTTTGGGGTTTGACGGGGTCATGTACTCACTTAGGCTTTCAGCATCCAAGTTGGGATAGTTAGAATAACTGGCACAAGGAAAGAAACTCAGACGTCTGGCTCAGTTCCTCTGGAGTTTACCCCTTGTGGGTTCAGAGGAAAAAAAATTGAAGGACGGGAAGAAAAGAAACAAACAACCAGTTCCAAATGAACTACTGGCCTCTCTTTCATCAGAAGGGGCCTTGGACAAGCTTCAGTCTGACTCAATGTCCTCTGTCAACCAGAAGAAGGTGTCTTGAGGTACCTGTATAGTCCAACTCACCTCTCAGTGTGCTTGGACAGTTCATGGGCATGGGAGTAGGCTCTACCCTCCATCAGACCTCTCCCTGGGAGCTGGGGGAAGAGAGTTTTGTCCCCCTCGCAAAGCTGCTTCCTACTGCGGTGGGCTTCCCCACTTTTTAATATCTCCTCCAGTCCTGACAGGCTTTGCAGGGTGGGGATGCTTGAGCCCATGGCAGGATTTGTACACCCCATCATAGCTAGGCTGAGTGATGGTTGCATATATTTGGGAGATGAGAGGAAAGCTCTGCTCATGCACCAGAGGCTGGGTGAAGGCAGATTCTATCCTTCTGGCTCCTGCCAAGACCCCTGAGTGCAGCCCCTATTTTGTGAGAGTTAGGGAAGGGATCGGGATTTGGCCTGTAGAAAGGCAAGTTTGGTCTCTCTCCTCTTATCCTCCTCTCTCCCCAGGCTCTCTGATTTTGGTCCAAGATTGCTCCACCAACACACTGTCTTCCAGCAGCTCACTTTCATTGTCTGTCTAGTTTCATTTATTCACCCCTGGCTCAGCTTCAGAGCTGTAGTTAGGCTTCCGAATCACATTACCTTGAAATGCTTCTATCAGAAATATCCTTCCCTTAGCAATGTGAAGTCCTGGAGCTTACACCAGATGTTCCTCCTCCTCCTTCTTTACTTACCCAAAGCTCAGATAAAACCGTGGGGGAAAAAAGCCTGAGACTGTAAGAAAAACAGATGGCTCCATCAGTTTCCCATGGCACATATGCTGCTGTGGAATCCAGCCATCGAACTACACTCTGAAGGCTTTGCAGTACATAAGGGAAAAGTGTGGCTGCTTTGACCACATTGCAAAACCTCTATGGGCCTGACTCTCCTCTCACTGCAACAGTTGTAAATTGGTGACTTCAGGGAAGTGTAAGTGAAAAGGGAATCAGGTCCTATAGTGTTTTAAATTAGGGAACCGCTTGGCTAAACAACGGGTTTTTTTTTTTCCTTGTGGAAAAAAAGACTGACGATTTTCCTTTCACACAGCTTGCTGGTATTTGAAGCGGTATGCAAACTGCTGACTCAAGTATTAGTCATATACCATAACCGACATCTGAGTTAGCAACAATTGAAAGGACTGGGACAGTTCACACCTCTAGGAGCTATTGTTTCTGATTCTTCACACTCAGGTCATGTTTTGAAGGTTTTCTTCTCAACCATAACAGCTAGTAACTTATACAACAGAAAAGCGGAGACCTTGGATAACAATCTGTTTGCACCCCTGCGGCTAGGCCTTTGCACCCCCTTCCCTATGGAAAACACTGGTGTGTGGCATGATGGTTTTGGGGCATTGGGGCTAGCACGATCAGCACTTGCACTTTCTGTACTAATAAAAGGGGTGCAGCGTGCATATTGTCCCCCACCTGCGCCCTCCCCACTGCTAGCTGAACATGAATCCACTGTGCTATGCAAGAGGTCGCTCAGAAAAAAAACTGCATTTTTTCCCAGTAGTTCCAATAGTGTGTGTGTGCATTTTTGTTGTTGTTGATTTTGTCCAATTCTAGGGGCAAAATGGCTTATTTTGAAAATATGAAACTTAGCAGGCAGTAACAGAGTCCCCAGCAAGGGCTAATCACTTCAGGTTTAAACCAGGCAAGACATTTAACTCTAAAATCCTGCTGCTGTGTAAGCACAATGGAGAATTTTCATGGGCCAGATCCTGAAATCCCTAATTTATTCTCATTCCTTAATCAAGCAAAGCTCCCATTGAAGTCAGAGGGAGGAGCAGGTGCTCAGCATCTCTTAGATGTTATGAATAGACTAATGATTAATAAAAAATCCTGATCCATCTCCCATTGATCTCAGTGGGTGGATAATTGAACCCTGGAACACTTTCTTCATCCTAACTGCAAAAGCTGAAGCATTAGTGTTCCTGTGTATTTGCATTGTCTATAAATAAATGACATAGCCAAGGAGCTGTCTTTGTTCCCTATCCTGATAGTGTAATGACTCAGTGAAAGTTTCTCATACATCTTCTAGTATGTATAACAAGAACATTGGTGCATATATAGGCAGGGGAGTTTTGGTTGGGACTGCAGGATCAGGGCCATAAAAATCACCTCCTCATTCTTACCCTGCTCCCCCCTAAGCTGTTCTGATCACTGCACAGATAATTAAAACATAACCACAACAGGCAAAAGAATTAAAATAGGCAAAATGATAAATAAGCAAAATATTCAAAAAGCCAAATAAAGCATCCATCATCATTTAAAAAGAGAGGCTTGGAGTTTGACCCATGAATGAGAGTGATTAAAACAGAAAACGTGTAGAAGAGTAATCATTCTTATACCACAGTCATAATGGCTCTACTCGG
Source organism: Caretta caretta (assembly GCF_965140235.1). NCBI lineage: Eukaryota > Metazoa > Chordata > Testudines > Cheloniidae > Caretta > Caretta caretta. The sequence continues at coordinate 14,591,511 of NC_134207.1, read as the reverse complement.
GGTTGGTTAGGCCTTAGCTGGAATACCGTGTCCAGTTTTGATTCCCAATGTGTGGAAAGGATGTGGAAAAACTGTAAAGGATCCAGAGGCGAGCAACAAAGATGATAAAAGGGATGGAATGTAAGCCATATGAGGAAAGGCTGAAGGAACTGGATATGTTTAGTTTGGAAAAGAGGAGATTAAGGGGGGGACATGATAGTGGTCTTCAAATATTTGAAAGTCTGCAATAAAAAGATGGAGAAAAGATGTTCTTTCTCGCCACAGAGGGCAGAACAAGAGGCAATGGTTTCAGCATAGCAGATTTAGATTAAATCTCAGAAAAAAACTTCCTACTGTAAGAACAGTAGGACAATGGAACCGACCTGCCTAGGGAGGTTGTGGAAACTCTTTCACTGGAGGTTTTCAAAAGGAGGCTGGATAGCCATTTGTCTTGGATGGTTTATACACAACAAGTCCTGCATCTTGGCAGAGGATTAGACTAGATAACCCTTGCAGTGCCTTCTAGGCTTATGGTTCTATGAATCTAGTTGACAAGGGGCTAGACTGAACCCACACGAACAAGGAAATTCAGTGTTGTCTGCCTGTTTGCCTGTCTCAGCCTCAAGTTGGAGAAAGGAGCATATCCTGGCCTCTGCTATTGCCATGTTGCATCATTCTGGAACTTTTCCATCAATGACACTATCTTCCCAGGCACATCAAGACACATCATCAGAGCCCTCAAACTTGCTTGATGCACTGAATCAAAGGCATGTCAAAAGTCTATAAAGAGTGCTGGGCATGGCTTATTAAATTCAGGTATCTTCATAAAGCTGTCTCAAGGCGAAGATCTGGTTGACAGTGGAACGCCGAGGTCTAAAGTCACACTGTGTGGCTGTGACAAGCTGCAGACCTGCTCCTGGCCCTACACTTCCATCAGCATTCACACAGGTAGGGACACACCCAGCTGCAGTTACATACAGAATCTCTGACCAGTCACTGCATGAACCAACAATAGAGAGACTACAGCCAAAATAACCACCAGCTTCCCAGCCTAGGACCCCAGAGTTGTACAGTCCTGCCCTGGTCCAAACCCCAACCAATAAGAATTTATTATCCATTTCACCTCCCACTTAGTGTGGAGATGAAATGCAACAAGCCTGTGTTAAAGCAACCTGAGATTTTCAAGCACTTCACTTAAAGGCACACTGGATTTAAATTAAAACATAGCACAAGTTTATTAACTACAACGGATAGATTTTAAGTGATTATAAATTATAGCAAACAGATCAAAGCAGATTACCTAGTAAACAAACAAAAATGCAAACTAAGCCTAAGAAACTGGAAAGGCAGGATATGAATTAGCAAATTCTCACCCTGGCTGATGATACAAGCAGGCTGGCAGATTCTCAGGGTACAAGCTGCACTTGCTTTACAGCTTGAAATCCCCACGTTTTTCATACACAGGCTAGAAATCCCTTTAGCCTGGGGCCAGCACTTCCCCAGTTCAGTCTTTGTTCCTCAGGTGTTTCCAGGAGTCCTCTTATGTGGGGAGTGAAGAATAACAGATGATGTCACTCCCTTCCTTATATAGCTTTAGCATATGGCGGGAAACCTTTGTTTGAAAGCTTGGTTCCCAGACCAGTTAATGGAAAAATACAGTCATCCCAAGATGGAGTCCATAGTCATGTGGCCTGGTCACATGCCCTTGTATAGCTGGCTGAGTCATAGCAGCCATTATTTACAGGATGTCTGGAAAGTTTACAGGAAGGTTAAGTTCTTCCAGGGTCCATTGTCTTTGCTGATGGGCCAGCAGCACTGTCTCGCTTCTTCATTTTTGTACCCAAAAGGCTAGTTGTGAGTGTCACTCAGAGTAAGCACATTTGAAATACAGATACATAGTCAATATTTATAACTTTAGATACAAAAATGATGCATGCATGCAAATAGGATAACCATAGTCAGCAAATCTTAACTTTTCCAATGACACCTCACATGAACTATCTTATACAAAATGTATAATAATTATGCTATAATCAGATCATAATAATATCACTGTGAATAATATGGGGTGCAGTGTCTCACTGTCACCTGTCTTAAGCAACAGAGGTAATGTTAAAAACCCTGGCAACTTCCCAGATTTCAGTGTATGGACTGAGGAGGATCTCTTCTTGATTGAAAGAAGATGGCTCTACTGGAACTTGTGGAAAAGGGGCTGCAGGCAATGGACAATTGAGGAGTGTTTTGAAATTATCTTTCCATCAGTGCAACTGATGCTGAAGACTCTGTCTGATGCTGCCATCCCAGTTCTTTACTGGACAAGCTGGTACCACCTTCCCCTGCAAACATCCCAAAATTAAATAGAGGGTGGGGAGATTGTGCCTGGTAGCAGCCTGTTCTAAATTTACTGCCTGATCAACCACCAGGATTCCTTATCTTTTCTTACACACTGACTTGATGATGTTCTGAAGTCGAACCCATTCGGCCTCTGCTTCTGCTCTCAACAAACATGTCTTTGAAGACTAAAAATGTAGCCTTGCTTTTTTCTTAACTCCAGTTGCTGTAAATGACTTTTCACTGATCCAAGATTGATGTTTGAAGGGTTGAGGACCCAGCAGTGAGCTGGCAATGGTCAGCACTGATTACTTGAAAAACGCGATTGCTCATCACATGCAAGGGTGAGTGAGACTTCAGTCTCCAGTGCTTCGATGGCCTTACACAGTTCAGAACAGAAAATCATCAGATAGGTAGGTTGTTTTAGGAGCTTTTGACTGAAGTGGACTAATGTGAGTCCATAAACTGTCTGTTTTTGAAGTCAGAGTTGCACTTTGGTCAGCAGAAGCTGATGGTCAATGTCAAATTCAGCACCTCTTCAAACTCATATATATATATGACCATAGATTGTAAACAAATGTTAATGAGGACATGATCAATAAAAATAACAGTCCTGGTGAAACCATCTGAGCTGTAGCAGGTCTGAATATTTGGGTGATAGAAGAGCAAGTCAGCAATCACCATATCATTAGCAGCTACAAATTCCAGCAGTCACTGCCCATTCCTGTTTTTTTTCCTGTTACCAAACTTCCTGAGCATACTTGCCCACGTATCATTATCCTTTCCTACCTCAGCATTAAAGTTTCCCAGGATCCTGATGACATCACTTGTCAGAGTTTCATTAAAAATTGACATCTGTTGCTGGGAAAATTATCTGCAGCTTCAGCATTGGCCTTGGAGTTGGTGGAACCATTTCCTGCCATGATGATAAGATGCCCACAGCCAGTATTGAATTGGACGTTGATAATTTGCTTATTAATCACCCATTAACCCTGCAATGCCCATCGGCCCTTGGGTGAAAGTGGAGCCGCCCACTTTCAGGGTGGCCTGAGACCAAAACATATTGTCCTCAACTTTCTTTTCACCGCTTTCTTGCCAGTGCACCTCAGACGGATCTCTATGTTCAAACTTCTCAATGGCTTGAAGAGGATGGCTTCAGCTATTCCAGACAATGTTTGAATAGCCCTCCAGGATCAATACATTCAACATCATGAGGGTGTTTATACTGAAGCCAACTACCCACAACAACCGGATCAATTGTTCTTGTAGCTGAAATGGCCAGGAGTTTCTCTGCCACTGAGGTGAAAATGACCAATACAATTTTTCAAAAGGACCATTCCAGTATCCTGTCTATTGCTGGAAAATGTAAAATTGCTGCCTAGAACATTCAAAAAGCTGATAGTGTTACCTGGGGCTCCCTAAACCCAAAGCTCTCGGTAACTTTACTCTCTGTGAGGTGGTATCAGGAAATAAACCAAGGGAGATGCAGCACCTCTGTCTGCAATGTGGTTGGCACAAATCACACAAAATGAAGTGCTTTTACTTAAAGCCTTCACTTTACTAGTCTCCAGCACTCTCCCAAGAATGCTTCTACTGAAAGCCTCTGCTTTATTTATTCCCAAGCACATACAAACACAATAGGTTATAGAGCACCCCTGAACAGTAGTTAACCACAGTCTGGAAGGGTCTCGAGTGGTCAAACGACAAGGTTCAAGTGGCCAGCCATCTGCCTGTCACTGGGGATTCCAAGAGATCTCCAGAAGGTCAAATCCAAATTCCTCAGACTTGTCTGCCCCTTTTATGTTAGTAACTGTTACAATTACATCAACAACTTCTCAATCAAAGAATAACCATTAAGCAAGCACTTTTAAGCCAGTAGTTATACAGATGTGTTTTTGCAGAGTCTGCAGTCTCATAGGCCCTGAAACACACATACCAGAAGTCAAATATAGATAGACTTACTGTTTTTCGCAGACACTTACTGCAGCAGATCAGGGAGGATGCTGTCAGGTCCACACCTTGTGATTGCTTCCCCCCTCTCTCCTAGCTTTGTCTTTGTAATTCTAAGGCTGGTACAAAGGCCTTACATGTGCTACTCTTGGCCATAAGCAAAATAATCAATATCCATCCCAATAACTGGCAGTGGCTTGAGCACTTGGCTGATTGCTAAAAATACCCCTCATCAGCAGAGATAAGTCCTTGTCAACCCAAAGTAGCCATTTTAGGGAAAGTTCTGGATAAATCTTTAGCAATTTACAAGAGCCCGTGTTGGAATAGATGGCCATTCTCTAATAGGCTCAGGATGGCTAATCAGGATGAATGATTCTACCATTATCTCTTCTCCCTCGTTTGGATTTTAATATGTTCTCAATATACCAGTAGTTATACCAATTTGAGTTGTAATATGACAGAGGTCAGCAGCAAAGCAGCATCAGGCCAGGAATGAGAAACCTCCATGAAAGCCACGGATGCTATAGGGAATGATTCCGTAGGAAAGGAGTACTTGTGGCACCTTAGAGACTAACAAATTTATTTGAGCATAAGCTTTTGTGAGCTACAGCTCACTTCATCGGATGCATGCAGTGGAAAATACAGTAGGGGGATTTTATAGACACCGAGAACATGAAACAATGGGTGTAAGGAGAGTGATCAGGTAAGGTGAGCTATTACCAGCAGGAGAGAAAAAAAAACCTTTTGTAGTGATAATCAAGGTGGGTCATTTCCTGTCAGTAGGAAACAGTCTTCCTTCTGTGTCAGCACTGAACCATTGCTGCAGCCTCTTGGATGGTGCAGCGCTTTTGGGAGGAGCCATTTTCCAGATGAGATCCTCACCACTTGTGCTAATTAAAAATGCCCTGGTACCTTTTTTTTCTAATTTAGGCCCACTGCCCTGGGCAAATTCCAGATTGGTGTAATTATATATTGCTTATCTAATGCTTTCTAGTTTCAACTATATATCATATTCTTCTTCACTTCCTGCCCTGAACTATGTGCGGTGTTGCGGTGTGCTATATGTCTATTGTTACATTCCTATCCAGAGGTGACATCATTTTTGTGGTGCATTGCAGTGAAGTGGATATATGTATGTTATAATCAGCTGCCTAGTTTGGATGTACCCTACCACCATGTACCAGAGGAATCAGAATGACTCAACTGTGCATCAACTGCATGTCAGATGCCCTACATTGATAACTTCCATTAACTATTCCTACAAGTGGTAGGGCTCTGTGCTTTTGGATTTGTGTCCTGTCTCTGCTATTCCATAATATTTTGTTCAAGTTCCTATACTGTGCCCATAACTGTAGTCTCTAAGTGCTTCTATGGTATCTGTTGTCGTGAAGTTCCAGTTGGTCATGGAGTGCAGAACAGTGAGAGCTCTGAAGTGATCGTGTGTTTGCTACCATACGTGATTGTGAAAAGCCTAACGATCCTTTGAGTTGCAGGTCTTGTTTTGAGTTGAGGTCTTGAGTTGAGGACAACATACAGTGCAAAAAAAAATAAAATAAAAAATTCCAAGTACATTACAATTGGAGTTGTAACCATAACACTGAAATTCCCAACTTATTCATTTGCATTTGATTGCCTACTATCTCCCTAATACAATTTGAAAATTTGTTGGTATCAGATGTGGTTTTAAGCAATCAAATCACCACACAGTAAATTAGTGGGGCCTATTATTTGTTGAATTGGATGTAAAATACCAGTGTCTCTAACATTGGTACCCTGTGAATTCACCTGACTGAAATTTCACACATCACTTTAAGTTATTATCTACGTGAATTTCATTTTACTTCACCTTGTGGAGTTTGATCAGGGTTTCTCCTTGGTCTAATAGGAGCCTTTTAACAGACGCACCTTGGAAGCTTTCTTTGTTCAGATACTTTGCTTTGTTGAATCATTTTTTAAAAAGAATTCAAGTCCTCCATAATGAGAAATGAAATGTGATCCCTCATATATTTTCCTTTCCAGCTGACACAAAGCGAGCATCTAGCATCACCCCACACACATTTTATTCACAATTTAACCACCTGTCCTACCATAATAGTGCGAGTTCTGTGTGTTGTCTCTTTGATCATAGGATAGGTGATGAGACCCAGAAAATCCAATACCCATTATCTTCTTGGTTCATCATCATCATCCCTCATCAACTGCTGTGTCATATATCACAATTTCCCACTCCCTGTTTCCCCCATCCCCTTTGAAATGAAATGTTGTATTACTTTTGCTCCACACCAGTAACACATTGATCTGGAACTGTTCAGCAATAATGTACAACATGCTAGATTAGTGAGTGACTCATAACTATGGCCAATTTACTGAATATTTTTCAGCATGCTCCTACCGAGGCTCTCTGTAAATAAATTGAACTATTCTTGAATTTTTCCCCAGTATTTCATGCCAGGAGGCTCCAGTCACATATTTATAATAATCCAAACTACAACACAGTGGTCAGCTGCCAGCTAACAGCACATACAGTGTGGGGCTGTAGTCTAAGAGAAATTCATGCAAGTGCCAATATACAAAGCTTGCACGGACTTACATTCAATTATAGCAGTACAGGATGGAGCTAACTCCTATACCATTTTCACACCACTGCTATTGTTTTCTTTGTTTCCTCATTATTTATAGACCCCCACACTAAACCAGGGCAAGGCGTAGAGCAGTATTGGGCTAGGAAGGCTGCACCCATCAGCAGCTGCTATGGAGGGATAGTTTAAAGGGACACTGGTAGGCTAGGGATATGGGGGAAGTACGCTAGCAACAGGAATTAAGGCTGAGAAGCCATGATCCAGATTCCCCACTCCTCCCCTTTGGGCAGTGGAAAGCCACAAGAGATTGCAAAGAATGGGACACTGTCCCACTGGCAGACTAAGTGGATACTCCTGAGCCCGTGACCATACCCCAAACAGCAGGTCCACTGCCTGGTAGGAAGCAACTCTGGGAAAAGTACAATTTGGGGTGGTCACTGGATACTGTAACCCCTCTCTGGGCCCTGGGTCAGGACCCAGTGGAATGGGAGGGTCAGAGTCCCCCTACCTTACTCCCCTGTACCATTCCCATGACAGAATCCTAAGGGAAGAGGAAGAGACCTTTGGGATGGATTTATGCTTGCTGCATATAATTTGGTCAGAGTGCCCTCTAGATCAATCAGGCTGGAAAGAACTGTGGAGTACTGCCTGACCACTAGGCCAGCTGGCTATCAGACTGACCCGCTGCATTCATTCAGAAAGCTATTCCGAACTAGTTGTAATTAGGCAGTTACTTCCCCAATCAGTTGTGTTCAGGCACATTATAAGCAAAATCCACATCTCTATACCCCAGCGTGTTTATTGAGGCTGGTCTAAATCAGAAGAATATATTGCTTTGGAAGTATAACACACTCGAAAGGAAGGATTTGTCTCACTAGCTGATTTTAGTAGCAAGCAGGATCACCCCTTTATTACTAACACTGAGCATCTGGCTTCATATTTTGTTTTCCCAAGTAGCCTAACTCAGTAGCAGCCTAGTTTTCCAAAGTGGTTTACAGGGGACAGATCAACTTCTTGGTTAAAAATAAGAACTTTTACCCATTTGTGGAAACAAACATTTTTTAAGGTTTAAAGTTATCTTCTTGGCTCATCATCATCATCTCTCGTCAATTGCTGAGTCATATACCACAATTTCCCCCCTCCCTGTTTTTTCTCCATCTCTTTTAAAATGCAACGTGTACTACTTTTGCTCCATACAAATAACGCGCTGATTTGGAACTATCCTGCAATAATGCTAGGTTACTGAGTGACATAAAACTACAGCTGATTGAATATTTTTCAGCACACTCCTACTGCAGTTCTGACCTGGTCAGGGGAGAAGGGCCTGACTTTTACGCATTCTTCCCCTCCTTGGTTACCCCCTTGGGGACCAATCTTTTTTACCGTGGTGTTTACTCTGGAGGCTATGGGTGGGGGACTTCCACAACTCTTCTGGTGTTTCAAGCAAGGGACCATACGGGAACTGGCCTGGAGGGCCCAAGGGAAAAGGAAATTCATGGGGATTATCCCCTTTATAATGATAATAAGAAGGACACAAGTCAGGGTCCTCCTTTAACAAAGCCTCCCTCCTGCAACTATGGCTCTCTCTACTTGCAGCCACTATTTCCTTCTGCTCTCCCAACATGGCTCTGAGAGCACAACTTAGTCTCTTACATTCCCAGTGATTTGCCCGAGTTTTATTCTGGGATTTCTTTGGTAAGGCTTTAACCGCTGCCTGACTTTCTTTGGCCTGCTTTTTTTATTTACAGACTTATTGTTTAGCTTTTCCTTTTTTTATAGTTGCTGTCAGGGTTCCTTCCCCACTCTGAGCACTAGGGTACAGATGTGGGGACCTGCATGAAAGACCCCCTATGCTTATTCTTACCAGCTTAGGTTAAAAACTTCCCCAAGGTACAAACTTTGCCTTGGCCTTGAACAGTATGCTGCCACCACCAAACGTTTTAAACAAAGAACAGGGAAAGAGCCCACTTGGAGATGTCTTCCCCCCCAAAATATCCCCCCAAGCCCTACACCCCCTTTCCTGGAAAGGCTTGATAAGAATCCTCACCAATTCGTATAGGTGAACACAGACCCAAACCCTTGGATCTTAAGAACAATGAAAAATCAATCAGGTTCTTAAAATAAGAATTTTAATGAAAGAAAAGGTAAAAGAATCACCTCTGTAAAATCAGGATGGAAAATACTTTACAGGGTATTCAGATTCAAAACACAGAGGATCCCCCTCTGGGCAAAACCTTAAGGTTACAGAAAACAGGAATAAATCTCCTTCTTAATGCAGGGAAAATTCACACAAAACAAAAGATAAACTAATCTGCCTTGCCTGGCTTATCTATACTGGTTGCGATATTGGATACTTGGATTAGGATGGGTTGGAAAAGATGGATTTCTGTCTGGCCCCTGTCAGTCCCAAGAGAGAACCACCATGTAAATAAAGAGCACAAACAAAAGCCTTTCCCCCCCACAAGATTTGAAAGTATCTTGTTCCCTTATTGGTCCTTTGGGTCAGGTGCCAGCCAGGTTAGCTGAGCTTCTTAATCCTTTACAGGTAACAGGATGTTGCCTCTGGCCAGGAGGGATTTTATAGCACTGTATACAGAAAGGTGGCTACCCTTCCCTTTATATTTATGACAGTTACACACTTGCTTGTGGAGTGCCACTGTTTCTGGTGCCTGAATTAGGCAGGTAGCCCGAAGGATGTTTGATTTTGCTTTTAGGCTAATTATTTTTTTAAGTTTTTTTTTTATTTTTGCCTTTAACTGATTCATTAATTTATTGTATTTATTTATTTCTTATTGCTACCATTTGCTTACAGAGCTGCAGGAATGCCCCAGGGCCTGTGAAAGCTTCAGGCTTCCAGGGTCCATCACCATATTCCTCTACAAAATCTGTCAACCTGTTACCCAAATCCATTTCCATCTTTTCAGATATTTCCTTTCCCTCTGACATATTTTTTTACTTGACCAGGCGATCAACCTGAGCCCCAAGTCCCAATAACAGAATGTATTTGTAAATTGACTCATGGACTATGATATGCGGAAATTACGGGTTGCTACCCTGCTCCACCGTCCTCCTCTATTGCCGCAAACCATTTGAAACAATTGTCCCCTCCTCTCCACCACTCTTGGCTGGCTCACCAAATCTGTTACCCACAGTTTTATGGAGCCAAAAGCCGTGGTGACTTAACTGTATTTTTTTTAAGGCAGTATCAGGAATAAATGAATGGGGACACAGCTCCTTCGTCTGCTAAATGATTGATACAAACCAGAGTGTTTTGACCTAAAACTACTTTTTATTAGGTTTTAAGCACATACACATGTATGCTATAACAATAGGTCTAGAGCACCCCAAACACTATACTTACCCAAAGTTTGAGATGATTTTGAGTGATTACCAGCCAGACTTTCCGGGGCCCTCCTTTTATTCAGCTGATAGGGAGTTTATGTGTTAGCTCCTTGCCCAAAGAAAAGCTTCCTTGGACTGTTCTGAGGTATTTATTTTTATTTAATTTTTATAACTATTTTTTATAAAACATAACTTATAGTAACCCCTAGTGGGTTACCACAGTAACCCCTACTGGGTTATTAATTATTAATTTGTTAATAAAATCATTGATTATATTTATTAGAAAGCATTATTAGTATTTTTAGTTATTACAATAATAAAACGTATACGTTAGGGGTACTTAGAACCAAAGTTTATTTACTTTTTTGAATTTTAATGAGTAAATCTGCAACTGCAGCAATTTGGCCTTGCCTATGAAAGCCCCGACAATATTTCTAGCGATGTAATGTTTTGCTTTTCATTAATAATGGCTAAATACATCCAAAATAGCTGGGGCTTGATTTAATCAAGTTTTAAAGTTACACTGGTACCTCGAACTGGCAGAGGCAGAAGACTGGTAATTTCAAAAGAAAAGACTAACAGTTGGGCCAAAAAGCTAGATATGATCGAAATATGGTGGCTTCCTATCCTATATGCTGGAGTCTGAGCGGGGAGGGTAAGAAACTGCAATTAACTTAAAGGGAAAAATAATAGTGATAAGAGAAACAACAAGGCACACATTTTTTTTAATGCTTTCCGTTGATTAATGTCACAACCTGGAAGTGATCAGTGTGAAACTGTTTGGGCCATTAACAAAATGTATAATTCCAGTGCTATAGCATTAAAAATAGTGCCAGAGAAGATGATTTAGTGCCAAACTTCCCAGAACACCTGGTGCTAGGGAAACATTCTTCTATGCTTGCTCTGTTATTAGACTGAATGCGCCCCTAGGCTTTTCTCCCTGGAATATGCCATACTTTGAGATGTGTATCATTATTGCCTCTCTACTGAAGTACTCTACAATATAGTCATTTGTCTCCATCCAGCAACCAGTGCTCAGTTAGGGTGCAATGTGCTTCACTGCCTGTGCAAGACCTTTCATCATATTTCACCTTCACACAATCCTTATAAGGCAGATTCTGTGACCTTGGCTCATGCTAAGTAGTAATTACTCTCACACAATTAGTTCTGTTAGGTTTCTAGTTCTTTTGCACAAGGGCACTGGTTATTCAGGTTAGGGTTAGGGCAATCATTGTCAGATAACATAGGCACTGAACTAACCTGTTGCCTGACATTTGAACTGAACCCTAATGACCTGTGAAGTATGGAATAGTTTGGTATTTTAAAAAAAGTCTTTAAATGTTCATATGGTTTTCCACTTCCTGGGAGGAGTTGGGTCTAGGAATGGATCTATTAAGTTGCCATAATAATAATACCCAGCTCTTATATAGCACTTTCCTCAGTAGATCTCAAAGCTCTTTACAAAGGAAGTCACTATCATTATCCCCATTTTATAAATGGAAGAAACTGAGGCACCAATATGTGAAGTTACTTCCTCAAGGCTAGCAGCACAGTTGAGACTAGATCCCAATTCTTCTATATCCCAGGCCCCTGGTCAAGCCACAAGGCCACAACAGTAACATTGCAAAATAATGTCATAATGTTGATTATATCGTATTGAATTTGTTTTACAGACTCTATAAGCCAAAATGTTTACCCCTTCTAAACACCAGTGCAATTGATAGTAGACGTGGACCTGAGCTATAGCTCAGATCTGATTAGGGATCCTGGTTATGAAACCCCCTCTTAAGTTCAGGGGTATTCAGTTTCAGCATTTTTGATTGATGCAGTACAGACAGGAACCAGCCAGAGAATTCAGATGCAGATCCAGGTCTGTGGTTCCTGCCTCCTCCATAGTTGAAGTGTTTTAAATACAAAATTGTGGTTTGGCCCATTATTACAGCAAGAGGAAGCTGTATCGGGGCACACTCTGTCCCCATCCTCTGATGCCCCAGAAACCTCTCAGACAGTCAGTAGCTGGCAACTTGTATGAATTTCTTTATATTTCCTTCACCAACACCAATACAGTCTTGTGAAGCAAAGTATTGACTGCATTTCCTGTTCAGCTAGTCCCCTGTGTTCTGAGATGTCAAGGAAGGGAGACCTCTGATCCTCCATGGCCCTGTGGGAAAAGGACAAAGGGCCAGAAACACTGCCGGGGACTTGCCCAGGATTTTGACTTCCCCAGTCGTGGTGATCAAGAGACAGTCCGGGAAGCTGATGTGAGGATTTAGCATCCCGGTGATGGAGCAGACTCTGCAGTGGTTGTTGCAAAAAGAGCTGCAGCAGGCGACGCAGCCCTTCCAGCAATCACAGCAATTGGAGAGACAATTGGCGTGGCACGTGGCACAAAAGAAGAGTCTGCAGGAATTTATCAGGGACCAAGGGTAAGTACAGCATCAGTTGCTTCAGAAGTTGGTGAGTCCCAGTGTGGGGAGCAGCATGCAGATCCAGGGGGGTCAGCCTGTGTAAAACGGTGCCAGCACATGATCCCAATGCATTTCCAGTGACATTTGAAAGAGGAGCAATGGGAACCATCTGGGACACAGGAATATGGGCCCTCTGGTTAGCACCCAATTTGGGGGGAGGCTCCAGCAGCTACATGGCCCTGAGCAGTGAACAGTCCAGACACTATGATGATAATGAGGCCATATTAGACTGCATGGGCCTGTCTATGGAAAAGTACTGGCAGAAGTTTCGAGCTGCTAGATGGGCTAGAGCTGTATGGCCCAGGGCATTTTCCCAAAGACTGGGCTACCCATTGGTTAATGTGAGATACAGTACACAGAGTGTGGGTGAGATTATGGACTCCATAATTCAGGAGCAATTTCTACAAGGACTCCTTGAGAACACCCATGTCTGGGTAAGGACACATCAACTCTGGAGGTGGCAGTCAAACTCAGAGAGAAGTTTGAGGAAGCAGAATTTATCCCAGAAGGAAATGCATCAGTTTAACAGACCAGGGCCAGGAAAGAAAGTCGGAGAATTGGCCAGGGTAAAGCCTGCTGAGAAGAAAAGGGATAAATGCCAACCATCTTGGTGAAGGTGAGGAAGAGATGGGAGAGCAGCCTAGTGGACACTGTATCAGGGTGTTTGCTGGCTACGAAAGATGTGGTAAAGTCACACTGGATTCTGCTGGGGAAAGGCTTGAGTCTGGAGAGCATCCATGGGGAAAGAAGACTCTGCCCAATGGCCAAGATATCCCTGGGGGTCCAAGGAAAGTCCAGATGGAAACGGGTTGGGGTTATGGATAGGCTGTCCCATTTGGTGGTAGGGACAGACTGGATCCTCGTCCCCTTTAGGAAGAAAGTAGGCATCTGAGGTCCATAGCAGAAGGTAACTGAAGCATTGGGAAGGATAGAGAAAGGGTTCCAAGTAGGAGAACAGGGGAACCCTAAACAACAGGATACAAGCCGGCAGGTGAAAAAGGGAAATGAACATTCCCAAGGAGAAAATGGAAAAAAGGAAGAACTGGCTGAGCAGGCATTAGGGCAAAAAGGAAGCCCAAAAGTATGAGAAGGGTGTCCATAGAATGTTTGCTACCTCTTGCTCCCTGAGAAGAGGAACCCTGAGATATGTTATCACTAGGAAAAGGAGAGGCCATAGAGAAAAAAAGGTGATGAAGAAATAGAACATGCCCTGCTCCAAAAGAAAGAGGGCGAGCAGGAGGAGATCAGATCATAGATTCATAAATTCATAGATACTAAGGTCAAAAGGGACCATTATGATCATCTAGTCCGACCTCCTGCACAACGCAGGCCACAGAATCTCACCCACCCACTCCTGCGAAAAACCTCTCACCTATGTCTGAGCTATTGAAGTCCTCAAATCGTGGTTTAAAGACTTCAAGGAGCAGAGAATCCTCCAGCAAGTGACCTGTGACCCATGCTACAGAGGAAGGCGAAAAACCTCTAGGGCCTCTTCCAATCTGCCCTGGAGGAAAATTCCTTCCTGACCCCAAATATGGCGATCAGCTAAACCTTGAGCATATGGGCAAGATTCACCAGCCAGATACTACAGAAAATTCTTTCCTGAGTACTCAGATCCCAAATTGCCCCTGGTGTGAAGACCAGTGAGCTAAAACAGAATGATGGGGATATCCCTCACCCATGACATGTGACTTCTGTGGGTGGAGGTGGGCAAAAGGCACCTGGTGCCTCCTTTAAAGAAGGGAAGGTGTAAGGGAAAAGGAACCTCAACAGTCAACAGTTGGGAGAGGTGTGTGACAATGTGCTAGAAGATAACAGGAGCTGGACCCTAATTCTGATCACTGAGGGTCCAATCAACACTCCTGGAGAAGGCTGACTGGGAATGTGCAGCTAATTAGCTCATCAGGCTGGGAGGGTTGATTAACCAATTATCCATCAGCTGAGGGGTATAAAATAAGTCACAGGAAGGTAGTGAGTGGAGGAGGACCTAGGCTAGCTGAGCCCAGCAGATTTTGAGATCTGTTCCTCCTGGGCCCTCTGGGAAAGTGTCAAAAACAGTGTAAATATTTTGCTGCACAAGACTGTATTGCTGTTGGTGATGGGAATATAAGTAAATTCATACAAGATGCCACTTACCAGACAGTCTGAGAGGTTTCTGGGGCATCAGAGGATGGGGATGGAGTGTACCCCATTACACAAGCCATGATATGTGGATTTCAGTCTGAGTTTGGACTCAAGGTCTGTGGCTAGAAAATCATAGGAACAACACTGATCTGCGCAAAGCCTGAGATAGGCACCCAGGTTCCCTGTACAATGCATGGGAAGAGAGAGGTGCCTTAGAATGTGATCCACAACAGGAAGCATCCTAGGCAGGTCACTGCCTAAACTAGCCAGTGGGAGATGCCAAAAAGAGGGTAGTGTCCTAAGACCTGCCCCTTAAGGACAGAGGTGCCAAAGCCCTGCTGGCAGGGAGGCACCCCTCTCTGCTAGCACTCCACGACTGGGGATTCCTCTCTTGGAGTGAGGCAAGTTAGGCACCTAAGGAGGAGTTATCCATCTTATAGCTTTTAGCCCAGTGGTTAGCGCATTTGTATAGGATGTGAGATCCAGGTTCAATTCCTCCCTCTGCAGCCAAGATTACAAAGTCTATAGCAAAAGCTCAGAATAGGACCCAGATCTCTTGAGTCTCAGTCCAGTGCCTCAATGACAAAAAACAAAACAAAACAACACCCCTTTCTCAGAGATTCGAATGACAAACTCCAAGGGGAACACAACTTCCCTTCCCTATGGGTCACCTATTTACCAATCCAGTTGCCCTCTCCTCCACAGCAAGCCCATGGTCCTCCCTTTGGTGTCTCCTGGCAACCTGCCCTCCCTCTGTTCTTTCTTCAGCATCCAGGGGATTTGCAAACGTTGCAGTTGTGTGAACATCCTCCCTTCTATTTAAATAACATTGTGAACCTGCCCCCTAAGCTACGTCTGCACAAGTCCGGGATCTGATAAGAAGGTTTCATATAGCTCTTGTAAAGAGAGAGTAGCAAACTGCAGAAAAAGGAGACAGAACGGTGCTTTCATAATGCGCACTGCTGCTTCTGCTGTTCATTCAAGGAAGGAGAGAGACATTGTCCTGACCGCTGCTCTAGCACCTGCTGTGCCAAACACCAACTCCAAGGATAGGCTGGATGCTGGGCAGCTTACATGGAGCATAGATATTTGAACAAGTGTTGTCCACAAGTCCCTCTTGAGCTGCCAGTACAGTGGCAACGATTGTCTTTTTGTTCTGTTTTACAGCACTCAGCTCAGTCGGGTCCTGATCCATGACAGGTGCTTCTACGTTCTTTGATAATGCAAATAATAAATAGGAATAATTCTGGGTTGGTAGGCCTAAGAAAGGTGTTTTGAAGGTGTGTTAGGATGTAGATATTCAGGCCTGTCTGCAAAGGCCTGTACTTTAAGAATTTAGGTGTATTCTTATCACTTGGCTAGTTCCAGAGGTATAAAAGAAAGAATCAAAACCACTGTCTGCCAGTGTAAGGGCCTTCTCTTACTGTGACAGTTTGTGGCCCTGTGCGTAGGCTCAGGCCTTTGGCTAAGCAGCAGAGGCAGCCATAAGCTGGGAAGCGAACAGTCACATCCTCACATTCCAAACTAGTCACATTGAAATAAGGTGCTATTGGGCTGTTAGGCACTATCAGGACAGGATTGTATTCCTGTCACCTCCAGAGAGGGGGAGGTGCCTAGAAAATGTAAAAGGAAACTTAGTTTGATAGCATCCTGTCTGGCAAGAACTCACTTATCAATAGCTGGGATGTGAAATCCTCACTTCTGTATTGTCTTGTCATTGTAGTTCCCACTTTGCTATTGTTTGTCTGTATAATCTCTGTCTGGTTCTGTGATTGTTCCTGTCTGCTGTATAATTAATTTTGCTGGGTGTAAACTAATTGAGGTGGTGGGATATAATTGGTTACATAATCATGTTACAATATGTTAGGATTGGTTAGTTAAATTTCAGGAAAATGATTGGTTAAGGTATAGCTAAGCAGAACTCAAGTTTTAGTATATAATCTGTAGTCAATGAGGAAGTGACTGGGTGTGGGTGGGCATGTGGGTGTGGGAAATGGGAGCAGGGAATGGGGGTAAGAAAATTGGAATCATGTTTTGCTAAAGGGGGAAATGGGAACAGGGAATGGGAGTAAGGAAGTTGGAATCATGTTTGGCTAAGGGTAGGAATGGGAACAGGGACACAGGTGTAAGGCTCTGTGGTGTCAGAGCTGGGAAGGAGGATACTAAGGAAGGAAACTGGAATCATGCTTGCTGGAAGTTCACCCCAATAAACATCGAATTGTTTGCACCTTTGGACTTCGGGTATTGTTACTCTCTGTTCATGCGAGAAGGACCAGGGAAGTAAGTGGGTGAAGGAATAAGCCCTCTAACAAGGTGGCCTTCTGTTCTCTTGGGGCTTGTCTTCACTGGAGTTTTTCCCTTGAGCTAATTGATTGCCAGATCACTAGACATTGTTAACACCATTGAAAGACTAGTGTGGACACCTCCCAATCATTTGTTCCAGGCTACAACCTTTTACCCTAGGCTGATCCCTTGACTAAAGAACAAATGTTTGGGGAGTATTTACAGTAGATCTTACAGATGGAGACAACCCTTATGTGCACTGCTGCTGATGTCAACAGGCCACTCCTCTCCATGACACTGGCTGGTGTACCAATGACTGGTCTGAGCCCACCTATGATACATACATACAACTGTGTCCTGATCCCGGTCCTCAGCTGTGACTCCTATACCATGCTGCAGAATGAGGAAAACTCCAGACTTCTGCCAGACTTTGCTGTACATCTGAATTAACTTTACATGAGGAGTAATTTGCAGACTCCATTCCTTCTCCCCTGCAGAGTGCTGGTGGTTTCTTAATGTAAATTATTAACTTAACTGTCAGTTAATTTGTCCTTAAAATCTACCTATGCCCACAGCAATACTAAAAATTCAGATTAGCAGCTGAATTCTTGGTGGTGAAACCAAATCAAATCTCAGGGGGTTTACCCATCATTAATTTGAATGCAAATGTACCAAATGATCTGTTTTAGTACAGTTTCCTGTCCTACTGGTGCTTACATTTGAGCTTTGTGTGCACTGAAAATGTTTTGTCTGCTGCTTATCTACACTTCTGTGTAGTTGATATTGGCACATAATGAAGTGTATAACAGAACAATATCACCTTGTTTCTAAGCATTGATTATTTTTCCATATGTCTTGACAAAGGCAATACAAGTCATGTAAATGGATTGGCTAGTACATTTCCAGGTGCAAATACATTTTCCTTTTGGTGAAGAATCACAAAATCACAGAATATCAGGGTTGGAAGGGACTTCAGGAGGTCATCCAGTCCAAACTCCTGCTCAAAGCAGGACCAATCTCCAATTTTTGCCCCAGATCCCTAAATGGCCCCCTCAAGGATTGAACTCACAATCCTGGGTTTAGCAGGCCAATGCTCAAACCACTGAAGAGAGAAACAATGGAACCTATAAATGGAACTGGGCAAAATGTTTCAGATGAAACTTTTTTTTGGCAGATTTGCATTTGCAAATTGTTTTGGTTGAAACAAAAGAAGGAAACATTTTGGAAGTGGTGAAAGGAAATATTTGAAAAATTGAAATTGAAGTCACAGTAGATTCACAAGGCCCCAAAGCCCTGTGGATCAGGTACTCAGTTGGGATGTGGGAGACTCAAGTTCATAGTCCATACTCTGTACCCAGGTCTTTTTTCACCAATTGGCTATGCAAAGGTGGGTCTCTAATTCTTTCCTATTGAAGCTGTTCCACTTCATATAAAATACTTAAATATTCACTGGAGCAAGGGCTAGAACCTAACGGACCCCCTCCCAGGGGAGTGCATTTACCTTTCTCCACCGCCTTGTACAATCATTTACACCAGTGCATAGTGAGTGTAAAATGCTTCCATCTTGCTCTGGTAGCACTTGCATTCCCTCCCAGTCTTTCCTGCTCCTTCTTATCTTTGCTGCCCTAGTAACTTTGAAACCCAGCTTAATGCTAATGCATTAGTTGAGTTACAGGGTTCTTTGATAAAGTAGAATCAATACACTACGGAATTATCTAATTCTGTTCTGTTTACTAGTCCCTGCTCAATGCTGTAATGAGTTCCTGCACAAATTAAAGGAGAATTAATTGTGTGACATGTAGGACCAGGTGTTGCGGATTTTACAGATATGTTTTACTGATGAAATCCAATAAATGTGTTTAGTTTTTCTTTGTTTTCTATAACAGTTTCCCAAGTTTCCTCACAGAGAGGCACTTGCTAATGTGATTTCATGCATAATAATCAGATCAGGGTAAGGTTGCATAACAAGAAAGAACTTCTATCCTCTCTAGGTAATAGTTAAGTCCATCAGGAAATCAGTCTGCTTTCAAATAGGGTATATTTAAAAAATTATGATGCACTGATATCTTATATTCCCTAGGTTTGCAGGAAAGAAAGTGGTTAATGAAGTGTTGACCCACACCCTAAAAAAACAGTGATGCAGTTGCCAGCATATAGTATGTAACGGAGACATTGATACAATACTAGCCTAATTCCTAATGGTCTTGTTGGTCATGGTTATTTATGGGACAGTGGATCTCTCTGTTTCCACAGCGCACATAGTTTGAATCAGAAGCAGCCCTGTAGAGTCCTAAAGGGGAAAGGGGCATTGTTTTTACGTTTTCAGATCAGCCACATGAGTCCTCTTTTTCTAGGTCAGAGAGCAAATTAGAGGAGCACTGTTAATGTCACAGTGGCTAAGCTTGTGTCGGCGTTTCAATATTTTGGGGGGGAGATATCTCCCAGGATCACCTGCGCTCTGTCCCCCCCTGCCCAATTAATGAACTGACAATTATTTCAAAGAGCCTACACACAGTGCTTCTCGCTGGATCTGGAGGGCAGGTTGCAGCTTTTGTGGGAGTTTATTATTTTTTATTTGTATTATTGTAACAACAGGGTCCTGTCAGTGCTACTCTGATTTTCTTTCAGATGGGCTCAGGCTAGAACTTCCAGAGGGCATGGTCGAGTCTCTAAAGGAGTGACTCCCAATCCTTTCAGACTACCTTACCCCTTTCAGGAGTCTGATTTGTCTTGCCTAACCCCCAAGTTTCACCTCACGTAAAAAACTTCTCACTTACAAAATCAGACAAAAAATATAAAAGTCTCACAGCACAATATTACTGAAAAATTGCAGACTTTCTCATTTTTACCATTTCATTATAAAATACATCAGCTGGAATATAAATATTGTACTTACATTTCAGTGTACAGTATAAACAAGTCACTGTCTGTATGAAATGTTAGTTTGTACTGCCTTTGCTAGTGCTTTTTATGTAGCCTGTTGTAAAACTAGGCAAATATCGAGATGAGTTGATGTACCCCCTGGAAGACCTCTGCGTACCCCTAGGAGTACATGTACCCCTGGTTAGGACCCACTTAAGAGCTTCTACCTCTTTCTGGCTTGGCAAAAGAGAGCCTGAAAGTGGCTCCCAATTTCAGATCCCACTCATTGACACAGCAGCATGTTGCACTGTGATGACTTCAATATTAAACTGGTGTCCAGATCGCAAAAAACCCTGTCACCACTGCAGTTTGGTTTGACAGCAGGCTCATCAAGGAAATGAAGGATTTAATGGGCATGGAGACTAACTTGCCCTCTCAAAGCCTGATCCAAACATCCATAAGTCAAGGAGAGTCTTTCAACTCAGTTCAACAGATTTTGCATCAGACCCTAAGTCCCTTTAGAGAAAGGGATGAGGCGAATTCATGGCGGGGGCAGGGGCTAAGGGGAAGCTTGCACTGGGAAATGTATCTGTTCTGCAGACAGACAGAGAATTTCAGTTTGAAGGACTCCAGCATCAATATGAAACTCAGTTTTTACTGAAAAATAAATAAATTAAAAAGCAAAAAATAAATCTTAAATAAGATAAAAGAGCATAACTTTCCACAGGCATTTCTAGTCTGAAAGACAGAAAATAGTTTCGGTGGATGCTGAGTTGAAAGAGTTCACGAGCAAATATGCCAGTTGGCAGTTATTTGGCTTGAATGATGCCATCCCAGAGGAGAACATCAGCTCATAAAACTTTCATTCTGGAGGCTCTTGGATTCCTGTTAATTAATTGCAAAGGAGGCATTTTTTAAACTAGAGGTGTGCCAAGTAAGATATGATAGTTCCTGAAACACTTGCAGTTGCCAAGTCGCTGATATTATTGCTGTCTTCTTACAAGGACTAGTTCCAATCTATCGAGCAGCTGCAGAATGGTGATGATTCCTAACACAGGTGTACCACAGAAAATACTGGAGGGGAAGGGACTGTCAGAGGAAGCACAAGACAGCAACTCCACTGAACATAAAAGTTTGCAACATTATTTACTGGTGCAGTGATTCGCTTCTCTAGAATGTGGAGGAATGAAACCTAGTACCCCGAGAAAGCTACATCTGGACAAGAATGCAGCTGCTGGTCTGTTCACTGACACTGTGAACGCATCCCTCCATTTCGCTGCTCTGAGTTAAAGCATCGTCTCCCAACGGTCACATTCTGATTTTCAAAGCTGTGAATGGTATTGGCTCTAGCTACGGGAGGTGCTCGTCTCTCCTTCCAGGATGATGACCTCATACAACAACTTTGTTTTCTGTGTTGTTTTGTCTGTATAGACTGTAAGCTTTTGGGGTCAGGGTGAGCCAAACACAATGGACCCTGACCTCAGTGGGGCCTATTGGTGCTTCTCTAATACTAAATAATAATGGGAGAAACAGGGCTGTTGCCAAATGGGAGACGACTCAGAACCATAGACTGAGCCAATGTTGAACTAGCACATCTGATTTTGGTTTTCAGCAGTAACCCTGTCAAACACATTAGCAGCCTCACACTTTATATTTATTTACAAAAAAAAAAAAAAAAAGAAAATCCCACCGATAACTTTAGGTTTGCTCCTGTCGGCAGAGCTGCAAGAGACAGAGATTTTGGGAAGATATTGAAGATGCACAGATACCACAGTGATGGACAACCTTATAAAAACCTAGCTCAATGGACAGTAATTGATGTAGTAGCCAATGTGGAATTAGATAGTATGGTACAGTGAATTTGTTGGAACACAGCGTCATTTTCAGTATGCGTTCCCAACAAGAAAAAATGGAACAAACGATGATCTAAATAAGATGTATTTTGTCAAGATTAAGGGGAAAAAAGCAAAGTGGAATCTCATTGTTTATAGCTGTGAGCCCCACAGAGCCATAGATGGAGGTCATCACTTTGAATTTTTAAATCAAAGTTGTTCCTTAAAGAGAGCAGAGGAATAATAGGTGGCAGAAATCTTGTTCAGCTATTAATGGTGCCATTCTGTTTGCAAGATGTAGGAAAAAGAAGATAATGATTATCACAAAGTATGAGAAAAATGGGGAAAAAATAAACTAGAATTTCAAAGCCCTGAAAGCACTGGGGAGGCAGTTTTTCATACACCTTTTTCCACGTCTGACTAATACATCATAGCAGAGAGACCTCAGTAGAGCCACAGTTTAAAGACATTGATGAGAGCTAACAGAAGTACAGTTTTCTTTCAAAAGTGACCACACATTTTGATTTAGTGTTCAAGCTGATACAATTCAAAAGTACAAAAATTACAGCCCTTATTCAGGGAAGTGCTTACACAAGTGCTTGACTTCAATGGGATTTAAACCCAGGTTTAAAATTAAGCATGTACTAAAATTAAGCACATTCCTCACTAGAGATGCTGCCTGAATTGGGGCCTAAATTAAAGTAAGTGGGCCACATTCATTCCAGGCTCAGCACCATTGAAGCCCAAAAGGCTGTAACTTACAGTTTTACTGTTATCAGCTAAATTTTATTGAACTCATGTTTTGAATGTTCTTATTTTCAAGGGCTGTTCCTACTCCTATGGAAGCTAGACTCCAATTCATATCCATAGAAGGACAAAGCCCAGTATGAATCCCAGTATATATGAAATTGGAGTCACAATCTGATTGCAATGGGTGGACCTTGGCAAGACTAGGATGCTGGGTTGTGTCTGAAAAAGCATCAAAGAACTTTATTTCATTAGAAAGTTATGCTGAGTTAGAACATGAGCTTGAGAAATCGTCTTTACCAACACGATATTGCCCATGATGTTGCAGTAAGTGTGGACAGGGACAAGTCATGCCAGCTCATATACTCTACTGGGACTAGGTTTTACTTGTGACCAGCTGACATGATATTGAACATGACTTCTCCCCGTACACACTGACTGCACAGTCATAGTCAGAGTCCTGTTAGTGAACACGACATCTCAAGGTCATGTTTTGACTCAAGGTTATTTTATAGTGAGGAAAAGCCTTCAATGTTCAGACACTTTTCCAACTTTTCCAGGACCATATATGAGGAGACAGGAAACAAGACCCCCCAGCAGCAGCCTGAGAGCTCTTCACAAAAAGACATAGAATCACTCATAGAATCTCAGGGTTGGAAGGGACCTCAGGGGGTCATCTAGTCCAACCCCCTGCTCAAAGCAGGACCAATTCCCAATTTTTGGCCCAAATCCCTAAATGGCCCCCTCAAGGATTGAACTCACAACCCTGTGTTTAGCAGGCCAATGCTCAAACCACTGAGCTATCCCTCCCCATATGTACGAGAAGGCAGATGAAGAGTCTTGAAGAGCAACCCTTGACTGCATATAGCCAGTACTCTAAGGAAGCTTCCAGAAGCTAGGACTGGACAACAGGGGATGCATCGATCACTTGATAAATTGCCCTGTTCTTTTTATTCCCTCTGATGCATCTGGCACTAACCACTGTCAGAAGACAGGTTACTGAGCTAGATGGACCATTCGTCTGCTCCAGTACGGCCATTCGATGTTCTTAAAGCTTTTCTGAATCCCTTAAAGATAGAAATAATTGTTTATTCTTTGTATTCCAATAGTGCTTAGAGGCTGTAACTGAGCAGTAGGCCTTCCCCAAAGTGCTTACAATCTAGACTGACAATGGGTGCAAGGAAGGGATACAATATGCAAGCAGAATGAGTAGTGGCAAATGCCGTGAGAATGACACCTGCTTCACTGACCATTTCAGAACATTAGCAAGGGTCCAACCTCATGGTTATTTCTAGGAATGGGTAAGAATTCAGGTAGAGTCCTGGATTTTTTTTCCGGCACCGTTTTGTACACCACTACATTTATACAAAATCTCAAATATAAACACCACTGATGTGTCATCAGGCTCAGTGACAAAATCAAGCAAAACTGTGTAGAATAGCTGCTATTGTTGGGTAACGGGGTGGAAAGTAGCTGGAGAGTTCAAATGCTCATCAGAAAAGCGAGGTGGGTAGGTAGTTGATTGATATTTTAATTGAGTTCTCTGAACCAGAAGGAAAAATAAGAGGAATGTATGTGCTATTTTCTCTAGTCACTGGGCTCTATCATCTAGTCCAGGGGTCGGCAACCTTCAGCACGTGGCCCATCAGGGTAATATGCTGGGGGGCCCAAAACATTTTGTTTACATTGTCTGTCCGCAGACATGGCCCCCTCCAGCTCCCAGTGGCCGCGGTTCGCCAATCCCGGACACTGGGAGCTGCGGGGGGCCACGCTTGCGGATGGTCAACATAAACAAAATGTCTCGCGGCCCGCCAGTGGATTACCCTGATGGGCTGTGTGCTGAAGGTTGACGACTCCTGGTTTAGTCCATGCATAACCCACATAAGGTGTAAGGAAAGTAAAATAGCCAAGTTACACTCAGTGTCATCTTAGGGTTTGTTTCTATGGTACATTCAATACATGTGGGATTTTCCAAATACACAAGATTAGTCTAAGAAGAGATGGGCAAATGTCTTCAGGATCCTATTCACTGAGACTACTTTTTAATGGTGGAATCATAGAATCGTAGGACTGAAAGGGACCTTGAGAGGTTTTCTAATCCAATCCCCTGTACTCAAGGAAGGACTAAGTGTTATCTAGACCATCCCTGGCAGGTGTTTCTCTAAGCTGCTCTTTAAAATCTCCAATGATGGAGATTCCACGACCTCCCCTAGTGATTTTTTCCAGTGCTTAATGACCCTGATAGTTAGGATATTTGTGATTCCCGGCCAATGGGAGCTGCAGAGCTGGTGCTTGGGGCGGGGGCAGTGTGCAGATCCCCCTGGCTGCTCCTGCTTCCGGGAGCCGCATGGAGCTGCTGCATGCATGGAGTGGAGCAAGGCAAGCCCTCAACCCTGCTCCCTGGCTGGAGCACCGGAGCGAGGAAAGCTCCCAGCCATGCTCCCTGGCGGGAGCTCGTGAGCCAGATTAAAAGGTGAGATGGGCTGGATGCAGCCTATGGGTCATAGTTTGCCCACCCTTACCCTAGAGGATATAATCGATTCTCTGGCACTTCTCTCTTTTTGAAGTTAAAATGCTGCCAGGCATGTGGTGAGGGTGTTTGTTTTTGGTGGGTGTTGATAGGGAGTTGGGGATACAAGAGGGTGTTCATATTGTGAATGTCACTTATGGTGGAAAGTCTTTCTTAAAGAGGAAGGTTTTACAATGTTTCCTCAAGATACTCAAACTGTGGACTTGCCTGATCTCCCCTGGATGATTGTTCCATAGCTGGATTCCCTCAACAGAGAATGCTTTTGCAAAAAGAAAAGGAGTACTTGTGGCACCTTAGAGACTAACAAATTTATTGGAGTATAAGTGTTCGTGAGCTACAGCTCACTTCATTGGATGCGTTCGATGAAGTGAGCTGTAGCTCACGAAAGCTCATGCTCAAATAAATTTATTAGTCTCTCAGGTGCCACAAGTCCTCCTTTTCTTTTTGCGAATACAGACTAACACAGCTGCTACTCTGAAACCGGAGAATGCTTTGTCATCAACTCAAACATGGTTTGTCCTGGGCTGTGTAAACTGTATTTTTTGTCAAGGAGCGCAACTACCATGGAGGTTCATATATTGAACTTTAGTCTTTGATGTAGCTGGGGTTTGAACCATTAATTGCTTTGAAAATTAGGACCAAGAACTTAAACTTGCATCAGAAGATGACTGGGAGCCAGTGGAGGGACTTGAGCGTGGGCCTGGTGTACCCACAGCAGTCTGAGCCCTGGAGAAGGCAGGCAGCTGTATTGTGTACCAGCTGGAGCCTGTCCATTGTCTTCACATTCAGCTTCAGATGCAGTGAGTTCCAGCAACCCAGCCTGGACGGGACAAATGCATGGATTACTGGGGCCAGTAATTTCTCTGCCTCTTTCAGTCCCTTTTACCTTATCTGATGGACTTTGCTTCATTCAGAACGGTCATTGTTGGTGTTCACCCCAAAATCAGATGTGGTCTTTGTAATGTTAAAAAGTCCAAGGTTCATGGCTGGCCTTGCAGGGTGGGAATCATGTAGCACATGTAGCCTGGACCACAATAAACAATGGCTTGTGGTACTGCAGCACTTTAAGAGATTGCATGAAGTACCTTACATATGCCACTAATATAGCAGTGTTCCCTCATCTCAGTTCTCAGCCTACTTGTAACATTCCTGTCAGTGAAGTTAAACGAGGGATGGTTTGGACCCCAATGTCTCCTCTTGGGGAGATGTTTATATTTTAGAGCGATAATAACGGCTGCCTCCTAAATCCCACTTATATTCACTCTCTTTCGACAGGAGTGAAACTGGCTTAGGCTTTTATTTTCATTCCTGTTCAACTTTAGCATTTCCCCTTAGATTACTCCTGCCATCGCGGTCTCTCTTGCTGTGGTTTTGACAGCATGCCACTGCTGGCACAATGGGGACCACACTGGGCTGAGTTTCCTCAAAGCAATGTCCTGCTGGGTAACAGGTCCTTCTGCAGGGGGGAGTTGGCAGAGTACAGCTGGAGGGAGACAATATGTTCCTCTCTGTCTTCTTCGATTCTTTCCATCTCAGGGCTCTGAAGGGCACCCCTCTTCACCACACATGTCAAAACCTCTGTTTCTGGAATCTGAAGCAGATAAGCTGTGGCAAGGTTCAAATTCACAGGCCCTGAAAGCAATAGCTTGCATTAACTTGGATCCTAAGGACCTGCATTAAAAACACTCTTGATCGTTCCCTTTTAGGATTTTTGCTTCAGATTAGATTAGAAAGAAACATAGGTATTTCAGACTGCCTCTTTTCTGTGTTTATACAGCAGCCTGCTGAAACAGGTCTCTATCCTGATTGGGGCCTTTGGGATCTGCAATAATATATTTACTACTTAGTAACAATAATAATAAATAATAATAATTAATCGACACTAGCATCTTTTTGTATATAGGTTACATGTGTGTTGGTTGTAATATGTGAGAATCTCACATCAGTCACATGTCCACTTGGGTAAATTAGTAATGCCATTCAAATCAGTGGAGTTATACTCATGTCAAAATGACGTAAATAGGATGAGTATCAGGGCCATGCTATTTATCTAGTATTTGAATAGTTATAATAGGGTATTGTCATTGTGAGGGACAATATGATTTATGTGAATAGAGTCCTTGATTTTTATACATGGAATCCCACAATATTTAAAAGAGAGAGGGTCATTTATCAGCTAAGGATACACAAAGGTTTCAAGAGTAGAAGTGACTCCGTTTCTTAGTGGGGGAGAAGAAGAGCGTTCCAGATAGATACCATGTGGGTGGGCATGATATAGGAATCTGAACAGAATAGACCAGGCAGCATGATACTGGGGAATTTGAGGGGAACTGCAGGGAAGAGGTAGGAGCGGGGAAGTGGGTGGGTGGGGAATAAACGGAGGTGAAGGGAGGACAATTTTGAATTAGACTCCAAAATGGTTCTGAAAACAGTGACAGTGATGGCGATGCGGGTGGTGTGCTCCTTTTCCTGTGTGGTCAGAGTCCTGGTGGTCTCAAGACTCTGGGCTGCTGGACGTTTAAAGAGGGGGGCAGATTGAAGACCCTGTTCTGCTCTCTTTGTGCTGATTGCATGACTCAAAAGACCCAAAACATTGCTCATATCACCTGCTAGGGATATCCCTGAGAGACCCCAGCAGGCACAGAGCTGTCAGAGCCTACAATTTCTATGCTTCCCTCCCTTCAGCCCCAGGCACAGGGTGAGTATTGAGGGTAGGGGGAGTGGCTAGAGCATATCATGTTCCAACAATTCCTAGCTAGCGTATGATTCCTAGGGGATGATATACTAGCCAGCTGGTGCACTTTATAGCAGACCTCAGGATACTCCGTCCTTGCCAGGGGCTGGAGAGAAAATCATGGAGCCATGACTGGCTCTCTGAATACCTCTGTCTTTGCTGCATCCAGCAGAAACTTAATACAGTGGAGAATCTGGCCCCAGGGTTTAACTTTACCATAAAGTAGAGCAATACAAGGTCAGAGTCATAGACTGTAAGGCCAGGGGGACCACCATGATCATCTAGTCTGACCTCCTGCACAGTGCAGACCACAGAATCTTTCCCACTCACTCTTGTAATAGTCCCCTAACCTCTGGCTGAGCTACTGAAGTCCTCAAATCATGATTTAAAGACTTCAAGTGACAAAGAATCCACCATTTACACTAGTTTAAACCTGCAGATGATTGAATAATTTATCTAGGGAGCAAAGAAAAGATCTGAGGTGAGGATTGTAACAGCAGAGGCAGAGGCCAGTGGAAGAAGAAGATACTTCATTCAGAAATCAAATTTTAGTTGTGGATGGTTGCAACAGCGGACGTACTGATGTAGCCAGAGCCAACACAGGCAGATAGATATGTAAGAAAAAGGGCAGAAAGTGAGTGGACAAAAATGTAGAGCTGTGTATCATCCACCCCAGGTAAGATAGCAATGAGACATTCCAGGTGAGGAACACACATTAACACACCTTGTTATCTGTATGGAAAGAGAGGGATCTATGACTGGAGATATGGCCAACCATTCTGAGAAGGGTAATCTCAGAGTGAACGTTGGTCAAGTGGGAGAAGCAGTCAGAGGGCTGAGAGAAGGGGAACGGGAGAAGTTAAGATGACTTTCACCAGCTCAGGATCTGGCACTAAATACTGAGAGAGGACTTTAGTGAGCTGGCATCAGCACGCATAGCATGGAATCTCGTATGGACACTGGACTAATGAAGGACAATACTGTAAGGGGATAATTTGAATTATCATTATTTATGCCTTAATGTGCACAGTGCTTC
The DNA here is from genome assembly GCF_965140235.1 of Caretta caretta. NCBI lineage: Eukaryota > Metazoa > Chordata > Testudines > Cheloniidae > Caretta > Caretta caretta. Next base: position 14,562,714 of record NC_134207.1, on the reverse strand, counting down.
ACAGAGCACTTAAAAAGTTTAAAATGGACTGAGAGAGTATTTGAGTGGTACCTGGAGACCTTGTTTGGCCCATGGAGAGCAAGAGGCTGTGCCCAGTATCAGACCCCACAGGGAAGAGAAGCAAAGGCAAGAACAGAAGAAGGAGACAAAAGGATGAGTTAGAAATAGAGGATACAGAGGCTCATGTGCAGTAAGATGAGGGAGGAAATGAGGGCTGAGATGCATGGAAGAGCAGCATTGTGCAGAGACTTTATAGTGAGGACATAGTGCTTGAACATAATGTGGAGGGAAAGAGGAACCAACCAGGAAAGGGATTGGAGGAGGAAGTGACATGATCTGAGCGGTGGGATATATCAGAAGCTGATTTGAGCAGTGTGTTAATATACTAGGCACAGTCCTATCCATTGCAGTGCCACATCATGGATTAAGCTCTTCAAGGCAGAAGCCCAATCTTCCTATACACTTCTATGGCCCTGTGCACTGCCGTAGTATAGATAATCACAGTGTCACCCCTCTGCTGAGCTGCAGTCGTTTTTTAGGGCCTTGCAGCTCAGTTTCCTATTTGGATCAGGAATTGGTGATGTGGAATCAGATATTTCCTTTTTGTAATCTGCTTCTTTACAAAGTGTACTCAGTCCCTGTCCCAGAGACAACTCCTATTTGCAGAAACCTCTGCCCTGCCTTCAGAAGTCTCTGTCTCTCTCCAGGGTCACACACAAGTCTCACCGCTTAACAGACTCTGTACCCCACTTTCCCCCTTAGTCCCTGCACCCTGGGAAATCCTTAATCAAAGGCTGGTCACTAAGACCACCTGGCCTGGCCCAGTGAGCCTGCGTATCTATCCTGCTTTAGAGCAGCTGCTCTGCTACACAAAGGAACTGAGGGCTTTACCTGCCAGAGAAAGGTGAGGACTATAACCCACACAATACCCTTAATGACTCTGTGGGTGCCCTCACTGCCTGGCTTCTTCAGCTCTTGCTACGGGGAGTTTCATCCCAAGAGCATATACATCAATGACCCCCTAATACGCAAGTCATAATAAAATTAGCACCCCTGTTTTCCTTTAGATGTACTCTGAAATTATGCCTAAACCGCTTACTGAGGTTAATGGGATCTTCATGCGTGCATCCAACCTCATGTTTAAGAGAGTTGACTCTTAAAAGGGCCACAAGAAATTAATATTAAGCCCTGAATGGTTTTTTTGTATTATTTTGGCTGCTCCCCATTAGAGCATGCCTGCATGCAGATGACAGTGTATAAATATAAATTGTTCTGCTCTGACACCTTCCAACACTCCAACTGCCAGTAATCCATCCAAAATATAGGGGTGTGCATGCACTTCCCCTCCTACACACACACACACACACACACGCGAAGGAGCACTTCACTTTAGGTCAGCCTATCTGAAAGTGCTTTTTAGCTCCCGATGGAACACTTTCCTTGAGAGCAAGCAAGCTTATACAATGAGACCAAACCATTCTGCTATTAAAAATGGGACATGCTTTTTAATTAGATATCCATGGAGATTGCTTTTTTTTTAACATGAAATTTATTTGTTCAGTGCCCTTGAATGCTAATGCAAAGGGTGCTTTACTAGTGTGTATATTAATTGTAACTGAAGGGAAGAAGAAGAAGATGGCCCTTTGCTTCCTCCACAGATGGCTGCTTTTCACTAGCCACCTAGATCTACTCTATTGTTGCTTTAGATACCATGTTATCCATGTCCCACTCTGAACCGCTACTATCCAGTTCTGACTATTCAAACACCTCACAAAAGAATGAAATCATGTGAAAGCACAGAAACCACGAAAGGAATTATTCCTATATCCCTCTGCTTCCTTTCAGCATCTTTCTTTCCCTTCAGCTGGCTTTTGTCTCCAGTTTCTAAGGCCAGTTGAAAAGTAGACATTTTGTGCTGCAAACGTGTTGTTTATTTTCTCTCCTCAGAACATGGAGAGCTTGATGTATTGCTTTATATAAACGCTACAGATTAAAGCTGCTCTTAATATTTATGGAGTTTTTAAACACGATGCTAATACAGCGCTGCTGTCCTTAAAGATATAACAAAACACAACCCTCTAGGGAAAAGCTATGAAATAAATTTTTTTGAGATAACACATTTCTTCACTTTGCATAAATTTAACACCATGCTCTCTGTACAATATGTGATCTTTCCGCTATCTCCCCAAAGACACAAATAGCTCTGGTGAGATGTCATGAAAGACAAGCAACAAAGGCTAAGGAAGACACCACATTAAGGATCCTGAATTGTATTTAGGGGTTGTTTGGGGGGGAGGAGTGGCCTACTTAAAGTTACAGAGCCTTCCAATGTTGTGATGCAAAGTTGGGTCTGCAAAAGCTATTAGAATATGTATTAACCATATTCAGACATGAAATCTTAGCAGTCAACATGCAACGAGCAATATTCATGACGGCTTTGAGGTGCCTGTAAAGCAAATGAATAGGACTGTGCAGTCACCTCCGTTCAGAAAGAGGGTTGTAGTGTACATCATTCTGTAATACCAGGCTTTGAGCTAATTACTTGTACTGACGGGCTCACTGGGAATGAGATATTACAATGCAAGTAGTATGTCTTGATGCAACAGGTGGCTGCACAATGCCACCTGGAGCAGTTGCTGTGCCAGAAATAGCCTCTTGGAAATTATGCCGCTTTGGGAACTTCACACCTTTCTTTCCTTTTCTAAACTCTTTGTAAAGTTATAAACCACCATCCACGACTGGGAATTTGTTAATATACTGCATCCAAATAAAAATGCAAGCCTCATGATAGGGGAAATGCTGGATAAAATAATACATTTACATTGATCACATGTATTCTGTAGGTTACCGTACTAAATGGCAGCATCTCAACATGCATCTCTTCCCCTCTCTCCCTGCAATTTCCCTCTGTCTTCCCTTGCTGACTTGGCAATCTGACAGCCCCTCAGGCTCTGCTGCTGGAGACCTGGCAGTTGAATTTAAGGTCATCTTGAACAAAGTAAACAGGGGTCTAAAGAACTGTAGTCTTATGTAACTACAGTATTACAATTAAGTTGGACCCCAGTCCTGCTACACTGAAGTTCCTGGGCTCTCTGTAGATGCTATATATTGAAGGATCAGGATCTTGGATAAGATATGTGTAAATGAATCAGACTTGACATATTGTTAGACTATTGCAGTGGAAGATGCATCATTTGACAGGCAACAAAGCCATGGAGTGGACCTGATTTTGGTGTCTCTAGCTCCTTGACCTTCATGCGGTTAAATTCAAGCAAATATTGTTATTATTAACATTACTGTTGATTTGCTAGACTTGTACTAATCCAGGAGTAGAAGTCTGTAAATTATGGCATTTATTTTCACTAGATTTGCTAAAAGATTTAGTATTCATCTTGTGACCTCAACGCTGAGAGGTTTTAGTGATCTCCTTACCGGTAATATCAAATGAAACTATGTGCCAACCAAACACAACATAGATGCCCAATTTCAGTTGGTTTAACTAGTTAATTGCTTAAAATGAAGCTTAGTACAGTGAATATGCCCATTCTTTGGATGGGAACCTCCACTAACATTCATATAAAAGAAAACCTGCTGGTCTACAAAGGAAATGCATGCAGTAATTATCCACTGTGTGGCGATTGTCAGTGTTCAGTATAAAAGGCTTTCCCAAGGTCCTAAAATCTTCCTTCCCCCAGACATCCATGTTAACTGGGGTGAAGAACTTAATTTCCAAATTCCCTGAGCAGCCACAGACCTCGTCCTTCTGCAGGAGAAAAATAGCCCTCTGCAGGAGAACAATAGCATATTGTATCCTCTTGGCTGGAAATGAGAAGAGAGTTTCTAATCAGTAGAGGAACGAGATTTTACAACAGCCTTTCAATAGAAGCAGTGGGGAACAAACAACCTACATAGTTTTAATATGGCTTGCGATAACAGGGGTGTCATAAATATAAAGGGAAGGGTAACCACCTTTCTGTATACAGTGCTATAAAATCCCTCCTGGCCAGAGGCAAAACCCTTTCATCTGTAAAGGGTTAAGAAGCTAAGGTGGCACCTGAGCCAAAATGACCAATGAGAGGACAAGATACTTTAAAATCTGGAGGGGGGGAAACAAAGGGTCTGTCTGTCTGTGTGATGCTTTTGCCAGGAACAGATCAGGAATGCAGCCTTACAAGTCCTGTTAAATTAGTAAGTAATCTAACTAGAAATGCATTAGATTTCCTTTTGTTTAATGGCTGGTAAAATAAGCTGTGCTGGATGGAATGTATATTCCTGGTTTTGTGTCTTTTTGTAACTTAAGGTTTTGCCTAGAGGGATTCTCTATGTTTTGAATCTGATTACCCTGTAAGGTATTTACCATCCTGATTTTACAGAGGTGATTCTTTTACCTATTCTTTAATTAAAATTCTTCTTTTAAGAACCTGATTGCTTTTTCATTGTTCTTAAGATCCAAAGGTTTGGGTCTGTGTTCACCTGTACAGATTGGTGAAGATTCTTATCAAGCCTTCCCCAGGAAAGGGGGTGTAGGACTTGGGGGGATATTTGGGGGAAGATGTCTCCAAGTGGTCTCTTTCCCTATTCTTTGTTTAAAACGCTTGGTGGTGGCAGCATACGGTTCAAGGCCAAGGCAAAGTTTGTACCTTGGGGAAGTTTTTAACCTAAGCTGGTAAGAATAAGCGTAGGGGTCTTTCATGCAGGTCCCCACATCTGTACCCTAGAATTCAGAGTGGGGAAGGAACCTTGACAAGGCGACTTCAAGTCTTATAGTCCATGTGTATTACACAACTGTTTGCTATAATACTCAAACAATAGAGAGAAGACTGAAGTTATCTCTATGGAGGGATATATTCAACTAAAACTGTCATAGCTGTGGTTTGGCTAAAATTCACAAAAATACAATAAAAAGCCTCAGCTAAAAAACCTCCAAGGGTTTGGGCCATGTACAGTTACTATATGTTACTGAGGAAAATAACTTAGTTAATTTTTAAAAAGGATTAGCAAAAAAGCCCATTGAACTCAACAGAAAAACTCCCACTGGCTTAAACTGGTGTTGGATCAGGTCCTAAGTGAAAAAAATACATGCAGTGCCTAAATTAATGCAGTTAGACTAGGATAAAAATGTTAACGGCTACAAATCTTCATTGTTCAGGCAAGAAACTTTTCACTAGCTGGGGTCAAGAAAAAATTCCCTCTTGTAGGTTAGTATTCCACAGTTATGTGCATTAGGGGAATCTGAGTCCATGAGGCCGGATGCGTAGCATCCGAGAGTGCTAAAGGAGTTGGCGGATGTGATTGCAGAGCTATTGGCCATTATCTTTGAAAACTCATGGCGATCAGGGGAAGTCCTGGACGACTGGAAAAAGGCTAATGTAGTGCCCATCTTTAAAAAAGGGAAGAAGGAGGATCCTGGGAACTACAGGCCAGTCAGCCTCACCTCAATCCCTGGAAAAATCATGGAGCAGGTCCTCAAGGAATCAATTCTGAAGCACTTAGAGGAGAGGAAAGTGATCAGGAACAAGTCAGCATGGATTCACCAAGGGCAAGTCATGCCTGACTAATCTAATTGCCTTCTATGACGAGATAACTGGTTCTGTAGATGAAGGGAAAGTAGTGGACATGTTGTTCCTTGACTTTAGCAAAGCTTTTGACACTGTCTCCCACAGTATTCTTGCCAGCAAGTTAAAAAAGTATGGGCTGGACGAATGGACTATAAAGTGGATAGAAAGCTGGCTAGATTGTGGGGCTCAACGGGTAGTGATCAATGGCTCCATGTCTAGTTGGCAGCCGGTATCAAGTGGAGTGCCCCAAGGGTCGGTCCTGGGGCCGGTTTTGTTCAATATCTTCATTAATGATCTGGAGGATGGTGTGGATTGCACCTCAGAAAGTTTGCAGATGACACTAAACTGGGAGGAGAGGTAGATACGCTGCAGGGTAGGGATAGGCTACAGGGGGACCTAGACAAATTGGAGGATTGGGCCAACAGAAATCTGATGAGGTTCAACAAGGACAAATGCAGAGTCCTGCACTTAGGACGGAAGAATCCAATGCACCGCTACAGACTAGGGACCGAATGGCTCGGCAGCAGTTCTGCAGAAAAGGACCTAGGGGTTACAGTGGACGAGAAGCTGGATATGAGTCAACAGTGTGCCCTTGTTGCCAAGAAGGCCAATGGTATTTTGGGATGTATAAGTAAAGGCATTGCCAACAGATCAAGGGACGTGATCGTTCCCCTCTATTCGACACTGGTGAGGCCTCATCTGGAGTACTGTGTCCAGTTTTGGGCCCCACACTACAAGAAGGATGTGGAAAAATTGGAGAGAGTCCAGCAGAGGGCATCAAAAATGATTAGGGGACTTGAACACATGAGTTATGAGGGGAGGCTGAGGGAACTGAGGATGTTTAGTCTATGGAAGAGAAGAATGAGGGGGGATTTGATAGCTGCTTTCAACTACCTGAAAGGGGGTTCCAAAGAGGATGGCTCTAGATTGTTCTCAGTGGTAGCAGATGACAGAACAAGGAGTAATGGTCTCAAGTTGCAGTGGGGGAGGTTTAGGTTGGATATTAGGAAAAACTTTTTCACTAGGAGGGTGGTGAAACACTGGACTGCGTTACCTAGGGAGGTGGTGGAATTTCCTTCCTTAGAAGTTTTTAAGGTCAGGCTTGACAAAGCCCTAGTTGGGATGATTTAATTGGGGATGGGTCCTGCTTTGAGCAGGGGGTTGGACTAGATGACCTCCTGAGGTCCCTTCCAACCCTGATATTCTATGGTTCTATGATTCTTTGAAAAATCCAGTACTGACCACTTCCGCAGATAGGATGCTAGAGTGTGTTATGAATCTACATTTTAATACTTATAATGTTAAATACATTAGCATTAGAGTGCAAGTACTGATGGACTTTCTAAGCTATGACACCACTTAATTCACCCCATTAAAATGTCTCCATTCTTAGAAAAATATACAGTAGCCTGTCTTAATATTTATAGTATGATCCATTAGATGACCGATTACATGAGATTCACAACAGACGCTGTCTCTAGAAATCCTCAGTATGAGAACTGTGTTGGAGAGGGCTATTGCTCTCCTGCAGAGGGACAATATCTGTGGCTGCTCACGGAATCTGGAAAGTAAATTCTTCACCCCAGTTAACATGGATGTCTGGGGGAAGGAAGATTTTAGGACCCTGGGAAAGCCTTGTTATACCGAACACTGACGACCACCATACAATGGATAATTGCTGCATGCGTTTCCTTTGTAGACCAGCAGGTTTTCTTTTATATTAGCCTAGCCAATTTTGCTATATACTAATATGAGAACATGTATCTCAATGACTCTAACAAGATTTGTGCACTGTGCTTTTCAGAGAATAAACCACTCTGTAAGTTAACTTAAGATGTAGATACACCAAAATGGCTCCAATAGATGGCTCTTCTGCTCACAGTAGCCATTCAGGAAACTCTGGTTTCGCTCAGGGTCCCAAGACACTTGTCGCAGAAGGTGAACAGCGTCTAGGAGAGCTATAGAGCCAGTTCGCTCATCCCTGGGGTAGAGCGGCTAGTGTTTGACAACACACAAAATGGCAATTCCTCCATCTGATTATGAAGCTGTGTTAATGGAGATCCAAACAGAGCCCAGATGATTAGCCAGATAACGGTTCTAAGGTTGAGCCACAAAAAGCAAGCACATATGGATGTGTGGCACCCACAGGGCTCTGACAAGGGCATGTGTGGAAGGACCTTACCTTTTGACAAGCAAAAATCCCCCTGGTGCAGTGCAAGTGTAACCCACACACCTCCTGGTTGTGGTGTTCTGTCCCATCTAGTGGCACCGAGACCACTTAGAGAGAAGGTTAAATGAATTTGCTCTACAGCCTTAGCTAACAGCCAATTGGCTTTTAGCTTATGTAGTAGAGCAGTGGTTCCCAAACTTGTTCTGCCGCTTGTGCAGGGAAAGCCCCTGGCAGGCCGGGCCGGTTTGTTTACCTTCCGCGTCCACACGTTCAGCCGATCACGGCTCCCACTGGCCGCAGTTCGCTGCTCCAGGCCAATGGGAGCTGCTGGAAGCGGTGGCCAGTACGTCCCTCGGCCCACGCCGCTTCCCGCAGCCCCCATTGGCTGGGCACAGTGAACTGCGGCCAGTGGGAGCCGCGATCGGCCGAACCTGCGGATGCGACAGATAAACAAACCAGCCCGGCCCGCCAGGGGCTTTCCCTGCACAAGCGGCGGAACAAGTTTGGGAACCACTGTGGCAGAGGCTCATGCGCTGAGGTCCCAGGTTTGATCCCAATGACCAGTGTCTGTCCGCGTTACAAGTGGGGGCTCATCTGGGATTTTAACTGGAAAGTCTCTGAAGCTCAGGTCGCGCTTCCTCAGCTAGGGGAAATATATAACCCACACACCTTCTGGGTGTGGTGTTCTGTCCCATCTAGTGGCATCGAGACCACTGAGAGAGAGAGAGATAAAATGAGTCTGCTAACAGCCAGTTGGCTTTTAGCTTATGTGGTATTGGCTCATGCACTAGCTCCAGAGGTCCCAGGTTTGATCCTGCCTGTCGACAACCGGGGCTTGTCGGTGTTACACAAGCTTTGGAAATTCTGCTGTTAGAAAATCTGACACGAGTCAATTTTCATTCACCAACACAATATTTCCGTCTGTGTCATGTGGTTGGAGGGACAAAAGGTCAGAGTTTAAATGCAGCTTTTTTTTTGGCTTCACTTTACCTCACTCTGAACATCACTGCGGTGATCGGCTGTGCAGAGTCTGAGAAAGGAAAGGAGAGGAGGCAGCAGAGGGTCTGTCTTTTTGTGGGAGGCTGGGGAGGTTAATGGTAAACATCTTTCTTGCCTGGCTCTTTGGAAAGAGTGGTGGAACGAGTACCTTGGAGAGAGAGTTGGGGTCATTGGCCTGGGACGGGGGGAGGGGTAGATATTACCATATTTGAGGTAGAAGCGAAACTCAAACAGCTTAATGGGACTAAATCGGGGGGCCTAGATAATCTTCATCCAAGAATATTAAAGGAATTGGCACATGAAATTGCAAGCCCATTAGCAAGAATTTTTAATGAATCTGTAAACTCAGGGGTTGTACCGTATAACTGGAGAATTGCTAACATAGTTCCTATTTTTAAGAAAGGGAAAAAAAGTGATCCGGGTAATTATAGGCCTGTTAGTTTGACATCTGTAGTATGCAAGGTCTTGGAAAAAATTTTGAAGGAGAAGGTAGTTAAGGACATTGAAGTCAATGGTAAATGGGACAAAATACAACATGGTTTTACAAAAGGTAGATCGTGCCAAACCAACCTGATTCCTTCTTTGAGAAAGTAACAGATTTTTTAGACAAAGGAAAAGCAGTGGATCTAATTTACCTAGATTTTAGTAAGGCATTTGATACTGTGCTACATGGGGAATTATTAGTTAAATTGGATAAGATGGGGATCAATAGGAAAATTGAAAGGTGGATAAGGAATTGGTTAATGGGGAGACTACAGCGGGTCCTACTGAAAGGTGAACTGTCAGGCTGAAAAGAGGTTACCAGTGGAGTTCCTCAAGGATTGGTTTTGGAACCAATCTTATTTAATCTTTTTATTACTGACCTTGGCACAAAAAGTGGGAGTGTGCTAATAAAGTTTGTGGATGATACAAAGCTGGGAGGTATTGCCAATTTAGAGAAGGACAGGGATACCCTACAGGAGGATCTGGATGACCTTGTAAACTGGAGTAATAGTAATAGGATGAAATTTAATAGTGAGAAGTGTAAGGTCATGCATTTAGGGATTAATAACAAGAATTTTAGTTATAAGCTAGGGACGCATCAATTAGAAGTAATGGAGGAGGAAAAGGACCTTGGAGTATTGGTTGATCATAGGATGACTGTGAAAAAAGCTAATGCAGTCTTGGGATGCATCAGGAGAGGTATTTCTAGTAGGGATAAGGAGGTTTTAGTACCGTTATACAAGGCTCTGGTGAGACCTCACCTGAAATACTGTGTGCAGTTCTGGTCTCCCATGTTTAAGAAGGATGAATTCAAACTGGAACAGGTACAGAGAAGGGCTACTAGGATGATCTGAGGAATGGAAAACTTGTCTTATGAAAGGAGACTCAGGGAGCTTGGCTTGTTTAGCCTAACTAAAAGAAGGTTGAGCGGAGATATGATTGTTCTCTATAAATATATCAGAGGGATAAATACCGGAGAGGGAGAGGAATTATTTAAGTTCAGTACCAATGTGGACACAAGAACAAATGGATATAAACTGGCCACTAGGAAATTTAGACTAGAAATTAGACGAAGGTTTTTAACCATCAGAGGAGTGAAGTTTTGGAATAGCCTTCCAAGGGAAGCAGTGGAGGCAAAAGATCTATCTGGCTTTAAGATTAAACTCGATAAGTTTATGGAGGAGATGGTATGATGGGATAACATGGTTTTGGTAATTAAATATTCATGGTAAATAGGCCCAATGGCCTGTGATTGGCTATTAAATGGGGTGAGATCCGAGTTACCCAGGAAAGAATTTTCTGTAGTATCTGGCTGATGAATCTTGCCCATATGCTCAGGGTTTAGCTGATCGCCATATTTGGGGTCGGGAAGAAATTTTCCTCCAGGGCAGATTGGAAGAGGCCCTGGACGTTTTTCGCCTTCCTCTGTAGCATGGGGCATGGGTCACTTGCTGGAGGATTCTCTGCTCCTTGAAGTCTTTAAACTACGATTTGAGGACTTCAATAGCACAGATATAGGTGTGAGGTTTTTTTTGCAGGAGTGGTGGGTGAAATTCTGTGGCCTGTGTTGTGCAGGAGGTCAGACTAGATGATCATAATGGTCCCTTCTGACCTAAGTATCTATGAATCAAATTATAAGAGATGCAGAGGAGTGGCTGAAGGCCAGGCTAGGCATAAGCAGACTAAGCAATTGCTTAGGGCCCTGAGAAGCTCAAGGGCGCCACCCTATTCACTTTTTTAATATGTGTTTTTTGGGGGGGGGGAATATCCCTTCTTAGGACTGCCAGTAGATTAGCACCACCTCTGGAGGAGGAAGAGGTACAGCTTGCAATGTCCTAAGGCTTTCAGTAGAGCCCACAATATTGACTGGAGAGCTCCTGCAGTCCTCTGGAGTTGATTTTACACAGCCCCTTGGCATTAGGAAACAGCAACTGCTATTTACCAACAAGCTGAATTATAATAAAATATTTACATGGCAATCATACAGCACAGTTCATTGCACACAATGAAGGGCAGAACTGAGTATGGGGACAAGTCTGCGTACCAGAAATTAAGTACCAGCTTGTCCCAGGGCTGACTAATGAGAGCCTGTGTTCTGATTTGTTTACCAAGGCAAGATGGATAAAGTAGCTTTTTACTGGATCAACAAATACTGTAAAAGGCATAAAAGGTCAAAATGGATAAATATCAAGCCACACAAATCCCATCTTTAGCTAAAGGGAACTTGCTGTTTTTATGACAACTCATCTTACAACAGGATGCTACAAACCCCTCAGAGAGACACTATAGAAATCATATGCTGAAGCACTGTCCACCTTGCTCTTAATAACGTTACAAGTATTCTCTTGTATCATAGCAGTGGTGTTTAACTGTTCTTCATAAATATTTCTGGAGCTGGCTGAATTACACTTCTATCGATTTCTCCATTAAATTTAATCTGATCAATTTTTATAGCATCAGTTGAGGAATGAAATCATTTCAGTTTGATGCAGCACTTGCATTTCCTCTGTGGATTTTTGAGGTGTTTCTTAAAAATATATTTTCATTTCACGGGAGAGACATTGATTTGACAACTTGCTTTACGGAATTAGAGTCACTTTCATGTAAGGCACCAGCACTGGGGAATCTGTGTACTGCCTTCATGCTATTTGAATTTTCTGTGCACATTGCAGTCCACAGAGCAATTTGTCATTACCTCTGCTAATGATTACGTGAGCCTGCACCCAGGTGAGTAGCTGGTAAGCAAATGCTGAATTCTGGCAAGCCAACAAAGAACATGGTTTTAACATTTGTCAAAAAAGAGTGACTCAAGTTTCTAAATACTGCATGCTCGGGCAACATATTATTGTGGATTTCAGTGTTTTCTTTCTACAGAAAACCACACATGCCTAGAATCTGCTGCACAATCTTAAACTTATGCTATGATCTGAGCCACTGTTAAAGTCAGCATAAGGGGTTGAATATCCCCACCTTTTGAACAGGATATTGACGTTCAATCTCCCCTGGAAAAATGAAAAGGTTTTGTGCGAAACATTATGGTAGAAAAGCCGAAAATGTGGGAATGAGATAAGAAAAAAAGGAAAATGTGCTGAGCCATGTTACACTCTTACTTCCACACAGTGTATTAAACTAGTAACTAAAGCGTTAATGAAGTCCATGTGAGCTGCTGTGATCCTATTTGCTGCACCTGCAGAGGAACTATAAAAAGTGAGATATTGTTGCAATACATGTTCTAGTCAGATGTGTGATTCAATTAGTTGGGCTGCCCATAGCCATTTGAGAGACTGTTAATAGCTTCCAAGGTGCATGGGTGCTATCTACACTGAAACGAAACCATGCCTTGGGGACTATTTAGAACACATTTTCCTAAATGTTACCAAACTGTTGAACAGTCAGGTTTTATCATCAGTGACAAATCCCATTCATTAAACCTCAACTATGCTGAGACTCAAAATCATGTTTTAATGGATCGAGCAATGCAGTGATGTCCTACAGTGTACACTCGCTTTTCCATCTCCCTCTCTTTGGAATCTCTCTTGTGTTTAATAAGGAAATCCAAATGATTCTTCCTGTTTCTTATACAGTGATGATTTTTACCTGATCTCCAGCTCCTGGAGCTCCTCCAGTCTGAGGTTCTAGGGGGTAATACCAAAGGGACTACAACTAAGATGGCTCCCAAAGCCCCCTGACCTCATTCCCAGCACAGCTGGAGTCGGGGGGTGTTGGGTGGACTGGCGGCAGAAGAAACTAGAAACCCCTAGGGAGGCTTCCACATGGGGTGAACTTGGCAAGCAGTTGACTGGACCATTCATAGAATCATAGAATATCAGGGTTGGAAGGGACCTCAGGAGGTCATCTAGTCCAACCCCCTGCTCAAAGCAGGACCCATCCCCAATTAAATCATCCCAGCCAGGGCTTTGTCAAGCCTGACCTTAAAAACTTCTAAGGAAGAAGATTCCACCACCTCCCTAGGTAACGCAGTCCAGTGTTCACCACCCTCCTAGTGAAAAAGTTTTTCCTAATATCCAACCTAAATCTCCCCCACTGCAACTTGAGACCATTACTCCTTGTTCTGTCATCTGTTGCCACTGAGAACAGTCTAGAGCCATCCTCTTGGAACCCCCTTTCACGTAGTTGAAAGCAGCTATCAAATCCCCCCTCATTCTTCTCTTCCATAGACTAAACATCCCCAGTTCCCTCAGCCTCTCCTCATAACTCATGTGTTCCAGTCCCCTAATCATTTTTGTTGCCCTCCGCTGGACTCTTTCCAATTTTTCCACATCCTTCTTGTAGTGTGGGGCCCAAAACTGGACACAGTACTCCAGATGAGGCCTCACCAGTGTCGAATAGAGGGGAACGATCACGTCCCTTGATCTGCTGGCAATGCCTTTACTTATACATCCCAAAATACCATTGGCCTTCTTGGCAACAAGGGCACACTGTTGACTCATATCCAGCTTCTCATCCACTGTAACCCCTCGGTCCTTTTCTGCAGAACTGCTGCCGAGCCATTCGGTCCCTAGTCTGTAGCGGTGCATTGGATTCTTCCGTCCTAAGTGCAGGACTCTGCACTTGTCCTTGTTGAACCTCATCAGATTTCTGTTGGCCCAATCCTCCAATTTGTCTAGGTCCCCCTGTAGCCTATCCCTACCCTCCAGCGTATCTACCTCTCCTCCCAGTTTAGTGTCACCTGCAAACTTTCTGAGGTGCAATCCACACCATCCTCCAGATCATTAATGAAGATATTGAACAAAACCAGCCCCAGGACCGACCCTTGGGGCACTCCACTTGATACCAACTGCCAATTAGACATAGAGCCATTGATCACTACCTGTTGAGCCCCACAATCTAGCAGCTTTCTATCCACCTTATAGTCCATTCGTCCAGCCCATACTTTTTTAACTTGCTTCTGCACCACAGTGCCCATCATCCACAGAAAGAGAGGCAGAACCAGCTACCAAGAGGCAGCTGAGACCCCAGGAGGATTCCAGGTCAGGGAACCAGTGAGCTGGGTTGGAGTCAGGAGGGGACCCTGCCCCACCCTGAGGAGAAGAACAAGTAAGGTGACTTTTGTTTAAGCCAGCCCATGGCACCGCAACATTTCATCTCAGGACATGCAATCTCAGTGGTACCACCTGTCTTGAGAAGATATTGGGGTGGGAGGAGTTTGTGAGCATTGGGAGGTGGGGAGAATGGTTGATCTACCAGTGTTTATTACTTATTAGTTAACCTTAACTGCTTCCTTAAATTCTCCAGATCCTGTTTTCTTGTTCCCACTGAAGTCACCTCCTTTGTAATGCTGTTATTACTGGTGTGCCATTCCTTTGCTGGGGCTTGTTTTATTTATCATAGATCCCCTGTGTACTTGGCTTTTACACTCCTTGCCAGCTAGTAGTATTAACATTGATCTCTCAAGGGACAGTGCCCATTTATCTGGCAGAATAAGCAGAGGAACAAGGCATCAAACAAAAGAACCCATGCGAGGAGAGGGGAGAAGCTTCTACAAATATTGATGATCCCAAGCACATGGGAGAGAAAAGGGAGGATGTTTAAGCCATGCCTGCAGGGAGGGGCTATGTTAAAATTTCCTAACTCAGCCCAAAAACATAAGAATGACCATACTGGGACAGGCCAATGGTCCACCTAGCCCAGTCTCCTGTCTTCTGACAGTGGCCAGAAGCTTCAAAAGGAATGAATAGAACAGGGCCATTATCAGGTGATCCATCCCCTGTGATCCACTCCCAGCTTCTGGCAATCAGAGGTTTAAGGCTACTCCGAGCATGAGGCAGTGTTCCTGACCATTTTGGCTAATAACCACTGATGCATAGATTTTAGGCCAGAAGGAACCATTGTGGTCAACTAGTCTGACCTCCCGCATAGCAAAGGGCACAGAATTACAGCCAATGATTCCTGCACCGAGCCTGTAACTTCTGATAGAACTCGAGCACACTGTTTAGAAAGACGCCCAGTCTTAAGGAAAAGACTTCAAGTGAATTTGTATTAGGCAAAGCAATAGACCATAATAAACTATGTAGTCAAAATTCATGAGTCAGACCCCCCACCACAATCTTGATATTGTGTCTTTTTATCTGCCTTTTGTTTTTTGGAACTCCCCCTGCCCATCCTTGGGAGCGGGAGGGATGTCACAATTTGTGTTGCCCATTCTGCCAGATTTATTGGGTAAGGTGGCCGTTGCTGCAGGGCCTCTCACCTCCACATCTGCCTGTCCTTTGTCCAGCAATTACTCCTATCTCCTAATCTGCCCTCCCCATCACTTTCGCCCCCTGCTGCCACCCCATCACTTCTGCTCTCATCCCCCTCTTCCCCTTTCCAGGCCAGGGGATGGTCAGTTCCAGGGGCTCTTCACCCCCCTCTGCCTCTTACCAGGCTAGAGGGGCAGTTCCAGGAGCTCTTCACCCCGCTCTTCCCCTTCCCAGGCTGGCCAGGTACTGCAGGGAGGAGCGGAGGCAGTGGCTCATGAGGAAAAGGGGTGGAACGGCACTGAGCTGCTGGGCACTTTAGCTCCGCCTCTCCCCCACAAGAACCGTGAGCAGAGGGGAGAGACTCTGCTGGCTTCCAGCACGTCTGACCTTCGCGAAGGACCTGGAGCGTCTCACGTCATCCTCAGAGGAGCTCAAGTACCTGTGAAGTCCCGTCACTCATGCTGAAATCACTGGAGTTGGCAATACTGAATAGGCAAATGTTATACAGAATACCCAAGTGCCTTTTGGATTGAAGGGGCCAAATTAATTGTCAGCATCAGCAGCACCACTCTATTGCTATCAACGGAGTTATAGCTGCACATGGGAGTGATGGATGTGATGTTTTTACAAGCAATGCTATTAGTGAAGACAGTTCATTTCCATTAATCCCTGGGCAGGCATTAGTGAACCATCTCAGAGAAAGTAAGAACTGATCCAAAACTCAGACTGAATACTTGAGGCTTAACTTTGTTTTTTTTAAATCACAGTTCGTACCTTTGCACTTCCTGGTTCTGTTGAGGAGTAGAAATGGATACAATGAAATACTGCCTCGCAAAGAGGACTATCCTTCTTCAATTTGCAGCCTGATCATGTGCAGGAAATATATGCAATCTTGCAGGATTTTCCAATTCTGAACAGGGTCAGACCCAATTTTCATTCTCCTGGGTTTCAGATAGGTGCTTTTGAAACTTTTCCCTAGATCACTAAGGGATTTAGGAACCTAAACAGAGTCTAAATCCCAGTTTTAAAAGTGACTTGGGCACATTGAAGGAGCCTATTATCCAATCAAAGAGACTCCTAAGCGCCACAGTCACTACTGAAAGCAGGACTTAGGAGCCTAAATCAGTTATATGTTTTTGAAAATATTACCCTCTTAACTTTTGGGTGCTGTAAGCAGGTGGAATTCTACCCCGCTCTGAACAGAGGATATCCACATCAAAGACATCTTCTGCCTTGGCTAGGTCTGCATTGGTAACACAAACAACAAAACATAAGCATCAGCTGAAGCTTTTCCCCCCAACTTGGTTGTTCTTAGTGTTTCTGTGCAGGCCCCACTTTGCTTTGATTCAGAGACATTCTCACTGTGACACCCCATTCCACCCTCAATCTTCTAGATGAGAGATAATTGGATCCAGCTGGTCTAGCCTTGCAGGGTGTGTCTACACTGCAATTAAAAACATGCAGCTGGCCCAGGCCAGCTGACTCGGGCTTGCACAAAGGGGCGGTTTAATTGCAGTGTAGACATTCAGGCTTGGGCTGGAGCCTGGGCTTTAGGACTTTGTGAGGTAGGAGGATCCCAGAGCTCAGGCTGCAGAGCAAGCCAGAACACCTCTGCTGCAGTTAAACAGCTCCTTAGCCCAAGCCCAGTGAGCCCAAGTCAGCCGGCATAGGCCAGCCCTGGGTTTTTAATTGCAGAGCAGCCCTACCCACGGTGACTCAACACATCCCTCAGCACCTCTATGAAGGGTTGAAGCAGCTGACATCAGGATGACTGAGCTGAAGAGCCCTGCATCCCAACACATGCTTTTAGAATATGCCACTCGGTTACATCCAAAGTGGACCGTCATGTGTTTGGAAGTTCGTACATTGCTAGTTCTGGGACTTATTTCCTGACAACAAAGCCATTAGTTTTACCTTGGTGCTCTTATTTTAAGAATGTCTTTTATAAGAATGATGGGTCCGTAACTTTAGTGTAAACCAGGAGGAACTTCAGCGATGACAGTAGGGATACATCTGTATAACAACACTAATCGATATCAGAACCAGGCCTATATATGTAGTTTGCATTCAAATGATGAAGTAGGCAACTCAGACACTGATGTATTGGAGTAAGAGATCGATATGTATGTATCTGCTCCACTTGAGTAGCCTTTATGGCTTTTTATTGGCAGGGGATGCCTTCAAAAGAAATATCTTTTGGCCAGGCTTTCATTACCACAAGCTATCTTATAGTTAAAATATTCAGCGGTCAAATAGATCATCCCTCAAGTAAGTAATTAGAACAGTAGTACCAGAGAGAAGTATTTGGAGGTTAGAGGGGATAAGAAATTGAACAGGAGCCAACAATGCAGTGCTGTCACAAAAAGGCAAAAGCTTTTTTGGGTTGTATTCATGAGAGTGCATTATATTAAACAAGTGCAGTAAGTATTTCACCATATACGGCGTTGGTAAGGTCTCGGTTGCAGTATTACATTATGTGGTTGACTGCATTTAGTTTGGGGCATGGCTGGACAAATTCATCCCTAGCGTAGCTTCACTGATTTATTATTATTTATTGCACTGGTATCTAGGAACCCCTGTCATGGGCCAGGACCCCATTATGTTGGGAACTGTACAAACACAGATCAAAAATGCAGTCCCTGCTCCAAGGATCTAAGGAATCTAAGGAATGTCCACACTACCTTGGTGCCTCATAGCTTTGGACCAGGGACTGTATAGTATGCTCAGTCTAGGTTTGTTAGAGGCTAGCAGCCGAAGGGTGTGCCCACTCTTTGAGCTGCGGGGTGGTGGGGGGAGAGGGGTGGTTCCCAACTCAAGGAGACATACTCATGCTAGCTCTTATTGAGCTAGTGTGCTAAATATAAAGTGTAGCCGCCGCAGATGGCCAGGCTAGCTACCACAGGTATGTGCCTATGGTTTCTGATGGACACACACTCAGGGCAACTAGACCCTCTCACAACTCACACCACCATAGCTACACCCTATATTTAGTACACTAGCTAAGCTGGGAATCACACCCGCAGCACCAAGAGCAGACATTCCCTAAGCATAAGACAAGAGACAATTGGTGGATACAGACAGGAGAGCACAAGGAAACAAGATAATACTCATCAGCATGATGGGCCGGGGTCTCAGCCCACCAACTGCTTAATTTTTATCAAACTTTTTGTAGGTATCCTGGCACAGGAGTGTTTTAAGGAGGGATCTGAAGGACGACAATGAGGTGGCTCTGTGGATGTTGATAGGGAGGGACAGCATAAGAGAAAGCATGAAGGTGCTAGTTTGAAAGTGTAACAAGTGGGCAGTGGATGCTGGCAGCATTGTCAGAGCGGAGGCAGGAGTGGCCATCTCGGTAATCACTGAGGGTATGGCCGGGCCACAAAAGTGATGACAAGTAGCTTATGCTTGATGTGACAGAGAAGAGGGTGCCAGTGAGGGTGATTTGTAGAGTGGGGTGATGTGGTCAAAACAAGGGGCTAGGAATATGATCTTAGCAATAGTGTTTTGAATGGATATAAGTTGATATAATTTGAATAGAATTCATCTGAATGGAATAAAAACCAGGATGAATTTGGGCCAATGCCATAGTCTTTACCTTTAGAACAGCCCATTGGGGAGGGTATGGGTGCTTCCTTTGCCTCTGATGCCTTTCTCCTGCAGCAGAAGTCACTGTAGAATCAATCTGAAGAGGGCTGTGTTCCTCCATGTACAGGGACAGGGATACCATTCGTTCCACCCCTTTCTGGGGTTAGCAGTAGTTGAAATGAAAGAAGCAAAACTGAGCAGTCCCATAGCCCCCAAACAGTCTGGGTTAATCCTGCATCCCTTGCAAGGCAAACAAGTCAATAGGCTCTGTGCCTGGGATGGGTTTCTAACCATGTCAGCCTAAGTGGGCCCAGGCCGAGCTTCCTGGGCTCTAAGGAAAAGAAAAACAAAGTAAAGGAGGGCCCAAGTGGCAGAGGATCTTCAGAAGCTTTCGTAGCCAGCAGCCCCTGCTCTGTGGGTTCAAGGAGCTCTAAGATCTAGCTCTGCTTCCCTCTGAGTGCCACCCTCAGTGTGCTTGGATCCCTCCTTTCAAGGAGCTACCATTCTCCAGCTGCAATAGGCCTCACAGGTGTGCTGGAATTGAGCTGACGGTGCCCAGATGAACCCCCTCGTGACTGCATTGGGAATCTGTCCCACTCCAGCCAAGATTTTTGAAGAAGAAAAACTGTCTTGATGTTAAGGCCTTAGATAGGGACCCTGGAGATCTGGATTCACTTCCTCTATCGCAGATTTCTTGTGTGACCTTGGGCAAGTCACTTAATCTCTAGGTGCCTCAATGCCTCACATGTACAGGAATATTAACACTTCCTTTCTCCCACCCTTTGTTTAGACTGTAATCTAGTCATGCCAACAATGGCTTCTCTCTACTATGCATTTGTACCATGCCTAGCACAATGGGCCCAGATCTCATTTGGGACCTCCAGGTACGCCTGTAATATTAATAATCATATTTTTAAATACAGAGAAATTTGAGACAGTTCAGAGGGGGACCACAGAAGATATCAGAAGTTTAGAAAAGAGGAAATAACCATCATCACGGCAGACCTGCACCTACCGCTATCATGGATCCCCACAACTGATTATGCGTGAAAGGAGCACTACAACTGTAACCAGGCTGATCCTGGCCTCCATTTGCACCTGGGTGCTCCCAAACTGATTTACTCCTTCTTCATATAAAATCAGTGGAGGGGCAGGAGCCCCAGCAAACTCTTCCTGCTGTTGCTCTGAGTGGTAAGGCTGGCACTTGTTTGGGAAAGCATTTTTTTTTTCATAAAGAATTTTATGTATTTATTTTTTAATTTTCTACACAGTGCTTGGGACAAGGGACGTTTGATGGCCTTTACCCCTGATCCTGGAGACCGTTTGTGGGCAGAGGTTCCCCACAGAGAGTATGTCTGCACTGCAATCCAAGCAAGGTGTGATTGCAGCTCGGGTAGAGGTGCCTGCACTAGCATGGATAAAAATTGTGGCATAGATGTTGCAATGCAGGGTCTAGGAGCAGCATGGGGCAGTTACCGTGTTGTTCTTTTGGCTGGAACATTGATAACATGCACGCCAAAAATGCCAGTGAGGGAAAATTGAGAGAATTAGACGTGTTTAAAGATAAAAGTTTGTGCTTTTTGACCTCCCCTTTCTCTTGTCCGTGTCAACGTACGTTGTTTAGTTAAGAGAAAACAAATTGCTGCTCATCTACATTTAAACACAAGAAAGCACCCTATCTTTGGCACATCACCGAGTTTTGAGCACTTGATTCCTATTAGAGATTACATACAGGTTTATTGACAGGTTTGAGCAAAGCATTCCCTTTGCAAAACGCACAGCATCTAGTCAAATCAGGACTTTGGTTGCTAGCCTGTACCCTGAAGCAGAGTACAACACTGAAATAGTATTGGGAAATGAAATACCAATCCATAAAAAAATTCAATCCAGCCATGATGTAAAGATACATTAAAAGTCCCTTGTTATAGCACCCACACTTCAGGCTAAAAAAAGAAGAAGCAAACAGTACTGGAAAAGGGCAAGGGTTTTTTTTTCCAGATGAAAATGACATTACAGCTAGGAAATAGAGGACAGAGTTATGCCATGGTAACTGGCATTTTTTATAACAAACAAATCAATATGTCTGCAATTGTGTTTCTAAAAACTGAGTGCAGGAAGACACTATAGTAACAACAGGGAGGACAAATGAAATTATCTTTGTAGCATAACTTCTTTTTATTAATATGATGAAAGCACAATTGCGTTGAGAAATGAAATTCCAGTGAAGATTCCAAATTAATCTTCTCACTTGTGTCTGAATGACAATAGACAAGGATGTATATTCGAGTCAGGAGAGAACAGCCTTTCAACAAAAGGGTCCTGGAAAAAAATAATATAACATCTGTTATAAAAGATTAATGCGTATTTTTACATATTTCAGTTGTAAATACATCCCAGTGTTGTTTCAAAGGAAATCTTCGCAAAACATATTACCACACGGGGGGCAGAGCAGCTGTGGTTACGGTTTGTATGTTGTGAACCCCCATTTGAGACCTAGGGATTACTTTGTTACTTTGTTTACTTTGGAAATCTAATCCCCTGATCAGATGATTAATCAGACATCACTGTTCCCTCTCCGAGTTCATTTTTGTGTATCAGTCATAACGTGGGTTGTTTTCTTTTCCCCCTGTAGTTTGATGCTCCCTAGTTTTCACTTAAAATGATCAGATTAGACTTGAAATGTTTACTGTGCACAAGCTAATTCCAGTCACCCGAAACTTCATGTAGCACATATTCTGGCTAAATCTGATTCAAATGGACAATTGACTTTTGATTTATGCTTACTTCGAGGGACAATGTAATGGCCCCCAATGTATAATTAGACTAAGCATAATGAACTCCATATGCAGAAGGAAGAGAAACCTCCTGGCCAGTCTGCCACTTAACATTACACAAACTAACAGAGTATGGAAGAAACTGTCACAGAAGCAGGAGCTGAAATCAAAAGGCAGAGAGTTAAAGAGCCCACTCTATATATGACCTTGAGACATCTCCTGTGAATGTCAGGGAGTCTGCCTATATTGTCAGACTAATACACATTGCGGGGCTTCCTCTCACTCAAGAAAACTGCTTTTGAAATATTGCTCTTCAACTGCAAGACTCCATAGGATCTATAACATTTTTAGGCAAATAGGCAAGAATTGCCGGATATATTCACAGAAGATGTCCAGCTGTTGGTGCTGCACAGATTCGAGACCTCTTTGGATGATCTGTGGCTTCTGCCCTCTCCACTCATCAAGGATTCCAAAGACCTCTAGGTCATAATAAAACTGATAACACCTTCTCTATCCTCATCTGTCTTGATCTTTTAGCTGCTTTATATCCTGTCAATCACACATGTTCTAAGCACGTTAGGGTTTGTCGACATGGACATTTGATGCATGGCAACCTGGGGTGTAAATCTATCCCATGTTAGCCTACCACACAGTATGCCCTGGTCTACACTACAAAATTACTTCGGTATAACTGCATTGCTCAGGGATGTGAATAATCCACACTCCTGAGTGATACAGTTATACTGACCCAGTGTAGACAGCACTACATCAGGAGAGAGCATGCAACCGATCTGCAACTGCTAGCAACAAATATCTCCAACAACCGGAGATGGGACACTAGATGGGGAGGGCTCTGAGTTACTACAGAGAATTCTTTCCCAGGTGTCTGACTGGTGGGCCTTGCTCACCGTACCACCTAACTGATCACCATATTTGGGGTCAGGAAGGAATTTCCCCCTGGCTCTTATTGACAGAGACCCTGGGGAGGGGGTGTTTGTCTTCCTCTGCAGCATGGGTCACTGGCAGGTTTAAACAAGTGTAAATGGTAGATTCTCTGTAACTTGACGTTTTTAACTCACGGTTTGAGGCCACAAGTTATATTAATTGTCCTCAGAATAGCTTAGAGTCCAGGATCTCCCTAACCATGTATTCTTCCTGCCCCGGACCCAAGATGGAGGAGTGGAGGTGGTTGTGTGCATCCACAATGGGATGGAGGCCTTGTCAGAGTGACTGACGGGCAACTTTAGCAGAGCAGGCATGGTGTGCATCCAACATGAGTGAAAAGATATAAACAAATTCACCAAAGTCATTGAAAATCGGGTCTCCCTGCTCCAGGAGTTGCAATACCCAGTCCAGTGCTTCACCTGTCAATAAGCTGCTGATGACCCCTACCTTGGTCTGGTTGTTCAGGTACATTGCTGGGCACAACAGGAACGACAAGCAACATTGATTGAGAAACTCCCGACACTTCTGACAGTTCCCATCAAATCTCTCTGGTAGGGGGATTTTTGGGCCTAGATATTGGGCTGTCATGGATGATTGTGGAAGGTTGCCTGGGATCACTGGGATCTGTGAGAATGGGAAGGCATTTTCCCATTGTAGCTAGGCCACTTGTTTCTGGAGACCTCAAACTAGTTCCGCCATGTTAGTGTGGGGGTGTCTGGAGATTTCATTTCAAATGTAGAGGGCACTTGCGAGCTTATGAAATTCATCTTGACCACTGAACCTGACCAGTGGTCAGTCTACTCCAACTGTTAGAAACTGTGATGGGGATGGTAAGAGCCGTGGCAGTCGGGCCTAGTAGTACCCACTCCTTCTGTGATTTCCTACAGCAAATTGCCAATGGATACCAGCGGCCGGGAAAGACATCTCAGATGTATGTATATCACAAATTTTATACAGCTATACAATTGTAAAATTAATGGACTCAAAGCCTTCTAGCTGTGTGCACAACTGGTATACGTTAATGGGTGATCTTCCTGGTTCTGTTGCCCTCTTTCCCTGTCCTATTATATGATTGTTACACTCACTTGTTGCATCCTCCTTAAATTAGACTGTAATCACATTGGGGCAGGGACTGCCCTTTTGCTCTACATTTGTCGACAGTGCCAAAACAAGCCCCCCGCTTACTGATGCTGACTGGAGTAGCTAGCACTACTGTAAGACAAATATAGAATGATGGAAAATGTAAAGAGTTGTCACATTGGATGGGCTAGCACCAGCAGGAGAGTGAATTTGTGTGGGGGGGTGGAGGGTGAGAAAACCTGGATTTGTGCTGGAAATGGCCCACCTGATGATCACTTTAGATAACCTATTACCAGCAGGACAGTGGGGTGGGAGGAGGTATTGTTTCATATTCTCTGTGTATATATAAAGTCTGCTGCAGTTTCCACGGTATGCATCTGATGAAGTGAGCTGTAGCTCACGAAAGCTCATGCTCAAATAAATTGGTTAGTCTCTAAGGTGCCACAAGTACTCCTTTTCTTTTTGCGAATACAGACTAACACGGCTGTTACTCTGAAACCCGGGAAAATGTTCTGTAAGTGATGCTTCTGCTTTTCCCAGTCTGACACTATTTGGCAAAGCCATGTAGACCTGGATTCTGAAAGATGTTGAGATTCACATAAGAGGTGCTGAGCATATCAGCCACATTCAACTTCAGCAGAAGTTCAGGGCACTTTACAGAAATTGCTTAGCACCACACAATTAGGTCCAAAATCTTTGTGTAAGGATGAGAACCGAGAGGAAACTGAACATTTCCATCCATTTCAGGGCATTAGCTGACCATGCTGTTTTGCTGACATGCAATCAATTTTGTTATTTATTTATATGTGTAAGCAAAGTCAGGATGAGCTCCACCCTGACATCTGGTGGTAAGGTGGTGGCAAGTTGTGGAAAAGAACTTCAGGGCCCTATCTCATTTGCATAGGCACACCCACCCCGCCTAGAATGAGGCCATAGCAGCCCAAATGGTCACTTTGGCTGCTGTGGGATCCCCAGTGTCTCTGTTATTGGGGCAGGAAGAATAAATTGTTATTACCCTGATTATGGGAATCAAGGACAGTGGAACTGTACTTGGCCTTTTGTTATGATGGAGGGACTCACCATCAACTAAGTGGCACTCGCTAGGCAAGGGACATGGGTTCCAAAACTCTGTGAATTGAGAGAGGCTGGGGACAGGTATTAATATTTGGTGGCATGGGCCCCCTGGTGAAGGCCTTACATGCTAATTACACTTCCTCCTCTCTCCACTGTGGAACATCAGAGCTAATTTTGATTCCATTAGGAGTCTAGTTACAGGCTGCTGAGCAGAATTCACTTTGGGCTAATGGTGCACCAGCACTGAGGTTCCTCTACTACAAGCTGAAATCACAAAAGAGCTAAACTTACTAAGAGCTGAAATCACTGAGTGTTGTGTTAAGTAGTGGGGGAGCCTGAAGCTATATGGTGGAGCAGAGCGGCTGCAGAGCATTGCCGTTTGCGGGACGGCAAGCGGAGCGGCTGCAGAGCATTGCCGTTTGCGGGACGGCGAGCGGAGCGGCTGCAGAGCATTGCCGTTTGTGGGACGGCGAGCGGAGCAGCTGCAGAGCATTGCCGTTTGCGGGACGGCGAGCGGAGCGGCTGCAGAGCATTGCCGTTTGCGGGACGGCGAGCGGAGCGGCTGCAGAGCATTGCCGTTTGCGGGACGGCGAGCGGAGCGGCTGCAGAACATTGCAGTTTGTGGGATGGAGAGCGGAGCGGCTGCAGAATATTGCCGTTTGCGGGACGGTGAGCGGAGTGGCTGCAGAACATTGTAGTTTGTGGGACGGCAAGCGGAGCGGCTGGTGGATCAGAGCAGTTTGCGGGACGGTGAGCGGAGCGGCTGCAGAATATTGCAGTTTGTGGGATGGCGAGCGGAGCGGCTGGTGGAGCAGAGCAGTTTGCGGGACGGCGAGCAGAGCGGCTGCAGAATATTGCAGTTTGTGGGATGGCGAGCGGAGTGGCTGGTGGAGCAGAGCAGTTTGCGGGACGGAGAGCGGAGCGGCTGCAGAGAATTGCCGTTTGCGGGACGGTGAGCGGAGCGGCTGCAGAATATTGTAGTTTGTGGGATGGCGAGCGGAGCGGCTGGTGGAGCAGAGCAGTTTGCGGGACGGAGAGCGGAGCGGCTGCAGAGCATTGCCGTTTGCGGGACGGTGAGCAGAGCGGCTGCAGAACATTGTAGTTTGTGGGATGGTGAGCGGAGCGGCTGGTGGAGCAGAGCAGTTTGTGGGACGGCGAGCAGAGCGGAGTGGCTGGTGGAGCAGTGCGGTTTGTCGGATGCCTAGAGCAGCTCATGGGGCAGCTGGCAGAGTGGAGCCCCATGGAGAGGTGGGGCCATCAGCTTTGGACCACGTAAGGTGCCCCTTAACCCCCCTTCCCCCCCATCTCCACCCAGGTTGGGAGGTAAAACTCTGCAGATAAACTTTTGAACTCTGGGGCTGCCCTGACCAAGGACAAAGACTTTTGAATTGTTGGACTTTTGGGACTTTGGGTGATTTTGGGTTGCTGGACTCAAGAACCAAAGGAAAAGGACATGCCCCAATTTGCCTGGGGTGGGTTTTGCTCATGGGTTGTGCTATGAATCCTGTTGGTGGTGTTTCCCCAACATAATGCCACATTGTTTCTCTCTGTTATTAAAAGGCTTTTTGCTACACTCAGACTCTGTGCTTGCGAGAGGGGAAGTATTGCCTCTTGGAGGCGCCCAGCGGGGGTAGTATATATTTGTCCCAGGTCACTGGGTGGGGGCTCGAGCCGGTTTGCATTGTGTTATTAGAATGGAACCCCTAGATACTGAACTCGGCCCTTGTTGCTGCCAACTCGGACAGGCAGAAGGGTTACATATCATAGAATCATAGAATCATAGAATATCAGGGTTGGAAGGGACCCCTGAAGGTCATCTAGTCCAACCCCCTGCTCGAAGCAGGACCAATTCCCAGTTAAATCATCCCAGCCAGGGCTTTGTCAAGCCTGACCTTAAAAACCTCTAAGGAAGGAGATTCTACCACCTCCCTAGGTAACGCATTCCAGTGTTTCACCACCCTCTTAGTGAAAAAGTTTTTCCTAATATCCAATCTAAACCTCCCCCACTGCAACTTGAGACCATTACTCCTTGTTCTGTCATCTGCTACCATTGAGAACAGTCTAGAGCCATCCTCTTTGGAACCCCCTTTCAGGTAGTTGAAAGCAGCTATCAAATCCCCCCTCATTCTTCTCTTCTGCAGGCTAAACAATCCCAGCTCCCTCAGCCTCTCCTCATAAGTCATGTGTTCTAGACCCCTAATCATTTTTGTTGCCCTTCGCTGGACTCTCTCCAATTTATCCACATCCTTCTTGTAGTGTGGGGCCCAAAACTGGACACAATACTCCAGATGAGGCCTCACCAATGAACGATCACGTCCCTCGATCTGCTCGCTATGCCCCTACTTATACATCCCAAAATGCCATTGGCCTTCTTGGCAACAAGGGCACACTGCTGACTCATATCCAGCTTCTCGTCCACTGTCACCCCTAGGTCCTTTTCCGCAGAACTGCTGCCTAGCCATTTGGTCCCTAGTCTGTAGCGGTACATATGACAGACACCGAGTCCCTTTTCTCTAACTAAGTACTGCCAGTTTGTCAGCCTGTATGAAAGCAATGTGCCCCTTTACCAGAGCCTGGAAGTCTATTTTCTAGCATGCAATAGCTAGAAATCTCACTAGAGGCTTTAAAATGGATCAGTGTGCAAAGGAAGGAGTGTATGTAAATTTTAATTTAGGACAGCATATTGTTTTATATACTGTAATTGCACCACTTCAGAGTAATTTTGGTGTTTTATGTAGTGTTTAAAGTTATACAGCAGAAACTTCTACAGGCGAAAGAACTCATAAAAATGACAGTAATACCAAGCACTATAGACAACTGCAATTTTTTAAACTTAAAATTTAGTTCTGTGAGATCACGTTCACAAGTTTAAGGAAAATTTAATCAAGACAATGGGAAAAATGAAAATGAGAGAAATTAGAGAAACAATGAAAAGAGAAAACTATGTTTCTTAACTGCAATGTAAAATTTTACTAATGGTTTCCCCTTCAAACTGGGAAATGTAATAACCAGCAGATTATTCAGTAGGTATAAAGATAGCTATGTGCAGCTGACATCTCATACATGCTCAATTTAGTATGTACTAGATAGAAAATACCAGACAGATTTTAGAAAAGTGGACAATCATAACTCACTGGCCAATATGTGAGAAATGCTCCTCTTTCTGCCCAATCCACAGAGTATGAATTTGTTACAGCCCCCCAAAAGAATTGATTAAATCCCTGGTATTAGTCAGGATGACAACCATCACATAAATCCTGGGAAAACCCCCTTTCTGTGATGACTACCATCTTGACTAACACCAAGGAGGTGCTAGAGCTAAGACAGAGCTCTATAGCTTGAGCTAAAGAATTAAGCTCTCAAGCTGTGAACTCACTATAACCCACAGAAAAGGGTTACAGTGGATAAGCTAAATATGATTCAACAGTGTAATACTATTGTAAAAAAATGAACATCCTTCTGGGATGTATTAGCAGGAGTATTGTAAGCAAGACACTAGAACTAATTCTTCCACTCTGCTCACCACCAATAAGGCTTCAGCTGGAGTATGGTGCACCACACTTTGATAAATATGTGGACAAATTGGGAAAAGTCCAGAGGAGAGCAACAAAAATTATTAAAGGTCTAGAAAACATGTCTTCCAAATTAAAAAAAAAGAAGCTTTGTTTAGTTTGGAGAAGAGATGACTGAGAGGGGACTTGATAACAGACTGAAAGTACATAAAAGATTATTACAGAAAAGGAGGGTGATAAATTCTTCTCCTTAACCACTGAGGACAGGACAAGAAGTAATGGGCTAAAATTGCAGCAAGAGAGATTAGGTTAGACATTAGGAAAAAACTCCCTAATTGTAAGGGTAGTTAAGCCCTGGAACAAATTTTCTAGGGAGGTTGTGGGATCTGTGTCACTGGAAGTTTTTAAGAACAGGTTAGACAGACACCAGTCAGGGATGGTCTAGACCAGAGGTTCCAAAACTTTTCTTATTGCGTACCTCCTTCCAGGTCTACCAGCTATCTGCATACCCCTAACATTCTCATCACTGATACTATGTTCTGAGCTCAGTTAGACAGCACAGTTGCTGGGCAACTGAGCTTGCACTGTATGGTGATTGAAGGTGAGGGCTCTGTACATCAGTGTCTCTGTGTTCTCATTGGTACATCTTGAAGTAAATTAACTACCATATTTTACATAACAAATTCCCACACAGTTTTAAAGCTTTGTCTGAGTAGCCTGGTGATGGGGCGTCCTCTCCACACTAGTCCCTAAAGGATTAATAGAACCCTAGGGAGGCTGCACAACAGGCAGCCGACTGGAGAGGACCCTAGGGAGGCTGTGTGGGAGATAGCCAATTGGAGAGGGCTACGAGGAGCAACCAATCAGGGCTGGGCAGGCCCATATAAGAAGAGCCGCAGGGCAAAGCAGGTCAGTCACTGTCTGGAGTTCAGGGATGGAGGACTGGGACTGGGACTGGGACTGGGACTGGGACTGGGACTGGGACTGGGACTGGGACTGGGACTGGGACTGGGACTGGGACTGGGACTGGGACTGCCTGCCTGCCTTGCAAGCAGAGGGCAGCTAGCACCTTGAACAGAGCAGTGCTGGGCAGAATCAGGGGAGCAAGAGTGAGCTCCTGGCTGACTGCTGGCATGCTGGGGCCCTGAGACAAAGGTGGAGAAGGTGCTGGGGCTGCAGGGAAGTGGCCCAGGGATGTAGACTGTGGGGTTGGAGGGGATGCAGCATGCAACTGCCTTCTACAGGGTCCCTGGATTGGGACCTGGAATAGTGGGTGGGCCTGGGTCCCTCCCCACCCTCACTTGGAAGTGGCTGGACAGTGGACTATGGTTTCCTTGGAAGGGAGGAGAACAGAGTGTGACACAGCGGGAGGGTTGGGTCCTGAAGAGGATGCTGTGTTCTTTGGGACAACATTCTTCCTGGAGCAGGTGTGATGGTGGCAAGATGTTACCAGACAAGGGTGAATTGGCGAACTAAGCTAATTCCCAGGACAGCCAGAAGGAGGTGCCACAGTGGTGAGTTGAACCCTGTCACAAGCCTATTATGAAAGTGCAATAAAATAAATCCATCATTACACAATTTCTCCCATATTTCCCCCTTCCCCACGAGATGTCTCATGTATCCTCAGGGTTACGCATACAACATTTTGTGAATGCATAGTCTAGATAATACTTAGTCCTGATTCAGTGTAGGGGACTGGATTGGTCTGTTACAGTTCACAGTATCATAGAAATGTAGGACAGTGGAAGTACGCCCTGAATTGATCTGACTGCGTGCAGAATGGCAGGCTCTGAAGCATGGAGAACAGGAGTGTTAAAGGCTGGAAGGTGGCAGATCATTGAGTAGAAAAGGAGGACAAGACCTTCAAGTAGAGTCACTTTCCTGTCTTTCAAAGTAGTGTAGGCTTCCAGGCTTTCTGGCAGTTCTGAAAAAAAGGGCCAGTAACATATAGCAGCCCCACTTAAGAGAATGAGCACTTTGCTATAACTCAAGAGAAAGGAGAGAGAGAGTAGGACTTAGGTGTTTTAGTGGCATTTTGCTTTTGCTTATGTTCCTCTGTTTTGCCATCTTACCCTCCATCTCCAGGGTTTATTTTATGGTTGCTTATGATGTTACAAGCCATTTATTTATGTGCTATTCCCCTAGCTTCAATAGTATTACGGTCACCTTTGTTTACACACAGTGCTCCCTGGGTCAACTTCATCCCTGGTGAAACTTCACTGAAAGTCAATGGCTTCACATCAGAAAATAATTTGTTCCACAGTGTTTTAACCAAAACTGTGTGTTACACTGTGTAAACATGTGACTCACTGGCTGGTGCACCCCTGATGGCTGGGCATAGCATAGCAGGCTTTCCTCTAGCACTCCCTGCTAACAGCCCATCCAGTTCTGCAGTGGTCTGCTGCTTCTTGCAATTCGACCCTTTGGCCAGGTCACATACAGTCCCACACTGAGGGAGTCAAGACCTAATTGAGAACCTCGGCTCCCTCCTAGACCTCTTTCTACCAAGCCTTGTCTTGGGCTTTTGCTTCAGTCTTTTCCCAGGCTCCCAGTGTCTCAAAGCCACTCCTACTAAGCCTCCTCCACTGGCACATTGCAGAGCTTCTGAGTGCTTTCTGCCACTCAGCTGGTTCTGCAGGAGAGTTTTCTTTGCTCCCCTTACAGGGCAGTCCCTTACTCAGCAACAGTCTTCCTGCTTCCCGAAGGCCCCTCCACCAGCGTGCACAATCCTGGGAAGTCTCAATTGCTGCCACTCCCTCCCAACTGCCTTGGGCTCCCCGTTCCAGACATACTTTTCTTCTGGGAAATGCCATCTGCCATAGGGCAACCCAGCTTCAGGTAGCCTTCTCTCACTGCATGAGAGCCAGAGACCTGCTGTCATTCTTGGTCAGAACTTAAATGCGGTGGGGTCTGTCCTTTTAACTCCCTCCCTCCAGGTTTGACACTTGTTGTGACAATTGGTCTATAACTTTTGCCTGCTTAGGAATTTACCATGGAAAATAGGTCAAGTTATTTTCAGTAAAGAATGTTATTAAACAGGTGCAAAAGAACCAGACAGAGAAACTGGATTAGTTTAAACCCAAAAGACCCACACTGATATAATTCAGGGAGTGCTGAAATAATGCTTGCTAAAAACGGATGACATGGAGCAGGAAGTTAATGAACCAAAGGGGATGTGTTGGATATTAGGCTTCATTGATGGACAAAATGATGAGGGGATGGCCTATCCCAGCCACCATTCCCTTTGTGGGTCCTTAAAGAAAGTGACTTTAGAGGAGGGGGGAATACAAAGAGAGCAGACAGAAGAGGAAGAACAGATGGAGGCTACTAGAGCAAGCTTCATCATTCTGGCTGCCGCTTCCACCCTCTCCTGGGACACCGATCCTTGTTCATTCTAATCCGGAGGGATGTCCTGGCCAGGCTAGAGAAAGGGACCCAGATGACATCATCACCTCTACCAGCTTTAGCTGAACCCCAAACATCATCTGAGATAAAATGGGATCAGGCTTTAACAAAAACAGCAGCAGCAGTTCCAGCCCATCTCAACTAACTTTTTATTTTTCCTCAGAAGGACAGTTATTAACCTCTTTGATACCATTAAGAGACTGTCAAACCAGGGAATCTTTCTTTTAAAAAACAGTCTTGAGCTAAAGGGAAAGGAAACAAGGGGTGCTGTTAAAATGAAAGCCTTGCTTAATACATTTAAAATGTTAGAGCTGTTTTTCCTTCTTTTCTTTATTGTCAATAAAAAGGTTAAAATTATATTTAATGGCGAGTTAGCCATGGTACTAAGCAGGCTGAGTTCTCCGTATACCAAACCCTGACCCTTGCTTTACATAGTTTAATGTTGGGCAGTGATTGGGTTATGTTAAAACCTTTATTCCATCTAAATTAATACACCACCTACCACATGTGTAGCAGGTTAGGGCTCCTCCATGCTCAGTGTGGGCTAGTTACACTCCATCACACTGTAAGAGAGAACAGGAGAGAAAGATTATAAGGCTTTTAGTAAATATACCATAGGTTTTGTCCTTTACAATGAACTGTTTTGGCACTTTTGTTTGTTGCTATGGTATCTTTTGGTGACTTTATTTATATCTTCTCTAGGTAGGGTTCACTGTCAGCAGATTTTCTCAGTTTTTTCCCCCCAACTGTTGTATTTAAGATGTTTCCTAAATTGAGATTAGCCTGAGACAAAGTTCAGATCCAGATTTAAACTTCTCCAAAGTCTGGGAGAATTCAGAGCTAAGGGTTGTTTTTTTTTTTTCAGCACCTTATGGGAATTCAGATCTAGATCCAAATTTAATCAAAGTTCAGGGTGTGTTTGAATCAGGCCCATCTGTTCTTAAGTTTGGATATATTTCTCATTACTGAATCTTTAAAAAATATGCAAAGAGTGAAGCATCAGCCCTTCTGACTTACCGACAAGAATCAGTAAAGGAGTGTTTCCTTTAGGTATCTTGCCCTCATACTACATAAACATGTGAAGTGCTGAATTTAAATTGCCGTGATTAACTGCATCTCTTCATAACTTCAGCATTTGATTTAAAATTAAAATACATTAAAAGTATATTAAGGTGGCATAGTAAAACACTCAGGAAAAGACATAAATGTGCACATGAAGCCCCAGTGTATGTCCATTATAATAGCATTTTTAATCACAGGATCACATGCTATTTTGCAAATAGCACAACGTATTGTTTGCCCAGAGCATCACATAAGGAAGAGAGGGTATCCCTTTATGGAAAAGGCTGCAGGGCCCACACAGGTGGACTCAGATCTGCAGGAAGCAGAGCTATTCATGTGGAAGATCAATGCCTCTGACCAGCCCTGATCCTTGGCAGTGAACCATGACTCCTAGCAGCAAAACCGTTCTGCAACTATATTCCCAGGGACCCTCCCTGACTAAGTCTGCTCCCTTGGGACCATGAACGAGAGTTTAAAATTTAATTTGTGAAGCACAAAGCTATTTTCTGACAAAACTCCACAGGATAGGGTGGAGGGACAACATGCATCATGATTATTCCCCTCTATTCTGCACTGGTGAGGCCACATCTGGAGTACTGTGTCCAGTTTTGGGCCCCCCACTACAGAAAGGATGTGGACTAATTGGAGAGAGTCCAGCAGAGGGCAACAACAATGATTAGGGGGCTGGGGCACATGACTTATGAGGAGAGGCTGAGGGAACTGGGCTTATTTAGTCTGCAGAAGAGAAGAGTGAGGGGGGATTTGATAGCAGCCTTCAACTACCTGAAGGGAGGTTCCAAAGAGGATAGAGCTAGGCTGTTCTCAGTGGTGGCAGATGACAGCACGAGGAGTAATGGTCTCAAGTTGCAGTGGGGGAGGTGTTGGTTGGATATTAGGGAAAAACTATTTCACTAGGAGGGTAGTGAAGCACTGGAATGGGTTACCTAGGGAGGTGGTGGAATCGCCATCCTTAGAGGTTTTTAAGGCCCGGCTTGACAAAGCCCTGGCTGGGATGATTTAGTTGGGGTTGGTTCTGCTTTGAGCAGGGGATTGGACTAGATGACCTCCTGAGGTCTCTTCCAACCCTGATCTTCTATGATTCTATGATGCATCTCCACCAGCCCATCCACTCTACAAACTGGTCCAGAGAGAACCTCACTAGCAGAATATGGAGCTCAGCTGAAGCCCATTTATGTCCGTGGAAGGCCTCATCCATGTCCATGGCCTTTGGGACAGGTCCATGGTGAGGGTGATAAGAGCCTCCATCAGGTTCCTAGGTACTCCAGCAGGCTGCACTGCGTGACTGTCCTCAAAATCTGAAGCTCACCATAATCCACTCCAGATCTTCCTCATTGACTAACTATTGCCAGATTTCCCTCTATCTTTTTGCAACCTGTTCTCTGGGTCCTTGGTCTCCAGTCACTAACACAGCCACCTTCAGGTTCAAATTATAAATCTCCTTTCTCCTCTGCGCAGACCATGACCAGTTCCAGGTCTGTGGTACTATTATTGCATATATGAGACTCTTTAGTCTGATATCCTTGCTGCCCCATGTTGGTTTTCATTTCTGATCCTTGTCCAGCAAATTCTATACCACAACAATGAATTTAAAGTGTGTAACAAAGATGTTCTAACTGCTAATTTTTGACCTTTTCATGGCAATAAGAAAACAAGACAAGTTCTGGTATTCTGAGATGTTCACAGGAGCCATGATAAAATCTCTGCTAGCTGGCTCAACTGCTCCCTTGATCTTGCTTTTTTGCTGTAATACTATTCCCTTGTCTTCAGCGTTGTTGGTTGCCTTCCCAAGAATTTAATACTGAAACTGCAATCAATCCGGACTTGCCATGTTCTGAATTCTACATCTGTAGCTGGCACCACATGCCTTTTAATATGTTGGTTCCTCATCCTGGGCCCACTGATAATTTGACTATTTTCTTTATGAATATTATCTTGCTTTTTGTTAAACAGATGTGAAAATCACACTGACTGTGGAGCAATTGGATTACACAACAGTTTGATTATTACCCAATGAAAATTGACTGCAACATAAATATTTTGTAATTATGTATGCAGCATAATGCCATCTGGGTTCTGCTCTTCTTTCCAATTTTTAAAACAAACAGAAAAAAGCAATAACACTTAACTCAGTAACAAAATATTATGCATGTCAACAAAAACTTTAATAAAGTACATTTGTATTGTCCTCTGGGCATGTTAAGGTATACAGTCCAATCCTGCAACCATTTAGTCCAATGTGTACTCCTTATTCACACAAATAATTCATTTACTGTATTAGAGGGCTTTCCCTTCACTCTCCCACTTCCCTGGTTCTTGTTACGCAGACAGCAAGCAGCAAAAGACCAGAAGTCCAAAGTGCAGGCAATGCGATGTTTATTGGGGTTAATTTCCTGCAAGCATGATTCCAATTTTCCAACCCACTTCCTGTTTGACCCCAGTTTATATAGTAATATTCTCAGCTATACCTTAACCAATCATTTGACATGGTCTCCCACAGTATTCTTGCCAACAAGTTAAAGAAGTATGGGCTGGATGAATGGACTCTAAGGTGTATAGAAAGCTGGCTAGATTGTCGGGCTCAACGGGTAGTGATCACTGGCTCCATGTCTAGTTGGCAGCTGATATCAAGCAGAGTGCCCCAAGGGTTGGTCCTGGGGCCGGTTTTGTTTAATATCTTCATAAATGATCTGGAGGATGGCGTGGATTGCACCCTCAGCAAGTTTGCAGATGACACTAAACTGGGAGGAGAGGTAGATACGCTGGAGGATAGGGATAAGCTACAGGGGGACCTAGACAAATTAGAGGATTGGGCCAAAAGAAATCTGATGAGGTTCAACAAGGACAAGTGCAGAGTCCTGCAATTAGGATGGAAGAATCCCATGCACCGCTACAGACTAGGGACTGAGTGGCTAGGGAGCAGTTCTGCAGAAAAGGACCTAGGGGTTACAGTGGACCAGAAGCTGGATATGAGTCAACAGTGTGCCCTTGTTGCCAAGAAGGCCAATGGCATTTTGGGATGTACAAGTAGGGGCACTGCCAGCAGATGGAGGGACGTGATCATTCCCCTCCATTCGACATTGGTGAGGCCTCATCTAGAGTACTGTGTCCAGTTTTGGGCCCCACACTACAAGAAGGATGTGGAAAAATTGGAAAGCGTCCAGCAGAGGGCAACAAAAATGATTAGGGGACTGGAACACATGACTTATGAGGAGGGGTTGAGGGAACTGGGATTGTTTAGTCTGCGGAAGAGAAGTACGAGGGGTTTTTGATAGCTGCTTTCAACTACCTGAAAGGGGGTTTGAAAGAGGATGGATCTAGACTGTTCTCAGTGGTAGCAGATGACAGAATGAGCAGTAATGGTCTCAAGTTGCAGTGGGGGAGGTTTAGGTTGGATATTAGGAAAAACTTTTTCACAAGGAGGGTGGTGAAGCACTGGAATGCATTACCTAGGGAGGTGGTGGAATCTCCTTCCTTTGAAGTTTTTAAGGTCAGGCTTGAGAAAGCCCTGGCTGGGATGATTTAGTTGGGGATTGGTCCTGCTTTGAGCAGGGGGTTGGACTAGATGACCTCTTGAGGTCCCTTCCAACCCTGATATTCTATGATTTTACTGAAATTTAAACTAACCAGTCCTAACATATTGTAACATAATTCTCTAACCAATTATATCCCACTACCCTAATTAACTTACACCTAGCAAAATACCTTTGCAAACGATTTCACCAGAATGGCTAAGTAATCTTTTAGCAATGTTGTGTTACAAATCAAACAGCTATCTTGCTTTACAAAGACCTCTCCTGGAGTTGTTCAGATGGCAGAGAATGTTCTGATTGGTACATAGAATCTGAGATGGATGTTGCGGGACCCAGGAGCAATATAAAATTTCAGAACTATGGCTCGAAAACTCCAAAGGAATCTTCCTGCATTCCATTCATATTTGCATAGATTAACTTGAAACACTTCTTCCCCCCAAAAACTGGTAGAGTTGAATGCTGAAAGTTTCCTTCTACTTTCCCCTCCAGGTTTCTTCCTTTAATATGGATTTTGTTTCCTTTGGAGTTCAGATATGCTACAAAGCCAACTAGTTGCATGCTGACTTCAAGCTTCTTTCTGCTTCTTCACACCCTGTTTTATCTCTTGCCATACCAGACTCTTTCTAACTTTGTTTACTGGTTTAGCAACTACTACTTTCCATCAATGAACTTGCTAGTTACTTGACACTCTTCAGTAGTGTTTTGTCGTTGCATTTTATAGCACTCTCCTGTATCCTCTTCCCTTCCAACCCCACCTTTCTCCACCCCTCCAATCTCTTTAAGGAGAGATTGGTTAGGTTTGTTCATTATTGTCTTAAACACACTGCATTTATTGTTTACGTCCAATCAAGATAATCACAAACTGCAAAGTAAATTAAGCAGTACAGAGTATGTTAAATATAGATGAAAGAAGTAGTAAAGGTACAACCAGATCTTGCTTGAGATTATTATATAGCATGGCCAAACAAATCTTGACAACAAATGAAATTTGTTTTTCTATATTGCTCCTTATTGTCATCACTTCAGAAAAACAATCCTGTCTCACAAAGTTTTCAGAATAACAGAAACTAAAGTTGTCATAAATATAAAGGGAAGGGTAACCACCTTTCTGTCCACAGTGCTATAAAATCCCTCCTGGCCAGAGGCAAAACCCTTTTACCTGTAAAGGGTTAAGAAGCTAAGATAACCTCACTGGCACCTGACCAAAATGACCAATGAGGAGACAAGATACTTTCAAAGCTGGATTTGGGGGGGGGGGGAATAAAGGGTCTGTCTGTCTGTGTGATGCTTTTGCTGGGAACAGATCAGGAATGCAGCTCAGAACTCCTGTAAAAAGTTAGTAAGTAATCTAGCTAGAAATGTGTTAGATTTCTTTTGTTTAATAGCTGGTAAAATATCTGTGCTGAATGGAATGTATATTTCTGTTTTTGTGTCTCTTTGTAACTTAAGGTTTTGCCTAGAGGGAGTCTCTATGTTTTGAATCTGATTACCCTGTAAGGTATTTACCATCCTGATTTTACAGAGGTGATTCTTTTACCTTTTCTTTAATTAAAAGTCTTCTTTTAAGAACCTGACTGATTTTTCATTGTTCTTAAGATCCAAGGGTTTGGGTCTGTGTTCACCTGTATAAATTGGTGAGAATTTTTATCAAGCCTTCCCCAGGAAAGGGGGTGTAGGGCTTGGGGGCGTATTTTGGGGGAAAGACATCTCCAAGTGGGCTCTTTCCCTGTTCTTTGTTTAACACGCTTGGTGGTGGCAGCATAGGGTTCAAGGACAAAGCAAAGTTTGTAGCTTGGGGAAGTTTTTAACCGAAGCTGGTAAGAATAAGCTTAGGGGGTCTTTCATGCAGGTCCCCACATCTGTACCCTAGAGTTCAGAGTGGGGAAGGAACCTTGACAAAAGTAAAGTCAATGTCAGTTGTTTTTGAACAACACTGAGAATGTAATGGCCACTAAGGGCATTTTCATGTTAATTTTGAAGAGTTATTTAATTTTAATAGTTCAGAATTGAATTAATCTGAGTTGGCTAAGCAAAATGAAGTGGCAGGGACATCATTTACTGACTACAAACTGTTAAAGTCCACTGACCAGTTTAAGATCATTACTGTGTATCACATTTATTAATCCAGTGGAAAACAAAAAAGCTAAATACTCACTTAACAATTGTTTAATGGAATAAGAGCATTTGTACATCAACTGTATGTTTAGTGTAGAGAATGATTTCTGGGGCAATGATAAGAAATAACAAATGTTTATGGTAAATCTGTCATTTTTGTAAAAAACGTTTATTTCTGAAAATAAATACTGAATCATCACTGCTAAAATTGGGTGAGATCTGATCCTTTCTGAAGAATCTTCTCAAAACCTAAAGAGAATAATCTGAAGTTTAAAATTAAAAAAAAAAATCTGAGGAGTTGAGTGATGCTGATCAAGAGGCTAATGATAATCTAAACTTCACAAGTCTCCAGTTAATGAGCCTCTTCTAACTTTGCTAAGGTTGGTAATTATCCTGAGAAATTACCCAGTGCTTGAAAGGGCAGTCAGTTTTACCATCTACAGGCAACTATTTTAAGTTTAGGCAGCCTTCCATAGGCAATGTGTCAGGGGGCCACGTGGGGTCAAGTGCCCGCCCTGTCCCCCCAGATTTCTGCTTGTCCTGCCGGGAGTGGGAGAGGGGCTCTGTCCTTTTCCTGCCACGCCTGCCTCTTGGCACACTCAGCCCCTGTCACTGGCAGCTGGGCCCAGGCAGGGAGCAGAAGGGTCAGGACCAGCTGCTTCTCCCCCTGGCCACTCAGAGTCACTGCTCTGTGCAGCGCGGCAGCTGCTTGCATGAGCCTGGCTGGGGCGGCGGCCCACCCCACACCCGGGGACAGGGGCGGAGCAAGTCGTAAACGTGCCAGGGGGGAGGGAAAACTCCAGCTCGCTCGGCCCCAGTCCCCGGCAGCCAGGCCTGAGCAGGGAGTAGAGGGGGTGGGGTGGGCTGCCACCCCAGCCAAGGTGTCTCTCAGGCAGCAGTGATGCAGAGAGGCCGGCTTCAGCCAGTATGAGAAGCGCTTCCTCCCGCTCCCCACCCAGGCCTGGCTGCCAGGGAGAGCAGCCAAACATGCCATGGCAGAGGCACAATGGGAGAAGGACAGAGGCCCCTCCCCACAGAACTCGGGTGGGGAGAATGTGGCGGCCCCGCGCTGGGCGCAGGGTGGGGAGTAGGATGGCCAGGTGCCTGGCTTTCAACTGGAAAGTCCCAACGTCTGGTTCCTGCCAGTGGGGGAAGTGGGCAGGCGCAGGGTCATCAGCTGCTCCTGTCCCTACTCAGTCCCTACTCCTACCTTCCTCAGGTGGCTGCAGCTTCCAGCCCCGGTTCCACAGGCAAGTCCCTCCTGACTGGGGCTGGGGGTGGGTGGGAAGGGAAAAGCAGCGAGTGTCCAGTTTTTAAATATTACCAAGTTGGCAACCCCAGCGGGGAGGCGGCCGGGCAGGGGAGAAACATGGGGCAGTCACGTTTGTGCCCCCCGGTATCAGGAGGCAGGAATCCTCTATGCAGCCTTCATTATAAGATTGTGTGCATATGCAGAAAATGCAGCTTCTTACTTTTCTTTTTTCTGCACATTAGGATTGTTCCTAGCTATGTACCCCTGACTGGCTGATTTTTTGTTCTGCTTTGCTTTAGTTGGTTTGAGTTTCTTAATTATTCCCCTATGAAATTCTGGGTCTGCTTGAAGTCATAATGTATCTCACTGAAGTTGAGATGTTAAAGCACGTGATTAGCCATATAACAACTTCCCACTCTTTCTCTTTCTATAAAAGTTCTGGGGACAGAGCCTGACAAAGTATATACAAAAATTAAATTGCTTCTCAATATTTTGTCCTTGATTTGTTCTCCCCATATGAAATGACAGCAAGCAGCAGAATAACTAATATTAGAGAGGAAGCTAGAAGGGGAGCATTTACTTATAGGGATTAAAATGATACAGCATAGCGCCTTTGCAATCTGTACTTTAAAGAACCAGATGCCCCATTATAGTAATCCCCTTTATTTAAAGGATCTCACGTACATTTTTTTTTCTATCATACTCTTGTTAATAACTTCTATACTGCTGTCCAACTGGAAAGGCCAAACTTTTATGACAAAGACTGTTAGAAATCTTAGTTTAGAAACTTAATATCTGGTGTGATTTTATTTAAGGAATAAATGCTTATATGAGTGCTATCACTACATTGTCAAACTTGACTAAAATTGCCCAAAATATATTATAATTTATTTGAAAAAAAATAATGAATTTACTAATAAAATCATCAAATATTTGCCTATTTTCCAATTTATAGAGCTGGGTGAAGATACAAATATCACAATATTTTTCCAAATAACTTGTTATTGTCCCATCCTGTTCCCCCTCTCCCCCACCGGCACTCACCCCCACCCCCACACTCACTCTATGGGGACCCTTTTGGCAGGTCGCCACTGTCTGTCAGAAAAGTGGCATTACAGGCTTCTCAGTTTCTTACATTACAGTTTCTTTTCCTCTGCAGCCCCGACCACAAGGAAAACCCTCTGTGGGGCTCACTGGTATAAGGCAAGGGAGAACATAGGTTAGGATTAAGAGGGGACTCCAGAGGCAGGAAAATGTGCATTGTGGGACTGACCCCAGCTCCAAGAAGAATCTGGGGTATGATTAATGCAGGCTGAGAGTGTATTAACTTTTCCAGGGCTCCTCTCTATGGCTGGGCACCCCACTGTGAGAGATTCAGGAATCTGAGGCAGTGCCATTCTAATAATAGGCTGCCCAGGAGCAGGGGAGGAGGAATAAGGAACCCCAGAGGCAAGGCTAATTGTGCAGAGGGCGTGTGCCCTTACTCATACAGAATTTCCAAGGTCCATGGATTTGGAGAGGACGTGTAACTGTTTTCATTTCTCGGGGGAGCCCAGAACCCCAGACCCATGACAGAACAAGGGCAGATATACTCCATGATAGGATCTTTTAGGACTTCCTTCCCCTGGGTATTTTTGCAAAAAGGGTAGTTATAAGGGAAATTTTCTCTCTCTAGTGAATTAGTGTTGTTCTGAGATCAAAGGACATGGTGACGCATTGGAATCACTTTGGTATTTTAGGGACAGATTCTATTCTGTTACATCAATGTAAATCTGGAGTAATTCCATCATTTTCAGTGGATTTAATCCAGATTTGAATCAGTGTTACAGAAAAGAATTTGGGACTTAAAAATAATTACCAAGGAATTTCCAGGCATATTACTTTTTGAATATTATTTCCCATGTGTTTCTCAGTCATTTTGTGCTTCACAGCCTTGTGTTATTGAAAAATAAAAACTGAAGGGCATTTGCTCCCTTCCACTGCATGTTTAAACCTTTTCATAAAAAAATTTTCATAGCCTGTTTCTATTTACATTTAGTTCTGATCCTTTTCAATACTGTCCCTGTTCACTGTCTATGCAAAAGGAAATCCAGATCCTGTATTATAAACAGGGCTTGTACAAAGCCTTTGCACTGAATATTTCAATGTTTTTTCTTTTCTGTTCCTTTTAATCTTCTTGTTCTTCAAAGCATCCAAGACCAGATTTTTTTCTCCTTTATATTTTGTGGTGGCCGCCAACTTGGTCCCTTTAGTGGAACAATCCATTTAATTTTAAGTAAATTTACTTTAGACCAGTGGGCTTGCTGTTCCTGTCAGCATACTGAGCCTGATATTACTTCACTGACTGTAGAAGGAGTGCTGAGAACTTAATGGGCATGTATGGACTGTAGCACAATTTACAGCACTGGCAGTTCCTGGCATTTGTGCTGGAGCACAAGTTATCAATCATTTCCAGGAGCACTTGCCAACAGGGTGAAACGGCCAGATGTCTTATTTTAGTAACTGTCTCATTCTTTTTGAACAAAAGAATAGTCTTCCTCCAGGACACATGCTTCTCTTCCAAAAGGTGTCAGCTCCAATTACAGAGACCTATATAAGAAAATGTATTGGCTCCCACTAGACTCCATTAGTTCAAATGTCCCATCTCCACTAGATACAAACAATATGATTTTCTTGTGGGGGTGGACCTTTGATTAAGGATAGCTTGAACTTCCTAACTGATCTTATTACAGCCTTATGAACGAATAGAGCAATTTTGATTCAGACACATGGTCTAGTGGATGAAAAAGCCATCCTCTCTGCCCCATAAACCTCGTAATCTGTACCAAATTTTATTCTGACATGCATTCAAAAGCAGCAGCTATTGTCAGCAATGGATGCAGTTTGCACAGCTGAAAGAGGAGTCTAGCCTTTAGCCTAACTTGAATCTGTTCACATTTACTTTTGACTTGAGAAGTGATGCAAAAAACATCGGCTATATCTGTAGATGAGACTGTACGGTGAACTAAATAAATGTTCCCGTCTATATTTACTGGCTGACCTGTTGCC
Source organism: Caretta caretta (assembly GCF_965140235.1). Lineage (NCBI taxonomy): Eukaryota > Metazoa > Chordata > Testudines > Cheloniidae > Caretta > Caretta caretta. Next base: position 14,519,898 of record NC_134207.1, on the reverse strand, counting down.
ATCACATGAATGTCAGTGCGTGGGAAACGGTAGCAAGGAAGGGAGAAAAGTGGGCTTGAAAAAATCAAGATATTCCACATGAAAATTTTGTCTTAAGTTTCCAATTTAGGCCCAGCTCTAGTCATATGATGCTGCAGCGCTAGTTTCCCCACATATTCTGACCAAGATATGGTGTGTGGGGGAATTAATATCACAATATTAGGCTACTACTATTATGATATAACCGTAGTGCTGAGGGGCCCCACGTAGACTGGGGCTCCAGTGTGCTAGATGCTGTACATATACCTAGTAAGAGACAGACCTGACCCCAAAGAGCTTACATTAATAAGCAAAATAGAAAAAGGAAATTATACTTCTATTCTGCAACCCTATCTGCAGAAGGGGGATAAGGAACAGAGAAGATTAAATGATTTGGTCAGGTTCACATGGGAATTCTGTGGTAGGACCAAGAATGTAATCCAGATCTGCACAAGACTTATTCCTCTTGTTCACACCCTTCTTTTATAAAACATTTGAGTTCTCTTTGTGTTCCTGACTTACAACAGAATGATCACTGTGTGGATAACTGTGTCCTCTTTGCTGTTGTAGATAATTTGAAAGGAACATCCATGTTTGGCATTTGGTTTGTAACTGTGTTTCCAGTTTATTGGAGAGGGTGTGTGGGGAGGAAAATTGCACATCTCCTCATCTCAATACATTAATGGTTCTAGATTTTTTTTGCTGGAAAATCTCACATGGTTCCAGAATTAATGATGCTCAAAGTGAGCACAAACAGTCTGGATCAGAGTGATGTAATTTTAAGGTGAGATGTCTTGTGATTCACCAGAGCTGTAATAAACTGCTCGGCAACACTGAAAAGTTGGGAACCTCCCTTTCCCAACTGTACATTAACATTAGTTCCTAGTTGTCAAGGTTCCTTCCCCACTCTGAACTCTAGGGTACAGATGTGGGGACTTGCATGAAAGACCCCCGTAGTTTATTCTTACCAGCTTCAGTTAAAAACTTCCTCAAGGTACAAACTTTGCCTTGTCCTTGAACCCTATGCTGCCACCACCAAGCATGTGAAACAAAGAACAGGGAAAGAGCCCACTTGGAGACATGTTCCCCCCAAAATACCCCCCAAGCCTTACACCCCCTTTCCTGGGGAAGGCTTGATAAAAATCCTCACCAGTTTGCATAGGTGAACACAGACCCAAACCCTTGGATCTTAAGAACAATGAAAAAGCAATCAGGGGCTTAAAAGAAGACTTTTAATTAAAGAAAAAGTAAAAGAATTACCTCTGTAAAATCAGGATGGTAAATACCTTACAGGGTAATCAGATTCAAAACATAGGGAATCCCTCTAGACAAAACCTTAAGTTACAAAGAGACACAAAAACAGGAATATACATTCCATTCAGCACAGCTATTTTACCAGCCACTAAACAAAAGAAAATCTAACACATTTCTAGCTAGATTTACTTATTAACAAGTTCTAATACTCCATTCCTGATCAGTTCCCAGCAAAAGCATCACACAGACAGACAGACCCTTTGCCCCCCCCCCCAGCTTTGAAAGTATCTTGTCTCCTTATTGGTCATTTTGGTCAGGTGCCAGCAAGGTTCTCTTAGCATCTTAACCCTTTACAGGTGAAATGGTTTTGCCTCTGGTTAGAAGGGATTTTATAGTTCTGTATACAGAAAGGTGGTTACCTTTCCCTTTATATTTATGACACTAGTCTTGGTGGTTGTGGAGCTATAATGACTTAGAATGGGCCCTAGCATGAGACAAAAATAAGATTCTCTTAGCAAACAGGACAGGAGGCTTACAGCACACCAACCATCGTGGGCCAGGACACTCTGCATCTGAAACATTACACATGGGAACAATGCTCTAAATAGGGCTTGTCCACATGGGAAAGTTATTCAAGAATAAGTAGGGTGTGAATTTAAAATCTATCTATTCCCAAATAACTCCCTGTGCAGTACCCGACTTGTACCATATATTGCTTTGATTGCCTTGGTACTGCACAATATTTTGATGAAAAAAATGGAATGCTATAAAATTAACTGTTGTTTGCAGTGTCATAGCCATGTTGGTCCTAGGGTATGAGAGAGATAAGGTAGGTGAGATAATATCTCTTATGGTGGAAGAGACAGGCTTGAGGACGAAGAGCTTTATGAAGCTTGAAAATTTGTCTTTTCCAACAACAGAAGTTGGTCCAATAAAATATATTGCCTCACAAACCTTGTGTCTCTCATAAAATTAATGTGGAACACACATTCAGTGGATTAACAACTGACTGATAGGTTTCACAATGTAACTGTAAATGGGGAATCATCCTCTAGGAGGAGTGTTTCCAGTGGAGTCCCCCAGGGATCATTTCTTCCCCTATGCTATGTAATGTTTTATCAAAGACCTGAACAAAAACATTAAATTATCACTCATAAAATTTGCAGAGGAAATTGGGGGAGTGATCACTGATAGCATTCTGGATCACTTGGTAAACTCTGTGCAAGCAAACATGATTTTAATATGGCAAAGTATAAATGTATACATCTGGGAACAAAGAATGTAGGTCATACTTACATGATGGGGGACTCTATCATGGGCAGCAGTGACTGAAGATATTTGGGAGCTGTGGTGGGTAGGAAATAGGAATGGCTAGATTTTTTGTTTTATTGGTTGCATTGCTTTTTGATACACCAGTAGTTTTTTGTTTTTTCTGGATGCTGTTTTTCAGATAACCTACTGAATGGACAGTAAGCAATTTATTACATATTGCTGTGTTAGGATTTAGTGTTGGTACTTAGACATTGGACAAGATTGTTTGAATAACATTTGCTTTAGATCGGATGCAGTGTTACTGACCCAAATTATGACTACTGCTAACAGGGAATTTGTTTACCCAATTTGTAGTTACTGTATAATTTTTTTTTAACCACTTTAGGGTTTTTTTGCCTTCATGTTTGCTACCACTTGTTTGTTTGAATTTTTAATATTTGCCAAACTTGTATTAATTTAGTAATTTAAGGCATTTTAAGGCAGTGCACTTACTTCACATACTCATGTCGGGGTCACCAGTGTGGTAAGATGTTTATAGATGCATGTGTGTGCTGCCCCAGCAGTGTGTAGACAGTTGGCACGGCAGACCTTGAGCGAACTGCCCAATGACCACAAGATCTGTTAAAGGATGAAGGCACCCAGCCAGGTTTATTGCCGATGAAGTACAGTACTAGTATCCCGCAGACTCTACTGGACCACTAATACATGTATGCCCGTAACAATGGACCAGCTCAGTGAACGGCAGGATTTTATGTTCCACCCTAAGCTAGACAAAGATATTCCCTCTGAGATACATCTTTATATCCTGATACAAACAAGTTAGTACTGCCCTCCTGACATAGTTACTGTCCCCTGATGTGGCTAGTTATTACCCATTACCTGGTACATGTTGGTTTGATTCAAACATTTTTTATTACGTACTGTTATCCTGACCTTATCTTTTAGGAGGGGTCAGTGTGTTCTGTTATCATTGGGGAATGTTTTTGTATCATCCTTAATATCGGGATATTTTGGTACCACTTAATATCGGGATGTGTCTGCGTGAGTACTTTGTGACTAGCACTTCTTAGGAATGTGTATTTCTGCAATGTCAGTCCTGTTCTTGCCAGATTCTGTGAGCAGGTCCTGCTTCATATCAGGCTTCTGATACAAGGGCTTATGTTTCAGGTTTTCTTCATACTACAAGGGGTGCATATTACACACGGAGGGTAATTCGCCATTGGAACAAATTTACCAAGGGTTCTGGTGGATTCTCCATTACTGACAATTTTTTAAGATCAGATTTTTTTTCTAAAAACTCTGCTCCAGAAATTATTTTGGGGAAGTTCTCTGCCCTGTGTTATACCAGAGGTCTGCCTAGATGATCACAGTGGTCCTTTTTGGCCTTGAAATCTGTGTATGGACAAACTTATTCCAGAATAAGAATGTCCACATGGGGAGCTACTGAAGAATAGAAATACTGAGAAAATAACATCCAATGAATTGATTAAATTACATGTACATGACAAAGTCTGGCCATCATTAGTAGATCTATAGGTGGACTACACACACACATATATAAAATGAGCAAGGACCTCAGGATTAACCCACACAATATTTTGTTAATGTTATGTTTTCTTTATTTTAATTTACACTGTACATGCTGGCCAGTGAGTCTTGACCAGCTATAACATGTAATGAACCTCATTATGGGATGTTTGTGCACCATGCCAGTAACTGTGTTGCTGGGTCATTGTGCAACTTGGCTATGGCATCTGTAATTAGCAAATCAGTTTGTCAGGGTTCCCTCTCCACTCTGGGGTACAGATGTGGGGACCCGCATGAAAGACCGCTAAGTTTATTTCTACCAGCTTAGGTTAAAAACTTCCCCAAGGCAAAAATCCTTCCCTGTCCTTGGATGAGTACTGCTGCCACCACCAAGTGAGTTAGACAAAGATTTCAGGAAAAGGACCACTTGGAGTTCCTGTTTCCCCAAAATATTCCCCCAAGCCCCTTCACCCCCTTTCCTGGGGAGGCTTGAGAATAATCTACCAACCAGATAGGTAAACAAGGTGAACACAGACCAGACCCTTGGGTTTTTAGAACACTAAAAACCAATCAGATTCTTAAAACAACAGAACTTTCTTATAAAGGAAAAAAAAGTAAAAGAAACACCTGTGTAAATCAGGATGGAAGGTAATTTTACAGGGTAATAAGATTTAAAACATAGAGGATTCCCCTCTAGGAAAAACTTCAAAGTTACAAAAAACAGGGATTAACCTTCCTGTTAGCACAGGGAAAATTCACAAGCTAAAACAAAAGATAATCTAACGCATTTCCTTCCTATTACTTACAATTTGTAACCTTAGATGCTTAGTTCAGGTATGGCTTTAGGAGATGTATTTTCCCTGCCCTGGTTCCTCGCTGACCCAGAGAGAACACAAAGAAACACAACACAAAAACCTTCCCCCACAGATTTGAAAGTATCTTCTCCCCTCATTGGTACTTTTGGTCAGGTGCCAATCAGGTTATCTGAGCTTCTTAACTCTTTACAGATAAAGGAGGGATTTTATGTTACCCTTAGCTGTATGTTTATGACCCAGTTCAGGAAGTATAGCATTCCATTGTTACTGGGCAGAACTTCATCCACAGTTATTTCTGTGTGTCACTTCTGTTGTATATAATTTCCTTAAATGTCTTAACTCAAATGTAATTTAAAACATTATGGCACCATATTTTATTTTATTTTGTTAAAAATCACTTGGTACTATAAGGATTGTTATATCAGGATTGTTGTAATTTGGAATTAGATCTCTCTTGTATGAACACACAGTCACAAGGGAGACAGGAGGTCTGCAAATGTAACAAAGACCTTATAAATTCAGGCTGAAAATAGAAAGAACAGTTCTTGACAATATTTTGAGCAGGAGGCCTTTTTCAAGCACAACTGGTGAAGGGAAAGAGAGAAGGTCAAGAGACAAAGCAAAGGTACAGGGAAGGAAGCTGAAAAGTGAAGGTACTGCACGGCCATGCAAGTGGTGAAGGAATCTGCAGACTCTGCACATTCTTCACTGTGGGCTCTGCAGGGAAGTTGCAACTTTTCAGCTCTTTCCACTGTATTTGGAGAAAAGAACAAATGGATCTCAGAATGTTTCAGTGCTTGGAGATAGGTGGATTTGAGTCCTAAAAACTGTATCACTGATCTCTTATCCTAAGGTCCCAATTCACTCTGGTACTTAAGCACACGCTTAAGCACAGGAGCAGTCCCATTGAACTCAATGGAATTACTCACCTGCTTAAATTTAGACACGTCTAAGTACCTTACCAAAATGGGGCCATAACTGGGAGTTTGTGTGTGGCTGCAGTGGCCATGGTAGGCTCTTTGATAGCTAGATAGAGGTGTGTGTGTGTGTGTAGTGATGAGCTGCCAAAATCTTAACAACGGGTTCCCTCCTCACACCACGAGGGGATCGTTGCCCACCCCCGCCCCCCGGGACTCCTGCCCCATCCAACCCCCCTGTGTTCCTTGATGCCCCTCCAGCCCCATCCACCCCCCCTCCCTTGTCCCCTGACTGCCCCCAGAACCTGGGCAGGAGGGTCTCGTGGGCCACCGTAGTGGGTGCCCACCCCACCCCTAAGAGCCAGAGGCACCTGCTGGGGGACGAGGTGGGGAGACCCGGCGGTGCTTACCCGGGGGAGCTCCCAGGAAGCATCCAGCAGGTCCCTCTAGCTCCTAGGGGTGGGGGTGCGTAGCTAGGGGGAAGCAGGGGGAGCGGCCGCTCCCCCACTGATCACATCAAAAGTGGTGCCTTAGGCGCCGACTCCATGGGTGCTCCGGGGCTTGAGCACCCATGGGGAAAATTTGGTGGGCGCAGAGCACCCACCAGCAGCTCCCCGCCTCGCGCCCGGCCCCAAATCACCTCACCTCCGCTCCGCCTCCTCCCCTGAATGCACTGCCCCGCTCTGCTTCTTCGCCCCCCAGCTTCCCACGGATCAGCTGTTTTAGGGCTGAGAAGCAGCCGGTGGCTTCCCACTCAGGCCGAGGGTGGCGGAGGTGAGCTGGAGCAGTTCCCCTGCGTGCGCCCCCCCCCCCCCCCCCGGGTTACCTGCTGCGGTGTGGGTGGCCCTCCTCGTGCCCCCCGCCCCAGCTCAACTCCGCCTCCCTGGGCCTGAGCGGGAAGCTGCGGCCTGCTTCTCAGCCTGCCCCAGCTTCCCACATGAACAGCTGATTTGCGGGAAGCTGGGGGGGGCGGAGAAACAGAGCAGGGCGGCACGTTCAGGGGAGGAGGTGGAGGTGAGCCGGGGCCAGGGGTGGGGCGGGGAGCTGCCGGTGGGTGCTCTGCACCCACCAAATTTTCTCCTTGGGTGCTCCAGGGCTGGAGCGCCCATGGAGTCGGCGCCTTAGGCACCCCTTTTGGCCAGTTACATTTAGAAGCCCTTTTAGAACCGCTTGTCCCTTTCAGAACAACGGGTTCTAAAAGGGCTTCTAAATTTAACAACCGGTTCTAGCGAACCGGTGGGAACGGCTCCAGCTCACCACTGTGTGTGTGTAAAAATCAGTGTAGCTCTGTTAATTTCAAGGGAACTATGCTGATTTACATCAGCTGAGGATCTGGCTTGCCGTGTATATATGTGTGACAGGGTGCTGGGCAAGAACTGCTGCCTCAGCCCTCTGTCACACCAGCTCCCATTAAGGGAAGCAAATTAGAGCTGGCTAGAGAAAACCTGAGCATAATTGGAGAATGGGAGACAGCTGCCCCCCCAATTAGCCTGGGGCTATATAAAAGGCTGGGTGGAAGGAAGCTAGGAAGGAGAGCGAGGGAGTGGAAGCAGAGCGATAGCTCTTCCCTCCTGGGGGCAGATACGAGAACCCAAGCTGTGTATGGTGAAAAGGTGATGGGAGCACAACCTGTAAATAAACAGCACCAGTGGCTACTGAATCCCAGGGTCTCAGAGTGACACTGGCAGCACAACAGGGGCAGGAGCCAAGAGGGCCCCGTGACACTGTTACAATATGTTACAGAAATATCTAGTATTTGCAGCCTTGTTCTATCAAACAAATCTGTCCTCTCGAATGGAATATCACATTGCAGAGCACGTGATCAGGAAGCTTCTGATATGACAATTCACAGTAGGCTGATAATAGTGGTGTTGGGTTACGCTTTTAAACAAATTCTTCATTAATATTAACAAGGAAATTTACACTTTTAATGAATTATTAATCCTGATATATTTAGATGTATATCTGAATCACTGTAGAAACATTCCATAATTTAAACTCACAAACTTTTATCAAAATAAATAAAAATCTCAAAGAAATAAAGATCTAAAAAAATCTTCCCACCCCCAGAGCAGCCTAAATTTCCTTCTCCTCCTCCAGGCCTAGGAAAATATGAGAGTCTTAAAGCATGCCCTGAAAGTCACCATACATGGGCTATGGTGAGTCAAGACAATAAGTGACTTCCAGAGTCAAGGCTCCTAACCACAGACAAACTGCTGCCAGACCCATCTTTTTTAGATCAGATCTATTACTTCAGACACCTTGGAGGATTGCAATAGCTGTGTTATCACATGCAAAGGGAGTTGGTTTCCCAAGTAGTTAGGTCCCAAATCATTCATGGTTTTATAAGCTCAAAGCCAACACCTACAGTCTGCCTGCAAATCATCCAAAAGCAGGGACCTGCACAGGAATAAAAATGTGGCCGCTTTTGGGGGGACACTTTGTGTGCCTCCCTGATCCAGAGGAGCTGGTTCTCCCCTACTCCCCTTGTGGCCCAAGGAGCTGTCATCTCCCGCCCTGGCCTGGGGCCAAAGGAGCTCACTCCCCCACCCTGGCTCCGGGTGAGTTCTGTGCCCCTGCTCATGGGTTGGGGGGGGAATGCCCCTGCTTGCCCCCCCTTGCGCATGCCCCTGTCCGGAAGGCAGTGTAGACCATAGTTATATTGTGCTCTGAGTGGCAAATGCCATTGAATTAATGATATGCTGTATTCTGAGCTGGCAGCAATTGCTGAATGTAGGGGTAGGCTCACCGAGAACTCTGTTGCAATAATCTTACCTCTAGGTGAAAAATACATGGACAACCTTGGATAAGTTCACATTTGAGAGAAAAGGGCACAGCCATCTTGCCAAGCATGGGTGATAGAAAGTACACTTGGCAACCACTGTTTATATATCTCTAGAATTAGCTGGGGATCCAGCAAGCGCCCTGCATTATGAACCTTAAAAACAAAACAGCAAGTACACCCAACAAATTGGAAGGTCCTTATGTAACTTCCACCAACTCTTCCTGTTTTGCCAATCCCTCCTGTTTTGCCAATCCTATAATATCTATCTTGGTATTATCTGGGTTGAGTTTCACCCAGTGGGAAACCCTGGGGTTCACCCAGACCAATAAGGGGCTATGTCACCACCTGACCAATAACCCTGGGTGCTTCTGTGTTATGCAGCTTTGGCTCAGAACCTTGACACCAGCAGCCTGTTTACAGCACAATGGCCTCACCCTGGCTTCCACCAGCCTGGTTACTCCTTCCAGTGTGACACCAACAGCTCTTCCAGTCCCGAGTCTCCCCAGAACCATCCCCTTGCAGTGTCCAGTCCCTCCCATGGGACCATTATAGAAGTTACCAAGTTTACTATCTCCCAAGAGACAGAACACACACCAGCCTGTTTACTTTGGATGAGGATTTTACCCTTCAGTTTGGTCCACTGCACGGAGATGGTTTTGTAATAAGACAAGAATACGTTTATTTACAGAGAACAGAGATTTAAGTAATACAGTTACAAGCAAAACAAAAAAAAGACACTTTCTAATTCATAAAACTTAACTTCAGCAAGTTTCAATCTCTGTCTAAGCAGGATTCTCACGTATAGTCAGTTTCCAGCTACTCTTGCTGCCTGGGCCAAGTGGCTCCACTTTTCATGAGCTAAAATGGCGCTGATCCCCTATGTCCCCAAGGTGATAAGTCACAAAATGGTTTATTGCCTCTGCTTATATCTTCTCAAAGTTCATTGACCCTGTTTGAAAAGGCAGGAAGGCTTTCCTGGGGATGCAGTCTCCATCCCCAATTGAAAGTGTTAAGTGGCCATCTTCCCCCACTTGCTCACCTGATGGCCTTTTTTTACCTTCTATATAAATGTGTTTTTCATTGTCTTTGATCACACTTGGCTTTATTTACATTGAAGACACAGTCAAGCCAGCAAAACAAGACTTCTTTGTCTAGGACAGGCGAGGCTTAGGCATTGCCTGCCAAACACATTTTTGGAATATATTTCCAACACACACCTATAATTCTTTATACATCACCCATACACAGATACTGCAGTGATATTAATGGCCAGTATGTTACCAGTTTACATATGACACCTTACCAAACACCTTCTAGGTACAGATTATGAAAACAATGAGTTGGGCTATGAGTGTGTCAGGTCTCATGAGAGTTATGGTAAGGAGTGCCCTCTGCTAGTTGGCTCCGAGAGGCTCCCAGGATCACAGCTAAGAACCCTTCATCCATGACCCAAATTGTTAGACACTGGATCAGAAGGGACGGAAACATGAAGCTATGTGTCCTTTCCTTTCTGTCATGCAGCATGACTGGAAATCCAAACAAAAGTGAATCAGGATTCCACATGGAGGAGAAGGGCAACATTAAACGTTCCCCTTCTGTGTAGCTCTCTATAGCCTCTCTGTGGCCATAACATGTGACCTCAACTGTATGCAACCACAAGGATCGAGGTAGCCTGAGAAGAGAAGGAGATGGAAGAACCACTCTGCATCATGTTGTTCTTTGAACGCAGTATAACTTGGATCATAAGTTATTGTTGTTCTGATTAGTTTCCCTCTATAGCTTTGACATGTCATATGTGGAAATTGCTGATCCAGCAGGTAGAAGATCAGACAATAATAATGATGCTTTGCATACTTCTAGCACTTTCCACCCAAGGATTTCAAAATGCTTTTACAAACATTGATTGTGCATACGATAGCTACTCAGGATGTTGGCGTTCAGTGCATTTACAGAACATCCAAGAGTGGCATCCTGGTGTATGCTCTTTACAGATGATGTAGTGCTCATGGGGGAGAGCAAAGAGGAAGTGGAAAAAGATTTAAAGAAATGGAGATGGATACTTAAAAGAAACAGCATGAAGATCAGCAGATATAAAACAGAGTATTTGAGCTATAGATTCAATGAGAGCTTGCATGAAGACAATGTGACTTGGAGACACCATCGGGGGAAGGGCAGTGGGGCAGCCACTATAAAAGGTATAGCAATTCAAGTATCTAGATTCAATAGTACAAAATAGTGGTGAACTCAACAATGAACTTATAAGCAGAACTGGAAAGGTGTGGACTAAATGGAGAGAAGTGAGTGGAGTGATCTGCGATAGGAGAGTGCCTATCAAATTGAAAAATAAGATGGTAAATAGGTCTGCACTTTTGTAAGACTTTCAATGCTGGGCACTGAGGAAGAGACAGGAGAAGATCCTGAATACAGTGGAAATGAAAACACTAAGATGGATTTTTGGAGTTACAAGAATGGACCATATTTGGAACAAACAAATGAGAAGGAGTGTGAAGGTGGTACCAATTACAGAAAAGCTGAGGAAATGCAGACTTAGATGGTTTGGGCCCGAGAAAAAAAGTCTGGAAGAATATATAGGAAACAGGGTATTAAACTTAGAAGTGGAGGGTAAGAGAAGGGTTGGAAGACACAAAACTAGATGGATGGATTTCATACAAAAGGATTTGATTAGCTGTGGAGTTTCTGAGGAAATGCTGCAAGATGGACTGGAATGGGGAAGAAGGACTTGAACAGCTGACTCCATCTAGATGGGACTAAGGCTAGAAGAAGTTAACAACAAAGAACAAAAAGTAGAGCTGGTCAGGAAGTTTTTGACAAATTGGTTTTTCATTGGAAAATGCCAGTGCATCAAAACTGAAATGCAAGAACACACCAGTGTCAACTACACTTTCATTGGGAAAGATTTCTCAGCTCCAGGATGGAATTTCTGGTCAAGACAGACTCAGCCCAGAAGAATTCAGTGGTTAGGGCACTCACTAATGACATGGATCTTCCACATCCCAGGTAAGTGTCCTACCAACAGGCTTTTCTAGGGTGGGTCAGTTTCTCTTTCAATCTTGCTTTTCATGAAAACATTAAAAATGTCTTGATTTCATCTGCATGCAGACTGGGAAAATTATTTTTTTTGAAGTCCTAAATATTTTCACAGGACAGGAAAACCATTGCACACCTCCAAGCAATTCTGGATGGCAGGAAAATATTCATCACCATTTTATAGACCGAGAAACTGAGGCAGGGGGAATGTCAGTGATTTGACTAAGTTCAAATAGAAAATTAGTGCAGACCGAAGAATAGTGTTTTACCCACAATCATATTCCCCTACCTGAGTCAGCTGTGCTGTCAGCCCTTGAGGGGGGTGTAGAGTAGTCAACATCTGAAAGCTTTTCCCCTGTTGTTCCCATAGACTTTCAGTTAGTTGTACCTTTGAGCCTTCACTCAACCACTTTTAAGTGACAGGCCCAGTGCTTGCCCTTCTCTCAGAGTGGAATCCCATGATTCCGCCTACTCTTAGACTGGGTCTCCAGGCTGAAGCACCCCCTTTTACCAACCAGGTGTCCTCAGCAGGTCCAGCTGGGTTTGGCCCCTAATCTACACTTCCCTTCAGAGGCTGTGAGCAATGGATACCAGATAGCTTCTTCAAATCAGTTTGCATGTGTACATATAATTCCGTAAATAACACACAATATATACCTCATAAAACGTAAATATAAGAGTGAGACGGTTCTCGGAGTACCTAGGACTGAAAGTCACCCCTCCAGCATGAGGGAGTCTTACCTGTACCTGGCTGGGTGTCAGCTCCCTACCACCCCAAACCTTTGAGTCGCTCAAGCACCATCCTCTGGGCTATGCCAGTGCTGGTTTTGCCTTGCAGGTTAACAATAGGTGCACCCCAGTTCCTGAGTCCCTTTGAATTGTTCCCCTGCCATGTCCAACCCCTGACACTAGCTACTCACAGAAACTCCAGATTCTCTGCCCCTAAAAGAGAAGTATGTCGCAGTTCACTACTGTTACTTTAAATCACTACTCCTGTAAACCACACAGCACTCAAGAGCACTTGTAATAAAACAAAAAAAAAAATACAGATTTAACTAAAAACAAGAGAATATGATGGAAACAAATGTTTTTTTTATGAGAACATCTTGCTCCTCAAGATGACTCCTTAGTGAAAGGATTCAGAGGCCCTCTCCCTTCTCTATGTTGTATTGAAAGTCTTTTGTTTCTATTCATAAAGAGGACAAATCCTTGCCTTTTACTTTCAAATGGTTTTGTTTGCAGTTGTTTCTGATGGTTTTCCATTGAAAGTCTTGGGACTGAGCAAGACTAAATAATCAAGCCTTGCACTGCAACACAGACTAACAGGGCGGGGTGACAATTCCTTCCTACCTGACTGGCCCATCATCAAGACATATTATCCCCCTGGTGAATAATTTTTACTCCACATCCATAAAGCATACTTTCAATATAAATACATTAGTCCCGAAGTGTTTTCTGTGTCTACATCTCACAATGATTATGAATCTTGACAAATTACAAACTTTCTGTAGATACCTTACATGTTACTCTTTATGGACCAATAACCTATAAAACATATGTTTTGTGTGAATTTCCACTGAGGTGAGAATTGTTTGCAAAGAACAAGGGACACTTTGCTTAGCGGCTTCAGTGTCAAAAAGAGTCATACTCAAATAAAAAACTCAAAAGAAGCTACATTATAACAGTCACATTTAGAAATAATTTATACCAAATGTAAGATGAACTTTGGATACTGTATCAACTTAAATCTCTAGATGTCTTCTGAGTTGATAAGTAATATATTTGAGTGGGATACATGCAGTCATATCCTTCATCCATTCTGACACTGAAAGCACAGATTCCCTTTGTCCAGTGTCTCATTATACATGTTCTTGCTACACATTATGGTAGTCCCATAAGTTTTCTTTGATAGCTATGTATAATGTGGTTCTGCTCTGAAAAGTGACTGTGAAGATGGCATCGTGGGGTGCCAGATGTCTTGCATCTCAGTGATTTCCATATCAGATATGCTCATCTTAAAAGTTAAATGATATTTTTCCCCTAACTCCCAGCCCTGCAAACTCAGATTCTCAGTCAAGATGTGTTCTTTCCTTCTTCTAGATGTAAGCAGAGACAAGGTGGGCTCCACCCTGACATCTGGTGGTGAGGTGTGGCAAGTTGTGGAAAAGAACTTCAGGGGCTGATCTCATTTGCATAGGCACACCCACCCCGCCTAGCAATAGGCCATAACTGCCCAAATGGTCACTTTGGCTGCTGTGGGATCCCCAGTGTCTCTGTTATTGGGGCGGGAAGAATAAATTGTTAGTACCCTGATTATGGGAACTGTGCTTGGAACTGTACTTGGCCTTTTTGTTATGATGGAGGACTCAGCATCAACTGAGTAGTACTCACTAGGCAAGGGACATGGGTTCCAAAACTCTGTGAATTGAGAGAGACTTGAGACAGGTATTAGTGCCTGGTGGTGTAGGCCCCCTTTGTGAGGGCCTGAAGCACCAATTGCACCTCTGTCTCTCTCCACTGTGGAATGTCAGAGCTAATTTTGGGTCTATTAAGAGTTTTGTTACAGGTACTGTGCTGAATTCACTTCAGCCTTATGGTGCACCAGCACTAAGGCTACCACTACGATGAGCTGAAATCACTGAGCGCTGTGTCAAGTAGTGGGGAGCCGGAAGATCTAGTGTGCAGCGGAGCTATTTGTGAGACGGCGGGGTGAGCAGAGCTGTTCGTGAGACGGCGAGCTGAGCGGAGCCGGTCGTGAGACAGCGGCGTGTTCGTGAGACGGCGAGCTGAGCGGAGCCGGTCGTGAGACAGCGGCGTGTTCGTGAGACGGCGAGCTGAGCGGAGCCGGGCGTGAGACGGCGGGGTGTTTGTGAGACGGCGAGCTGAGCGGAGCCGGCCGTGAGACAGCGGCGTGGTCGTGAGACGGCGAGCTGAGCGGAGCCGGTCGTGAGACAGCGGCGTGTTCGTGAGACGGCGAGCTGAGCGGAGCCGGGCGTGAGACGGCGGCGTGTTCGTGAGACGGCGAGCTGAGCGGAGCCGGTCGTGAGACGGCGGCGTGGTCGTGAGACGGCGAGCTGAGTGGAGCCGGTCGTGAGACAGTGGGGTGTTCGTGAGACGGCGAGCTGAGCGGAGCCGGCCGTGAGACGGCGAGCTGTGCAGAGCGGAGCCGGTCGTGGTGGAGCGGAGCAGAGCCCTGTGGGGCAGTCAGCTTCAGGACACGTAAGGTGCCCCTTACCTCTTTCCCCCACACCCAGGCACATTTTAGCCAGATTGGGGAGTAACACTCTGCAGGTGAACTTTTGAACTCCGGGGCTGGACTTTTTTTGGACTTTGGGTGATTTGTGGATTGCTGGACTCAAGAGACGTTTGGGTTCTGGGACTCAAGAGCCTGAGGGAAAGGATGTGGCCCAATTTTTCTGGGGTGGGTCGGTGTTCATGGTTTGGTTAATG
The DNA here is from genome assembly GCF_965140235.1 of Caretta caretta. Lineage (NCBI taxonomy): Eukaryota > Metazoa > Chordata > Testudines > Cheloniidae > Caretta > Caretta caretta. The sequence goes on along the minus strand of NC_134207.1, from coordinate 14,504,812 downwards.
AACACTAGTCGTGGTGTTTCCCCAATTTAATGCTGATGTTGTTTGCCTCATGTTATTAAAGATTCTCTACTACACCAAGATTCTGTGCTTGCGAGAGGGGAAGTATTGCCTCCTTGAGGCGCCCAGGGGGTGTGTAAGATTTTCCCAGGTCACTGGGTGGGGGCTCGAGCCAGTTTTGCATTTGCTTTAGTGAGAGGGAACCCCTGTGTACTGAACCCGGCCCTTGCTGCTATCAACTTGGCCTGGCAGAAGGGTTACATATACCACCACTGGAAAGAGACTCTGGAGCTCAAAATCTGCCCTCATGTCAATCTGTGCAACCCTCCCATTTTCAGATTATGACCTCAGTTATACTTGTGTATCCCCATTATATCTTCAAAATTGTGCTCATTTACATCAGTGAAACTCCATTGTCAACAATATACCATTTACCCACATGTAATAAAGAGGATAAGCATCAGACAATATGGTTGCACAGGTGTCCCAGAGGGTATAACTTGTCTTGCAAAATCGCTGTTACTGGCAATGAAGTGCAAGTAGGACAGAGCACAGCTTGATTGTCGGAAACGATGTTGAGTTTGCAGGGCTGGTTGTTAGGAAAAAAAGAAACAGCTTTTTACTTGTAAAGTAAGTGCACTTGACTAGGAGCCACTGAAGCCCAAAGATAAGGAATTCCATGATAAAGCTTTTACAGCCATCATTCAGAACAGAAGTGCCCTTTAATATAACTTAATATTTAAAATGCCAGTGTCTGGATGAAATAAACTAATTGCACCCAGAAATTCTTGCATTCATTCTATTGCTGCCCAAAATTTAGCAGTATTTCTACTTTCCTAAGCCACTTGCATTAACTCCCTCATCTCTAAAAAGAAAAGGAGTACTTGTGGCACCTTAGAGACTAACCAATTTATTAGACCATAAGCTTTCGTGAGCTACAGCTCACTTCATCGGATGCTGGGGAAGAAATTGAGTGGTAGCATCTCCCAACACCATCCACTTATGGCACAAAAATGAGAGGTCACTCTTATAAATTGTGCAAATCTGTGACCCTCTTTTTTTTTATTTACAGGATGAGTGAAATTGTTTACAATGTGGACATTTAAATTATCACAGGGCCAGTGCCATGCCAAAGGTGTTCCAGGCTGTGCCAGCAAGGGTGGGGTGGGGGGGGGGAAGATACCAGCGAAAGAAGGACACTCAAGCCTAAGAATAGTAAACTATGCTTTATTGAAGGAAGGAAGAACTTACACTCCAATCTGCGCAGGGAGACCCTAGGACGCACAGAGGGGCTGCAGGGGAGTCTGGCCGTTCGGGACTGCTGACCAGGCAGAACTCCACCAGGGGGGAGTCCTCTGCTGCGCTATATTCCCCGCGCTTATCTCGGGGTTACATGGGGTCAACAGCTGGTTACATTCTTATATTTATAATTTATGCTTACTACATAAACTGACTCATTTACAGGCAAATATATGCTGAGCTATGCTACAATATCTTTTGGCAGGGTCTGTCGGACAAAGTTCATTGAAACAGCCTGCATCCTCCGCTTTCATCCAGTCACATACTCAGTCCACCACTTAGCTCCTTGCCAATCTTCCGCAACCTTGCCCCTACACTGGCCCAGTTTTAAGACTCAAATCTGGGGCCCCCTATCTCCCTATCACAAAAATCTGGAATCATCACTAAGTACTTTTACAAAAGAACCTTCCTTTCTTACTCTCCTCTGAAGTAATCTCATTAATTATCTTACCCCAGTCCGTTCACCTTGCTTCTGAATCCTCTGCAGAAATAACTGCCAGATCACTTAATCTTTCTTGCCCCATGGATATTCTTCAATAGGTCTTGATTAGTTTTAGCTTGCTGAAACGCCTTTCATTAGTGGCCACAGTTACAGGAACACAGCAAAAAATACACTGATTTTAGGTAAACTTGATTCTAAAGACTTATAGTGAATGTAGATCAATCGGCACCATTGTTGCCGAAGTCATGCTTAAAGATTCACTTGTAAAACCTGGCAAAGAGCTCAATCTTGTTCTCAAAACTCCAAGTTTAAAACCTCAGGGTAGGTGCTTGCTAAGTTTCGAGCGTGCCTCTTTAGGTCCTTGCTGCTGATACTTTTCAGTTTCCAGCCCATCAAAAAAGTAAACCTTTGTCTGACTCTATTGTACTTACACATCCTGTCATCCAATTGTGTCAATGTTGTGTCTAAGATGGGGTTAAAAACATCACGTTCAAAAACTTACAGTATCTGATGACTTTTCATCCTTTGCAAGTTTTACTGGCATTACTTTCCCTCTTTGACATCATTTCTCTTTGAGCTCTGTGGATATTTTGAACGTTTCAGCCAGTGAAGCAGCAGTTTCCTTAGATGTAGTGAACCCAGAAGACCATAATTCCATTAAAGCATCTCAAAAGCCACGCAGTAAACTGTGAGCCATTTGAACATCAAGATCCAAACTCTTAATTTTTTGTTCACAACTTTAATTTTTGATAAGATAGTATATCACATCTCGGCCGAAACAAAAAATCCGAAGTGTTCCTTTGAAAGCTATCAGCGTCTGAATTAGGTTCTGGTGTAAGACTGTGTGAAGCCTTAATCTCATCTAAAGCAGCAAGAACATTCTCAACCTGATTTTGTAGTGGACAGATTGCCTTTACCCTTGCTGTCCATCTTGTGGTGCCTTGACATTTTAATGTAATGCTAATATGCTTTTTCAACTCATCCCAATGACTAGAAGAAGCAGAAAAATGGGATATACAATTTCTCAACAATTACAAAAAACAGCACAACTTGAGGAAGAATTGCCAGAGCTTCTCCAACATGATTCAGTGAATGGGCAGCACATGGGACAAAAGACACATACTGATTTAACTGCTGAATTTGATTCTGAACACCTTTGTATGATGCAGCCATCGTCATAGCTTTGTCCCCTGCAATCAACTATATCTAAACTGTCTTTTTTCAGCTTCTCTAACATAACCTCCATCATATCTCCTCTGTTTTGGTGTGCATTGCAGTGAAATCTACAAGGTATGAAATGGGGCCCTCAATTGTCCATCTGGGGCCATAAGCAGAGAAGACTAAGATCTCCACAATGGAAGAAAATAAGTAAAAAATCCATATCTCTGATGGGCCCAGGCCCAGTGCCACTGGACCCCCTTTGCACCATCTTGCACTGGACACCTTCATTGAGAGAGCTGGGCAGTTCACCCCGTGACTCTCTGCTAACTCTCATCTATGCACTGGTTACAGTGGTAACATTTTCTCCACAACCATAACAGCTAGAAACTTTCTTTTTACAGAAATAAAAGCTAAGCTTCTGGCAAACAAAACAGCAGCTACGGAGAAGTGCTGCTATGCTATCCCCACACCTTCTGCTGTCAAAGGGCGGCCCACCCTGTAGCACCCCCTTCTGGCCAAAAGTGGCTCTGCTGATGGCAGCTTCAGTTTCTCTTTAACTCAGGCTCCCTTAAAAAGTCCACACAGTCCCAATATTCAAAACATTCCCCCCTTCTGTGGTCCAGTTTATTGAGCCCTGCAGAAAGTCTTTCAAAATGCAAACTTACAAAATCTTCCTCCCACTTTCAGCTGGGCCCAGCCCCTCCTCCCTGAGGGTCTGTCTGTCCCTCACAATTCAAGCACTCTTCTGCTCCAGCTCCAAACTGGGCCCAGCCCATCCTCCTCCCTGGTCTCTCAGCACCTCTTGCCCTTCCCTGCTGCTGTCTTCTCTCTGCTAACTCAGGGCCCTACAGGAGCCTTCTTACCCCCTGCTGTGTCTGCAGGCATCTAACACCTCACCTATAGCTGTCTCCTCCATAGTAGGTCCCATCTACCTTCCATTAAGCCCACTGGGCAGCAGGCAATCAGTTCATGTGAACTGGACTCTGCTCCCTTTCTTGCAAGGCCAGTTATCCTGTGACACATGCCTAAATCCAGGCCCTGTCATAACCAGGATGACTGAATGAGGGATGTGCTTGTTTTTGTGGAGGGTTGCAGTATCTACATCAGCCTACAAAAAACTAAACAGGTAAGCAAGCAGGCATGCCATGGAAGAGATGTCAAATCCTGCTGCAGGAGCTCAGTAAACGTATGTATCCTTCCAGAGGAAACAGCCATCCAAACTTCCCCTTCCACCTGATGTAACCATTCAGATGCACAAGGGTCCAGAAAGAAGGAAAGACCATCAGTTTTTAAGTTTTTCATTTATTTGAAAGGCAGTACACCTTTGTACCTATTGCTCATTTGCCCATAAAGTTCTACATTTTATGGCTGTGTAAGTCAAAGACCCATCATTCAATTATATTTACAAGTCATCCTGACAAAGTGCTAAGGGGATTGTAAGATAAAAGGCTCTTTATAAACATACAAGTTATTGCTGCTGTAACTAGTTTTATCATAATTTGTAAACTGTACAAAGAACTCACCTTTGCAGCTATTCATTAATTTATGTTTGTGCTACCACTAATTGGTGTCCCCCTAGGGATTTTTCAAAACCATCTGGGTGACCATATGGATAGGTACACTTGTTTACAAATCCTATTATTTATGCACATACAGATCTGCCTGGGGAAATAATATTGTGACTGGATTCTGTTAGGGAAAACAAACAAGAAATGTATTACCACCGCAAATGCGGGATTACGTTTTCCCATACCCTATTGAAAGGAAGTTATAGAAGACCCCAACACTTGTGTAGTTCCTTAAGAAAGCCCATAATGTAAGTCAGAGGCAGGGTTAAAAAATAACTGGACAATTGCATTAGGATCACCAGTCTTTTCTCTGAGCCAAAAATAAAGAAATGCAAAACAAAGCACATTTACCATATAGATCATATTTATGAAAGAATTAGTGGGTTTTGCCATTGTTGAGTAGTCTAAAAATGCCTAGGGGAGAGCTTGTAAATGGAAATGAAATGAAAACTGCAGTTTAGATGCTAATAAGTGGAGTAATGGTAATGGACCCATATTTTAATCTCAGTTATACCAGTAGAGTTCAGAGTAATTCCAATGACTTAAGTCAATGGAGTTACTCTGGATTTACATCAGTGTAACCAAGATCATTACCTGGCCCAATGTCTATAGTTAAACTTATAGCAGTTAAGTAAAATGGCATTTTAATGATAACTTAGATTTATATACTGAGTTTTAACCAAAAGTACTTAATCCACCTCAAAAATGCATTCACTGTTTAAAGGGCTAACACATTCCATTGACTTCTGTGGGCTTTGGATAAGTCCCTCAAGGGGCCCAAGTGGTCACAACATCCTGACTCAGCAGGTTTGGACAGGAAATTAAGAATAGTGAGCAGATTCAATACTGAATCACTGAGACACAATAAGTAAGGAATCTGATGTTACCATTTGTATAGAGTCAGTTATATATCTCATCTAAAAGACAGCATTTCCACCACAGTATTCTCTGGGAAATATGTTAATAATAAATAAATACAATGCCATTAGATAGCACCTTGTATCTGGAAGAATTCCCAAAAGTGTACATGCTGCATATTATATTGGTTCGTTACTAACAGACCATGAAGAGTGCATCTTACATAGTCGCCAGCACCTCCAACACCATTTCTATTAGGATTTCAGCATATATGTCAGAAATTAAATATAAATAAGTATATTAAAACAGCCTCAAAACTGAACCGGTTGAAACACAGTTAAATGTAGTAAAAAATTAAACATAGCCTCTATCCATTACAAAAAAAATAAGGCTGTTGTGAAACAAGTCCACTGCATCTCGGTCCAGCATCGGACCAAGAAATTGAACAAATATCAGGTGGTCTACAGAGCCATTTAAAATACATGTGATGCACACGTGTATTATAGCTTGAGTTTTCAGATTCTTGGTTTCAGCTCCAGAGCACTGCTGGGAGTTTACCCAAAAGCAGCTCCCCTGCTAAGCTTCATTCACATGATTATTTTCCCCTTTTCAGTAAGCTATGGGAAGAAAATAACTAAACTCTGAGTTAGAGTTATTCCAGTATGGGTGGACGAGCTACTTCACACAACCGTTAGCTGGAAGTATAAGAAACTTCAGATGTTATAATTGAAATAAAACTAGCCTCCTGCCACGAAGGAATTTTTTTATACATCTAATGCTAAAGGCTGTAATTCTGGACTACATTTCTACCTTTTGGCTCATCTGGGCCTGTACATCTTACAAGTAATACGACAGTAAATAATTATATATGTTATAAGGTCAAATTCTGGTAGGTGCATTGCATGGGCAGCTGCTGGGAAAAAAATACCCAACAGCAGGTGTGTAAGGCATATGTTCCTATTGGGATGACCATTCCATCACTCACTTCCCATAGCTCCATGGAGACACAACACAGTAGGCCTTTGATTATGGAGCTGCACAGCAGGGGAACAAGAGTCAAGGGGCCTTGCTCCTCATGTTTATACACATACACACTCTGACCTGACCCCTGTGCATCATTACAACTGTGCAGATTATTTATACTCTTACCAGGAGTAATCTGCATGAGGGACTGATGCCAGCAACATTACAAGCACATATTGATGCTGCTTTTGTAAAGTATCTGTTTAGGGGGCAATTGCATGTTGATCAAGAAGTTAGCTCTAAGCATTTATGAGCCAATAGAGAAGTGTGTGTGTCTGTGTGTGTGTCAAGAGGCAAGCATACAGCAATCATTGTATTTCCATTTTGGTAGCCAATAGTAAAAGATATTAATGATGCCATTGAAACAGGCGACCATGCACAGAGGAAAACAGTCTGTACCCAGAGATTTGTACACTCTAAAGTCCTGACAGTAAATCTGATCTGATCAACCAGACCCTTCTGCCCACACAAAATCCCATTGAATTTTATGAAGCTCTGTGTGAGCATAGGTTTCAGAGTAACAGCCGTGTTAGTCTGTATTCGCAAAAAGAAAAGGAGTACTTGTGGCACCTTAGAGACTAACCAATTTATTTGAGCATAAGCTTTCGTGAGCTACAGCTCACTTCATTGGATGAAGTGAAGTGATAAGTGAAGCTTATGCTCAGATAAATTGGTTAGTCTCTAAAGTGCCACAAGTCCTCCTTTTCTTTATGTGAGCATAGTGGTTCACCTCCATGAATCAGATGGCAGGACTGTGGCTGGTAGTTACCTGTGACCACTGAGACTCCCCATGTATGCAAACCTACCCATCTTTACTGCGAACTTGTTCACTCACCTGACCCATTTTTCTCTCCAATAGTGGGACTGCATAAAGGCAGACCAGAATGTGGCCATTGAACTGAGCAACTACAACTATTTTCACTTCTTAAATGTTAGGAGTAACTCCACCGAATTCAGTAGCATAATAACAGTACAAAAGTGGGAAAATATCAAAATTGAGCCTTTAATAAATTTCCACTTTAAAAGTATATTTAAAAAAAGAGCTAAATAAAAAAAATTTAAACATCCTACTCATAAAAAGATTAAACAAATTGAGTACCCAAGATCCTGGACAGATTTGAATGTCATATAATTTGGTTCTGTTTGTGGGGTTTCACAGGGTTTAAGCTAGCACAGAATCTGACCACCTGCTGCTCTGAACCATCCTTCCTTTGTCTCTATTGGACTGAATGTGGGAGCTAAGGGGCATTTATCTGTTAAACTCAGATCCAACACAATGAATTTCCTGTGATTACAAAGTGGGCATTAGAAGACTCCAGTCTTTCACTTTAGAGTCAATAGAGTTACACTGGCATCACTGAAAGCAGAATCTGGCCCAAATGCCAGATTAATAGTGTTGGATTTTCTTACCTGTAACAGTCTTATAGGTTACACTGACCTGGGAAACCCACTATAATTTGCTGTTCTTGTATAAGGAGGCTTTGAAGGATGAGTTCATGTAGCTAATTATTTGGCTTTCAGAGGGTAAGTCCAAGGTGAATGCCACATCAGGTAAAAAAAAAAAAAAGATGTGATGCTGTTTTCCATCCTGTCACTTGGAGTAATACAACAGGTTCCCTCCTCATAGACCTATGATCATTGCAAAATAAGACTAGTAATATGAAGACAAGGACTCCTACTAATATCCTGACATAAAGAAATTACCATAGTAATATTTGGTCTTGCTTTGAGCAGTGGGTTGGACTAGATGACCTCCTGAGGTCTCTACAAACCCTGATATTCTATGATTCTATGACTGGCCTGATATTTCAAAAGTGACATTGCCTGATGGTATGTAGGAGACGGTCAGTCAAGGGATCTGGGATCTTTTCTCCACTTTGTCAATTGCTTATTGTGTGACTTCAGACAAGCCACTTCAACTCTCTTTACTTCCATTTCCTAGTCTGTAATGTGGAAAGAATGATACTGACTGGCCTTTGTAGAGTGCTTCAAGAACCTTGGATGAAAGGTGCTGTGTAAGTAAAAGGTATTATTGTCATCAACTTCAACACAGGAGCTTGCAAGGTTTGGAATAAATAAACAGTGCCAGAGCCTGCAAAAGTAAACCTTACAATCAATTATTAAATCAAATTAACAACAACAATATAGTGCAAAATTATTATTTAAATTTTATATTCCGAAAGTGCACAGAGGAGTCAGTGCAGTTGGAATCCCATTGTGCTAAGCGCTATATAAATATATTGTAAAGGAGAGTCCCTGGCCTTGCAAACTTACAGGGTAAAGGACAAGACATAACAGCTGAATGAGGCAAACAAGTGGGTAGCAAAAACAGTGGAGTATTTTAGTACAAATGAGTTGAGTGTTCAGTTTTTAGCTAGTCTATAACTAGAATTACAAATCCTCAGTTGCCTAACCATTATTAGAGGGCAATATTAAATGAATATTCATGTTTTTGCAATGGATTTTCATTATTATTCAAATCTGTAGTAACTTTTATATCAGAGGTGGGCAAACTGCAGCCCGCAAGCTACATCTGGCCCATGGGACCCTCCTGCCCAGCGCTTAAGGTCCCGATTGGGAAGGCTAGCTCCCTCCCCCGCAGCCTCAGCTTGCTGTGCAGCCAGCGCCTTGGGCGGTGGGGCTGAAAGCTCCTGCTGAGCAGCGCGGCTGCGAGAGCCGCTGGCCTGCCCTGGTGCTCTAGACTGTGCGGCAGCGTGGCTGGCTCTGGCCGGGCGGCGTGGCTGCCAGTCCTGGTGCTCTGAGCAGCATGGTAAGGGGGCAGGGATTAGGTGGAGTTGGATAAGGGGCAGGTGGTCCTGGGGGGCAGACAGGGAACAGGGAGCAGTTGGCTGGGGTGGCGGTTCTGCGGTGGGGGGGTGTCAGGGACAGAAGGAGTTGGATAGGCATGGGAATCGCAGGGGGCTTGTTAGGGGGCAGACATGTAGATAGGGGTCGGGGCAGTCAGGGGACAGGGAGCAGGGTCTGGGGGGGATGGACGGTAAAGGGACACAGAGATGGGGGGGTTGCTTGGGTCAGAGGTTCTGTGGGAGGGCAGTCAGGGGATAGGATGGCGGTGGGGTCAGGCGGTTTGGGGAGGCACAGCCTTCCCTACCCGGCCCTCCATACAGTTTTGGAACTTCGATGTGGCCCTCATGCCAAAAAGTTTGTTCACCCCCATTTTATATGGAAGTAATAGGCAAAACAGTCAACACTCCTGTATGTGACATTAAAAATACAGCATGTACAAAAGAGATCTTGCTTCATCAGTCTTAGCTTAGTTGAACGGCTAATTGATTTTATGAGCATTTGACCCTACAGCAATATTTTTGCCAAACTACCATTTGTTCTTTAGACAGGACACAAGTTCACACCTCAGGACAATATTTCACAATATTGGGACATTCCTGAGAAGTTCTGAGCATTTATAATTCCCATGGAAGTTACAGGCACTCAACACATTTCAGGTCTTGACCCAAAGTTTGCATCTCCAGCTACTGATACAATTATGATGGCAGATATAACTTCTGATTGATGAGAACTATGAATTTGACCCTGCAACACTGAAGTTAATGGGAGTTTGGCCACTTGTCAGCAACAGGATCATGGGTGATCTTCCCTAATGGTTGGCACAAGAGTCCAGACTACCAGTTAGGGCTGGATCCAGACCAGGTGGGTAGGAGATCAAAGCCAAGTCTCAGAGCCAGGAGCCAAAGCTTAAACCCAAGGGTGAACCAGAGTCACAGTCAGAAGGCAGAGCCAAGGGTCTGAACCAGGAGTCAGAAGTCAGGAAGAAGCTGGAGGAATGGGACTGAGTACAGACTGGGGCAAGGCTAGAGATTACAGCAGCAGCAGGGACAGTACCCAAGCACAGCTGTGGGGCAGGAATGCATTGAGCAGCCATTGGACTGTTGCTGCTACTGAGCTTAAGTATCAGCCTGCTGACTCCTGCAACCATTCAGGTGGTGCAGTGAATCAGACAGCTTCTATGAGGACCAGCCCTGCTCATTAGGTTGCCAGGAGATTGGCTCTGCTGCAGGCTGGCCCCTGACTAGCTCAATGGGAGCGAGACTGGATCACAAATAACAAATAATGGAGAGAGAGTTATTTTTCAAAATTGCATGGAATATACGGCCTTCTCATACTGTAAGGGAATTTAATAATAAATAATAATAGTAATAATAAAGATACAGAATTTATTTCGGATTTTACTCAGGGGTCTTAAAATACTATATAGACACCAATGAAGCACCTTGTGAGATGTGAAATTCTTGTGAAATAAGTATTATACCAACTTTACAGGGAGAAACTGAGGCACAGAAGGATTACATGAATAACACACAGTTCTAAAAATTCAGCCCTAAATTTCTTGGCCAAGATTGCACAATGAGTCAGGGACAGATCTGGGAAAATAGCTTGTTAACCTTGACTCCCAGACCAGTGCCCTAAACACTGGACCATGTTTGTTTCTCCTATTGGTTCTTTCTAAAAATATTCCCTGAAGTAACTACTAGATTTATTTATTTATTTATTTATTTATAGGAAAAAAATCTTGAAAATATCAAATTGTGCTTTTATTTACAGTACATATTTGATCAAATTTCAATATATATTAAAGTACATGGGTAGGTTTAAAATTTGAAACTAGATATAGTGTATAACAAGGAGGAAGGCTATTTATTTATTCATTAACATTTTTAAACTAAATTTGTTAACATTATTTAGGTACATCCTTCGGGATTTGATGTGGGTTCTGGAGAGATTCACAGCTGTTTCAAACTTGTACCACCTTGTATTGGTAGGTTGATGTGTGAAGCATAAGAAGAAGAAAACAAAATGTTTTGAGGGGGAAAAAAAAGAAAATGAAAACTTATCTTCTTGATAAATCCATCCTTTCAGAAGTCACACTAACTAGATGACAATCATATTGCACCACTGTTCAGATCTCACCAAAGTTCAAAATTTCTCTTATTTATTGTACTTTTTGAAGTACTTTGATGTTGAGAGATCTTTATCCTTTATAAATGAACCTGTCATTAATGGTCTCTTATGAATCTCCAGAGAGCTATCACAGTTCTCATTAATCACTAAGCCTAAACGACTGAAGCAAACCTCTTGTTCCAAACCTATGTATTTTTAGCTCTGTTATCATGGCCTTGGTGTCTTAAACAGCCAGAAAGATGCCACAGTACAAGCCACAAAATATCTGCCAAAAGACTACCTTGGGTGCTGTCTATGATACATATGAAAAAGAAAACCATACTGAACTTCACATTTCCAATTGTTTATCAGGTATCTGAACTACATCCTCAAAACCACCCACTATAATTTTCTCAAAAGAGATAAAAAGGAAGTGTATTGTTGCAAAGCCCTTTCTTGTGTAATTCTACAGTCTTGTAACATGCTGACAATCCACTGCATTCCTTTATTGGTTCTGAATAAATCCATTTAGGCCAAAAGGGAAACCTGTAACCATTCAAGTTCCCAAAGGATTGGACATTAAAAATCTTTGCGTAATTAACAAATCCCATTGAGAAGAGTAATTGATTACAATCCCTTGCCTCTTCCATCACAGCTTTCCAGGGAAGAAATCTGACAGAGTTCTCTTCTCTTCCTAAGCATCTACCTCGTCCTGTCTGTTGTTCTTGATCTAGAATGACATGTAGAAGCCCCTTATGTATTGGAATAATGAGATTGTTTTGCTGTTTTCGATCCTACTAGTCGCCTTTATTTTAGCTAAAATAATGTAGGTCGCTTTGTAACCAGGTCTTCTGACCTAATTTCCTTCCCTCCATCTAAAGTAAAGGATTTTATGAAGGACTGTAACTACACAATCGCCATCCCCTTTTATGAGCACAGGCAACATACCCCCCTGCTCCCCGTCCTTTTATTATGTTTGCAGTCTGCCTGCCAAGGTACTTTTATGACTGTGGAAATGATAGCCTCATTCTTGATAAAGTCTGGAATATCCCTTGGTGCTTCATATAACTTGTCACAATATTCTTAACAGCAGTTCTTCATGTATTCCTGTGCAAGTGGCACTTGCTTTCTACTCCCCTGATGATGCTTTAAAAAGGCAGCAAGCATTCTGACATTGGTAAAGGGGGGGAAAAAGTCCTTCTTTGTAAGATCTCTCACACAGTGCCATATGCTAATTCTTCCAAGTTTCCGCTCTGGGTTTCTTCACTTCTCGTAACTCACTGACTTTCCCCTTTGGAGACAATAAAAATGTATGCCTTTGTTTTGTACAATAAAGTGACCAAAATTTGGAAGTGACACATTTGCTTCTTTCTAGAATGCTTCTGTACTCTGTGTTAGTGTGTGTGTGTTTGTGTGAGTTACAATAAGGTGTACATTCCTCTCCACACACACACACACATCCCCAACACATTTCAATGTGATTGGACACCAGACACATTTACCTCAAAGAATCTTATATTAAAGAAAGCTTACTGGAAACTTATATTGCTACAGAATATCAGCATTCCATTCGGCTCTGCTTCACTAGCTTGTCTGCATTTCTGGTTTACAACAGATTACATTATTGTAATGTATTACAACACAATTACATTATTGTGAAATGTGTGAGCTAAATGGAATATAAGACTAGGCTACAGTGTAGATCTGGGTTCTCCTTCAGAGGACTTAATGGAGAAAGGAATTACTGAAGATCCTGTTAGAACTCTTATCTGCTGAATCATCAAATCTATTTGCAGTGGTAATTGAGACAGCATATAAATACTGCATGGAGATCTCTTTGCACTTTATTCATAAAACAGTTATGTTCCATTAAAGTGATTTTCTTGTACAAGTTAATAGCTCTCTCTCAAAAAAAAATGGAAAAGACAGCAACCAAACAAGACCACATTTTCATTACTTGATAGACCTCTCTTCACTTGTCTGCAAATAAATCTTTCACTGTAGGCATTCTCTTCAGACGCCCTGTAGACTAAAAACGGCAGAGAAAGGAATTCAAAATTGTCATTGCCTTCTCATATGAATGAATAATAAAAACACAGTATTAAAAGAAATAAACAATGGACCAAATGTTGTCTTGATTTACTCGCCAATAGCTCCTATTGATTTGAACAGAGTACAAATCTGATCAGATTTTGGCCCAATATGTTTAAAGCAGAAACACCTTCTTATTATCTGATTGTTTTGCATTTTTATCTCCCACACTAAATTCCTAGTCTACGAAGTAGGTTAGGAAGGGGGCTTACTGTAACTGAGAATAGCACATGGGGGAGCAACTAGTTTGGAATAGCAGAACACATGTAAAACATGAAGGAAGGAGGAGATGATGGACAGAAAACACTGTCAAATCCACTACTGGTTACTGCCATAACAGCACATCAAATAGATTTTCTTGTACATCCATCCTATTCCCATGTCTTTTGTCATGTCTGTTTAGACTGTGAATAATTCCTTGGGGCCAAGACAGCGTCTCCCCATAAAGTCTGCACAACAACTCATATTTTGCGTGATTCTGGAATATAAATGATAAAAACATATATTCCTTTCACCCATACACCACACTTAAATAGTTCCAAGGAAACTGAAACCATAGCAATCCTCTCCAATGTCATGAAGAAGGGTCGAATGTGGTCAGTTTTTGGATAGGAGACCTCTCAGGAAACCCCGAAGTGCAGTAAGACGTGGTACTGTATTCTTCTCTCCAGTGTCCCAATTCTTCAAGCTGTTTTACACGGACAGAGCCCTGTACTCATGAAGAGCACCACTGCAGTAGGGCTCCATGGAGACACAGAGGTCCACCCACACAAAATAGCTTGCGGGATAAGGGCCTAAGACAGCATTGAAACCATGTTCCAATGTGGTAGTGAGGGAAATTGTGCTCATTTCAAATGAGTCTTTTTTTTAAAAGGCATTTTTCTCGAGTGGAGATGTATTAGATGCTGTACACTGCCCACATTCCAACTCCAGTAGTTAGATTTAGTTATATTCTACCTAACCAAATTTCACCTACAATTTTAATTTGATATAGTTTCTTTCTTCACTTCCTGTCCTAAACTGTTGTGTAGTGATATTAAGCAACTGTTGCTTTTTGCCCCAGAAGTGGTTGCATTTTCTTCACGAGTCAAGCATTTCCTTTATCTACACAGTAGTTGGCTGAGTTAATAAAATGCTTCAGGATCTTTGGGGATGAAAGGCACTCTATATAGCTAAGTTATTACTATTAAGAAAACACTAAATGAGTTGTCCCTGCCTAGAGGCAATTCCAATATGTGGTCTGGTTGTTTATCTATAAATCATAGAAACCTAAATTACTGGTTTACTTTACTGTCTATGAAACAGGTGCTTGGATGACATCCTCTGCATCACTGAATGCTTCCCCACAGTTTCTCAAAGATAGTCACACAATATATTACCTATCTATTGTGAAAATGTGAAATTCCAGGAAAAGGGAAAGGTGTTTGAGCACACTTACTTTCTAACTTCCTTTGCAGATTTGTTCTATATCTTCTATACTTTCTTTAGAAAAGCCATCCAATTATGCACTGAACACAACTGTTCTTGCTTTACCACCCATTTGTTGTATCCATATATTTGCTAAGAAAAATAGATTTTGCCTTAACTCCCTGTTTCAGGCTGTACACATTTAATTTAGGTCTCCTTATTGGTTCAATCAGTCCATTAACACCAGTAAGCACAAATATAGCTCTCCTAAGGAGCCTAAGGAAAGGGCTAATCTTGCATTCCTTATTCATGCAACTAGTCCCACAGACATTTGTGGAACTTATGAGAGTAGAGGGATGAAGGACTGGACTCTAAGGCAGAGATTTTCAAAGGCATTTAAGTGTTGCTTCACTCAGCTGACCTGGCTTATTGGCCTAACTCCAAGAGAGGGTTCATGGCTGAAGATCCTCAGTGGAGGGAAATGACTATTTCTGGCCTCTCAGCCAGGAACATAGAGTCAGCTGCTTACGGTATGTCTAAACTACAATGTAAATCTACACACAAATTGGGCTAACTCAGGGCTTGAACCCAGGGTCCCAGGATCTCACAAGAGTAGAGTGGTCCAAGCCTGAATCAAGCTGTGACCCACAGTTCAAGCCCTATTGCTTTGCTGCATAGGATGGAACAACTTTCTTTGTTCTCTGGACAGTCAAGTTTGGTAGGCAGTCAAGTTTTCCCACACTGCACCATGAACAAAGGACTAGCATGGCCACCTAGGAAGTCTGGGATATGGGTGGTTGGTCTCAGGCCTGCATAATGCAGCATAGGCAATGGAACCCCAGTCTGGGACCCAGAGTTCAACAATCCTAACCTGAACTGTAGACAAGTTACTCTAGACATTCAAACCCTAGATTAACAAACCCAGGGTCTGTTAACTCAAGTGCTACTAACTCTGGGCTTACATTGAAGTGTTGACAGACCCTTAGATGCCTAAGCAACACTCCTCTCCCCACTCTTCTCCTAGACATTTCAGTCCTGGCTTGCTCAGGTAGCTCCCTGCTCAGCTGGCCAGCTTCTGAAAATCCCTTTCTTAGGTGCTTAACTATCCCCATGCCTTCCACAGGAAGCCTGGGCAGCACAGAACCACCTAACTCAGGTCTGAAAGCTCCATTTTGAGGCAACTTGCCTAAGGGTTAGACATTGCTCTGCTCACCTAAATTCCTTTAAAAATCTGGGCCCTAGAAAGCAAAATCCCACCAGGTTACATTAACATGAACTAGGTGTCTTTTAGTTTGTGATGGCATTGTCCACACAGGGCAATCAGATCACAACATTTTGGTGCACTCTACAATTCGCTTCTCCTGCCTGCCACACCACAGTCTGCACTGTACAGCAACATAGACAAGACCTTAGACTCCTAAGTCAGTTAGGCATTGCAATGCTGAGTGCAGCAGTGCCTAAATACCTCTAAAAATCTGGACCTAACGGTATATTCTGCTGTCTTCTAATAAGCTATAATTTTCTTCACAATATTGTACGTATAGAATTCAATTTTGCACCTTTATGCAGTACCACTTTTCCTGAAAGTATTTCAAAGAGATTTATAAATATTAATCAATTCTCACAACATCCTTGAGGGGTGTTATAACTAGGGCTCCAGGTCTGTCACGGAGGTCATGGGAGTCACAGATTCTGTGACTTTCCGTAACCTCTGTGACTTCTGCAGGGGTCAGTGTGGCAGCAGTCCCCAGATGGCTGGAGCAGCTGTGATCTACAGCCCCAAGCAGCGGTCCCTGACTGGCTGGCAGGAGCAGCCGCAGTCCATGGCCCCAGCAGCAATCCTCAGCCGGCCAGAGATGGTCTGCTAGCCCCGCAGCAGTCCCCGGCCTGCTGGAGCTGCCGTGATCTGCAGCGGCAGTGGCCTGCTGGCCAGAGCAGCTACAGTTCGTAGCCTCTGGCAGCTGGTGCCATGAGCGTCCCGCCTAGTAGTGGCCCCCCACAAACCCCCAGCAAGATTTAATCACAGATATTTTTAGAATAAGTCATGGACAGGTCACTGGCTGTGAATTTTTGTTTATTGCCCATGACCTGTCCATGACTTTTACTAAAAATACCCATGACTAAATCATAGCCTTAGTTATAACTGTAACAGGTAAACTGAGGCAGAACATGGTTAATTTTTCCAAGGACATATACAAAATAAGTAGCAGAACGAGGAAAAAAAGAAACCAAAAGTCCCTGTTGCCCATTTCCTGCTGAAACCATTAGACTACACTCCCATCCTAAGTACTACATTGTACAACCACAGAACCACATCTTTTGATTTATATTGTATTCCTCTAAAACTGCAAGTCAGCAATTAATAGGTGCATCATGGAATGAGAGCTTTAGGAATGGGTCTGTAGTGACTTCGGAAACACATTCTTGGGTAGCGTGGTGCAGCACTATTCTATTTATCTAAAATTGTTTGTTGTAATTATTTAAGAGCTATTATGCTAACTATATACTATATTCTAACTGCCATTTATCAAATCTCATACTTGAACGATCCAAGGCTGTATATCCAACTCCAGAGAATTACAGAAATACTGGAATTCAACAATAATATCAAGATGCTTCAGAGTTTTTATTCTGCTCAGAAGTGAATGAAGCCTTCTATATCCTCTAGTTAAAGATTCACAAAAAGTTTTTCAGAGTGCATACCACATTTAGGCATTATCATAGACCACCCCCAATGGCACTTGCAGCAATTGCTCACGTGGAAAATATTGCAAAAATATTTGCATATATTTAATTGTCTTTACTGTAATAAGAGTTCAACCACTTTCTCCATTTTCGTTTAGTACATTATCTCTTTCTTCTCTCTCTTCAATTCCTCCCTCTCCCCCTTCCACCTGAACATACATCTCAACCACCTGATCCTTTTTTCCTCCCCCAGTCCTGCACATGCTTCCCTGTTGCCTGGTCGTCCTCTCCCTGGCACATGCTTCAATGCCCTTTGGTTTCTTTCTCACTGGACACACCGTCCATCCACCTGGATCTCTTCTCCCCCTGCTCCTCTGGACATACTGTCTGGCTGCTTTGTTCCTTTCCCTGAAGTGACTGACCACTCCAGTTCCTGAGAGTAACTCTTCATAGCAGAGGCAGCTAGAATGGCTTCTCTTCCTTCTATCCAAGTGCTTTTGCAGGCCTCCATACTCTCATTTGTGATGAAGACAGAGACACATAAAAGCAGATGGAAACCCTTCAGACACAGCACCGTGTGACCAGCCGGCTCTTTGCAAACCACCAGTAAGTTTCCACAGACCAACAGTAGTCTACAAGTTACAGTGTGGGAACTGCTAACCTTGTGGAATTCTTTAGTGCTCAGGTAGTAACTGATTACTCAGAGTGTGTCCCTTCAGTACAATATAGCTTGATTTTATATAAGTATTTTCTTACAACAGCATTCCAAGATGCTTAACACAATTACAAATGACAAGCCCCTCCAGACAACATATAGTCTTGTTATGGGTTGGGTTAACCCTCATTTAAGCTGGTGGGTGTAACAGCTGCCTTTCATTTAGGATAAGTAAGCTGTTGAGGCCTGAAATAGGGTCAGCTGCTTTCTGAACACTCCCTCATGGCCAGCAGTGGCTCAGCAGTACCCTGTCTCTGTGTTCCCTCCTCAGGGCTCTGTAACGAACTCCACAAACACCCTGTCCTTATAGTCTAGGAACCTCCTGCTCACTGCTGCTGTTCTGCATTCTCTGCCACAGCTTTGTGTCTATTTCTTCTTTTCTTATGCCTTTTTTTTTTAAAGAGACCAGCTGCCCTCTACCAGGCCCCATAGCAAGGCAGTTAACAAGGCACAAGTGGGCTGCACCAGCTCCGTGTAAAAGGGCCCAGTCCATCCTCTAACAAGCTCATTTATGGGACAGATAGCTAATACACTAGGGGCCTCTGCCCAAAACACAGGCATATGCAAAGCTGGAATATGAGTTTAGCCATATATCCTGAGGGGTTCCACTATGATCTGGTAACATGCTCAGGGGCAGGGGATGCATTTGCTTACAATTGTGTGTATGTGTGAGAGAAACTCAGAAGCAGCAAAAATCCAAGGAGACAGCTAGAATGAGCACTGGGTGCAGGGAACTGTGAAAACCCCCTGAGAAAGCCTTTTGATCAGAATACTGGCTGACAAGAGGCTTGGAATTGTGAGCAGAGAAAAACAGTCTTATTTGATTCCTACTGTGTTCAGAGAAACAAGACTTTGTGCATGCTTTATAAATAAACAGTATATGCTAAGAACAAGGATCATATAATGACATTGTATGGTGAAAAACTTTTAGCACTAAACTCTGGAGTGCAACATAGAAGTTGTTTTTCTTTCTTTCTTTAAATAAATGAATAAGAATAGATGACCAGGACAAGTCTACATAACTACTTAGAGCAGGAACTGAATAAGGAGTTCTCCTGTAACCCCCTTGGAAACAGGATTCAGGTGCTATGGAGCACAAACCAGAGAGATTCATACCTTACATGGTCTTCTCACTCTTGCCACTGCTGTTGAACACTCTGAAGTCATTTGCTCTGATCTCCAGGCTTACCTTTATGAGGTAATAGAATGGAGTCAGGGAGTATTAGGTGATACTGAATAAATTCCTAAATCTGTAAGTGGCACTTTGTAATTACATCTGTGCAGTGTTCTCCTTAGAGTGAGCTGTTGCCTGCCAGCAAAGCACAAAGCCAGCTTTGTCCTTCAAGGAGCACGGGAGCTGCTATAACATATTAAGCCTTCATAACATGTCTGTAATTGAAGGCTTTTGATTCCTCCGCACCCTCCCCTCCCCCGCCCAAAATAAAAAAACGCTAAGTTAGCAGGAGTGTACAAAAAGGCAGCACTTACCAAAGAGAGCTGTCTTCTTCAGAAATATGTACTTACCTGCAGGGGACGAGTGAATTGAATGTGTGAGAGATGATCCCCAGGGCAAGGAAAAAGAAGTGGTTACATAAAAGGGATCACTTGTCCTCTCCCTACATATCTGAGAATTATAAGGGAGCTTCCCGTATGAGGCAGATGACAAACAAAATAAATGCTAGGACATAAAATTTAGTGTTAGGAAACAGTGAGTAGACTGATGATGTGCAAAGAGAGACCAGTGAACATGACAACTTTTGTTCTTCTTAAGTCTTGTCTTAATAGTAACCTGAAGACATAGGGCCTGACTCTCAACTGCCTCACACACTGTGTACTTATGTCCCTTTGTGTAAGCCCTGGTCTACACTAGGAGTTTAGGTCAAATTTAGCAGCGTTAAATCCATGTAAACCTGTACCCGTCCACACGATGAAGCCCTTTTTTCGACTTAAAGGGCTCTTAAAATCGATTTCCTTACTCCACCTCTGACAAGTGGATTAGCACTTAAATCAGCCTTGCCAGGTCAAATCTGGGGTACTGTGGACACAATTAGACAGTATTGGCCTCCGGGAGCTATCCCAGAGTGCTCCATTGCGACCGCTCTGGACAGCACGCTCAACTCAGATGCACTGGCCAGGTAGACAGGAAAAGGCCCACGAACTTTTGAATTTCAGTTTCCTGTTTGGCCAGCGTGGCAAGCTGCAGGTGACTATGCAGAGCTCATCAGCAGAGGTGACCATTATGGAGTCCCAGAATCGCAAAAGAGCTCCAGCATGGACCGAACGGGAGGTACGGGATCTGATCGCTGTATGGGGAGAGAAATCTGTGCTATCAGAACTCCGTTCCAGTTTTCGAAATGCCGAAACATTTGTCAAAATCTCCCAGGGCATGAAGGACAGAGGCCATAACAGGGACCCGAAGCAGTGCCACATGAAACTTAAGGAGCTGAGGCAAGCGTACCAGAAAACCAGAGAGGCGAACAGCCGCTCCGGGTCATAGCCCCAAACATGCCGCTTCTATGATGAGCTGCATGCCATTTTAGGGGGTTCAGCCACCACTACCCCAGCCATGTTGTTTGACTCCTTCAATGGAGATGGAGGCAACACGGAAGCAGGTTTTGGGGACGAGGAAGATGATGATGATGATGAGGTTGTAGGTAGCTCACAGCAAGCGAATGGAGAAACCGGTTTTCCCGACAGCCAGGAACTGTTTCTCACCCTGGACCTAGAGCCAGTACTCCCCGAACCCACCCAAGGCTGCCTCCTGGACCTGGCAGGCGGAGAAGGGACCTTTTAAAATACTATACATGGTTTAAAAGCAAGCATGTGTAATGATTAATTTTCCCTAGCATTCGCGGCTCTCCCGGATGTACTCCCAAAGCCTTTGCAAAAGGTTTCTGGGGAGGGCAGCCTTATTGCGTCCTCCATGGTAGGACACTTTACCACACCAGGCCAGTAGCACGTACTCGGGAATCATTGTAGAACAAAGCATTGCAGTGTATGTTTGCTGGCATTCAAACAACATCCGTTCTTTATCTCTCTGTGTTATCCTCAGGAGAGTGATATCATTCATGGTCACCTGGTTGAAACAGGGTGCTTTTCTTCAGGGGACACTCAGAGGAGTCCATTCCTGCTGGGCTGTTTGCCTGTGGCTGAACAGAAATGTTCCCCGCTGTTAGCCACAGGGAGGGGTGAGGGGTTAGCCACGTGGTGGGGGGAGGCAAAATGCAACCTTGGAACGAAAGCACGTGTGCTATGTATGTAATGTTAACAGCAAGGTTTACCGTGAAAGAGTGTACCCATTGTTCTATAAAATGTGTCTTTTTAAATACCACTGTCCCTTTTTTTTTCTCCACCAGCTGCATGTTTTTCAATGATCACAGGATCTTCTCCTTCCCAGAGGCTAGTGAAGATTAGAAAGAGAAAAAAATGCACTCGTGATGAAATGTTCTCTGAGCTCATGCTGTCCGCCCACACTGACAGAGCACAGACGAATGCGTGGAGGCAGACAATGTCAGAGTGCCAAAAAGCACAAAATGACCAGGAGGAGAGGTGGCGGGCTGAAGAGAGTAAGTGGCGGGCTGAAGACAGGGCTGAAGCTCAAATGTGGCGGCAGCGTGATGAGAGGAGGCAGGATTCAATGCTGAGGCTGCTGGAGGATCAAACCAATATGCTCCAGTGTATGGTTGAGCTGCAGCAAAGGCAGCTGGAGCACAGACTGCCACTACAGCCGCTGTGTAATCAACCACCCTCCTTCCCAAGTTCCATAGCCTCCTCATCCAGATGCCCAAGAAAGCGGTGGGGGGGCCTCCGGCCACCCAGCCACTCCACCCCAGAGGATTGCCCAAAAAACAGAAGGCTGGCATTCAATAAGTTTTAAAGTTGTAAACTTTTAAAGTGCTGTGTGGCATTGTCCTTCCCTCCTCCACCACCCCTCCTGGGCTACCTTGGTAGTCATCCCCCTATTTGTGTGATGAATGAATAAAGAATGCATGAATGTGAAGCAACAATGACTTTATTGCCTCTGCAAGCGGTAATCGAAGGAAGGAGGGGAGGGTGGTTAGCTTACAGGGAAGTAGAGTGAACCAAGGGACAGGGGGTTTCATCAAGGAGAAACAAACAGAACTTTCACACCGTAGCCTGTCCAGTCATGAAACTGGTTTTGAAAGCTTCTCTGATGCGCACCGCACCCTCCTGTGCTCTTCTAACTGCCCTGGTGTCTGGCTGCGCGTAACCAGCAGCCAGGTGATTTGCTTCAACCTCCCATCCCGCCATAAACGTCTCCCCCTTACTCTCACAGATATTGTGGAGCACACAGCAAGCAGTAATAACAGTGGGAATATTGGTTTCGCTGAGGTCTAACCGAGTCAGTAAACTGCGCCAGCGCACTTTTAAATGTCCAAATGCACATTCTACCACCATTCTGCACTTGCTCAGCTTGTAGTTAAACAGCTCCTGACTACTGTCCAGGCTGCCTGTGTATGGCTTCATGAGCCATGGCACTGAGGAGTAGGCTGGGTCCCCAAGGATAACTATAGGCATTTCAACATCCCCAACGGTTATTTTCTGGTCTGGGAATAAAGTCCCTTCCTGCAGCTTTTGAAACAGACCAGAGTTCCTGAAGATGCGAGCATCATGCACCTTTCCCGGCCATCCCACGTTAATGTTGGTGAAACGTCCCTTATGATCCACCAGAGCTTGCAGCACTATTGAAAAGTACCCCTTGCGGTTTATGTACTCGCCGGCTTGGTGCTCCGGTGCCAAGATAGGGATATGGGTTCCGTCTATGGCCCCACCACAGTTAGGGAAAGCCATCCACTATGACCTGCACATTTCCCAGGGTCACTACCCTTGATATCAGCAGATCTTTGGTGCGTGGGCTACACCACAGTAGATTTGCTCACTCCAAATTGATTCCCAACTGACCAGTAGCTGTCTGGCGTTGCAACCTTCCACAGGGCTATCGCCACTCGCTTCTCAACTGTGAGGGCTGCTCTCATCTTGGTATTCATGCACTTCAGGGCAGGGGAAAGCAAGTCACAAAGTTCCATGAAAGTGCCCTTACGCATGTGAAAGTTTCGTAGCCACTGGGAATCGTCCCAGACCTGCAACACTATGCGGTCCCACCAGTCTGTGCTTGTTTCCCGAGCCCAGAATCGGCGTTCCACAGCATGAACGTGCCCCATTAGCACCATGATGCATGCATTGGCAGGGCCCATGCTTTCAGAGAAATCTGTGTCCATGTCCTGATCACTCATGTGACCGTGCTGACGTCGCCTACTCGCCCGGTATCGCTCTGCCAGGTTCTGGTGCAGCATATACTGCTGGATAATGCGTGTGGTGTTTAATGTGCTCCTAATTGCCAAAGTGAGCTGAGCCGCCTCCATGCTTGCCTTGGTATGGCGTCCGCACAGAAAAAAGGAGCGGAACGATTGCCTGCTGTTGCTCTGACGGAGGGAGGGGCGACTGATGACATGGCTTACAGGGTTGGCTTCAGGGAGCTAAAATCAACAAAGGGGGTGGCTTTACATCAAGGAGTATTTCAGGCAGGATTTCATGGAGGGTTCCAATAAGAAATGGTGCACCTAAGTAATTGTTCTTATTGGAACAAGCAGGTTTGTCTGGCCTCTGATTGATACATGGCTAGATTTACCTCACTGCACTTTCTCTGTGAGTGACTGCAGTGTGACCTAGAGGAATGAGTCCCCTAGATGGGGGGGGGGGGAGCAAATGAGTACAAAACAAATCTGGTCTGTTTCTTGTCTATTTCTTGTTTTGATCCACTCCATCTATCTTTTACATCTTTGGCTGGCAGCAGATGGTGCAGGACCGCAAGCCATCCACATCTCATGGCTGCTCGGCAGAAGATGGTGCAATAGGACTGCTAGCCATCCTCATCTCTTGCCTGCCTGGCATAAGATGGTGCAATAGGACTGCTAGCAATCCGAATCACCTGCCTGCTCACCATAAGATGGTTCAACAGGACTGACTGCAGGACTAAAGAGAATGACCTGGTCGAGTCACTCCAAATTTAGTCCCTGCACCCATGTCTGCCCAGGCGCTCCTGATTGACCTCACAGAGGTGACCAGGAGCACCTCGGACACGATGATGACGGCTACCAGTCCTATTGCACCGTCTGCTGTCACAAGGCAATGGGTTGCTGTTGCTGTGTAGCAATGCAGTACCGCGTCAGCCAGCACACAGGAGACATACGGTGACCGTGAGCGGAGCGGGCTCCCTGCTTGCCGTGGTATGGCGTCTGCACAGGTAACTCAGGAAAAAAGGCGCAAAACAATTGTCCGCCGTTGCTTTCACAGCGGGAGGGAGGGCCTGATTACATGTACCCAGAACCATCCGCGACAATGTTTTTTACCCCATCAGGCACTGGGATCTCAACCCAGAATTCCAATGGGCAGTGGAGACTGCGGGAACTGTGGGATAGCTACCCACAGTGCAACACTCCGGAAGTCGACACTTGCCTCGGTACAGTGGAAGCACTCCACCGAGTTAATGCACTTAATGCACTTAGAGCATTTTCTGTGGGGACACACACAATCAAATATATAAAAACGATTTCTAAAAAAACGACTTCTATAAATTCAACCTAATTTCATAGTGTAGAAATATCCTTAGGGAGTATGAAATGCTAACGTGAGTTTAAAGGGAAGGAGACTCTGACATGCATATTTTACACCCAGCTTTGTACTCACTTTGCACAGATGTAAATGAGTGCACAAGGCAGTGGAGAATCAGGTCCACTGAGTTCATTCCTGTGTTTGTGGTACTTATATACCTGTGTATATAATCAATAAATATAGGTATTACATGCAAATATGTTAATACAGCATAAAGATTAAAGGTAAAAATCACAATTCCAGGAACAGCAAAAAACGAATTTTCCTATAGCATTAACTCATCTTTGTTGCATATATGTATCACATTCTTTTCCTGTTTTTCCATGCTATTGTAAATCTTTAGCTATTGCTTAATATATCATAATCAAAGAGCTACATTTTCAGAAGTCACTGCTGATTATGGGTGATTCAGTTTTTGGTGCCCAACATGAGACACCCAACAGACTTGATTTTCAGGAGGTGCCTCTGCCCTTGACAATCATAACCCTTTTATATCCCTCAAGTTGGGCACTCAAAAATCACTAGCTACTTTTGCAAATGTAAGCTTAAATGTTTACAGGTCCTGGAGTTTATAGGGCCTGGATAATGTGGACTGTTTAACAATGTGGTAAGAAAAATTTAGGCCAAATCCTGTTATGAAAGAAATCAAGAAAAAAGACAGACATTGGCTTCAATGAGAGCTTTGACTTTTGCATTTTTTGAGAGATATTTTAACTGTGCAACATAAATATCACATTAATATAGTTTCTGCATCTAGTTTCCTTGTTAGCTTTATTCTTTAAGAAAAAGGGAAAATATAAATTACTTATTTAATAATCCCAATGAGGCTTTGAATTTCACCAAGCCATTGAAGAAAAATAGATGGAAGAGAAGTAAGTTTCTACTTCCACAAGCTTTTGGCAAAGCTGTGCTAATTAATAAAGCAGAAGCACATCTGCTTATCTATATAATAGGATTCCAGGATTGTCACTGTGTCAATTTGAAGCCTAGAATGTCTGTTGAGTCAGTGCGGAGTGATGAAAACAGCTACAACTGTGGCTGACATCTCTTATTGTTCAGAATATCACCAGGTTGAATCATCACTGGGAGTCAAGGTCTGATACTATCCGATGTTTAAGTTCTCAGCCATTTTGCCTTTACAGATTATACCCATGATGTCTAAAGCTACAGTAAGGCATGTATTTATGCCATGCCAAGAGTCCTAAATCATTGTGATATCAGATGTAACTATCAGCCACCAGCCTTACTCTACAGCTAATCTGCATGCAACAATTTCATTGGTTGTATGAGGCAAACTGCACAGAAGATGAATTACTTGGCCCAACTGCCACCATTCTTCAAAACCAGCCACACAACACAACCAGCATACATCATAATCCCAAACACACATAGCCTCTCATTGCAGTACATACCCCTCATTTGCCACCTACACAAATCAACACAACTTTCCCAGTCCAAAACAACCAGCGCACAAAACAAACCCAACACCATCCTGAAGCCTAGAATATCTGTTGAGTCCTTGTGAAGTGATGGAAATAACTGCAAGCATAGTTGAGAGCTTAGACTATCAGCAGGTTCAACCATCACTGGGATTTGCAGTCTGTTACCATCCAGTTTTTAAGTATTCAGTGATTTTTGGCTTTTTTAATATAAAATTTTACAAATTACACTGTGCGACAGCATGGACCTTCAGCTACTAGTATTGTAATAATGTCTGTACCTTGACAAAATATAGAAACTTATTTCAAAATGAAATCTTAAGAACCTAAAGTCTACTGTGCATTATTACAAATTTAATTTTCTCTCCCTGTTCTTGATATTAAGATAGAGTATTTTGGAAAGATTTCAGTGTGTGTGCCAAAGAGACATTCTTGCCCATGTTGTCCAAGGTGTAGCTCCTATTCTTTTCTAAGCTCTCTGTCAAGTTTCTGGGAGGCCCACTTGAAACACCCTGAGTGAGTTTTAGATTGCAAGATCTCATTGTATGCTAGCCTCTATATTTCATTCTACAAACTAACAATTTCAGCTCCATACATGTTGTGCCATCTGTATATTCATAGATACAGATAACACCCCCATGCACGCACGCCTGCACACATGAACTTTTAATGACAGATTTTAAAGTGCTTGGCACCTACAATCAGGGTCAATTTTTTAAAAGTGTTCAGAACATTGAGTGCTCTTTGAAAATCTGGCCATAAACATCCCCGGGGGAGTTTCTGGGTGCCAAACACTTTTGACAATCTGGCCTTTCTTTCTAATGAGAGCTGACCTCTTTTGAAAATTTGGTCTCATTTGTGGGTGCCGAGTGCTTAAAAAGTCTATCCCTCAGCCTCCCTTATGCATATATCCCAAATGGATTCAGGTGTTCAGATGTAGCCTTAAAGAATGCAGACGGACACTGATAGCATGTAATTGATCAGTAGAAGGTTGCTGATGTCCTACCTGAACACCAGGTAGTGTTTGCATTCTGCAAAAAAGCAGACAAATTTTTAAGGTGGTCAATTAATTGCAGTTAACTCAAGCAATTAATACAAAACAAATTAACTAGATTAAAATTAGTCACAATTAATTGCAGCTTTAACTGCACTATTAAACAATAATAGAATACCAATTTAAATTTATTATAAATATTTTGGATGTTTTTCTACATTTTCAAATACGGGCTTTGGGAGGGAGTTTGGGTGCAGGAGGGGGCTCTGCACGCTGCCCCTACCCTGCCCTGAGCGCTAGCTCCACAGCTCCTATTGGCTGGGAACCATGGCCAAAGGGAGCTGCAGGGGTGGTGCCTGCGGGCGGAGGCAGCACGCAGAGCTGCCTGCTGTGCCTCTGCCTAGGAGCAGTCAGGACAGATCACACTTGCAGGGAACCGCCCGAGGTGAGCATCCCCCATATCTGGTACCCCGCACTCCTGCTGTCCCAAGCCCCCTCCCACACCCAAACTCCCTCCCAGAGCCTGCGCCCTGCACCCCCTCCCGCACCCAAACTCCCTCCCTCTTAGTTAACTGGCATTTTTCACTTCCAGCACTCCCCATTCCCCCAACATGCCAGATAAAACAGCTTTTACTGTATATTGATTTCAATTACAATACAGAATATTTGTACAGTGGTCACTTTATATTATTTTTATTACAAATATTTGCACTGTAAAAAAGAAACTAAATAAATAGTATTTTTCAATTCACCTCATACAAGAACTGTGGTGAAGTCTCTTTATTGTGAAAGTTCAACTTACAAATATTAAGATTTTTTAACATAACTGCACTCAAAAACAAAACAATGTAAAACTTTAGAGCCTACATGTCCACTCAATCCTACTTCTCATTCAGCCAAACGCTAAGACAAACACGTTTGTTTACGTATGCTGGAGATAATGCTGCCTGCTTCTTATTTACCTCACCTGAAAGTGAGAACAGGTGTTCACATGACACTGTTGTAGCTGGCATTGCAAGCTATTTAGGTGCCAGATATGCTAAACATTCACATGTCCCTTCATGCTTCAATCACCATTCCAGAGGACATACTTATGACCAGTTCTGCTCTATAATGATCCAAAGCAGTGTGGACTGATGCTCTTTCATTTTCATCATCTGAGTCAGGTGCCACCAACAGAAGGTTCATTTTCTTTTTTGGTAGTTCAAGTTCTGAAGTTTCTGCATTGGAGTATTGCTCTTTTAAGACTATTGACAGCATGTTCCACACCTTGTCCCTCTCAGATTTTAGATTCACTTCAGATTCTTAAACCTTAGGTATAGCGCTGTAGCTATCTTTAGAAATCTCATATTGATACCTTTTGTGTTTTGTCTAATCTGCAGTGAAAGTGTTCTTAGATTGAACAACATGTGCTGGGTCATCAGAGACTGAGATAACATAAAATATATGGCAGAATATGAGTAAAACCAAGGAGCAGGAGACATGCAATTTTCCCCTAGGACAGGGGTTCTAAAACTGGGGGTCGTGACCGCTCAGGGGGTTGTGAGGTTAACAGCTGGGGGTTGCCAGCTGTCAACCTCCACACTCAAACCCTCCTTTGCCTCCAGCATTTATAATACTGTTAAAAATATAAAAAAGTGTGTTTAATTTATAAGAGGGGTCCCACTCAGAGACTTGCTGTGTGAAAGGGGTCACCAATACAAAAGTTTGAAAACTACTGCCCCAGGACTTCAGTTACAAATGTAATTAACACATTATTTGAATGAGTCTCATCAGCATGGAAGCATGTCCTCTGGAATAGTGTTTGAAGCATGAAGGGTCATAAGAATGTTTAGTATATCTAGCACGTAAATACCTTGCATTGCCAGCTACAACAGTGCCATGTGAGCACCTCTTCTCACTTTCAGGTGACATTGTAAATAAGAAGCGGGCAGCATTATCTCCCATAAATGTAAATAAACGTGTTCAGCCAATTGCTAAGACAAACAAGAAGTAGGACTGAGTGGACTTGTAGGCTCTAAACTTTTACATTATTTTGTTTTTGAGTGCAATTACGTAAAAAAAAATTCTACATTTGTAAATTGCACTTTCACAATAAAGAGATTGCACTAGAGTACTTGTATGAGGTGAAATGAAAAATGCTATTTCGTTTGTTTCTTTTTACAGTGAAAATATTTGTAATAAAAAATAATAATATACAGTGAGCACTGTATTCTGTATTATAATTGAAAATGTAGAAAACATCCACAAATCTAAATAAATAATATTATTGTTTAATTGTGTCATTAAAACTACAATTAATTGTGACTTATTTTTTTTTTAGTCATTTGACACCCCTTCAAATTTTGCACTACATATTGGAAAGGGAATTATTTTGTGCCCACATTTGACTGTTTAAAAACACATCTATGTGCTCTCTTAAAATGTTTCCAGCTCAACAGGCAGAAAGAAAATCATGTAGCAAGAGTTTCTGTGTGAGAATTGTGTGATTTAAAGACATATCAAAATTAATGCATAAAAATACTTATTATTTTTCCTATGGTTTGTCTACACCAGGCCAGTTCATTTAAATAATTTTTAAATCTGTATTACTTTATTATTATACAAATCAAAGAATGCAGCTGAAAACGATATTTTTATTTATTTAGCTCTTAAAGAAAAAGGAAAAATGATTCAGTTCAGTCAGTTTTAAATTTCAATAAGCCAGTAAAGAATGACACACAAAGCCACTGGGAGGCAGTATTGTCACTTTACAAGTAGGGCTGTCAGAGCTCCATTCTCCTTCTGTCCTATGTCCTCAGAACACTGAAAAGCAGCATGCAGTAGTACTGAATGCAGGTCAACTTCCAAATAAGCACATCAAAGTGCAGAAAATATATCACATACAGATCTTTAGAGGCTGATATATTTGAACCTATCTTGAATGGTATTGAAAACATTTCCAATAAAAGTGATGAACCACTTCTACAAGTGACCCAAAACTAAAACTTCTTTTTTTCTTTTTGGTACAGCATCCCCTTCATCTGTCTTATATCCTAATCAGATACAACCTTGATATAATGAAAGCAGAGGTTATACTGTACAAACTGCCACTTTACGTGCTCGGAAAAGGGCTCCTTTGTAAGGGAGAAATTATGGCCTTTCTACAGAGTGATTATTCTTCCTCTAAGAACACAAACTGCTGTGTAAAAAAGAAACTGAGTTAAGTGATTTAATGTGATTTCTCTTTTGGATGACCTAACAATTTAAATTTGTGTTTTCTTATGGCTTTACCCATCATCCCTGTTGACTACTGGCTCCTATTAAACGACAAAGAGATGTGTGTCATGAATTTTTTAAAGATCAAAGTCAGAAGTCCAAAATGCATTATCTAGCTAATAGAGCATGCCTGTATTAACCAACATTTCATTACTATTCTAAGTCATGTAAAGAATAAGGGGAATTTGTAGCAGACACACTGAGCTAGATTCAGTTTTGGAGCACTTTAAATAATCCTTCACGGGTAGGAAGATGGACTAGATGATTTCACAGGTCTTTTCCATCTCTAACTTCTATAATTCTGAAGCCATTCACTCAAAATAATTGTGACCCTCAATTGCAGTGCTGCACTCAGAGCAGGCTCCAAATTATCAATGAAATTTTACATTTTTCTGCCAACTTTTACCCAGTCGCTGTGAATTTGGTAAAACGCAGGAATAGCTGATACATGTAAAAATGGCAAAAGGCTTTTCACTAAAAAAAGAAACATGGGGTATTGTTTCAAATGATGGCTTCAAATCTCTATTAACCCATATGGTCACATGAACATTTTGCTCCTTAAATTGCCAACAGCACTTTTCCTTTTCCTCTGTTACCCACATGACAGTCTGCATTCAGACCCTTCTGCCAGGCGGAGTCAGCAGCTACAAGGGCAGAGTTCAATATCTAGGAGTTCCTTTTAACAATACAAAACAGAATTCACGCAAGCCATCATCCCGTAATCTGGGAAAATTAAACACCACCCCAGGCACCTTTAAGAGGGAATACTTCCCCACTCATAACCACTGCATCTTTTATTAGAAGGGAAAGGAAAACCAGCATTAATTTGGGAAAACACCATTACCACAATTCAAAAGCATTTCACCATAAGCAAATACCCACCCAACAGTACATTGGGCAGTGTCCTTTGCATCAGTTTCCCACCTTGCAGTGTGAAAGTCCAATGAACGAATGGCCCTTTAACATGCCACTCCCCTCTCCAGCTGCTGCATCCCACTCACAGTGGTTATTGCTGGTCAGAAAAGACCCAGAGTTCAGAGGTGCATTCATGCAGGTTCACCTCCCACCCCTGAAAATGGGGCCAGTAGGGGGGCCCGAGCAATGCCTCTGCTGCTGCTCTGCGTCTGGCTCTCTGCCACCATTACCTCTGCTGCCACTGGCCACTTGGAGCCACCTGTGTCACAGCTGCTTGCCACTCACTGCCACTTCTGCGATATTGTATTCTGAGGTTCCACCACTTAGCCCAGCTCGTAGTGATTTCAGCTCTCACAGCTCCCCTAGGTAGTGGGGAACCTCACTGCTCTTCCCTCTTCATGTCACTGCACACTGTCTCTCTCTCCCAGTCTAAGGCTTATCCCGTAGACCTGCACATCAGAGATTTTGGCTCTAGTTAACCCTGAACAGAAACATGGACTCTCAAGTGAGTCCAATCAGCTCTGTCTGGAGCGGGGAGGGTCAAATAGTGTCTAAGGCTCTTTAGGCAGAGTCCACACCATACAGTAAAGACACCTTTTCCCACCCCCTCTCATTTGCAGTGGGATTTGGCATCCCTGCCACCTGCTTAGCAAGTGAAGCTCAGTTTAGGGTGACCCCCTTAGTCAGGGTGTGCTAAATAGTTCTGCTGCCCCTTACTCATACAGGAAATGTAACATTTCATTACCCCTGCATTCAATACGAATGTGAATTGTAACTCAAAACCAGCCCAAACAGATCACTTTGGCATAGTTGCTTTGTCTGCGGAAGGGTAGGTCCCATGCAAATACGATCTGCTCCTAAAGTCTTTTCCCCCAGATCATCAATAGATGTCAGGGGACAGCTCATTCAGACCCTGCCTATATCCACATAATGCATGCCCTCTGTCACATAGAGAAAGGTTCATGCACCTCCAATTATTGTTACTGGAAGTTGTGCATGCAACTCACCACAGCACTCAAAGAAAATTAACCCATCAAGTTTTGCTGATATTAAGAGAAATCAGTAAAGAACCATAATTGGACTTGTCAAGGTTCCTCCCCCACTCTGAACTCTAGGGTACAGCTGTGGGGACCTGCATGAAAAACCTCCTAAGCTTATCTTTACCAGCTTAGGTCAAAACTTCCCCAAGGTACAAAATATTCCACCCGTTGTCCTTGGACTGGCCGCTACCACCACCAAACTAATACTGGTTACTGGGGAAGAGCTGTTTGGACGCGTCCTTCCCCCCAAAATACTTCCCAAAACCTTGCACCCCACTTCCTGGACAAGGTTTGGTAAAAAGCCTCACCAATTTGCCTAGGTGACTACAGACCCAGACCCTTGGATCTTAAGAACAATGAACAATCCTCCCAACACTTGCACCCCCCCTTTCCTGGGAAATGTTGTATAAAAAGCCTCACCAATTTGCATAGGTGACCACAGACCCAAGCCCTTGGATCTGAGAACAATGAAAAAGCATTCAGTTTCTTACAAGAAGACTTTTAATAAAAATAGAAGTAAATAGAAATGAAGAAATCCCCCCTGTAAAATCAGGATGGTAGATATCTTACAGGGTAATTAGATTCAAAAACATAGAGAACCCCTCTAGGCAAAACCTTAAGTTACAAAAAAGATACACAGACAGAAATAGTTATTCTATTCAGCACAATTCTTTTCTCAGCCTTTAAAGAAATCATAATCTAACACGTACCTAGCTAGATTACTTACTAAAAGTTCTAAGACTCCATTCCTGATCTATCCCCGACAAAGACAAACTATAGACAGACCCACAGACCCTTTGTTTCTCTCCCTCCTCCCAGCTTTTGAAAGTATCTTGTCTCCTCATTGGTCATTTTGGTCAGGTGCCAGCGAGGTTACCTTTAGCTTCTTAACCCTTTACAGGTGAGAGGAGCTTTCCCCTGGCCAGGAGGGATTTCAAAGGGGTTTACCCTTCCCTTTATATTTATGACAGGACTATTTGAGGCACATCCTAGTTTTTGTATTATTTTATTTCTACATTCAGTAGAATAATGGGGGGGAGGGGAGGAATAAGGGCACACACCCCAAAACAAATATCCCTTTAGATTAGAGTTTTTAAAGTTAAAGCAATTTGATGCATACAAAAGCTTAGTTCTTTGGAGATGTGTGGAAGATGGTTGGCACTGGAATCATCCAGTGAGACTCATTGGTTCTGGAACAAGTAGCGCTGGGGGTGCTGCTTCACCCCCTGACCTGAAGTGGTTTCCATCATATAAAGGGTTTACAGTTTAGTTCAATGGCTCTTAGCACCCCCACTGTATAAATTGTTCCAGCACCCCTGGCGAGACTACCAGAGAAGAAATATGGTCTGACGGTTAGGGAGACCTGGATACAATTGCCTGCTCTATCACGGACTTTCTGTGAAACCTTGGGCAAGTCATTCTGTGTCTCTGAGCCTAAGTCCCCCATTTGGAAAAGTACTTCTCTACTCTCCAGGGGAGTTATAAGGCTATATACACATTAAAGGGTGTGAGGTGCTTAGATACCATGGTAATGGGGGACATACAATTACCTAAGATAATAGTCTCCAGAGGGGTCTTTAAAAAATCAGCTGAATAATCAGAATAAGAGAAGGGCATCCAAAGCTCTAGGTCCTTTAGTGGCCTTTTGTATTCTTAAATGCAATCCACTGCTTCAGGGAGAGGGGATAAAGCAGATTACTTGCTTTATTTGTTTATGGCAGCTGGTAAACACAAACAAGGAATAATCTTTTAGTTCTATACCAGAGAGAGAATATGTAATACGAAGTACAAGCAAAAATTGTGGTTGTTTGCATTTATCTTTACTAAAAATAATTTGTGTAAATGTGAATCCTAGTTACATGTGCCATTCAAAACTTGTTATAAGCAAGTCATGTGGTCAGCACGTACAAGACACGTCTACAGACTGTCCCTGCCCAAGGAGCGTATGGTCTAAAAGACAAACACAGATAAGACAAGACGGACTGAAAGGTTCTCTTATAAAGTTGTGATAGCGCATGTGTGTTTTCATTCCTTAATTTCTGAACCTTGTGGAAGAAGTCAGTTATTAGGAGGGATAAGAATGAGGAAAAAGTGGGGTCCTTCTCAAAAGTTCCCAAAGCAGTCCTGGATGTCGCAAAGTTTAAGTAGCCTTGAGGTAGAAAACAATTGCATGGGCATTATAAAACTTACTTTTTCTTGTACTGCCTGACATTTGTGATCAAAGACAGGTTCTTGGTCCGGCTCCACCAAGTACATCTGCAGGTCATCAGACTGAGGTGGGAGGACATTTTTTTCTAAATTTCTCTTTCTGTAGCTGAAACCACTGATAGAGACAATCTGTGTCAATTCTTGGGAACTGCCAGGTTTGACCAAATGAAACTAATCTATTATCGGCACTGGGAATCTGGAATAGCTCAAGGCTGGAGTACCGATCACTCTTCTTCTACACCAAGCCTGATCCTGTTCCCACTGAAATCAATAGAGTGGGATACAGCTTTTTCTGAGCTACACCTCAGTCTGGAGTAGATAAACTAGACTTTTTCTCCACAGTATGCATCCGATGAAGTGAGCTGTAGCTCACGAAAGCTTATGCTCAAATAAATTTGTTAGTCTCTAAGGTGCCACAAGTACTCCTTTTCTTTTTGTAGACTTTTATCCATCATTCAGAACAGTACTTCACCATGGCATTAGGGGGCACTATGCTGCTGCAAGCCCCATCTTTCAGGTGAAAATGTATACACTTAACCTATTGATTTACCAGAAGTTGTAATTCCACTGCAGTTCTGAAGGGTCAGAAAGGGTGCTCTGACCTCTTGGCAGCTTTCACCTATTAATTAATTATTATTATTATTATACTTCATACTAAGCATCTGGACAGAGTATTTCAAGAAAAAAAAGCATATTGGTCCTTGTCCTCATCTACTATATTTGCACCAATGAAATGTCATTCACTGCAATGAAGTTGCTTCTGATTCACACCAATGTGAGAACACAATCACATGCACCATTTCTAACCACCATGTTCAATTAGCTAAAGTTCCTTCCATTCTTATAAAAGTATAGAACCACAATTGTTTTTGTATTAAATAAGAAAGAGGGGAAAATGGGTATTTACCATTATTGTTTGGGGGCTTCATTTTGTTTAACACAGAACTTAGGGTACTGCTGTGTGTAGTCAGTCTCTCTTTCCCACAATCACACCTTCAAATAAAAGAAATTGTAATACAGAGATTGTGCACAGCATGCAAACTGGAAAATGTACAAACATTCTGTTATAACTAAGTTCAGGGGACTTCCTGCCAGGTTCATTTTTTTGCACAGATATATATATATATGTAAACCCCATTTTAACTATCCTTTGTTCCCAAGAAAAGGAGTCTTGTCTAGTGGCAAGATATGGGTACTCGCTGTGTGTGTCACTTAATCTCTTTGGGCCCCAATATACTCATCTGTAAAGTGGGTCTAACAGGATTAGCTTAGATTCAGAGGGGGTTGCAAAAATTGCTATTTGTAAAGTACTTTATATCCTAGAACAGAAGATGCTATATAATTGTTATGGCTTTTAATATTATTCGTTCCTGGTTTTAGGAATGAGCATACCATTATTTTCCTGTAGCAACGTCTTATTGGAAAATAATTTGAGAGCATAAGTGTTATGTCAACTCTTTTCTCTAAACAAAGCAACTTACTTTGGATGCAGGCTGCTTTGTTGTCAAAAATATGGCCTTCATTCTCCAATGAGTTCTGCATGGTCACAAGAATCTTCCCAACTGGATCCAATTTCAGGATTGGGACCTATAATTATAATATACTATATTTAACAAAAAAACATCAACAGTAGCAATGGGTGGACACTGGGGGTACTCATGTGAGTAAAGGCCATAAAAGCAGACCCAATATTTTCAGTAATACCAATATGGGCTGATGAAATTACTTTAGTCAAAGAAAATAAACATACACCTCTTAAATCCAGTTCACTCAGCGCCTCAGTCTTTGAGGCATCATTACAAGCATTCCCCTGCTTCCTCATCATAGTCTGTCATTTCCTACAATGTGCCCTACTACCCAGGATACCTGGGCGTAATGAATATATGAGTTTGTTTTCCCCACCCCTTCCTACTTTACATACTGAAAAAAAAAGTCTATGGCTCAGTAGTGGACTAGATCAAATATTACAATGGCCAGATGTGGACTATGGGTATATTTGACCCTAGTGTTGCCACAGTTGGTAGAGTCATATTTGACACTAGTTTTGCCAATTAAGTACCGCAGAGGACAGGTGAAGAAGCCTGATTTGCAATATATATATATATATATATATATATATATATATATATATATATAATTGAGTGGATTAAAGTACTCTCCACACTGCAATATAGGAATCAAGAAGTGGTATTGGACAGAAAGCTAATTTAGGCTAACATTGAACACTCTGTCTTTGAATCCATTATAAATGAGAGGATTAGAGGCCATCATAATGGGACTTCATAGGTCTCACATTTAAGTGCCTGCATAAATCTTTGCAGGATGGGGATCATAGCAATCAGTTCCATTGGTGGAAAATTTCTTTTCAAGAGACTACATGAAAACTTGTTTTTCCACACTCTAAGGAAGTTACCAAGGCAATACAATCCCACTAAATATCTCTGGGAGATCAGAAAATTGTCTGAAAAACTATTAATGTAGAGCCTCAGAGTACTGAACATGTATGAATGTATTCTTATTTTAACATGTCTATAAACACTAGCCCTATAAAGTAGACATTTTGTGATAGAAATAACCTAACGTAAAGATATTTTTCTTTAGGAGATAATGTCAATGGAACAGAATGTTGTCACGGGATAGTAGTGTCTGCTGCTAGATTAATAAGGCAAACATGAGGCATTTCTCAAAAATAAACACTGAGGTGAAACCAAGACATTCATTTTCCAAGTGGGCTACATTTATATTATGACAACACATTGTTCCAGTAACTTTGTTTCTCTCATAGAGCAGCATGGTTTGATAGAGCAACTTTTACATACTCAGGTTATGCCAAAGATCCCCCACCGCGTCCCCCTCCCCAAAGAGATGCAGTAACACAGTTACTTTGTAAGAGAGCATATCACTCACTTTGCAGTTATAATTAACTCACAGAGAGAAGCATTACTACAATACTAGCAATCAGATTTTAAACTCAAAAGCCTACAAATTCAAGTCATTTTTGAACAGCAATTATAACTCTCCCCCCTGCATCTAGAACTGGTATAATTAAAGTCTTCACAAAAAGAAAAGGAGTACTTGTGGCACCTTAGAGACTAACCAATTTATTTGAGCATGAGCTTTCGTGAGCTTATTTATTTATTGTGAGTATACTAGTTAGTTTGGCTTAGACACAGGTCACATAGCATGTTTCCTTCCACTGACTGAATGAGCATAGACCAAAAACATCATTTCAAGGGTTATATTTCCATTCACAATTTCAAACTTGACTTTGTACCAATATCTTCCAAAAATCACATAAAATGTGCTACCTTTGTGAATATTTCAGCCACTAACAAGGATAGTCATATAAAGCAAACACAAAAGGGATGACAACAAAGTCAAAATGAATTCGCTAAAAGATTCTACTGGATATTCACTGACTTTGTTTTATAGTATCTGATCGGTACTAATAGCTTCCTTTAATTGGTGAGAGAACATTCCTCTGAGCACTAGGACAATCAGCTTCACTTTTCTGAAAGAGTGATAGGATCATCCACTCTTACAGGCACAAGATGGGGTAAAGGGTCCTCCAACAGTGCAATAACTCCTAATAGTGCACTGTGATGTCCACCTGCACACTTCTGATGAAGGGAACTCAACCTGCTATTGCAGAGGTCAAAGAGCTACCAGCTAAGTTGTACTGATAAAAAAGAAGCCACGGTATAAACAGAGACCAAACATCACTTTGTCAGAATGTTGCTGAGTACAGCGCCATTCACTCATTCAATTACTATTAGCAAATTGTATCCTGAGTTTTAGACAGATTCTGTGCTCTTCAAAGAGCCCCGTTAAAACAAATGGCATTTTTAAATAAATCACCTCTGTGCTATACTCATAAACAGCTACCCTCCCTGCCCCTAAATAAAATGCTTGTAAACGCTACAAACCCTGAACAGAGCCAACTGGAATACTAACAGACATTATTTCATCAGCCTAACTCATTCTTGGTAACACATCCTCTTTTTTGCTATTAAGAGGTCCTATTTATAATGGGCCCCAGGCTCCTCACCATTTCCCAGTATGCTACTGCAAAAGGGTCAATCTTAAATACAGGCAGTAGGAAACCACTGACTTCCCACATTTCCAATTGACTATCATCAAGCCCCGTGCAGTAGTATTTTAATTACAAGTGAATTATTTTAGTTAGTTTGATTTACTAGTTTCCTTAACCTTTCTGGGGAACTGGATTTTAGGATTGAATAGAGCCAGCTACAACACAAACAGGTACTGTTTAACTGTTCCCAACTCCTGGTTATGCGCCAGCAGATAAATAAAGAGAAATTGTTAAGGTGGTTCTTTGTTTGTAGATAACTTACCTAGTCTCTACCACAGTGACACAGATGCCTTTACGTACTCCAACAATAGCTTCTTTTAACTAAGAAGAAAAGCAGAAGACTTTGGAAAGTCCATTAGGGACCTCTTGTAAAGACCTCATTTGCTTGGGAAATGTTTAGATAGCTAAATTATAAGTGTTATACGAAATCCTAAAATACACTGATGGAGCTCCAATTTCAGGGCTTGGGAAAAATATATCTGAGAAAACAAATGGGCTTGTTAATATGAGTGACTCTATTTCCCTAAAGCTATTTTTTTCCCTATCCTTTCCTGTTATCCCTATTAGTCTTCCCTATTGTGTTAATACATATGCAAACAAACTGCTATTTTTAAATGTTTGGCTAAGTTTAACATATCTACTACAGCGTGTAGGTTAGCATCTAAAATTCAGATCCATTCTGAACTTCTATTTAAAAATCAAGCTAGAGATCTCACTTGACTAGTATGTTTTTTGTGGTTTGAGTTAGACTAGAAATGACTCCAGAATGGGCTGTTGTGGTGTCATCACTTTAGCTTGTGGATGAAATCGGGCCATGCAGAATTGTGTGGAAATGTAAAACAAACAAACAAAAAACTTGAATAGTTTAGGGCCCTGTTCAAGTTTTAAATGAGAAGAAGCTGGCTCATAAACAGGTTAGTTAAATACCAAATTAGGTACAATTTAGTCCATCTCTTTTCCTATCTCTCACAGAGTTGCTGTGAAATGTCACAATTTTAAAGTGATTTTGTATCCTTGGGTAAGGCACTATATAAGTGCATCTTATTGTTCCTGAAAAGGTTGAGATGATATTTTCCTTCCAGAAAAAGAACATCACTTTTT
This sequence comes from Caretta caretta, assembly GCF_965140235.1. Lineage (NCBI taxonomy): Eukaryota > Metazoa > Chordata > Testudines > Cheloniidae > Caretta > Caretta caretta. Next base: position 14,464,968 of record NC_134207.1, on the reverse strand, counting down.
TCTTTTGTCAGCAAAATAATCTTAGAAAGAAAGTGCCTGGGGTCAAGATCTTGTATACTGTTCCATATGGACAAACGAGCTTGCAAGATCAGGACCAAAGATAGTGGATAGATTTGGTTTTCTCTCTATTAACAAGAAAACAAACACTTGTTCCTCAAATTATAGCTTTCCCTTTTCTCCCATGGCACCAACTTCTATAAAACTTGCACAGGGTGCTTTTGTTTTTAAAAATCTTTATCTTTCAGCAAGTGAGTCTGAGAGCCTCTTGTTTTCATTTATTATTACCACTTTATGCATCTAATCTTGGATTATATTTTTTGCAAACAGATGTCCTAAACTGTGTCCATCTGAGGGACTTTGAGAGCAAATATTATTTCTGAGCCTTTTATGTCCCATAATGCAATGCACGGAAGAATGATGAGGTTGACCTAAACGTGCTAGTCTTAATTATAAAGAATGTAACACTGCTCATCTCAGAGCATTTGCTTGACTCAGCTTTCTCCAAAAGCCGATAACTTTTACGGTAACTTTTCTACAAATACCTTCATTTGACCTTGACATTTACCTAGAAGTAGAAAAGGCCATTAGTCTGCAATAACATTGTTACAGTGGCTCTTAAATAAGAAATCATATATCTACCAATCACATAGGCTGAAACCAATTTAATTGGGTGATAGTGGAGTTATTAGCACTGTCATAACTGAGGCTGTTCGGTGTTTATATTATAATACCATGGTATCAGTGCCTTATAAAATTCAGCTGCAAAAATTAAATTTGGGGTAAAACTTGCCATATTACAAGGTCAACGCCTGAAAGTTTTTTTCTGAATAAGCTTTAGTCAATTTTAAGTGAATGTGAGAAGTGTTTTTAGAGTTTCCTTGTTTTCCATTCTTATAACATTTGACTCAAGCTACTTCTACAGCTCACTAATCAGAAGGCAGCACCAAGCTGTAGAAAACTGGGAGCACAAAGCTTTAAGCACAAAGCTTTAATATTACAGCCTGAGCTCCCTGCTCTTAAAAAAGATATGCCATGCTGACACCACTGATTTGAACACCACATATGGCAAAAAAAGAAGAAAAAAACCTACCATAAAACAAAAAGAAAAGGAGTACTTGTGGCACCTTAGAGACTAACCAATTTATTTGAGCATGAGCTTTCGTGAGCTACAGCTCACTTCACTGATGAAGTGAGCTGTAGCTCACGAAAGCTCATGCTCAAATAAATTGGTTAGTCTCTAAGGTGCCACAAGTACTCCTTTTCTTTTTGCGAATACAGACTAACACGGCTGTTCCTCTGATACCATAAAACAGAAACCTGTTAAAGATCATGCTCCTTTTGGGGTTTCCAGTTTAGTTTGAACTAATATTTTTTTTCTGATCCAGATTGAAAACACCTTTATAGATTTCAATGTAAAAAAAAAAAAAATTCTTTCACATCTCATTCTGGGACAAGACTCTTAAAAGCTGCTTCTAGAAAGTTACCTCTTAACAGCTGCCCTTGTTTGTGGGACAAATGATCTTATATGTTTCAAGGGGTGAATAGGGCTTTTCCTGCAATAATAACTCAAACATGGAAAGGAAAGAAACATGGAAACTCAAATGTCAAGAATTTTCCTATAATTTTAGGTAGAACCATTTCCAGCCTGTAGCCTTATAAATGAAAGTTTAAGTAGAAGGCATAAATCTCACTTTATGTAGAAATACACTACAGAGTGAAATTTCTTCTTGACCTCATTTAGGCCTCAATCCTGCAAATTAACTCCATGTGAGCAGACTCCGGCACCCAAAAATTGCCACAAAGGGGCGGGGGGAAAGAGGTCTGCATGGAGCTCACTTCAGAATTGATGCCTAGTGTGAACAGTTCTTACCCTAAAGCATGAGGATTGATAATCCTTGTAATTTTTTTTATCCTGGCTGTTTAATTACAGAGGCTATTCTTATTAATGTAGTATCTGATCCTTATTAATATTTCTCTCTCCCCAGAGGAGTGTTAAGGATTAGGTATAGTTTGTAAAGTGCTTTGAACATGTAAGGCTCTATATAAGTGCTAATTATTTATTATTTTTTTAAATTGAGCACGTTAATTATATGCCTCAACTTTGCCTTCCATTAATTAAACACAAATCTGTTTACAACAGAGCAAGGTATAAACCTTTTAAAGGCTTTTTGAAGTCCTATTTATCCACAGAACATATACACCACAGGCAGAAAAACTACTTAAAAATATCTTCTGATACAGAAACTTTCATGTTCTTATTCGCCACCTTTTGAAAAACAGCATGGTTTTAGGCTTGCAATATTTAGATACTGCAAAATGAAATCAGCACATTTGTTTCACACTTTGCCACCTTTATTCTCAGATCTTAGACATTTGTTACTACTATAAAATTATGTTTGTGCTATTTATATAGTGTAAAAATAAAGCAGAAATGTATGTAGATATTTTTAGAATTGTAAAAAGAAAAGGAGGACTTGTGGCACCTTAGAGACTAACAAATTTATTAGAGCATAAGCTTTCGTGAGCTACAGCTCACTTCATCGGATGCATACAGTGGAAAATATAGTGGGGAGATTTTATATATACATAGAACATGAAACAATGGACCTTTTGTAGTTCCCCACCCCCCCTCCAGCTTTCCTGCTGGTAATAGCTCACCTTTCCTGATCACTCTTGTTACAGTCTGTATGGTAACACTGTAGCTCACGAAAGCTTATGCTATAATAAATTTGTTCGTCTCTAAGGTGCCACGAGTACTCCTTTTCTTTTTATGGATACAGACTAACACGGCTGCTACTCTGAAACCTTTTAGAATTGTGTTTCACAAGCTTCTGTGGAAATCTTTCTCATACAGTGCAGGAGAAAAAAAGAGACCATAAAATTGTTATTCCTGCAGCCATAATGCAGGGTCTCAAGAAGTAAATTAAGAATTTAAAAATATCATTAAAAGATACTAATGAGAGGTGTCATGTATAGCATTTTTATTAGTTTTGCAGTATAATCACTGATATGGCACATCAGTGCTACACATTCAATTGCTCGAAAAACAAGTATAAAATAAGAGAATCGTAAATGTGTATTTTCATGCAAACAAAATATCTGTGGTGAAACACCAGACACAAATCACAGTAATGAATGAAAAAATAAGAAGCAGAGAAACTTGCAACTAGGGACCCATTTGTTCTTGGGATTGTTATGCTAATTTCTGGGACTTGCTGCAACAGCAAAGATGGGAATCAGGATGAATGCATCAATTACTAACTACTAATGCAACAAAGATATCCTTAGTGTCTCAAGATAATTTAAAAGGCTCACTTATTTTCACTATTTTTCAAGCATTGCACTTCTGCTTGAACTTCATAAGAGGTAAACTATTTGAAAGTCTATAAAACCTAACAGCTTCTTTAAGAAAACTGCAGTTATTTCTTGGGGAAGTATTATGTTCTAATTATCTGCCAACTGGCTAGTCAGATTTTTTTTTAAGATAGCAATGAGAATGGGGATTTAAGGTATTAGCCAATTATTTCACAATTTTTAAAGAAGTTTCTTTATTTAGAGAGATTTGATTAGGTAGAAATATTAATATTTCATTGTCAAGCATAGCTCCCTGGTACTTGTTGCACACACACAGAAACATTTCTTGCAAGTACTTCAGTAAAACTCAATATATTGGTTTCAGTAGGTTATTTTTTCGTGTGACACTAATACTTTTCTTAACTCGTATTACAGGTGACAGAAAATAAGATCAGAAATGGTCACTGACTTAATAAAACCACAGTTAGGACAACAGAAACTTGATTTATTCACCACTCAAAAAAATGGAGAATATCTAAGCACTCAACCATGACTGTAGTTTGGGCATCTTGTAATTTCATTAAGACAAGCACCAGAATGTTTCTTAAAGCAGTTTCATGATAGTGGGAAAAATTCTCGCATATGGTCTTTAGTGTTAATTTTACCAATATGTAGACACAAAATTCAACTGCTCCACTAAGGAACAGTATGATAAATTATTTTTAAAAAGACAGTGCAATGATAAAGTTGCAGAGTTAAAATCAGAAGTCAGGAGCAAAAGGAAAGGTTCCAGCAGCAATGTTAACTTGACCATATTTCAGAGTAACAGCCGTGTTAGTCTGTATTCGCAAAAAGAAAAGGAGTACTTGTGGCACCTTAGAGACTAACCAATTTATTTGAACATAAGCTTTCATGCGGTACAGCTCACTTCATCGGATGCATACTGTGGAAAGTACAGAAAATCTTTTTATACACACAAACCATGAAAAAATGGGTGTTTACCACTACAAAAGGTTTTCTCTCCCCCCACCCCACTCTCCTGTTGGTAATAGCTTATCTAAAGTGATCACTCTCCTTACAATGTGTATGATAATCAAGGTGGGCCATTTCCAGCACAAATCCAGGGTTTAACAAGAACGTCTGGGGGGTAGGAAAAAACAAGGGGAAATAGGTTACCTTGCATAATGACTTAGCCACTCCCAGTCTCTATTCAAGCCTAAGTTAATTGTATCCAATTTGCAAATGAATTCCAATTCAACAGTCTCTCGCTGGAGTCTGGTTTTGAAGTTTTTCTGTTGTAATATCGCAACTTTCATGTCTGTATGACCATATTGTACATCATGTATATTACAATACACAATTTAGCGTTAATAATAATTACACATTCTAATGAGGTAAACAGGAATAAAAAGTAATCCATATGTGCACATGGATAGGGGAATTTTCTGTTGATCTTGCAATTATATCAACAGAAGCAGATTCTTGTGTCATAGATTCCAAGGTCAGAAGAGACCACTGTGATCATCTAATCCAATCTCCTGTATAACACAGCCATAGAACTTCCCCAAAATGATTTGTCCTCACGGTGCCAACTGAAGTTAATGCAGGAGTGTACCTGTGTGCATCTAGTTTCAGGATTGGGGCCTTAACTCTTCCATTTCCTGATCTATTGTGATTTTTAATTGCATAACTTTGTCATTCTGTTACCACAAATTTTTGCATTTGCTTTGTTAAACTTTTATTTTAAAATATATTACAGTAGTCAAGATACTATATAGAATTTTATCAGCAGTGTGTAGAGCATTTTTCTAGCAATATTACATAGATATGTACCAAAAAAGGTTTATTTTTGTTTAATCTATAGTTGCTTTTAGGCACCATAACATTTTTTTGTTCCTTTTTGTTTTCTTTTGTATTACCAAACTCTCTAAATCTTGAGTAGACTACAGTCACATTATCTTCAACATTGCACTAATGGGACTTTTCACGTGTATCAACTAATACAATGTTTCCAGGTTTTGGGACAAAGACAGTACCAACTTTCCCACAATCATGTCAACATATATATAAGGCCATGCCCATATTCTGTATACTTTGGACAGTATCAAAAACAATTAATCCATTATCTTAAATTTGGTACAAGGTCAGTGAAGGCTTTGCTCATCTCCATATATCCCTATGTTGTGTCTGTTAATAAATGTTGTAATTGTTTATTCCAACATTCCATATACATGTGTATCACATGTGAGAAGTTAAAACATTATAACTAGAGTGAGGACGAGATTAAATTTAAACGCAGATACTATTATGTTACAATAATGCCGATTGGCCCCAGCCAAAATTAGGGCCTCATTGTGCTAGGTGCTGTACAAACACATAGTGGGAGACAGTCCCTGCCTCAAATAAATTCTGCTGTGAACAGACCATTAAAAATTAATTGATTAATCACAAGATAAAAAAAATCATGATTAATTGCAGTTTTAATCGCACTGTTAAACAATGTCAGAATACCATTTAAATATTTTTGGATGTTTTTCTACATTTTAAAATATATTGATTTCAATTACAGCACAGACTACAAAGCGTACAGTGTTCACTTTATATTATTATCTTTTATTACAAATATTTGCACTGTAAAAAGATAAACAAAAGAAATAGTATTTTCCAATTCAGCTCATACAAGCACTGTAGTGCTTTGGTGATCCAGATAAACTGATATAGAGCCTCCTAATGCCAATGCAGCATATGCTAACAGGAGGAGATTTTCTGTTTGCATAGTAACACCGCGTCCCCAAATAATATAAGCTATGCCGATAGAATCACTCTTCTGTTGTCATAGCTGCATCCATGCTGAGGGTTTTGCTGGCAACCCTGACTGATATAGCTATGCTGAAAAAACTTTCTAGTGTAGACCTGGCCTTAGCCTGTGAATGCCACCTGGACTAACAGCTGTGTTTGAACCTGGAACCTTCAGTGCTAAAAGCATGAAAGACAGTTCTTTCAGCTGGCAACAGTAGCAGACTCCTAAACCTCCTATGCATTCATCACTGGAGGGGGACAAAGACTCATACTTTCCTAATGTGGCCACATATATTTCAAAAATACCAGAATAAATCCCTCAATTATATCATGAATGTTTAGACCATAATAATACACGTATATAGCATAAATGACAGTCAATTGTTAATTACAACAAAATATATCAAAGGTCTTCAGACGAAATCATAAACCATTTTGCTTATAATACCGGTCAAAATGTACTAAACGCTGTATAGATCTGTAGGAAGAAAAAAGTTTCCTCCTTGAAGAGTTTTCTAATTTAAAAAGACAGAAAATATGCAAAGAGTGGTGGGAAAAGGAGAGAGCGTAACAATGAGAGCAGAGGAAAATCAGACTAATATTAGAATTGTCCTAATTATTTTATCAAACTTTGGTTGAACAGTTAGTCTTGAATTAAATGATGACCGCACAAACCAATCATTAAGTAGTAGTATTTGGCTTTGAAAGTGACTTAAAATATGCTGTATATGGAGTAGTTTTAGCTGTGTTGGACCGAGGATGTTAGAATGAAAAAGTGGTGAGGTAGTATTTCTTTACTGGACCAACTCCTGTTGGTGAGAGAGACAAGCTTTCGAGCTTTACAAAGCTCTTCTTCAGGTCTGGGAAAGCTACTTTGAGCACTGCAGCTAAAAGCAAGGTGGAACAGGTTTCCACAGCATGCATCCGATGAAGTGAGCTGTAGCTCACGAAAGCTTATGCTCAAATAAATTGGTTAGTCTCTAAGGTGCCACAAGTACTCCTTTTCTTTTTGCGAATACAGACTAACACGGCTGTTCCTCTGAAACATGTGGAACAGATTGTTTAGCATAAGTAGTTAGCATATATTCTAAGGGACCATTCAAGGTAGAGTGGCCTGTTAACACCTCTGCAGTCATAGGACAAAAAAGAGGGGGTTAGTGGGTTACAGATTGTTGTATAAGCCAAGGATTTGGAGCAATCAAATTTTTGAATTTCTCTGCTCCCGCTCTGCTCCGGCACCAACAGTGACTGCTCCAGCTCCGCTCCAACTCCGCTCCGCGCTCCGACTCAAATTAATTTTTAATTAAATAAAAAAGTGCATACTGTAATTTTGAAAAAAACATTATTTTTATTCAGATTTTAAAACAATTTAAATGTCATCAACAATGATACAAACTAGAATCATTCATAATTCATTCTGTAAAAAATTATTGCAGCAATCAAGTTGTCTTTCATAGCCTGCCGCAAATAATTTAAAATTAAATTTAAAGCCGAAAACAGTTGCTCTACACTAGCTTGAGTTGTTGGCATGCTTGAAGCAATTCTACAGGCAGCCTGAATGCGGTGTGGGTAGCTATGAATGGCCTCAAAAACAGACTTAACTTTTAGCCTACAAATAGACTCCATTGCCTCACAATCTTCCCGAAAGTTTCTCTCGAATAACGCATTACAATTGTGAATCGCAGAAACTTGCCAGCGTCTTTCTTTTTTATCCAATTCCTTTTCAAAGGCGTCATCTTCTGAAGAATTGGTGCTTGAATTATCTCCATTTCCCTGTGATGGCTGAAGACGTCTCAGGGATGGACGCTCGAACAAGTTCGGAGTGGAGACGGAAGTCTGAGAACAGCCTGCTATGTGAACTTTCCGAAACCACAAAGCTCTACGATACAACCGTATTTGCTCCAACCCCTCAGACAGAGACAAACACCTACAAGATCTCTATAAAGCATTCTTACAACTACAGTACCCACCTGCAGAAGTGAAGAAACAGACTGACAGAGCCAGAAGAGTACCCAGAAGTCACCTACTACAGGACAGGCCTAACAAAGAAAATAACAGAACGCCACTAGCCGTCACCTTCAGCCCCCAACTAAAATCTCTCCAACGCATTATCAAGGATCTACAATCTATCCTGAAGGACGACCCATCACTCTCACAAATCTTGGGAGACAGGCCAGTCCTTGCCTACAGACAGCCCCGCAACCTGAAGCAAATACTCACCAGCAACTACATACCATACAACAGAACCACTAACCCAGGAACCTATCCTTGCAACAAAGCCCGTTGCAACTGTGCCCACATATCTATTCAGGGGACACCATCACAGGGCCTAATAACATCTGCCACACTATCAGAGGCTCGTTCACCTGCACATCTACCAATGTGATATATGCCATCATGTGCAAGCAATGCCCCGCTGCCATGTACATTGGTCAAACTGGACAGTCTCTACGTAAAAGAATAAATGGACACAAATCAGATGTCAAGAATTATAACATTCATAAACCAGTCGGAGAACACTTCATTCTCTCTGGTCACGTGATTACAGACATGAAAGTTGCTATATTACAACAGAAAAACTTCAAAACCAGACTCCAGCGAGAGACTGCTGAATTGGAATTCATTTGCAAATTGTATACAATTAACTTAGGCTTGAATAGAGACTGGGAGTGTCTACGTCATTATGCAAGGTAACCTATTTCCCCTTGTTTTTCTAACACCCCTTCACTTCCCCCCCCCCCCCCCCGTTCCTCAGACGTTCTTGTTAAACCCTGGATTTGTGCTGGAAATGGCCAACCTTGATTATCATACACATTGTAAGGAGAGTGATCACTTTAGATAAGCTATTACCAGCAGGAGAGTAGGGTGGGGGGAGAGAAAACCTTTTGAAGTGATAAACACCCATTTTTTCATGGCCTGTGTGTATAAAACATCCTCACTGCATTTTCCACTTTAGGCATCCGATGAAGTGAGCTGTAGCTCACGAAAGCTTATGCTCAAATAAATTGGTAAGTCTCTAAGGTGCCACAAGTACTCCTTTTGTTTTTGCGAATACAGACTAACACGGCTGCTACTCTGAAACAAATTTCATTGTTGATGACTCCTTTTGTTGTGTTTCATTTTCTTCAACCTCTTTCATCGAGTTCAAATGTAGGAATAGATTTTGTTTTTCAAGTCATTGAGCAATATCAAGGAGCCCTTCCTTTGCCTTTGATATTTCCCTTGAGGTCAGAAGAATCCGATAGTGTGGGTCAACATAGACTCCAGCAAGGAAATGCATATTGTCAAAAAGCTTTTCTTTGCATTTCTTCATGGAGGATAGAATTCCTTCTGCAATTTGTCCACCATTTACTTGCAAGAATTTTGACACTTTTCGCCGTTCCTTCATTAAAACTCCTGGGGTTACATCGACAGCTTGAAGATTCATGGTTGTTTGGTTTGGTTTTGCCAAGAGGTCTCGCAGGTTCTTCACTTCGTCCCCTTCAGCTTTTGTTAACTTGAGTTCTCTTGTTCCAGCAGCCGCCACTTGTTCACAGTAAGATTGAAAAATGAGAAGCCGATCAATCATCGCAAATGTTGAACCCCAGCGAGTCACAGTATCCAATGATTGAGTTACCCCATGTAGATCAAGCAGAACACTTTGAATACTTGGGGTTCGTAGTTTGACAACGACTTGTCGCATTTTTGCCAGAAATTTCTTCACATGTTCTTTGTTCAGTCCATCCCAGATTGCCAACTACACCTCATCAGCTGGACTTTTGAGTCGTCCTCATGAAGCCATGTTGGAAGTATGAGGCTAGGGTCATTAATCCATTGCGCAGCAGCATCCATGCTGAGTTTGATTTCATCCATTCCTTTAGTTCCTTCATCAGGCAAAATAGCTTCAGTTTTGTCCACATCCCTGTTTTCAGAGGTAGAAATGGTTTCATTGTCCTTGCTGAAATTTTTGACAGCATACGTCATGTTTGCTGCATTGTCAACACAGATGCTCAGCACTTGCATTTCACTGATCCCAAATTTTTCTTAAATAGCTTTTACTTGACTTTTCATGTACGAAGAATTGTGACGCCCTTCAGTGTCGATTATGTCCAAGGTTTTTACCACAGCTTTATCTTCTCATTCATCGTAGTACTGAGCATTGATTGCAAGGAATTTTCTGTTTCCACGGGTTGCTCCATCCATTTTCAGGTAGCACAATTTTTGCTCCAAAGCTTTCTTGAGTTCTTTGTGACCAGACTCCACTGTGCTGACAACTAAATGACAAACCGCATCGTGCCCCGTCGAAATGCCAAGCTGCTGACCCATTTCACCTGCAATTTTTTGGAATCCTTTGTTCTTTAGCCTGAAGCTAGTGAGTGGTGTTGAACTCAAGCAAACCATTTCCATCAGCCCTTCCCGGAAAGTATTGGCATCCATGGTGACTGTAACCTTTGAGAATTTCAAATATGAGTCAAGTTTTATTTGCTCAATTTTGGGTTTCTTTTCAGATGAAGCTCTGCAAATAATCTTTTCTCCAGGAGTTTTCAAAGAGCCAGATGAACGTCGTTTAGCCATTCTGTTTTGCTTCATCTTCCTGCTCCTTTTTTGTAACCAGAGCCGCATAGTTTTCAGGATGGTTACGTTTTACATGCCACCAAAGGTTGAAACATTTCACAGCACTTGCTTCGCTTGTCTTGAAGCTACATGGTTTGAGCTTGCCATTCACTTCCTTTTCCACCTTGCACATTGCCGATTTCTTCTTTGCTTTTCCCAAAAGCTCAGATTTGGGCTTTTCAAATTCAAAAGTAAAGACGTCATTGAGATCCTTTTCCATAAATCGGCTATCAATCATGGGGGGCAGATTTGATATTTTTGTTGAAGCCATGGCCAAATCTTCTTGTGCTGCTACCGCATCCAAATGTTTCTTGTTATGATCTTCAAAAAGCAATGAACAAAAGCATTACATTTTTTATAATGTACCTGATTGTGATGTCTTAACAATTTAAAGTACTTTGAATTTATTTTGGATTTTCTGGACAAAAATTATCACATTTTCTTTTTACATAAAATTATTATTAATGTATATTTTAATATTTTAACATTTCTTGCAGTTTTAATGAAGTAAGAAGTATTTTAATATACATAATTAATATACATTTTTATTTATAAATCGCAAGTTTGTTTTTCTTATGAAATTTTGTGGTAAAATATTCAAAATATTTTCCAATTTTTTAATTAATATCTCAAAAACGCTCTAATATAGATATATCAATGAAATTTGGTATGTGCCGTAGCGTTAGTACGTGCTATCACTGTTCTACAACATTAATTGTTGGGAAGTAACGAGGCTACACGTTACAAGGTTGAAAATAAACTTTAACGGGAAAGTGGATTCAAATTACAAGCACAGTCCTTTTACTATGCTTGCAATTTGAATCCGCTTTCCCGTTAAAGTTTATTTCCAACGTTCTATCATACAACATCATTCAAATAAAATTATTTAAACTACAGGAGTCGTGAACTGAGGGGACTGGGCCAATTTTATTTAATATTTTTTAACTCTTTGACTATTTAACAGATACAACCCTGGAATATGATTTAATGCTAAAACGTGCATTAAAATGATACTCTTAATTTATTTTGTATAATTAACCATTTCCAAGAAAACTGTTTAAAAATTTTAATCTGCTTAGATGCTTAGAATGAGACAAACAATTTTACTTATTACTTATTTTTCAACTTTGGAACCATACATTTTAAACTTAATAATAAATAATAATCAAAAATTATTAATTTATTATGGAACATAATATTACCACTCATAGCCAGGGGCAGTCGACGACAAGCCTTTCTTGAAATATGAAATGCCAGTTCGGGACTCCTATGGTTTAAATAATTTTGGATAATATAATATGGTAGCACCTACTAACGCTAAGACACAGACATAATTTCATTACTTTATATTAAAGCATTTTTGAGATATTAATCAGAAATTAACTTTTCATCACCTTCTTGAAGGGACTGTATCTTACTTAGGAAGAATTTTAGGACACGTGTTCACAGAAACATTTTTTCTTAAGATGACCTAAGGATTCATCCCCAAAGTTGTGTTGGACATTTTCCAATTACTCTGGATATATCACAAAAATCACTCCTAATTTATGAAATTTTTTTACTGTATATTTATATTTCTGCTTCACGTGACTTTTTCAGTAAATTTTAAATTACAAACAATGCTATCAAAAGACCATTGAACAGATGACATATAAAATAAGTCTGCCAGAGTGATATGGGAGCATGTACAAATGAACACATGTACCACTAACGGAAGCCCATGTGAGAAATGAGCTTAAGTAGTTAATATCTCTTGAGATTTCTTAATATATCAATAAACAAAAACATTATTTTTTTTGCAATATACCTGTTTGTGATATATTAAATGTTGTGTCTTGTGTCACACTCTTCCATAATCGCAGCACTCAGCGTGTCTTGTTGATCAATCTTTACAAAAGAAGTATCAACACATACTAATCTAACTAGCTAACTAATCTACGCGAGTACGTACTCGCCTAACCTTGGCACAAGGGTTGGAGCAGTCTGCAGTGTTGCCAGATGTCTGATAATTATCTGCTTCTTTAATAAAATATATCTCCAAAAAACTTTGTAATTTTGTATCTGTACATTAAATCTTGATATCGGCCAAAGTGAGAATAACTGTGACATATTACCTAAAGTGGTAAAGTAGATGTTAATATCAATTTTTATACAATCTGAAATGTTTTGGCACCTTTAGGACTTTCTTTCTAAATATCATTCATTTTGGATTGAAAATGAAAAAAAATGGAGCAGTGCAGCAGTCAAGATTTTCTGTGCTCCGGCTCCGCTCCAGCTCTGGGCAAAAACCTGCAGCTCCACTGCTCCGTGCTCCAGCTCCGGGCTCCGCTCCAAAGCCCTGGTATAAGCCATAGCAATCTGTAGCCCTCTAACCCTTTCTTGCACATATTATTATGACTGCTTTAAACCAGTTGAGACTACTTTAAAATATGGACTGGCAAGGTAGTCTGCACTATTGTTATGTTAATTGGTAACTAGAGGAGAACAGCCAGAAATCTTTAACTGCTGATTTTTAGTATGTCACTAAAACAATTAATTCTTTCTCTTCAAATTTAAGATAGCATTTTTGTTTGAATTGTGAATGATTCCATGTTTTCCAAAGATGTTTGGCATTGTCTTTGCATGGGAAATGGAATTAGAAGAATTGCTTACTGTTCTTACTGTCACTTTTACCACTTGTTTGAAAGGTTGTCTCCAACCATGGCAGTTGTCTGGAATGGGGAACCTACTTCTAAGACCCAACCTCAGAAATAGGTAAGTAAAGCAACTGGACTACATTAAAGGATCCTAAATTGGAAGGGGAAAGATATAAGCCTTATTTTTACTAAAGTTTTGTGCTTGGGGAGCATAAAGGATTCTTAGGGCAGGTCTACTCTAGAAGCGCTACATCAGCGCAGCTGCAACAGTGCAGCTGTGCCACTGTAGCACATTTGGTGAAGACGCTCTAAGTCAATGGGAGAATGCTCTCCTGTTGGAATAATTACTCCACCTCTGCAAGAGATGGAAGCTCTGTCAGATGGAGAGCATATCCTGTTGACATAGCACAAGTGTGAAAAGCGCTTAGGTCACTCTAACTTGCATTATTCGGGGATGTCTTTTTCATACCCCTGAGTGATGTAAGTTAGATCAACTTAAGCAGTAGTGTAGACCTGCCTGTTGCAGTTCAAATACAAGACAGCACAAAGCTTTAAGCAAGCAAACAGGCTGGTCTGCCAACGGACTGGTCCTGTCAGCTTTCCACCCTCTCCTTTATTCTTTCTCTCCCCCCGCGCATTACATTCTCCAACAGATAAAAGGAATACACTGGCTTTGTTTAACATTCTTATTTACCAATTTCTATCTACCGCATTCCTTGCTCTTGGGCCTTGAGCCCAGTCCTGGGAGGCTTCCCATGGTTCATGTCATCTGGGCGAGATTCCAAGGTTCATGCCCTTGAGAGGAGCTGTGTGTGCACAGCTCCTACAAAACACTCCGGGTGTGCTCTGAATGTTGCCAAGCGCATGAACCCTGTATGAATCCTACATCCCCTCCTTTTTTGTTTATTTGTGCTCAGCCATCTCATGGTAGCCATCAATTTGCTTTTGCAAGCCAATTAACTCCCGGACAGACGAGGTCATAACTCGTGGAGCCTGCCAGGGTGGGTCTCGACAAAGCCTTAACAAAAAGGAAATACATTGCACAGAACAACAGCAAAAAATAAGCCCAAGAAGGTAAAGTATAATTGGCCAGGCCCCAATTAGCCATGCTAGAGTACTGGGAAGAGAGGTTCGCGTAAGCAGCGAGCATCATCTCATTCCCAATTTCCTCAGGGTGATGACATACTGGAATAAGGCACGTACCTAACAATTCTTCAGCTGCTACAAAATCAGATAAACAAAAGTGGGTAACATTTGCTATTGAAGCCAATCTTTCCCATAGGTTATATGTCATTCGGGCCCGTAACGGAGGAAGCGCTCCCGAGCCAACCCCTACAGGAAACAGCAGGCACAAAAGGCATACAATCAATACAGAATTAGCAGTAATTTGGGCGAGAATTGCCACAAACAAAGTCTCAGGAGTCTCTGGCTGTTGGTTTGCTGCCAGTCTTCGTTGAGCCGCGGAGACCAATGCTTTTACTGCTCCCCATGTCACGGGCTGGCTTGGGACGCTACGCCTCCTCCGTCTCCGTCCCACTGTTGTCGACCCGGGAGGCACCGCATTCTCCTCCAAGGTCAGCTGAAACTCCGGTATGGGGTTTGACAGCCCCTGGTGCCACGCCATGCTGTTTCAGTGCCAGTCGCACACGCCAGGCCGGAACCCACAACGGTCCTGCAGGGAGAGACACAGTAGCATATCCCCGACCCCAAGTGATTAGAGGTACTGGGCCCAACCATTGCGGATCGGGCAGCTGACGGTAATAGACACGCGGTCTTTCCAGTACCTCGGACTTATGAAAATGCCAATCCGTGGGGGTCTGCTGATCTGCGTTCAGCGTTAAATTATTTAAAGTAAACAAAAGGATATGCATTTGTTGCTGAATGTCTCCTAAGGTTCGGAGACGAAGCTCCCCTTGTTTTAATTGTTTGTCGAGCAAGGTTTTTAGCGTGCGATTTGCACGTTCAACAATAGCTTGGCCTGTGGAATTATAAGGGATCCCGTGTTTGAGACGGATGTCCCATTGGGCACAAAAGGTGGAGAGGGCTGTGGAGCAATAGGCTGGGGCATTATCCATTTTTATCTGGCTCGGGCGACCCATAACAGCAAAACAGGCTAGCAAATGGTGAATAACTTTGGGAGTGGCTTCCCCACGCTGTGGGGTTGCCCAGAGAAATCTCGAATAGGTATCAATGGAAACATGTAAAAACGAATAGGGGCGGAATTGTGGCACGTGAGTGACATCCATTTGCCACAGCTGATTTGCTGCGGTACCTCTGGGGTTAACGGCATAAGAAAAGGTAGGGGCAGCAGCGGCACAGTGGGGGCAGGAACGAACAATAGAACGTGCATGATCAGCAGGAACGTAAAACTGTCGGGCCAAAACAGAGGCAGACTGATGAAAAAAGGAATGGCTTTCAATGGGGTCAGAAAAAAGGGAATTTACCTGATCACGTAATGCGCGATCAGCGCGCGCATTGCCTTCAGTGAATAGCCCAGGCAGAGGGGTATGACTGCGAATATGAGCAACAAAATAAGGGAAATTACGAGTGGTGATGAGATACTGTAAGGACAAAAACAGGCGAAGAAGGTCCGCATCGACCTGAGGGGTGATGAGGGCAAGGGGTAAATGATCAATTACCTAATAAACATAATGCGTGTCCACGATCAAATTAAAGGGACAATCAGCAAAAAGTTGAAAGGCCAAAATAACAGCAGCTAGTTCCAAGGACTAGTGAAGCTCTCCAAGCGCTGTGCATGCAAATGTTGTTGTACAAGTGAATGAAGCGCTTTCAGCTTTTCTAGGGGGAGGGGCCACTGGTCAATCCATACGGGCTCTAAAGATTGCCATACCAATGGTAATGCGGATGGCAAGGTGGGTGAGGGAGGATTTTGGGCCATTATATATTAATATCGAGGGTGGTGTCCAGCTTTACACGTAAGTCACAGCATCAAATATTGAGGTGGACAGGGAGTACAAAAGGGCTGATTGTAGCAAGGGCATGGCCTCCTGGTTTAGAGACCGTGACCCAAGACAAACTTTGGTGCCCGGGTTTGCTACCCCCGATCCCCCACAACTCTTTAGAAGGAACTGTTGGCCAACTGACCGGCCACTCCGGATCACTAATCACCGTAACGTCAGCTCCAGGGTCCACTAGCCCTGTAAAAGGAACATTATTTAAGAGAAGTGTTAACTGAGGTTTCGAGGGGCAGACTGACATTGTTAGAGCAACAAGTGGAGAGGAGGTGTTGTGAGACAGCAATTGAGACAGCGTCGATCCAAAGCCATTCCCGCCCCAGGCTTGATCCTCTGCGGCTGGCACCTGATAGGGGACTAAAATCAATTGTGTAATTGACCGTCCACACGGGAGCGACTGCGGAAGATGGGTCCACACCTGAACCTTAATAACGCCGGTGTAATCGGCGTCAGTGACCCCTGGGATGACAAAAAAAACCCCTGTTTCCCAGCATGTGAGCGAGGGAGAACCAGTCCCACAAAACCGGCAGGGAGAGGTCCCATCACCTGTGTAGGTATGGCGCAAACCTCCCCCGGCAACTGAAAATCACCGTCCTCCTGCATAATCAAATCAAGCCCTGCACTTCTGGCAGTCGCCGCCCTCATGGAGTCTATGGATTTTAAGGCAGAGGAACAGTTGTCTGAGTGGGAAACACCCCCGTTTGGCCCTGGGTTCGGGGGAGACCCATCGTGCGGTTTCCCGACCCGCTACGACACTGATTAGCCCAGTGATAGCCCTTCCGACACTTGGGGCACTTCTTTGAGGGGCGGGTGGGTGCCGTCGATGAGCGGCACTCCCGATGAAAGTGACCCTCCTTACCACAGCGATAACGCTTCCCCTCCTTCCCGCTTTTCCGCAGGGCGGCGGCCAGAACCCCAGCTTTATGTGCTTCTGTGCCGATGTTTTGGCATGCCCGCAGCATGTCTGACAGCTCTAGAATGCCAGCGGCTTGTGCCACCTGGAGAGCACGGCGGCAATCCTCGTTCACATTTTCAACCGCCATTTTTAACAGGATCTCCTGAGCTGCCGCAGGGTTATCCACCTGTCGGAGGATAGCCTCCTGCAATCTGTTGGTAAAATCCATAAAGGACTCTGATGCACCCTGACGGATACTGGCAAAGCTTTTGGTAGGCTTGCCTGAATCCGGGACCTTCCGGAAAGCATGCTGGGTGCAGATGGAAATAATGGGGAAGACGGCCTGAGGGAGTTGAGACTGCATCTGAACGGTAGCAAACTGGCCCTCCCCTGCCAAGTGCTCATAAATGATACCTTGCTCTCTATATAACTGGGCTTGGCGTTCCGCCATCTGCCGATACTCACTAAGCCAAATAACATACTAACTGGGTGTCAGCATCATGCGCAACAGCGCCTTCCAATCTTCAGGGATCAGGGTGTACCCAGTATCTAGCCCTTCAATGAGATCACGTACATACGTGCTAGTGAGGCCGAACTTGCGAATTGCTTTCTTTACCTCTCTGATCACCGAGTAAGGCAAACTGACCCAGTTTGCAACCTGGTTGCCCTGGCCATCATCCTGCCAGGTCACTGGACAAACTGAGACCAGATCAGCCAGCTCCTCTGCTGTAATATCTGAGCAAGTCTTCGCTGCGTGAACCATTTGTTGCACCAGCGAAAGCCCCTGAGCAGACGCGGATGACCCCCCGGGGGGCCCCGGAGCATGGGGCCCCTCGAGGGGATGGCGATCACACACCGGCTCCAGTAGGGAAGGCAAGGGAGGCGGTGGTAATAGAGGCACTGGGGCGAAGCAGGGGGAGGGATGGTTGCAGGAGCGGACGGGGGTGATGGGATCGGCAGCCCCTGTTGGTGCGGGAGAGGGCCTTTCCGAGGCGACACGCTGTGTCGCATCACCAGGAGGGGGGATGGCTGCAGGAGTCGACGGGCGTGGCGAGAGCACCAGCCCCGCGAGGGAGGGCCTGTCTGAGGCGACACGCTGTATCATGTCGCGGCAGAGATGCCAGGCATGTAAAGCCTGCACGGGCGCCCGAGGCTCTTTGTGCAATGTCTGGCCCAACCGCTCCCAGTCCACTAGCTTAAGGGTTCCGGCTTCAGGGTACCACGGGCATTGGGCACTCACCTCCTGTAGCAGGAGAGTGAGTCTCGAGTGGGGCAGTCATGCTGAGCTTTACGCAGCAAATACTGTAGCTCATTGCGGTGCTGCACTTGCAAAGCAGAGAGGGAGCTTCCCATACTTACCACAATGAAAAATACTCACCGGGATCCGCGAAGTGGATGAGTGATGTGTCTGAAACCCTTGCCGGGCGAGGTGAGTGCTGAGGGCCCCACGTTTGGGCGCCAGTTGTTGCGGTTCAAATACAAGACAGCACAAAGCTTTAAGCAAGCAAACAGGCTGGTCTGCCAACGGACTGGTCCTGTCAGCTTTCCACCTCTCCTTTATTCTTTCTCTCCCCCCGCGCATTACATTCTCCAACAGATAAAAGGAATACACTGGCTTTGTTTAACATTCTTATTTACCAATTTCTATCTACCGCATTCCTTGCTCTTGGGCCTTGAGCCCAGTCCTGGGAGCCTTCCCACGGTTCATGTCATCTGGGCGAGATTCCAAGGTTCATGCCCTTGAGAGGAGCTGTGTGTGCACTGCTCCTACACAACACTCCGGGTGTGCCCTGAATGTTGCCAAGCGCATGAACCCTGTATGAATCCTACACCTGCCCTTTGATATCAGTTTGAAATATCTGGAAGATACCAGTAAAGAAGTTATAATGCACCACTTCTGCCAGGTGTTGTCAGCATCAACAAGGCCCAGATTCAAATTGGGCGTCCCTTTTAAACACTAACGAACACCACCAGCTGAAGTCCCTGTGCAGAATTTCTGAGATCACTGAATATTTTTCTGGGCACTTTTAATAGGCAATAATTTCCCACTCACAAACACTGAGTCTGTGTATGAAACAAGGAAACCTTTAATGAGGGAAAGGGAAAACCAAATTCTATTCTGTTCTATTGGTTCTTGTGCTATGCTTATTACTGTTGTATCTAGTATATAGATAAACTTCTAATTAGCACAAGAAAAAAAACCTTCATCTGAGTAGTATTCTGTTAAACAGCTCTGGTTGCTGCTTTCATGGAAAAGACACAAACTTAAACTTGATTGGAATCCTTCTAGGAGAAAAACAGATATTTTTGTTTTAACATTTTTCCAGTTTATACAGTTCTATATGATTACTATTTTGCTCTTTTTATATCTTCTATCATTTTAATAAAAATATATGGAGATAAATGCTGTTATGTTTGTGATGATATGGCTAGGACAGAGGAAATTAATGTTGGTTCCTAGTTAAGATCTGAGTCTTCAATTAGAAGTTGAAATCAGGTCATCAGTACATACAGAACCCACGTAACAAGTTACCTATCTTAGGTATTATTTTATATCAGTAGCTGTTGACTCTTATTTCTCCTCTCATAACCAACAATTCCCAACTTCAAATTACCAGTTCTCCTCACTCTTCTTACATTGTTCTGACCCTCCTTTGTGTTCTCTTCATCATAAAAGATTACGGTTGGAAGAGACCTCAGGAGGTCATCTAGTCCAATCCCCTGCTCAAAGCAGGACTAACCCCAACTAAATCATCCCAGCAGTCTTTGTCAAGCCATGCCTTAAAAACCTCTAAGGATGGAGATTTCACCACCTCCCTAGATAACCCATTCCAGTGCCTCACTACCCTCCTAGTGAAATAGTTTTTTTCTAATATCCAACCTAGACCTCCCCCACTGCAACTTGAGACCATTGCTCCTTCTTCTGTCATCTGCCACCACTGAGAACAGCCTAGCTCCATCCTTTTTGGAACTCCCCCCTTCAGGTAGTAGAAGGCTGCTATCAAATCCCCCCTCACTCTTCTCTTCTGCAGACTAAATAAGCCCAGTTCCCTCAGCCTCTCCTCATAGGTCATGTGCCCCAGCCCCTAACCATTTTTATTGCCCTCCACTAGACTCTCTCCAATTTGTCCACATCCTTTCTGTAGTGGTGGGGGGGGCAAAACTGGACACAATACTCACCAGTGCCAAAAGAGGGGAATAATCACTTCCCTCTATCTGCTGGCAGTGTTCCTACTAATGCAGCCCAATATGCTGTTAGCCTTCTTGACAAAAAGGCCACCTTGTTGACTTATAACAAGCTTCTCATCCACCGTAATCCCCAGGTCCTTTTCTGCAGAACTGCTGCTTAGCCAGTCAGTACCAGGCCTGTAGCAGTGCATGGGATTCTTCCGTCTTAAGTGCAGGACTCTGCACTTGTCCTTGTTGAACCTCATCAGATTTCTTTTGGCCCAATCCTCTAATTTGTCTAGGTCACTCTGGACCCTTTCCCTACCCTCTAGTATATCTACCTCTCCCAGCAGCTTAGTGTCATCCACAAACTTGCTGAGGGTGCAATCCATCCCATCATACAGATCATTAATGAAGATGTTGAACAAAACCGGCCCCAGGACCGACTGCTGGGGCACTCCACTTGATATCAGCTGCCAACTACACATCAAGCCACTGATCGCTACTCATTGAGCCCAACGATCTAACCAGATTTCTATTCACCTCATAGTCCATTCATCCAATCCATACTTTTTTAACTTGCTGGCAAGAATACTGTGGGAGACCATATCAAAATCGTTGCTAAAGTCAAGGTATATCATGTCCACCGCTTTCCCCATATCCACAGAGCCAGTTATCTCATCATAGAAGGCAATCAGGTTGGTCAGGCATGACTTGCCCTTGGTGAATCCATGTTGACTGTTCCTGGTCACCTTCCTCTCCTCCAAGTGCTTCATAATGGATTCCTTGAGGACCTGTGTCATAAATATAAAGGGAAGGGTAAACCCCTTTAAAATCCCTCCTGGCCAGAGGAAAACTCCTCTCACCTGTAAAGGGTTAAGAAGCTAAAGGTAACCTCACTGGCACCTGACCAAAATGACCAATGAGGAGACAAGATACTTTCAAAAGCTGGGAGGAGGGAGAGAAACAAAGGGTCTGTGGGTCTGTCTATATGCTGCTTTTGTCAGGGATAGAACAGGAATGGAGTCTTAGAACTTTTAGTAAGTAATCTAGCTATGTATGCATTAGATTATGATTTCTTTAAATGGCTGAGGAAAGAACTGTGCTGAATAGAATGACTATTTCTGTCTGTGTGTCTTTTTTGTAACTTAAGGTTTTGCCTAGAGGGATTCTCTATGTTTTGAATCTAATTACCCTGTAAGGTATCTACCATCCTGATTTTACAGGGCTGATTCCTTTACTTCTATTTACTTCTATTTCTATTAAAAGTCTTCTTGTAAGAAAACTGAATGCTTTTTCATTGTTCTCAGATCCAAGGGTTTGGGTCTGTGGTCACCTATGCAAATTGGTGAGGATTTTTACCAAACCTTTCCCAGGAAGTAGGGTGCAAGGGTTGGGAGGATTTTGGGGGGAAAGACGTGTCCAAATTGCATTTCCCAGTAAACCCAGTAAGAGTTTGGTGGTGGCAGTGGATATTCCAAGGACAAAGGATAAAATTAATTTGTACTTTGGGGAAATTTTAACCTAAGCTGGTAAAAGTAAGCTTAGGAGGTTTTCATGCAGGTCTCCACATCTGTACCCTAGAGTTCAGAGTTGGGGAGGAACCTTGACAACCTGTTCCATGGTTTTTCCAGGGACTGAGGTAAGGCTGTAGTTCCCCGAATTCTTCTTCTTCCCTTTTTAGAAGATGGGCACTATATTTGCCTTCTTCCAGTAGTCTGGGATCTCCCCCGATTGCCACAAGTTTTCAAAGATAATGGCCAATGGCTCTGCTATCACATCAGCCAACTCCCTCAGCACCCTCGGATGCATTAGATCCGGACCCACGGACTTGTGCATGTCGAGCTTTTCTAACTAGTCCTTAACTGGTTCTTTTACCACTTTGGGCTGGTCACCTCCTCCCAATACTGTGCTGCCCAGTGCAGCAGTCTGGGAGCTGACCTTGTCTGTGAAGACCGAGGCAAAAAAATAATTGAGTACTTCTGCTTTTTCCACATCGTCTGTCACTAGGTTGCCTCCCCCATTCAGTAGGGCTTCCACACTTTCCCTGACCTTATTCTTATTGCGAACATACCTGTAGAAACCCTTCTTGTTACCTTTCACATCCCTTACTCGCTGCAACACCAATTGTGCTTTGGCCTTCCTGATTAAACCCCCGGCATGCTCGAGCAATATATTTATACTCCTCCCAAGTCATTTGTCCAAGTTTCCACTATAAAATAAAAGGAAGTTCTTCTTCACTCAGCACACAGTTAACCTGTGGAACTCCTTACCTGAGGAGGTTGTACGGCTAGGACTATAACAGGGTTTAAAAGGGAACTAGATAAATTCATGGTGGTTAAGTCCATTTATGGTTATTAGCCAGGATAGGTAAGCAATGGTGTCCCTAGCCTCTGTTTGTCAGAGGGCGGAGATGGATGGCAGGAGAGAGATCACTAGATCATTACCAGTTAAGTTCACTCCCTCTGGGGCACCTGGCATTGGCCACTGTCGGTAGACAGGATACTGGGCTGAATGGACCTTTGGTCTGACCCAGTATAGCCATTCTTATGTTCTTACGTTTGTGAAGTTTACTCACTATTGCTGAGCAGTCTGGCACATTTTCATACCTAGCTCTAAATAGTAAAGAATTTTTGCATATTTAATGTATGTTTATACAAATTTCTAAAGAACCATATTCCCAGGTCATCCCCTAAAACCTCTTCCCATTTGCAGTACTGGTCTGGATGGTAACTATTTGTTCACCACCCTGACACTGACAGATTTTACTCTCTCTGTAGCGTGGCATCACCAAATGAGTCAGGCAGTGAGTCCAAAGCAATTGTATTGAAGAAAAGTTCAATTTACACACATCTTGGTAATTATTAATGATGGATAAAAAAAAATTCCATGATGATTAAGGCAGAGCTTTGTTAGAGATGGCGTGTATAAAGTCTCTCTTATAACAATTGCTCTTTACATCCATTATAGGTTAGGTCAAAAGAAAATCAGGCCCAAATTCAGGTGCAATGCAACTCTTACACCAATGATTAATCTGGCTTCCCACCCGCCCACACAAACTTCCTTACCTGTATTACAAAAATACACGTTTATAACTGAAATAATTTTTAAAAAATATTTTTGTCTCGGTTTTGAGGGGAGGAAATAATGGAATCCTAGAATATCAGGGTTGGAAGGGATCTCAGGAGGTCATCTAGTCCAACCCCCTGCTCAAAGCAGGACCAATCCCTGTACTTTTGTATACAACATAAATTATCATATTGTTAGCATTAGATAAATAATATTCAGATTATTTATTTGGGCATTTCTGCTTTGGATAATGAAAATAGATGAGGCAATTTCCATTTTGTTGCCAATCTAATTTCACCACTAGATTTCATTGCACTAGTTGCAATCCAATGTTTGTATTGCATGCTCTGCAAGAGAATTTTAGTTAAATACCATCAATTTTTTCCAAACATTTCTGTTAGTCTTAGTTTTTATTAAAGCTTATTTTTACTAAACCTATATTTTAGGCTACATTTGAACTTTTAATGCCATTAATACAGAACCATTCATTTGAACATATAAATTATTACATGTTTAAAATTATTTGGATGTTTCAGACTCTTCATCATCTGTCTCAGTGTAGAAGGTAAAGGATGATATTTGTATCCTGGATAGTTTATTGAAGAGATGGGTTGCCACAATAACAGGTAATGTTGCAGGAACGGGTAACACAGCTATTGCATAAATAGTTCAAAATGTTATGGTTTTAAAGTTACAAATGCCTGGCTAGCTGTGTTAAATATACAGCCTCCCTTACCATACCTGATTCTAGTACTGTTTAAAATCTTACAAGATTAAAAGCAGTATAAACTGGCAAGGACAAGGAAAAAAAACAAGTAACAGGAATGCTTACAAAAAGCGTGTATTCAAACTTAACTGATGGGATTTCCCAGTGATAGTAAAGGGATGAAACAACAAACAACAACAAAACCCCTTCCAATTATATTTCTAAGTAGTAAAAGAATACCAATCAAAAAAGCATTCACCCATCTTAATGGTAAGTGCCATGGGATCCTGTACTATGCAGCTGTACATTGAGAGAGTGGTCTTGGGAGCATAAAGAGAAATTGACATAGTAATCATGGATTCAGAGAAGTGAAGGTGAACCATCCGAGAAGAGCTACAGTGAGTGCTGCATTAGGGGGCTGTCAAGGTTCCTTCCACACTCTGAATTCTAGGGACAGATGTGGGGACCTGCATGAAAGACCCCCTAAGCTTATTTTTACCAGCTTAGGTTAAAACTTCCCCAAGGTACAAACTGTTTTACCTTTTGTCCCTGGACCTTATGCTGCCACCACTAAAGTGTCTAACAAAAATAACAGGGGAAGTGCCCACTTGGAAACATCTCCCCCCACAAATATTCCCCCAAGCCCTACACCCCGTTTCCTGGGGAAGGCTTGATAAAAATCCTCACCAATTTGCACAGGTGAACACAGACCCAAACCCTTGGATCTTAAGATCCATGAAAAAGCAATCAGGTTCTTAAAAGAAGAATTTTAATTAAAGAAAAAGTAAAAGAATCACCTCTGTAAAATCAGGATGGTAGATACCTTACAGGGTAATCAGATTCAAAACATAGAGAATCCCTCTAGGCAAAACCTTAAGTTACAAAAAGACGCAAAAACAGGAATATACATTCCATTCAGCACAACTTATTTTATCAGCCATTTAAACAAAACAGAATCTAACGCATATCTAACTAGATTGCTTACTAACTCTTTACAGGAGTTCTGAACTACATTCCTGCTCTGGTCCCAGCAAAAGCATCACGCAGAAAGAGAGGACCCTTTGTTTCCCCCCGCCCTCCCTCCAGCTTTGAAAGTATCTTGTCTCCACATTGGTCACTTTGGTCAGGTGCCAGCGAGGTTATCTTAGCTTCTTAACCCTTTACAGGTGAAAGGGTTTTTCTTCTGGCCAGGAGGGATTTAAAGGTGTTTACCCTTCCCTTTATATTTATGCCAGGGCTGTGTTGTGAGCTGGTAGGGTGACTATCCCACTGTCTGTCTGCTGTGACCATTTGTTTGACTGGAGTTAGTTGCAGGGACTGTTTAACAGTTTGGTTGTTTGTTTGAAAAGTGTGAACTGGG
The DNA here is from genome assembly GCF_965140235.1 of Caretta caretta. Lineage (NCBI taxonomy): Eukaryota > Metazoa > Chordata > Testudines > Cheloniidae > Caretta > Caretta caretta. Next base: position 14,439,473 of record NC_134207.1, on the reverse strand, counting down.
AGTGCTTTGTTCCTGGTGGGCCTTGAGTGATTGACTGGAGAGAAGGCTTTGAACCAGGCCAATTGCTTCGAGCCAGCAGCCTTATAAAAAAACAGCCAGTTACGAACCGAGTGAGTGGCGAACAGAGGACAGGCAGACAGAGGGAGTTGGAGAGGGAAAGGTTTCAGAGTAACAGCCGTGTTAGTCTGTATTCGCAAAAAGAAAAGGAGTACTTGTGGCACCTTAGAGACAAATAAATTGGTTAGTCTCTAAGGTGCCACAAGTACTCCTTTTCTTTTTGAGAGGGAAAGGAGTCCAAGAGAGCTGGCTGTATTTTAAAGGAGCCTTATTGAGGGTGCAGGAACAAACCATCCCGATGTGCAGAAAGAATAGTAAACATGGCAGGCAACCAGCTTGGCTTAACAGAGAAATCTTTGGTGAGCTCAAACACAAAAAGGAACCTTACAAGAAGTGGAAACTTGTGCTTCAGAATTGATCCCTTGAGGACCTGCTCCATGATTTTTCCAGGGACTGAGGTGAGGCTGACTGGCCTACAGTTCCCAGGATCCTCCTTCTTCCCGTTTTTAAAGATGGGCACTACATGAGCCTTTTTCCAGTCGTCTGGGACCTCCCCCAATCGCCATGAATTTTCAAAAATAATGGCCAGTGACTCTGCAATCACATCTGCCAACTCCTTTTGCACTCTCGGATGCAGCGCATCCGGCCCCATGGACTTGTGCTCGTACAGCTTTTCTAAATAGTTCTGAACCACTTCTTTCTCCATAGAGGGCTGGTCACCTCCTTCCCATGCTGTGCTGCCCAGTGCAGTAGTCTGGGAGCTGACCTTGTTCGTGAAGACAGAGGTGAAAAAAGCATTGAGTACATTAGCTTTTCCCGCATCCTCTGTCACTAGGTTGCCTCCCTCATTCAGTAAGAGGCCCACACTTTCCTTGACTTTCTTCTTGTTGCTAACATACCTGAAGAAACCCTTCTTGTTACTCTTAACCTCTCTTGCTAGCTGCAACTCCAGGTGTGATTTGGCCTTCCTGATTTCACTCCTGCATGCCTGAGCAATATTTTTATACTCTTCCCTGGTCATTTGATTTAAAGCTGCTACCCATTAATTTCATTTGGTGGCCCCTAGTTCTTATATTATGGGAACAAGTAAATAACTTTTCCTTATTCACTTTTTCCACATCACTCATGATTTTATATACCTCTATCATATCCCCCCATAGTCTCCTCTTTTCTAAGCTGAAAAGTCCTGGCCTCTTTAATCTCTCCTCATATGGAACCCGTTCCAAACCCCTAATCATTTTAGTTGCCCTTTTCTGAACCTTTTCTAATGCCAGTATATCTTTTTTGAGATGAAGTGACCACATCTTTACACAGTATTCAAGATGTGGGCATACCATGGATTTATATAAGGGCAATAAGATATTCTCTGTCTCATTCTCTATCCCTTTTTTAATGATTCCTAACATAGAATCATAGAATATCAGGGTTGGAAGGGACCCCAGAAGGTCATCTAGTCCAACCCCCTGCTCAAAGCAGGACCAATTCCCAGTTAAAACATCCCATTTGCTTTTTTGACTGCCGCTGCACACTGCGTGGACATCTTCAGAGAATTTATCCACGATGACTCCAAGATCTTTCTCCTGATTACTTGTAGCTAAATTAGCCCCCATCATATTGTATGTGTAGTGGGGGTTATTTTTTCCAATGTGCATTACCTTACATTTATCCACATTAAATTTCATTTGCCATTTTGTTGCCCAATCACTTAGTTTTGTGAGATCTTTTTGAAGTTCTTCACAGTCTGCTTTGGTCTTAACTGTCTTGAGCAGTTTAGTATCGTCTGCAAACTTTGCCACCTCACTATTTACCCCTTTCTCCAGATCACTTATGAATAAGTTGAACAGGATTGGTCCTAGGACTCACCCTTGAGGAACACCACTAGTTACCCTTCTCCATTCTGAAATTTTACCATTTATTCCTACCCTTTGTTCCCTGTCTTTTAACCAGTTCTCAATCCATGAAAGGATCTTCCCTCTTATCCCATGACAACTTAATTTATGTAAGAGCCTTTGGTGAGGGACCTTATCAAAGGCTTTCTGGAAATCTAAGTACACTTTGTCCCCTGAATCCCCCTTGTCCACATGTTTGCTGACCCCCTCAAAGAACTCTAATAGATTAGTAAGACATGATCTCCCTTTACAGAAACCATGTTGACTTTTGTGCAAGAATTTATGCTCTTCTATGCGTCTGACAATTTTATTCTTTACTATTGTTTCAACTAATTTGCCTGGTACTGACGTTAGACTTACCGGTCTGTAATTGCCAGGATCACCTCTAGGGCCCTTCTTAAATATTGGCGTTACATTAGCTCTCTTCCAGTCATTGGGTACAGAAGCTGATTTAAAGGACAGGTTACAAACCATCGTTAATAGTTCCACAATTTCACATTTGAGTTCTTTCAGAACTCTTGGGTGAATGCCATCTGGTCCCGGTGACTTGTTACTGTTAAGTTTCTCAATTAATTCCAGTACCTCCTCTAGTGGTACTTCAATTTGTGACAATTCCTCAGATTTGTCACCTACAAAAAATGGCTCAGGGTTGGGAATCTCCCTAACAACCTCAGCCAGGAAGACTGAAGCAAATAATTCATTTAGTTTCCTTGTGATGACTGTATCATCTTTACGTGCTCCTTTTTTATCTCGATCATCCAAGGGGCCCACTGGTTGTTTAGCAGGCTTCCTGCTTCTGATGTACTTAAAAAAAATTGTTATTACCTTTTGAGTTTTTGGCTAGCTGTTCTTCAAACTCCTTTTTGGCTTTTCTTATTAGATTTGTACATTTAAATTGGCAGTGTTTATGCTCCTTTCTATTACCTCACTCGGATTTGACTTCCACTTTTTAAAAGATGCCTTTTAAACACGAGTGCAACCCTGTTCATTGGTTCTGTGTTGCTCCCTTTTGTGTCACGGAACACAAAGGCAGCACAAACTGTCAGGAACACCATGCTCTGCTTGATGAGCATCAGGCAGAATAGAAGCACTCATGAAATCAGCTTTGCACTCATTGCACTGCTTATATGTTTCATTCAGAGCAGAAACTGGAGCATCTAAATTCTGTAGAAATCTCGTCCCTTCTTTTGTGGGAGGTTTATCCTCTGCCATACATTGCACGTTGGAAAGAATAAAATTAGCACACTCGTATCCCAAAAGAAAGGAGTGGTAGAACTGGTTGCACTACCTGCTCTTCAGTGGTTTCCCTGGGGCTCTCCCAACACCACTAGTTTGCTTCATGGTTGCAAACCTCAGAATTGCCATCTTTTCCAAATTTTCTTGCAAGACTCACTATTTTTCCTGTGGTGTTTTTTGGCTTCTTATGATCATCTGCACTGTTTTCACGAATCATTGCTCAGATTCAAAATGGGCATCATTTTCCATCTTTTCCAACAGGACTGAAGCCACAACCTGCTGTCAGGATAGATCGTCATTGTTCCCACAGTGATGGCCAGTGGCGACAAGGCTATTAATAGTAAAGAAGGATACCATCTCCCATTGTTTTCGGTGAGAGTGAAGTCAAAGAGCACTCAAGGAAGATAGACAAGAACATGGCAATGTTCTTGAAGCTTACAAGAAGTGGAAGATTGGACAAATGACCAGGGAGTAGTATAGAAATATTGCTCAGGCAAATCACACTTGGAGTTGCAGCTCAGAAGAGATGTTAAAAGTAACAAGAAGGGTTTCTACAGGTATGTTAACAATAAGAAGAAGGTCAGCGAAAGCGTGGGCCCCTTACTGAATGAGGGAGGCAACCTAGTGACAGAGGATGTGGAAAAAGCTAATGTACTCAATGCTTTTTTCACCTCTGTCTTCACGAACAAGGTCAGCTCCCAGACTACTGCACTGGGCAGCACAGCATGGGGAGGAGGTGACCAGCCCTCTGTGGAGAAAGAAGTGGTTCGGGACTATTTAGAAAAAGCTGGACGAGCACAAGACCATGGGGCCGGATGCACTGCATCCGAGAGTGCTAAAGGAGTTGGCAGATCATAGAATCATAGAATATCAGGGTTGGAAGGGACCTCAAGAGGTCATCTAGTCCAACCCCTGCTCAAAGCAGGACCAATCCCCAATTAAATCATCCTAGCCAGGGCTTTGTCAAGCCTGACCTTAAAAACTTCTAAGGAAGGAGATTCTACCACCTCCCTAGGTAACGCATTCCAGTGTTTCACCACCCTCCTAGTGAAAAAGTTTTTCCTAATATCCAACCTAAACCTCCCCCACTGCAACTTGAGACCATTACTCCTTGTTCTGTCCTCTTCTACCACTGAGAATAGTCTAGAACCATCCCCTCTGGAACCACCTCTCAGGTAGTTGAAAGCAGCTATCAAATCTCCCCTCATTCTTCTCTTCTGCAGACTAAACAATCCCAGTTCCCTCAGCCTCTCCTCATAAGTCATGTGTTCCAGACCCCTAATCATTTTTGTTGCCCTTCGCTGGACTCTTTCCAATTTTTCCACATCCTTCTTGTAGCGTGGGGCCCAAAACTGGACACAGTACTCCAGATGAAGCCTCACCAATGTCTAATAGAGGGGGACGATCACATCCCTCGATCTGCTCGCTATGCCCCTACTTATACATCCCAAAATGCCATTGGCCTTCTTGGCAACAAGGGCACGCTGCTGACTCATATCCAGCTTCTTGTCCACTGTCACCCCTAGGTCCTTTTCCGCAGAACTGCTGCCTAGCCATTCCGTCCCTAGTCTGTAGCTGTGCATTGGGTTCTTCTGTCCTAAGTGCAGGACCCTGCACTTATCCTTATTGAACCTCATCAGATTTCTTTTGGCCCAATCCTCCAATTTGTCTAGGTCCCTCTGTATCCTATCCCTGCCCTCCAGCGTATCTACCACTCCTCCCAGTTTAGTATTATCCGCAAATTTGCTGAGAGTGCAATCCACACCATCCTCCAGATCATTTATGAAGATATTCAACAAAACCGGCCCCAGGACCGACCCCTGGAGCACTCCACTTGACACCGTCTGCCAACTAGACATGGAGCCATTGATCACTACCCGTTGAGCCCGACAATCTAGCCAACTTTCTACCCACCTTATAGTGCATTCATCCAGCCCATACTTCTTTAACTTGCTGACAAGAATACTGTGGGAGACCGTGTCAAAAGCTTTGCTAAAGTGAAGAAACAATACATCCACTGCTTTCCCTTCATCCACAGAACCAGTAATCTCATCATAGAAGGTGATTAGATTAGTCAGGCATGACCTTCCCTTGGTGAATCCATGCTGACTGTTCCTGATCACTTTCCTCTCATGTAAGTGCTTCAGGATTGATTCTTTGAGGACCTGCTCCATGATTTTTCCGGGGACTGAGGTGAGGCTGACTGGCCTGTAGTTCCCAGGATCCTCCTTCTCCCCTTTTTTAAAGATTGGCACTACATTAGCCTTTTTCCAGTCATCCGGGACTTCCCCCGTTCGCCACGAGCTTTCAAAGATAATGGCCAATGGCTCTGCAATCACAGCCGCCAATTCCTGTCATTGGAGAGCCATTGACCATTATCTTTGAAAACTCATGGTGATCAGGCGAGGTCCCTGATGACTGGAAAAAGGGTAATGTAGTGCCCATCTTTAAAACAGGGAAGAAGGAGGATCCGGGGAACTACAGGTCAGTCAGTCTGAGATCAGTCCCTGGAAAAATCATGAAGCAGGTCCTCAAGGAATCAATTCTGAAGCACTTTGAGGAGAGGAAAGTGATCAGGAACAGTCAGCATGGATTCACCAAGGGAAAATCATGCCTGACTAATCTAATTGCCTTCTATGACGAGATAACTAGCTCTGTGGATGAGGGGAAAGCAGTGGAGGTTTTATTCCTTGACTTTAGCAAAACTTGTGATATGGTCTCCCACAGTATTCTTGCCAGCAAGTTAAAGTAGTATGGGCTGGATGAATGGACTATAAAGTGGATAGAAAGCTCGCTAGATCGTCAGGCTCAACGGGTAGTGATCAATGGCTCCATGTGTAGTTGGCAGCTGGTATCAAGCGGAGTGCCCCGAGGGTTGGTCCTAGAGCTGGTGTTGTTCAATATCTTCATTAATGATCGGGAGGATGGCGTGGATTGCATCCTCAGCAAGTTTGCAGATGACACTAAACTGGGAGGAGTGGTAGATGCGCTGAAGGGTAAGGATAGGATACAGATGGATCTAGACAAATTAGAGGATTGGGCCAAAAGAAATCTGATGAGGTTCAACAAGGACAAGTGCAGAGTCCTGCACTTAGGACGAAAGAATCCCATGCACCGCTACAGACTAGGAACCGAGTGGCTAGGCAGCAATTCTGCAGAAAAGGATCTAGGGGTTACGGTGGACGAGAAGCAGGATATGAGTCAGCAGTGTGCCCTTGTTGCCAAGAAGGCCAATGGCATTTTGGGATGTATAAGTAGGGGCATTGCCAGCAGATCGAGGGACGTGATCATTCCCCTCTATCTGGCATTGGTGAGGCCTCATCTAGAGTACTGTGTCCAGTTTTGGGCCCCACATTATAAGAAGGATGTGGAAAAATTGGAAAATGTCCAGCGAAGGGCAATAAAAATGATTAGGGGGCTGGAGCACATGACTTATGAGGAGAGGCTGAGGGACCTGGGATTATTTAGACTGCAGAAGAGAAGAATGAGGGGGGATTTGATAGCTGCTTTCAACTACCTGAAAGGGGGTTCGAAAGAGGATGGATCTAGACTGTTCTCAGTGGTACCATTTGATAGAACAAGGAGTAATGGTCTCGAGTTGCAGTGGGGGAGGTTTAGGTTGGATATTAGGAAAAACGTTTTCACAAGGAGGGTGGTGAAACAGTGGAATGGGTTACCTAGGGAGGTGATGGAATCTCTATCCTTAGAGGTTTTTAAGGTCAGGCTTGACAAAGCCCTGGCTGGGATGATTTAGTTGGGGATTAGGTCCTGCTTTGAGCAGGGGGTTGGACTAGATGGCCTCCTGAGGTCCCTTCCAACCCTGATATTCTATGTTTCTATGAATGCGGTTAGGAAAATTGTGAGGGGGACAAGCTGGGGGCAGGTAAGATACTAAGCTGGTGTACAGAACAGGGACATAGGGAAGGTGTGAGAATGTGGGGTAAACATGGGGGACTAAAGACTGGTAGAATGTGGAGGGAGAATGCTTGTGGGGCAGAAGACGAGAGGGAAGATGGGATAATACAAGAAGATGTATAGAATGTTTTTCTTTCCCTTTTACCCCAGGAGTTAAGAGGGTAAGTAGAATTGCCATCTGAACAGGAGGTTCATCTGTTCATATGATTGCTTTGGTTTCAAAATTTAATCCCACAATCATGCACAAAATGGAGGGGAGTTTCTTAACAACTAAGACTCAAATCAGAAGGCAGAGGAAAAGTAATGCTATTTTTTTGAATCTGACTCATGTTCTCTGAAGTCTTGGGGGTAGTAATACTAATATTTACTGGGCTGCTCTTCCTTTCTCAGCCCTGCTCCTAGAACAGACACTTTCCCGTCTCTTCTCTGGACCCTGAGAACGCCACACTTTTAGGGATTGATCTCTTTGCTGTAGCTATCCCAGGTACTGTGTCTGCCCATCAAACCTTGCTATTTGGTCTTCCTCAACAACTAGAAACTCTGAACAACTTAATTGTATATGTATTAGAATTTTTCTGGTTCGTTTAAAGTAGTTTTTGTTAAGGTTGCCCCAATTCTAAATTCATTTGCTGACTTCACATATTCATAACTATAGAAATGTTATCTTTATAAAACAAGCCATATACAAATAGATCTCATTAAAAGATCTGAGTATTAAGCCAAGTTTAACTAAAATCAGTCTGGTAAAACTTAGGTATACATATGGGGATAACTGTCCCAAAGTGGAACTACCTTAACAGTAAGTTCAAAATTTCTTTTTGGTTGGATCTGAGTCCTTTCTTAATGATGGGTTGCTTTTGGAACTGTTTAGCCCATTATAGATTGGTTCTGGGGTTCTTGAACTAAATAGCTTTGAATCGGGTTTATTCTGTAAATCATATAAGAAATGTAGTCAAGCTAAGTTTGATGACTTTATACAATACAATACAATATCCAATACATACCGTGTTTTATACAATAAAGTACCATGTGAAAAGGTTCATAAGAAATCCAGTTTGTATTATATGTTGTGATATTTGATGCTTATGCTTTCAAACATAATCTCTTTATATTCAATACAAAAAAGAACGTATGAAATGCTCAGAGTTCAGTCTTAATTCTGTACTTCTTTGTTTTTGAGTGCATGGTTTCTCAAACATAATATTAATATTAGTCTCTCTCTTTTTGTATTAATATTATACACGTCTGTATTTATTTTGCAAAACACTTTTGGATGAAATGCACTATATAAATATAAAGTTATCTGATTATCACCACATATTTTGTATTTTTTCACAGATCTTTGAAATGTTGATCACTTGTTAGCATCTATATTGATTTTTTTCAATAAACATAAACTTTGAAATTAAAATATTCCGCTAGCATTATGGCAGTTTGTTGTAAAGGCTTTAGTGAAATGAGTTGTCTATTTTTCTCATGTCCGCTGGGGAGCAGATTTTTTTTCTCTCTCCTCTTAGGTTATCAACAATGATTCATTGGTGAAATTTCTGAAGGCCAACCAGGAAGCCACACAATGTCAAAATCTTCTAATATGTTTACCAACAGAAAAAATGTGGAAAGAGTGACAGGCTTTCTAGGTGATCTTGACCAACTTATTTATCCTATGTTTCCCCATCTGTACACTGATACTAAGCTATCTTCCTACATCATAGGTCTGTTCTGAGGATTATTTAGCGAACCTTTGTAAAGAGCTTTAAATCTCAGTTTGGAGAGACATGTGAGTGCTCAGTATTAAGTATGTCAAGAGAGCTGAATGTTAGTAGGGCATTTCAATATAGCCAACCACAAGTGTTTAAAAAAATATCATAAGTACCCAAAAGATCATGAGATTAAAAAAAATTGCTTTTTTAATTGGCATTTTGGTTTCTGAGCTTTTAGGGTGCACTCAGGTCATACGTTTAATCTTTTCTTTGCAACCATGAAAGCTAGAAGCATTTTCTAATGAAAGCTGTAAAAAGAAAAGGAGTACTTGTGGCACCTTAGAGACGCTTTTTCCTTTTGCGAATACAGACTAACACAGCTGCTACTCTGAAACCTAATGAAAGCTGTGATTCCCACAACCACTTGTCTTCAGTAGCTGGGATTTTAAATTAAATTTCAAATATTGTGAGACTCCTGATACAATCAGGACGGTTGACAACAAGACGGTGCACGAGTGGGGAGGGATGAGTGAGTGGGGATAGCTATAGATCCCCCAATTCTTTTTTTAAAATAATGGGATTTTGGGAAATGTCAGGTGGTGAGACTTTGAGGCATAAGTGATATTGGGCTGGGATTTCTGCATCTGGGAGGGAGGGTTAGCTGGAGACCACCCTCCTAGCTGGGGGTGTGTGTGCATATGGAGGTGACTGGAGGGGGCGGGGGGCGGGATCTGCAGGGTGGAGAAAGATTTTGCCGTGTGTTTGGATGAGGCATTTAAACCCTCCCTCATTTACATGATCCCCTCACACTCATCCAGCCCCTGCCTGGAGCCCTGGGTACGGAGGGCAGGCTGAGGGGCTGTTCCCACCAGCACCGCCTCAGGTGCGCTCAGGGGGAAGGAGCAGAGCCTCTAACGGTTACCCCCGCCCGCTCGCGCTCCCACTGCCGGGCCGCCTGGAGATCCGACCCAAACAAGCCGGCGCTGAAGAGAATCAGCCAATCAGAAGCCGCAGAACGTAGCTGACTGACAGGCGAGCCTACCCAATGTGAGGCATCTTAAGAGAAGGGCAGGACGATCGTTGAGGAGGCTAAACGGCACCGCCCGCTGGGAGGATCGTAGGGGCGCGGCTAAACCGCACGGGGGCGTGGTTTGAAAGGACGTTGGGCGAGGCCTTTGCTTGGCGATGGGCGTGGCCTAGCGGGCGCTATTTAAACCTGCTGCTCCCAGCCTCTACCGCTGAGTCGGCGCGGAGCCGCTGCAGGTGTTGCAGCCTCGGCGGAGGCGGCTTTGGATAACGGTTGTGCGCGCAGGTTCCTCATCCCCGTGGCTGCCCCTTTCCTCCGCAGCAAAGGCGGGCTTCGGCGGGTGGGGGAGGAGGGGGTCCCCGTCTTGTAGGGCGGCCGTGGTGGGTCTGTGGCGCCCGCTGGATGCGCTCCCGGAGCCCGGGGCAGGAGGGGGCCGGAGGGAGGCGTTGCCTCGCCGCTGCCTGAGAGGATTTACGACGTCTCGGACTCCGCCTGGTGCCGCCGCCGCCTGCCCTGTTTGCAGGTCCCCCTGGCGCGCGGGAAGCGGAGATGGACGAGAAGTACCTGCCCGAGCTGATGGCGGAGAAGGACTCGCTGGACCCGTCCTTCACCCATGCGCTGCGGCTGGTGAACCAAGGTGGGCGGCACGGGGGCTGCGGGCGGGCGGGCGGGGGGGACGGGACCCCCGAGGCGTGGGAAGGGGCGGCCCTGAGTTGGGGACGGGGGCTCGCTTGCTCCGTGCGGCGCGGGCTGAGTCCCGGCGGGGCGGGCTCCTGTCGGCGGCTGGCAGCCAGGTGCGGAGCCTGGCATCTCCGGCTCCTTCGGTTGCCTGCCCGGGACGCCGGCCACCGCTCCGCGGCTGCCAGGTGAAAGTTGCTCCCGGGGCCAAGCGCCGCTCGCTCTGGGGGGTTTGGCGGCTGGGTCGCCATCTCCCGGCGAGACGCGATCCCCAGCACGCGTGGACCGGGAGGCGGAGAGAGCGCGGCTGGTGCCTTGGCACATCGCACCCCCGGTGGGGGGCGACGCACCTGCCAGGGACGGGAAATCTCCGTCCAGACGCTGCCCAGGAGGGGCGAAGGGGTGACTTCAGCTCTGGAGCCTGTTGTGATCTCTCGCAGTAGGATGCCTCTGGTCCTAGGGCTGGGGAGGAAGCCGGGTCTTCTCTCTGGGGTGTGCTTGGGACGTGACGCGTTGTCCCGATCTGTTGACACTTGTGGGTTTGATGTTGTCGCTTTCAATTGATCTTAATAGTGATGTACATTTCTGCTAGGAGAAGGAAGCTTGACGAGTTTGTGTAAAGTAAGAAGGAAAAAAAAATGGCCCCGAGAACAATGCACCTTGTGATTCTTCGCTTCGCGTTTGAGCAGACGGATGTCGTGAAGTTCCCTTAAATACCCAAATTGTTTAAAGAGTGGGCTTTAGAAGGAAAATATACACTTTTAGTGAGCAGATAATATAGGATTGTCAAACACTGTAATTTTAGTTCAAATAAACGGTATCACGATATTTTCCTGTTTTACTTCTATTGGATTATTGATGACGATCATTTAAGTTAATTACTGCAGTTTCTAAAAGGTTTATTGTTCTTGATCCACTTCTAATGCTTTTTTTTTGTTTACATTCCTAATTGGGCTTGCTCTTGTGTCTAGTGAACTATGTTTTTTTTTATTGTTACCTACTGTGCAGGCTGCTGTGAGAGAATCTGAATTGTACAGTGTGTGATCAGTGGAGTTAACGAGGACTGGGGTTACAAAATCAGAGAATAAATAAAACAAAGTGTAATCTTAATTACTCAGCAAAATAACATCCTATTAGCAGAATGAGAAGAATTGTTTAAATTTATATGCATAGGACATTTAGTCTTGATTCCAGATTTTTCATGTTGCCACTGCTATGTGAAGTGTTGCTTTGGGATTATTGAGCGTACACGCCTGTCAGGTTATGCTGCAAACAGTCCATAGTTGGGTTATGTATTAATATATAGTAAGAATAGATTCAACTGCATGTGCATCGTTTATCTCAAAATAGCCTTACTTATTCAACAAAAAAAATTGTTCTCTAGGAGCTGTCCAGTATGCCAGCAAAACTAAATAGAACAAATATGAACATAATTTCTTTAAGAAGTGGCCTGCAAACTAAGCTTTCCCACAGGAAGTCATGTACACCTTTGTAAGTAACTTAAGAAATTGAAAGTAGCTCTTAAAATCAGTTTTATGCAAAATTGCCTAAAACAGAATTTTCTGCAATTATAATCTGTGATTGAAAAAATTGATTTCTAAGCGTCAAAGTCAATTAGCAACAGTAAACTGAAAAATAATTTGTTTTAAATGGTCACTAGTATTTTCAGAAATGTCTATTGCCTAAATATTAAAGAAGAAAGTATAGTGTAAATTTGGCTGCTATTCCGGGGAAGTGTCTGAATGGTAAACTGCTTTATGATGGGTAGATTACTTTAAAATATGCTGAGGTAATATGGTACAAAATTCACAAGTAGTAGTATTCCAGGTTTATTACCAAATCAATTCACTTAACTTTTAAAAATGAAAATCGAGTATGCATCTTGATCTCATTGCTGAAATCATCGGAAGGCTATACTGGTATTTGCTTCATTACATTCATTGTTCCATATCTAAGTTACAAATGTTGTTAGATTGGCATAGCTTGTTGATTTGCAGTGTGCTAGGAAATAATTTCTGGCTTTAAATTTAAGGACTAACAAGGTGTTGCTTGATGATTGATGCACATAATCTCAATTGCATAATGCAAATACCATGGTTTTGTAGCTTGATACTCTAAAACAATGCAAAGTTTACGCCAAAAAAAATCCCATGAGCGAAACACTAGACAATCTTATCTGAAGGAATCTTTTTTGTAAAATTTCCAATTAACTTAAGGTAAAATTATTTGAGAAGGGAAATCTTAGTGTAAATCAAGTTTTCTGATACTGTGAATAAGTATCTCTGTTAAATATGTGCTTAAATTTTTTGTAATTACTGATGTAAGTTTAATCAAACTTTAACAGAAAAGGGAATAACTGTCATGATGTTTGAGGACAGTATATAGTTAGAAGTTGATCTTTAACTAATGTACCTAACTGTGGGTCTGAAGTTTGATGACAAAGTAAATTAACCAGAATTAATACCTAGGGCTCGCCCTTTGGTATATTTTTTTTTATTGATAACCAGGGTCACCTCTATTTCTAATCCTGTTTCCTGGTACAGTAGTTTTAGAGTGTGTGTGTGTGTCTCCCCACATGTTTTCAAAGGTGCTCTTTTAGCTCGTACAACTAAAACATGAATGGTGTTCTCAGTACCACATTTGTTAGTAATATATCTTGTACTTAGGTAGATTTTTGTTCGGCTTCAGATTTAATTTCTGCGCCATTAGTCACAGACTTAGATGTTTCACTCATTTTATCTTTTGAAATGTAAGCTCCTAAAATAAAAGCATAGTAACTACGAAGTTACTGCTCCAACTTAAAATCAGGCTTCTGTAACCTTAACTACTTAAAATTACCTGAGTTGATGGCTGGCCTCATAGACAGTTGTGTATAATCTACTGTTTTGAAGTTGCTGCTGACTAAAAGAAATGGAATATGTAGGGTATCTGCTAGTCTTACTGAAATAGGATGTTTTTAATATTACTTTGACTTCAGAAGTTAATAACTTTTTAACCTATTCTTCTTAATTATAGCAGGCTATGATCTTCTTGGTAAAATAGAATATAACACTTTTTAAAAATGTTTTCTTTTTCTACCCGAACTTGTAATTTTGGTGGTTTGTACTAAAGTTGAAAAGCTGAGTTAACTTCCCTTTCTTACAATTGTTCAAGAATCAGAAAATCTAAACATGTCACTATTTTTGCTTATTTGAAAGTAATAGAAGTTTAATTCTTACCCATTCAGTAACACTACCTCCCCCCCCGCCAATGGTGCAATAATCAAAATTGGGATTTGGGTTGCAAAAATAGTTATTTGTAAGGTTTTCAAAATTCAGTTTAATTATTGTTAGTTTATTTTAACTTTTGCCAAATCAACGGAAAAGATTGTCTTATGGATACGCTCCACTGTGTGGAAAGGCAAACATATTTTGATGAATAAAGCCAATTTTCCTAATTCTTTTAGAATCACTTCTTGGGACTTATTGAGCAACATCAGTCACAGTATTGGGAAAAAAAAAACCCGAAGTTCAGAAGGGCTGAAATAAGTGCAATTTTTTCAGTACATACGAGAGCACAATAATAGTCACAAATGACTTGCCATCTTGAAATTGAGTATCGGGAGGGAATTGAGAAGCTGCCCTGTGCCCAGACTTTACATAACTGCCAATTATAGTCTCCACATGGTAATACACAACAGTATACTGAGATTTTTTTCATCTGCCATTAGAAATCATAAAATATACATGCTTGTATGCTTTCTTGGTCTGAAGGTTTGGTTACAGAACTCTGTAAACTACAGGGCATAATAAACATCGGGTCAGAGCACGGAGAGAGGAACTCTTTACCAGACAATTCTGAACTACTACAGAGAAACGAGGTTAAGTAATACTGTGTTTGCTTGGCAAAAAGCATTTGCTGGCATTGAGCATACTGATGGAATTGAAATGAGCACCTACATATTTGTTGCCTACCTACATACTTATTAACTTCATTGCTTGCTATTTTCAATTGCTATAGAGCAGTAATTTTCTCCTATTGTTCCCCCAAAATGTGAGGCCTCCAATGGCTTTAATAGAATTTTCACCAATATAAATTGAGAAAACGTTATTGTTGAAGTGCAGTGTTAAACAAGTATTGGAGCAATCCACTACTGCTTAAATTTGGTAGAACAGTAGGGGTCCTTCTCCAGGAGGTAATGAGAATATATTGTCAGTTCTTCTCTGAATCAGATGTTTGTTTACTTTTCTACTTGAGCAAAACATATTAAACCTGTTTACTGTAATACAATTAGCTTTCTTTCTATAAACGTAGTTAGGTTTTTGACACAAGAGAGCCAGACACATGGGTGAGGTTTTCATATACTTATAAATTGGCAGTTCTGAAGGGATTAATATGCAGCTGTTAAGTACCAGGAATAAAACATTCTGGCTAATTCTAGCCTACATATAGTAGCTCTTATCCTAAAGGAAAGCCTCTGGTGCCTCTCCCATGGAGGTTAGATCACATGGGGGGAAAAATCAAGGTGGTGGGCACCCCCATGGCCATGTAAGAGCATGCAGTTCAGTTCTGCATTTTTTTCCATGTTTTGCAGTGTTTGGGAACTGCTATTTTGGTAGAGAAATAAAATACATTTTTGGCTTTAGAAGCTGAAATTTTCATCTAAGAGGTGA
Source organism: Caretta caretta (assembly GCF_965140235.1). Classification (NCBI taxonomy): domain Eukaryota; kingdom Metazoa; phylum Chordata; order Testudines; family Cheloniidae; genus Caretta; species Caretta caretta. The sequence goes on along the minus strand of NC_134207.1, from coordinate 14,424,319 downwards.
GAGAAGTTTCCTAGAAATTGTGGTGTGTGGTTTTTTGTTTTTTACAATCGCCTTAATCAAAGGCATTAGATATAGCTTTGATCTTTAACCTTATCATGGCAATAGCTTATCATGCAGAGGGAAGTGTTTAAAATTTCTGTAGCATAAGGGACTCGTCAATCATCCTACTAAATCTTTGCAGGTGTAACAACTTTAATATGCAATGGTTACATCTGCTCCTTAACATATACGGAAACAAACTGAATTGAAGACATCAGCAGTAAGTTGCTCCTGGTTAAAATTAAAATCTCTCTATAGTAATGCACTTGAAGGTGTGAAGAATTATAGCAATTATTTTCTGAGGTGAGGGTGAACTTTCATAGGCTTCATAGCTGAATTTATCACCAGGTTTTTGTAATGTTATATCTGCTACTGAAAATACTACTTAAAGATGTGCAACTTGAATCTGTCTTTTGAGATTAGGTTGCCTAACTTGTTTTCTACCTCTGGACATGTCATTGCTGTCAAAAGTTAAACTACTCTTTCTTGGTGTACAATTCAGTGCCCTTTATCAAGCACAGTGTTGTGTCTGCAAGGCTGACTGTCTTTCAGATTATACATTTGCACATCTAAATACTAGAGAGGCTGACATAATACCTATTAAACTGTTCCGTAGTTCAGTAACTAGGGCTTGTCTCAACTAAATTAAGTTGACTCTATCTAATTTGACCTCGAGCCTCTGAATTAATGAAGTCAATTGCGCGGTGCCACACCATACTCATTGTCTCGATGGAGTGCGTCCTCACTAGCAGCACCTATATCAATGCACAAAGCAGTGCATCGTGGGTACCTATCCCAAAGTGCAACTTGCCACACTGTGTTTTAGGAAGTTTGTACAATGCCTCATGGGACCAAAACAGAGGAGAATAGGAACACTGCATCAGCATCCCATGATGCACTGTGCTCCCTCCCTCATATCCATGGCAAAGAATCCAGTGGTTTTAGTCCTTAAAACCACTGTGCGTACACCATAGCCTCAGAAGCGTGGAGCCTGCTCAGTTGTGCTGCAAGCCATTGGAGTGGGGGACAGTTCACAATTGCTGCTGGCAGTCACAGAGCAGCTGCACTCTGAGCACCGTTTCTGGTCCTGTGAAACAAGCATGGACTGGGACTGCATCTTTTGCGGGTATGGCACGAGCAGTGGCTGCAAAAGGCCACCTTCCAGGAACTTTGTGCAGAGCTTTCCCCTGCCCTGCAGTTCAGCAACACAAAAATGAGAGCTGCTCTGACAGTGGAGAAGTGAGTGGCGATCGCCGTATTTGGAAGCTTGCAACACGAGACAGTTACTGGGCAGTGGGGAATCAATTTGGAGTAGGCAAGTCAACTGTGGGAGTTGCTGTGCTCCAAATGTGCAGGGCCCTTAATCGACTTCTGCTGCAAAGGGTAGTGAGTCTTGGAAATTTGCAGGACATAATGGATGGTTTTGCCACCATGGGGCTCCCTAATTGCAGTGAGGTAATAGCATGCATATCCCCCTCTTGACACCAGACCACATTCCCTTTTGGTTTATGTACTCTTTGGCATACTTTTCAGTGGTCTTACAAGCCCTGGTGGATCACGGGGGGCATTTCACTGACATCAGCATAGGATGGTCGGGAAAGGTTCATGACGTGCATCTTTAGGAACTTGGGTCTGTTAAAGCTGCAATCTGGGACTTTCCAGACAACAGAATTAACATTGATGTTGAGATGCTATAGTTATCCTGGGGGACCCAGCCTACCCCTTGTTCCTATGGCTCATGAAGCCATACACTGGCCGCCTGGACAGCAGTAAGGAACAGTTCAATTATAGGCTCATCAGGTGCAGAATGGTGGTTGAATGTGCCTTTGGTGATTTGAAAGGGCACTAGAGAAGTTTACTAACAAGGCTGGACCATAGTAAGGAGACCATCCCCATAGTTATAGCTGTATGCTCCAGAATATCTGGGGGCAGGGGGAAGGTTTTGCCAGGGTGGGCAGTTGAGACTGATCACATGGCAGCCATTTTTGAGCAGCCCGACACCAGGGCAATAAGAAGAGCACAGCAAGGGTCGCTGCATATCCATGAGGCTTTGAAAAGCTGTTAGAGTAATGTGAGCTGCTTGTGTGCATTGTGCTTTTCCCAAACCTCCACCTTGTTTGTATCACTGTACTTGTAAAGCCAACCCCCCACCCAAGCCCCATGCTTCTACTCAAAGAACATTTATTTCTCAAATCCATTTACTTTATTTAACAAACATCAGTAAGGAGGGAGAAGAGAGAAAAGCTAACCTGGGGGTGGGGTGGGGTGGGGTGGGGTGGGGGGGGAAAGGGTTGTAAAGTTGGAAGGGCAGAAACATTTTCAGCTGTGTAACATAACACCACATTCTAGATCATCAAAGGTCTGGGAAGGGGTGTCTTCTGTTCCTTGTACCCTCCCCGCCCAAGTTAAGTGAAAGGGATAATGGGCTTTTTACCCACGCATCATGGAGCACTTGTGGGAGGGTGATTTTACACTAGGTGATGCTGGCTGGCTGTCCACCAGGGTCTGCAGAGGGACTCCACCCTCCTGCTTCTGTTCCTGCAGTTTAACCAGATGCCTCAACATGTCTGCTTGGTCCCTCATAATCCAAAGCATCTTATCCTGTGCTCCACACTCATTGGATGCTTTCCTGTTAACTTCTCAGACAGTGAAATCCTCTATGCTTTCAGCTCTGTGTCAGCAGCCCCAGAGGCGTTCATTATCTCAATGAAAATGTCCTCCCATGTTTGTTCTTCTCCTAATCACCAAAAGTCTGCTTTCAGGTGTTGATGACATGCCGCAGGACACATTTCCAGCTGTTAGGGGAGGGGGGGATAAAGGAGCCATTGTACATGAATAAAATGTTTCCATAGCAAGGCTGTTTTTTCATTTTTTTAAAAAAAACTTATTAGACTAGGTGCAAGCCATAACATAATCAGAATCCATAACTGTTCACTCTACTGTTTTTTGCTGCTCCAGTCATGGGTAGTATTGCCCCCCCCCCCCCAGGTCATGGGTGACTACACTTTTTTAATGAAGTTTTATGGCAGGCTTATGTCAGGAGCCCAGGTAGCTAGTCAAACAGTAGCCCTTTCCCATAGAACCATGGGAAGCTGTTTATGAAGGGGGCAGGGACAAACATTTTCATTTCCAAATCGTGGAATCTCTCAGGGGGGGGCTCAAATCCTCATCAGCCACTTTAAACTATTTGCGATCCATGCCAAGCACAGTAAAGGCACATTAGTGGCCATGTAGTTTGGCAATCTGGAACGTGTGCGTGGGGCGGGATGGGTCTACATGCCTCTTTTCCATGTAAGAGCACTTTTAATGAGGACTTCACCTGTTTTCCCCTAGGTGACCCTATGTGATATTAGTCTCCTGAGGGTAACAGAGGTGGAAAGGAAGGAGATGTTGCAAGTGCTGGGTATAAACCTGGTCGCTGTGTACTACAATGATGCCAGCTGAATTAATTCAGGAGTTGTGTGGGGAAAGTGTCCTACCATGGTGGAAGAAATAAGACTCCCTGCCCAGAAACCTTCTGCAAAGGATGGCAGAGTACCTCCATGAAAGTTTCCTAGAGAGCCTGGGAATCCTCCATGGATATCTCAGTCCACATAAACAATCTTTCTGGGGGGCAACCCTCTGCGTAGCTGGAGCAGCCTCTTGTAAGCAGAGAGCCATAGCACCTCACTTTTTCTTCACAGTAAACATACAATACCATTGAAAGTGTGCACCCCCTAAAGTTTAACTAGACTTTCATTGTAATTGTGTACGTGCCAGCGGTGCCTTCCCTGGCATCATGGTCCGCCACTATGATGTCCTGCAACCCGCAATGCTCTGGGGTTAAAAATATTTCCTGGTTCTCGGGGAGAATGGAGCCTGTCTCCCATTCTCCTCCTCCTCCACCATATCATTCTCCTTGTTATCCCTAGACTCTCACACCTGTGAGGTGTCCACGTTGCTTGTGTGTGTGTGTGTGTGTGGGGGGGGTGCTTGTAGGGTCACCCCACAAGAATCACATGCAGCTCATTGTAGAACCAGCATGTGTGGGGTTCAGCACCAGAACTGTTCATCTAGTACGCCTGGCGAAGTTTTTATTTTCATACAGTAATGCTGTGTGTCCCGCATGTAGCTCTTCTCCCCCATTCCATGAGTGATCTTTACATAGATATCAATGTTTCTTCTGCTGGATCAGAGCTTTGCTTGCACAGACTCTTCTTCACACATAGTGATGAGATCCACCACCTCCTGTACAGACCAGGCTGGGGCACGTTTTAGGTGTGTAGTCTCCACGATCAGCTGTGCTCAAGCTGGTATGCTCCCAATACTAATCAAACAGGAAATGGGTAATCAAAAGTTCCGGTGCTTTAGCAGGGGAGGGGCTGTTTCCTGTGTACCTGGCTGCAGTGCAGCAGAGTTGAGAATGATCTCCAGAGCGGTCGCAGATGAGCATTGGAGATACCACCTGGAGGCCAATTAAGTCTAATTAGACAACACTGTGTCTGCGCTGCCTCACAGTCGGCCCATGAAAATCAAACTAAGCACTACGCCCCTTGCAGAGGTGGATTACAGAAGTCCACGTCAGAGGCAACTTAGGTTGACTTAAAGGACCTGATAGTGTAAATACATACATTAATAGTTTGACTTTAAGCAGCTTCCTTCAGCCTAACTCTGTAGTGTAAACCAGGCTGTGAACACACAGAATGCTGAAAAAGGTTGGAAAGGGAAGGATTTCTGTTAAAATAATGGAGAGAAATGAGGATAGGAACTGCCTTTCTCTAGTTATGTATGTTATTAGCCCTTGTGAATGCCTGTTGAAATATGTTAAAATCAAATTTAAAGAAATTAATAGAAATAAAACCTGTTAACATTTTCATTTGTAGTTCTTCATTACAGAAGGCATATGGGAACCTTACACCTGCCCCTCACCCTCAGAAGAAACAATCTCAACCCATACCACCCACTAAGGCCCATGTACTGTATTTAGGTTAAATGCTTGGAATAGAAGAAACATATAAATGCAAAAGCATTAGAGATGCAAACATCAACTAAAAGGAAATACGGATTCCAGGTTATTACAGAAAGATGTAATATATTTTACTTGTATGTATGTTGAAGGGAAGAGGTTCACAGATGCAAGTTCGTGACACAAGACCCTGTCTCTCATCCTACACAGAGTAGTTGAATTAGTTTGCAGTTCCACTCTTGATGATTTCCACTGACATGGCCAGATATAAGGCAGCAATAGACCTTTCCTCGGGGGAGAGGCTGTTTTTTGTATATTAACTATATTTTGATCCATTTTATTGAATGGGCAGCTAGTACTGATCACAGAACAGGCCTGCTGGTTTTTATGTACAAATTACTTGGAGTAACAATGAAATAAAACAATTAAAGATCTTGAGAACTAAACTTTGTCCCCAAAATACTTCAGGGATAAAGTAAGCTACTGACTTTTATTCAGTTAATTTCCTCCACAAATAGTAAGTAGTACTGATTAATTTTATTATGCTGTTAAAGAATTGGGTGTTTGAAGCTGTAATTAATCAGTTTTATTTTGTAAACAGTGACTCTGCATTTCTCAAAGCATCTGCATCTTCAGTCAGGTTTCCTCAACAAAAGTCTGCAGCATACTGTATTTTACTAAGAATTTGTAATTTTTATACATTGTGACAGGGTTGGGCCAGATGGGTACAGGAGAGTAATAGAAGGCAAATATATTAGCCCCAGGTTAAGTAGGTCCCTTTTCCCTGGGTAAGGTATCCCTGGGTAAGGTAACAAGGAAGGTTTCAGAACAACCAGGAACCTTCTGTAGACAGTTAAGACAGACAGGCTGATTAGAACACCTGCAGCCAATCAAGAAGCTGCTAGAATCAATTAAGGCAGGCTAATCAGGGCACCTGGGTTTAAGAAGGAGCTCACTTTGGTTTGTGGTGCACCTGGGAGGAGCTGGGAGCAAGAGGCACTAGGAGCTGAGAGTTAGAACGCATGCTGTTAGAGGACTGAGGAGTACAAGCATTATCAGACACCAAGAGGTACGTCCTACGGTGAGGATAAAGAAGGTGTTGGGAGGAGGCCATGGGGAAGTAGCCCAGGGAGTTGTAGCTGTCGCACAGCTTTTCCAGAAGGCACTCTAGATAGCTGCATTCCACAGGGCCGTGGGCTGGAATGCAGAGTACAGGACGGGCCCAGGTTCCCCCCCAAACCTCCCAACTCCTGGTCAGACACAGGAGGAGTTGACCTGGACTGTAAGTTCACGAAAACAGCCAAACTGAGTGCTGCCGTGAAGCTCCAAGGCAAGCAAATCCGCCAATAAGCACAAGATCCACCAAGGTAGGAGGAACTTTGTCACAACATGGGATATGCCATAATTTTTCAATGTTCAGGGACTCTCTTAAAGGTGTGTTTCTGGTTAGAAGACTGTGAAGTGACATTCATATTTTATTTGATGTAAATATCTTTGGTAGTGAATTGTTTGTGTGAGGACTGGGAGTGTGACAGGTTTGGGGGATGATGATCTCTCCTTAAGCCTTCATTCTGTGGCCACTATTTTATTACTGCACAACCTCTAATCTTTCATCTGCTATCACAGTGTCTCTCTTTTGACTGAGAAGGAGGGACAGCACAGATTTGTACAAGTGTTTCTTCTGAGTGGCTATCAAATTGCTTTGTAAGAGAAGTAGACATTTTGTAACTAAAAATGTAGATAAAGAAAATTCCTCAGAGATGAGGACAGTAAGTTAATAAGATGTACTAAACCATTTGCGGGCTGTATGCTTAGTCTACTCAGTTGAAAATAATTGATCCATAATGAGAAGAGGCTTGCTTAAGCCTATGAGTCACTCTGAGTAAATTGTCCTCCCCAGAAGTGACTTAGAAAGTAATGTCTGCTTGGGAGTAGGCAATGATTTTCTTGATGGAATAATGATCATGGCAAAAGAATGAAAGATCCACATGTAACCGTGCTTCGGGGGGTCACAACTGAGAATTGTATTCAAATTCAAATGTACACAAATTCAGGACAAACTGCTGAGAAATAAGGCAGATACACCACCCCAAACTGGTGGTTATTCCTCCATAAGATATACCAAATCAGCAACAAAAAAACTTCTGTCTCACCACACTGACTAACAAGAAGTTATAAAAGCAGTTTCCTTAGGTATTCCAGTCCTTGTATTGCCCCAAAACACTGGATTTAAAGATGAGTGGTTCTTTACAACCAGCCTCATTAAATATAAGGTTCTCTTGATCCCAAAGGACCAGCCACACACCCAGGTCAATATATATCTCAGATCTTACCCAAACATCAAACTCTTGCCAATCCTTTAGTGTCTAAAATCAAAAGGTTTATTCATAAACAGTGTTTAAAATTGGTTAAAGGAATCAAATACATACGAAGTTCTTGGTTCAGACTTGTAGCAGTGATGGAATAAACTGCTGGTTTAAGTCTCTGGTTGCTTCCAAATCACTGGAAGGACATCAGTCCCTTGGTTAGAGTGCTCCCATTAGTATAAGTCCATAGTCCAGAGGTTTGAGCAGGAAAGAGGCAAAACAAAGGTGTTTCCAGGACCTTTTATAGCTTCTGCCATGGTGAGGGAAACCCATTGTTTCAAACAAAGCCCTCAGCACAGCTAGTGGAAAATTACAGGTAAAAAGATGGGAGTTTGGAGTCACATGGGCAAGTCACCTGTCTGCCTGATTTTGCTTAGTCATGGTAGGAAGCCATTACCTAGACTTCAGATGGAACAGCCACAGGAAGGTCCATTCAGTTTAGATGGGCATCTCCAATGGCTCATTGTGAGTTAAGTGCCCTTTTGATGGGCCACTCAATGTGACTAGTCTCTCCAAGATGTGCTGGCTAACTACCTTGTGGGCGTTACCCCAGGAGCAAACATTTGAAATCCAGGTATATATCCAGTACTCATCATTTTTGTATTTTAAGTTATACATGCATACAAATAGCATAATTGTATTCAGCAAATCATAACCTTTCCATAGACCTCTTACATGCCACATTTTGTAAAAGATTTGTTGCAAATATATAACAGTGGTTGTAACAATGATCTATATGGTCCTATTTTAACCAGATAATGTCAGACCATGAAAAGGTTCATGCAAAGGTAGATTAGTTAGCAGATTTTATGGAAAATAGAAGTAGCTATATGACTGGACATGATTTTCTAGAAGCTTCACAAAAAAACAAATAACTAAGTTGCTTTGCAAAAAGAAAAGGAGTACTTGTGGCACCTTAGAGACTAACCAATTTATTTGAGCATAAGCTTTCGTGAGCTACAGCTCACTTCATCGGATGCATGTTGTAGAAAGTGTAGAAGATCTTATTATATACACACAAAAAGCATGAAAAAATGCCTCCTCCCACCCCACTCTCCTGCTGGTAATAGCTTATCTAAAGTGCTCACGAAAGCTTATGCTCAAATAAATTGGTTAGTCTCTAAGGTGCCACAAGTACTCCTTTTCTTTTTGCGAATACAGACTAACACGGCTGTTACTCTGAAACCTGTCATTAAGTTGCTTTGGTTCTTTCTTTTCCCCTCTCTTTATTACTGCAGTAGTAGGCAATGGGACTGCAGATGCATTAGAAATCAGTTAGTGTTTGAATATTACTCCTCACCCACTAATAGGACTTATACCTGCAATAAATAAGACTTCACTGGTTAAAACTTTCAGTAATGGGATTGGTTTGGGTAGTTTAGCATTTCTTGAAAAGACTGGTTTTGTGATCCCTCCCCCAATAAAACTAGGTTTTGAATAACTATATGAAACTTCTGAGAACCTTAAATGTCAAATTTGTGGACTCTGTAATTGTTCCTCTGACTTCTGATGCCAACATGAGTCAAATACTTTATGTAGCAAGTAGTTAACAAGGATGCTGTAAAATAACAGCTTAAGCTAATCACACTGCTTCACCCTGGGCTCCTCTGCTCTGAAGCATGACTCCAGCCTGCAGCCACTCACTGATGATCTCATCTAGTCTAAACTGACTTCTGATTCAGTTGCACACTTACTTTGACAGTCAATGAGAGTGATGAAATATAAAGGTTTCAAATTTAAATTGATATGGTTTGTCACTTCTAATCCTCATTAACATCAGCCACGCAAATTAAAACTGTAACCTTCTGAGTACCTTACTGGAGAAGTCAGTAAGAAGGTCAGAGTACTGATCGTCTACTCTTATGTTCTGGTCTTGTTTGACTTGCATGTACTCCTAAATTCTACATAGGCAACCTTTTCTATGCCCTCTCTGGAATTCCACCCCCCCTACTGTGGGGGTGGGAGGAGTTAAAATTATTCTTCAAGTCAAGATATTAAACTCCTTTGTCCCTTTTTTATGGAAGAGTGAAGTATCAGGGTTGGGGTCCTTTTGTAAAGCATCTGACTTTATATTGCATGGCATTCTGTTTTTTTTTTTTAATCACTATGTGATATTACAGCACATGGTAAATGGATTAAGAATCTGCTATATGAGACCTCTCAAGGTAGTTATCTGAGGAATCATTGAAGGGTGGTGTTTCTAGTGGGGTACATAAAGTAGAAGTAAATCTAAAATCACTCTTTAAAAAAATTTGTGGATGACACACAGACTGGAGTGGTAAATTAATGAGGAGAGGGCAGTTGTATGAGCAATTATTCTCAAACTTGTTTGATTGTGTTCCCCTTCTTTGTATCTGTCATAGTTTACACCCCCCCACACAAGTACATATACCGATTTTTAAAAAAGAACGCATATAAAACATACATACACTACATATTAAACAGTAAGGCATTGATTCAAACAGAGCAAATTATCCACTGTAATAAACACAAAAGCAAAACCGCAATTGTGGTCAATGTTTGCAATTAAATATGCACACTGCATTGTAGCAAATGGATTAACATACAGATGGTAACAACTTTGTATAAGGCTATGCAAGTTTAACAGAAATCCGTCAAAATACACAGTGCCATCTGAAGACCAGCTATATCTGGAGGTATCCAATTTTGCTAGTTTTTCATTGATGTGGGTAAAATGTAGGCAGTAAGTTTTCTCTTCCCTGAATGTTCTCATGTCGCTCCCCAGAATACATTCTGTGCCCCTTCAGGGGGACTCACCCCAATTTAAGAACCTCTGGTATAGAGTGATTTGGATTGCTTGGTAAGCTGTGTCCATTCAAACAAAATGTATTTTAATACAGCCAAGTGCAAAATTATACATCTAGGAACAGGGAAGGTAGCCCAAACCTACAGACTGCAGGATTACATCCTGGAAAGCAGTGATTCTTGGGGGCGGTGGGCAATCAACTAAATAGTGTGATGTGACAATAAGGGCTATTGTGATCCTTGGATGAATAAACAAAGAGATTAGGAGTAGGGAGGTGATTCTCTGTATATGGCAGTGGTTGAAAAAATACTGGAATACTGTGAAGGTTTTGGTTTCCGCCTTTTAAGAAGAATGTTGAAAAATGAGAGAGTGCAGAGGAGCCACAAAATTTGTGGTTTGAAGAAAATGCCTTGCGGTGAGATTTTGATAAATTAAAGAGATTGAACTCTAAGAATATTGAGAGATGACTGTTTCAAGGGTGTAAGTACCTTCACAAAGTAGAAAGTATTGGGTGCTAAAGAGTCATTTAATCTGTCAGAGAAAGATAACCGGAATCAGTGTCCCGGAAGATGAAGCCAAACAAATTCAAATTAGAAATAAGGCACAGATTTGTAATAGGGAAGGTGATCACCCATTGGCCAAACTACTAAGGGAAGTGGTGGATTCTCTGTCCACTTCTATCTAGACTGTGCTTTTCTAGAATTTATGCTTTAGTCAACTAGGTTATCGGGCTCAATACAAGGGTAACTGGGTGAAGTGTGATGGTCTTTGATGTATTGGAGTTCAGACTATATGATCTCTGAGAAAAGGAGCAGGCCATGAAGACTGGGGTAGGAAGAGAACAGATATCCATGTACTGTAACTTGTAAGAGACTAAAACATAATTTTCTTTCAGCAGTGGGGGGTCTCCCTGTCTTACGTAATGCATTGTTTGTTCGTTGCATAGATTTCCCCTTTCAGATCCGTCCCTTTATATAGAACTTTTCATGTATGCTCTTCTCCTTGTTTCTCTCTTTCCATTGCTTGTCTTTTTTGTGTTTTTCAACTGCCTTCTTTCATCACATTTTTTTTTGTCAAGTATAAAATTAATAGGAAACTGGGAAGTTAAGTGAGTTTTGCTTCACCTATTATTCTCTACTTCCAGTTGATGCTATATCGCTGGCTGCTTTCCATCTCTTGCATTTGATATCTTTATCAGATTTTCAGCTTCAGCTAGCAGCTCACCAAGAGCGAACCTACAAGGCAGCAAACAAATGCTAGTCTAACATTAGTGGTTGGTAAATCTTTTACGCTTTCTTGGTGAGCATATAGGAAGTTTTTTATACAACTCTTGGGAGGATTTTTCCTTCCTTGGTTTTCTTTTTATAGAGAAATTCCATCTATGAAACCTTTGGCTAAAAACTTTTCAATAAACTCTTGCTTGCGCGCGTGTGTGTGTGTGCATTCATATGAAGCTTTGTATCAATTTTCTTTAGGGTTGTCTTTTTTTTTCTTTTCTCCACAATGGAAGTATTGGTATGATGGAGTGACAATGATGAGTTGCGGCTGCCCCTGAATCCTTTAAGATTCTATATACCCCTCAATTTCAGTGAGAACTTCTCTCATTTTAACTTATTTGAATCATACAGCAAGAGGAACTGTGAATAGGAAAAATACCTCTTAGAAAAAACGTGGGATACGTGCATGAGCTACACCCCCCCCTTTTTGTTTGGATGACTGCTGCTACAATTAGTCCAGTACTAATGGGCTTTCTGCATTCATTCTGTGCTTTGGGATGCATCTCTTACCAGCATTTCTATTGAGTGGGAGAGGTAACAATAGTCTTGGGTGATTTGGAGAAAGTTTTTAAAGCAGATACTTTAGATCAGAGGTCTCATCCTGTGGTCCGCAAACTCCATTTAGGCACTCCGCAGATAGTTCCCTCTAAGGTGCACACCTGGGCAGCTGCACATGAGAATGAAGGACCACCTACCTTATTAGTGGAGGCACGCAGGCTTGGACCCTGGAGAAGATGCACATGTAAGATGAGGTGGTGGCCTGGGGTTTGGAGCGGGGGAGAGGGAGTTGGTGGGAGGGGGTCAGTGAGGTCCGAATAGGGGACATGCAGGGCTGCAGCAGCCAGAGAAAAAGGAGACTTTTCCCAGCTCCAGGGCTGCAGCTGCTGGGGAGAGACTGTCCTCCTTCTCAGCCCCAGCTTTGTGGCTGCTGTGGCAGGGGAGAGGCCCCAGCTTTGTGGCTGCTGTGGCAGGGGAGAGAGGGCACATCCATCACATTAGAAAAGTAAGACTACTGATCTTAAATTATGAGTTGTGCTTTTATTTGTAGAACAAAAAAGCTAATAAGGTGTATTTTTTATTTAGCACTTTTATCCAAAGTGCTTTACAATAGTTAGCTAACGGTACGGACATTTGGAAAGATCATTAAGACCCTCGGCAATTTTCAAGTGGTCCACAAAACAAAAGTTTGAGAACTGGTCCTTTAGATGTTCACAGCCAATTTCTCTCCTTCTGCTTCTTCCAGATAATACTGAACACAGTTGCAAGATCAAGAAATGTGTCAGAGGTGAAGGAAATATCTTAATTGTAGGAACTTCAGACTGCTTCTATAACTTTCCTTTTGCCTAAATTGTGCTAGGAGGACAAACATTGATTAGTGATTCCTTTCCTCATTGCATCCGATGAAGTGAGTTGTAGCTCACGAAAGCTTATGCTCAAATTTGTTAGTCTCTAAGGTGCCACAAGTACTCCCTTTTTCTCTCCTTATTTGTATCTTGACTGCTGTTCCTAGGGGTCAACTAGAGGGTCTTATGGTAAGGGGAAGTGAAGCAACCACAAATATGCAGGAGGATGATTGATATCTAGCAGCAATATGCCATTTTAAACTCAGTGTTCAGCTGATAACGAGACACAGGATTTGAAGACTGGCTGGCATTTTCCTTTACCTCCGTTTTCGCTTGTTCGCTCGCTCTCTCCTCTGCATTGGTGATGGTAAGTGTCTCCTAGCAGGACTGAAAGTTTTCATAAATGTCCGTACTCCTGCAGCACTTAGTGTCTGCTGTTAACCACAAAACCTCTGTGTAGCTGAGGGGATCACTCAACCTGGCTATGTCAAGGGGAGAGCAGTATGTAATGTCCGCAATGAGATCTTCTTTATGGCAACTTGGTCTCAAGTCAAGTATATACTAATTGCTTTCACAGTTATTTTAGACTTTTCCAGCATGCTTTTGGATGAAGAGTCCTCCAGTCTGCTCTTGGTCTTCTGCAAGAATAGTTCTTGAAAGCACCTGTTAAGTGTTTTCAGTTCCTCTCAGGATCTAGATTTTGGAGGTTGGCTGTTGTTTGCTACTTTCTCTTGGGTTAAATTTTGTTCCTTCCTGGACAACCTTTTTTGAGGTCATTTTTGGATATTGCCTGTTTCTTCAGTAGAGGAAGTTTGGTAGGGCTGGTATGTAGCTCGAGTACCAGAAGCATGCCAGCCGGGGGAGCTGGCATTAAGCCTGACAAGAGAATCAGAAGGATATTGTCTACCTCCTGATGTGTGTAACAAAGGCAGAAACCCCATCAGTACTGGACAAGAGACTTAGTAGATAGTTAGCAAAGAAAAAACTATAGGGAATTAATTTTGCTTTTAATGAGGAAATCTGGGAGCTATTGCTGTGGAAACTGAAGACAATTGTTCAGTATATTTAGAGCATTTCTTCATGCTTAACATGTAATAGTTTAGTGACTTATAGGGTGAGATGTATTAAGAGAGATGATGCCCTTGGAGTACTTTTTTGCATTCCTTCCTTTTGGCCCCCCTCCTCGACATGTCCATTGGAGGAACATTTTTTGATCAACTTTTGAATTTGGGGTCTTAATTTTAAATTAAAACATGTGGGAGAAGCTTTTCAGGTATAGGTGGTGTGACAGGGTCAGGCCAGATGGCTATAGGAGAGTAACAGAAGGCAGATCTATTAGCCCCAGGTTCAGTAGGTCCCTTTTCCCTGGATAAGGTAACAAGGAAGTTTCCAGACAATCCGGAACCTTCTGGAGACCATTAAGACAGGTTGATTAGAACACCTGCAGCCAATCAAGAAGCTGTTAGAATCAATTAAGGCAGGCTAGTCAGGGTACCTGGGTTTTAAAAAGGACCTCACTTCAGTTTGTGGTGTGCGTGTGAGGAGCTGGGAGCAAGAGGCACTAGGAGCTGAGAGTGAGAACGTGGACTGTTGGAGGACTGAGGTATACAAGCATTCTCAGACACCAGGAGGAAGGTCCTATGGTGAGGATAAAGAAGGTGTTGGGAGGAGGCCATGGGGAAGTAGCCCAGGGAGTTGTAGCTGTCGCATAGCTGTTCCAGGAGGCACTCTAGATAGCTGCATTCCACAGGGCCCTGGGCTGGAACCCGGAGTAGAGGGCGGGCCCGGGTTCCCCCCAAATTCTCCCAACTCCTGGTCAGACACAGGAGGAGTCTACCTGGACTGTGGGTTCAGAAAAACGGCCAAGCTGAGTGCTGCCGTGAAGCTCCAAGGCGAGCAAATCCACCAATAAGCGCAAGACCCACCAAGGTAGAGCAGGAACTTTGTCACAGTGGCTACACTCCGTATGAATATGAAAGATGCTAAAGTTAAAATTGTGCAGACTTCATCTATAACTGGACAATTTAACTTTTTTGCCACACAACCACTACTAAATTTCAGTCTGCCTTCTCTACCACCTTACTTCACTTAGGCTAGCTAGGTATCTATCTCAGTTGCTCTCATTAGAGTTGGTATCCTTGGTGGGAAGCTCAGTCTTAAGGATAGAGTGAGCATCACAACTGAGACTAGACCACCTTATCTCTAGAGATGGGGTTTCCAGATATAGTTGGGGCATGTTGGTTGAAGTTAATATTGCTTCTGTGTATGCTTTAGCCTTTCTGTGGATCTAGGATTTCATTTTCTAAGGCTATCAATCCCATTTGATATTAACTGAATGAACTTTTAAAAGAGAAACACTGCATCAAACTGTACATAGTGGTGGGGTGTTTTTTGTGTTTTTTATGTTTGTTTTTCTTTTAGATTCTAAGTGTGTGACAGATGTGGCAATTTCCTGTAGTATCCTTAAGAGACCTTATTGAATTGAGTTTTTTTTCCTCTTTGGGGCCATTGTATTAAATAAGTAGCCTATTTATTATTGTAGTCCAGGATTGTGCATATCCCTTGATGTGAGGCCTGGAGAGTCAAAGGACTATACTGAACAATTTGCCAGACAAGAATGGACTGTTGGTACAAAAAGTGTTAAGTGCTTTTCCTGAGGAATATCTAAGGGGACGTGAATGCAAATTTCCTATCTGTGGTTATGCAAAAGCCCAGCTTTTTGAAGCTATGCTTTCAGGGGTGGCCTTTGTCTGTTGAACAACTGTTATGATGCTGAGATCAAAGGCCCAAGCTCTATAAAGGAATGAATGAACTATTCATGGTTGTTTTTAGGTTCTGAATCTGAGACAGTTGTGACCTTGTAACCATGGAGAAAACCCAGTTATGGGTTTTGAAGGACTAACACTTAACGTAGCCTGAGGTTGAAGTTGGGATCATAGAATTGTAGAAAAATATTTGTCCCATCTATTTAGTAAATCATCAGATTCATAATAGAATTGTAGGACTGGAAGGAATCTCGATAGGTCATCTAGTCCAGTCCCCTGCACTCGTGGCAGGACTAAGTATTAGCTAGACCATCCCTGACAGATGTTTGTCTAAACTGCTCTTAAAAATCTCCAGTGATGGAGATTCCACAACCTCCTTAGGCAATTTATTCCAGTAATTATCTACACTGATAGTTAAGACGTTTTTCCTAGTATCCAACCTAAATTGCCCTTACTGCAATTTAAGACCATTGCTTCTTGTTCTCCTTAACCACTGAGAAGACAATTTTTTTCTCCTTCCTCCTTGTAATAGCTTTTTACGTTCTTGAAAATGATCATGTGCCCTCTCAATCTTCTCTTCTCCAGACTAAACAAACCCAATTTTTTTCAGTCTTCCCTCAAAGTAATTTTTTCTAGACCTTTTAGTTGTTGTTGCTCTTCTCTAGACTTCTCCAGTTTGTCCATCATTACTGAAATGTGGCACCCAGAACTGGACACAATACTGCAGTTGAGGCCTAATCTGCGTGGAGTAGAGCAGAAGAATTACTTCTCATGTCTTGCTTACAACACTCCTGCTAATACATCCCAGAATAAAGTTCATTTTTTTTTTTTGCAGTAGTGTTGCTCTTGACTCCTATTTAGCTTGTGATCCACTATGACCCCAGATCCCTTCTCCAGTACTCCTTCCTTGGCAGTCATTTTCCATTTTGTATGAGTGCAACAGATAGTTCCACCCTAAATGGAGTACTTTGTGTTTCTCTATTGAATTTCATCCTATTTACTTCAGACCCTTTCTCCAGTTTGTCCAGATCAGTTTGAATTTTAACCCTATCCTCCAAAGCACTTGCAACCCCTCTTAGCTTGATATCATCTGCAAACTTTATAAGTGTAGCCTTTGTGCCATTCTCTAAATCATTGATGAAGATATTAAACAGAATAGGAAGCAGAACTAATCCCTGTGGGATTCCACTTGATATGTCCTTCTAACTTGACTCTGAACCACTGATAACTACTCTCTGGGAATTGTTTTCCAGCCAGTTATGCATTCATCTTAAAGTAGCTCCATCTAGGTTCTATTTCCCTAATTTTGTTTATGAGAGAGTCATGTGAAGAAGTGTTTAAAAACCTTACTTGAAGTCAAGATATACCACATCTACCACTCTTTCTCTCTCTTGTTTCCTCCCCCCCCCCCCCCCCCCCGGCTTGTTACCCTGTGAAAGAAAGCTATTAGGTTGGTTTGTCGTGATTTGTTCTATGCTGACTGTTTATCCTCTTCTAGGTGGTTACAATTTGCTTTCATATTTGCTCTATTTTTCTGGGTACTGAAGTTAAGCTGACAGGTCTATAATTCCCCAGGTTGTCCTTTTTTCCCCCATTTTTATAGATTGGCAAAATATTTGCCTTTTTCCAGTCCTCTGGAATTTCTCCTGTTTTCCGCGACTCTTCAGAGGTAATCGCTAATGGCTTAGATATGTCCTCAGTCAGCTCCTTGAGTATTCTAGGATGTATTTCATCAGGCCCTGGTTATTTTAAGACATCTAGCTTCTCTATGTTAAAAAGGATGACCTTTGTAAACTTTTTTAGCATGTATTGTAGCTTCTTTTATTTATTGTTTTTTAATGTTTTCTTTTTCACCTTAAAAATAAAAGAGCTTGCTTATAAAGAACTGTATGGTAACTTATAACTACAGGCATTTGCTGTTGATAGCCTCTGGAGAGAAAACAAAGTGTAGATGCTTGCATGTTGAGGCAGTCTAGCTTTCTGAGAATGTCACAGTGTAGGCAGGGGGCCTGGAAAACTGCTAGTCAGGAGTGGGAGGGGGGGAAGAGGTCTCTGCCCAAGAGGTGACAGATGGAGAGGGGCACCTAGAGTGGGTGCTGTTAAGGGACCATGGAGAGGTAATACAGAGGAAGAGGGGGTAGGGGAAGAAGAGATGGCACCTTAAGTTGCATTTAAAAAAAAAATATCAGTAGCATTTGAATCTGCAAGGGAAATGCTTATATTGATGGTGGCACAGATCTTTTTGTTAAGTCTGCTCCTCTAGTGTCCTTTATTTGGAGGGTACACGTTCAGTGTTGCTCTCAAGGCAGATTCCTTACACTTGTTGGCTGTCATTGTGTGACATAGAAAACATAGATATGGTCCCTTTCCTATTCAAGTTCTGTGTTGTGGTTTTTCCAAAACACGGCTGCCCACATTGGTTTGTAACTTATGTCAGGTTGTGGCATAATAAAACAAATGTTAAAGAGGGGGTTATTTTCTCTACTTTGTTTTATTGGTGGCTAATCAGTTATTTGAGCCACCAATAAAATCACTTATTAAAGTTTGGGGAATCAGGTTACTATAGTAAAAACTCTGCCCTACATGATTTGATCCTCAGTCAAGCCAGTTATCCTGAAATGGAAGAAACTTTTACATGCAATTAATTGAAACCGAACCAAATGGTGAATGTAATTTGGAGCTAGGGTATGAAATTAAAGAATAGGAGCAGATGGCCCCTTCAGAAAAATAGATTAAAAGAATAGACACTCCTGGCCAGCTACAGAGTTTTAATCCCTTGTATCTTATCAAGAGGTACTGCCAATTGCTAGTGATTATGCAAGTAGGATAGAAATATATAGTGAGCTCTATGACTTTAATGAAAAGCAGAAGAATGACCTAGAGCTTTCCTGCTCTATCCTTTTCCCTTTCTGTTACACTTTTTTTTAAGAGACATGAATATATTAAATTAAAACAATGAATAGCCTTTTAAATACAGTGCATCTCACAAAGTACAGTGTAAAATGCATGCTGTTTTGAAAAATGATGTGCCAAGCCTTAGAGAAAAGGGAGATGGTATGAATACAGCTGAGACTCTGTATTCGCAAAAAGAAAAGGAGTACTTGTGGCACCTTAGAGGCTAACCAATTTATCTGAGCATAAGCTTTTGTGAGCTGCAAATAAATTGGATAAATAAGATAGGAGGTGAAGACCCTGGTGAATGCATCTGATGAAGTGAGCTGTAGCTCACGAAAGCTTATGCTCAAATAAATTGGTTAGCCTCTAAGGTGCCACAAGTACTCCTTTTCTTTTTGCGAATACAGACTAACACGGCTGCTACTCTGAAACCTATATTAACTGAGAATCCCTTCCTTTAGAGTTGCCATTACGGTATATTCTTTTAAAATAGCATGTATGCCAAAACAGACACATTGAGCTTTATACCTTTGAGAATCTTTAAATTCCCTGCCCTATTTCCAATAATTAGGGAGTGGCTATTAAAAATTGGCAGCATGCCAGAATGGTGTATCCTGAAGTATATTCTTCGGTCTTATTAGTGATGTTGGATAATATTAATCTATGCTGGCTCAAAGCAGCAGAACATTGACAGTTCAGTTGGGGATTGTTTTCAGTGGCACCTCTGGCTGCTTGATGGACTCAAGTCAGTCACTGATCCTCGTGAAGAGTGCAGAGTTCTTTCTGTGATGGTGGTGAGGGGTGTGTGTGTGTGTGTAAATGTTCTAGGTTTGAAGCTGTTCAGGGTAGAGTAGAACACCTGTATTTCTCATGTGATATTTAAATGCATCACTTGGAAGGCCACTACAAATTTTAGCTTACGTTATTTAAGGAAAAATAACAAATCATGAGTTTGGCTGAAGTGAGGCATTCTTGTACATCCAAGTCCTATGGAGCAAGTGGGGGTTAGATGTGGAACAGAGGAACACCAATGTGTATGGTAACTCCTATTCTTAATTTGTTAACATGGCAACTAATATTAAATATATAGAAACTCTTTCTTATGAAGAAACACTTGCAGTACTTATACAACTCTGAGTATATCTTGGGAAGCTTAGTTCTCAAGGCCTTACACGTCACACAGGCATTTGGTGCTAGCCTTCATTGCTTCTCTCTATAACTAGTGAACATGAGAACATCTCCTTCCAAGGAGCTGCACATATCCAAGATACCATAGGTGCTGGGACTAGAGGTGCTAAGGGTGCTGCTGCACCCTCTGGGTTGAAGTGGTTTCCATTTTTATATATGGCTCTCAGCACCTCCACTATACACGTTTGTTCAAGCACCCATGCAACATACCATCTGCTATATGCACCTGTTTGCCATTGCTATCTTGTCCCCAGTTGAGTGCTACTTACTACTTTCACCCTACTTTGAAGTGCATTAGGGAGCTTTTAACATGCCCCAGAAGGGTCTACATGAAACAACTAGTGTGCAACATTTTAGTGCACTTTAGAATTCACAGCTGTGTAGTGCACATTGCTGCACTGTGTAAACAAGCCTTAAGGGAAGGAAGAAAAGAATAAATTCCCATCAGGCAGCAGAAGTAATGCTTAGCTCTAGGTCAAAAATACATAGCTAGGTCGCCAAAGGCTACAGTGATGCAGAAAATCGCATAAAAGGAAATGGGATATATGTTATGGTATGGAGCAAGATCTTGGTTCACATGGTGAAAAACATTCCTTATGGTGCATAAACAATGAATTAAAATATCTGTGTGAATTGGTGGCCGTGGGCCTTCTGTTAGCTGCCTTTGGTCAAAAAAAGTGTCCTTATTTTTAGGAAAGATATCAGCCATAAACTAGTTCCATTTGAATGCTTTTAATAAAAGAGCCTTTTCTGTTGATTTTTAGTGCATCTTCTATTGATTATAATGCCTCCTTTAAAGTATATTTAGAAATTCTGCAATGTTTCTTGTGTACTTTCAAGATTAAAATAGTGTATTTCTCATCTCTTTGCATCTTTGAAGAAATTTTCTCTTCCTTAACACAAAGCCTGCTAATTATTTTTGCAAATACATGTTTAGTGTGTCCCACTTGTTGAATAAATGGTATTGACGGGCCCCATATAATTCCATCCAATATTTATCATTTGGAAGAGTGGAAGTCCTAGGAAGAGCCTTTATTAAGAGGAAATCTGCAGAAAGCTGCTTCAGCAGGTATCTAGAAGGGAGCTTTTTGAGAGCATGGAGATGGGCTATATAGGAGCATTGCACTGTGCTTACAGTTGCTGAAATTGCAGATTTCAACTTGTTCAGCACCTCATGCCTTTCTGCTTTGATCTCTGAGAACTTGTATAGTTAGATTTTAGTCCTCTTGCCACATACTTAGATTAATTTACTTTGGTGCTGATAAAATTGAAGTTTGAACCTTTTTAGGACACAACTGCTCTGCCTGTTCTGAGTGGTTTGACATCCCCATATATGTTGGTGAGACTCCAGTATTGCCAGACTATGCATGTTCTTGTGCAAGATGCTAAAAACTATTATAGGCAGTGCTTTCAAAAACTGCAAGGGTCATTGTCCTTATATGTTCCCTGATCTTTACTCTAGAAAATGGGATTTGAGTTTTTTTTTTAATTGCAAACACTCTTTGGAAGAGGAATGGGAAGATACAGTTCCTTTAGGGCAGACTTGTCTGTTCTGATGTCAGAAGAAGCCTTCCACCTTCAGAAAGCTGGCAGCAATAGCAAGGACAGGCATCAGAAATTGTTGTACTGCTAACCCAGGGAGAGACTAAAGGTCCCTTCAACCAAAAGATTTATTAGACAAGGGAATCATCACTGCAAGGCCTGGAAGAAAAGCTGTGCTCAGACATTGTATGGGGTATTTCTAATGGGACGCTGTGGGAATTGATATTAGGCCTGATATCTATATTATCAGTGATGTGGAAGTAAATATAAATTCAGTGTTGATCACTTGCAGATGACAACAATTGGTGGAATAATGAGGAGGGGGTAGTTATACAACAGGCTGGATCACTTGATAAGATGGAAGCAAATGTGTGTTTAAAACCATCACATGCAAAATTATATGTCTAGGAACCAGGGTTGCAGGCCAGACCTACAGAATAGAGGATTGCATTCTAGAAACCAGTGACTTTGAAAAGGATTTAGGGGTCATAGTGAATAAGCAATTAAACATATGGTCCCAGTGCAATGGTGTGTGCCTGGATGACTGGCTTACCCATGCACCTTTTTTTCTGGAAACAGAAGAAATAGCCTTTATAGTAAAACATAAGTTTCAGTTAACATGATGGGGTGGGGACCAAGAAATAATATATATTTTAACCACTCCAATTCTCTTGTGGGACTTGAGATTTCTAATAGATTCTAGCTAGCTGGAATTTCTCTCTGGTGCTGTTATATAAACTGGTCTTCCATTTCTGGATCATTCTTGTAATACTTTTCAGAATCTTCCCTGATAGAATGTTTGGGCTAATGCTGTCTTGTCAAGATGTGCACCTGACCATACCTAAAGTATTTGTATCTCTGAAAGAGGTGTAGTCTGGGTTACCTTTCCCATTTTTTGTTAAAGGCAGTAATTTTTCCTCAGACCTCCAGGGACATTCCCATGGTGACTCCATCTCATGATTTTATAAGCTCTTCATCTGTTTTAGATCTTGTATCAATTCTTTCATGAAAGAGGGCTATTTTGGCTCTCACAGTGGGTAGGAGAGTGGAAGATCTGGCTGCCCTGTCCTGCTTTACTCCCTCTGTTTTTTGGCTTTTCATTAAGAAAGGTGGTGATTAAAACTTGGATGCTAACCTGTATTTGGGTCCTAGAAAAGGAGTAATCTTTTCCAAGTGAATATCCACATTCATTCCAGTAGGGCTATCACAGCTTCATGCACAGAAAAAAATGGGGATTCCTTTGAAGAACTCTGCAACACAACCTCTTGTGCTCCTTGCGCACATTCATAGTGTACACACTTCTTTTTTTGGCAAGAGGGTTTAGATCAAAGTCCAGTGACTTGTTTTCTTTCCTTGTTCCAGTATGCGATGGGAACTGAGATTCGGGTCACATCTGGCTTACCCCATGCAATGGAACACTATTCAGAATTGCTAGGTACAATGTCAGGTAGCTGGTCAATTTCTTGTATGCTGTTATTCATTTTTGGCTAAGATAAATTCTTAGTACTAATGTCTGGACCCGCTTAAATAACAAATGAGTTATTTGGTGGTAATAAGAAATGTAACACGTCCAGTCTGTTTCTGTAAGGTTTTTTCAGCTTCCTTTCTTGTCACCAGGATCTAATTTTTGGGAGTAATGCCTTCTTGGAAGGAAGAGAGTCAGGGTGATCCAGTGGATTGAGTGCTAGATTTCAATATCCTGACTGGATTCTGTTCCTGTTACTATGCACAAGACAATTAACCTTCCTACCTCCGTTTCTGTATCTGTGAAATGGAGGTGGCACTTATCTTGCCCTTTAAGATCTTCTGATGAATATGTAGTAGTGACAGGTAAAATATTCTCATACTTTTTTCGTAGAACACATTAAAAACCAATTTCCAAATTCTTATGCTGTCATCTTGTTTTATGGATCAAACACAACAAGCAAACCATGCAGAATACTGTTCTTGTGTCCTTTAAGAAATGCATGCTGTTTTTTTTTTTTAAGAGAATTTACAATGTTAATCTTTGGTTTAATGCTCTCCTTGCATACAATTTTTTTGTCTTATTAACTTACACAGCTTGTGTGCTTCTTCTGTGGCTTTCACTTTAATAAACAGGAGGTCACATACATAAGTGCTCTGGAGTCTCTGGTGACAGTGACAGACGTGAAAGGGCCACAGAACTTGTAAACATTACAAAATTAGCAAACTGTGTAAGAACAATGTGAACAATAGGTCAAGCCAACACAATTAAAACGAACCACAGGAAGAAGTTGATATCTAGCTTACATTTTATGACTAGAAGTAACCTTTTACACTCTTTCAGGCAGTAAAGCAATGGTGTGTGATAGCACAGCATCTAGGACAGTTCAGATTATCAGATGTGATAAACTTCATGTAATTTTCCCAAGTTCTGTTACTGTAATTTATGTATAGAATTCAGCGTACCCATCCAGTGTACTGGTATTGTAAAATATTTTTTCTTTAAAATGCATGCTAAAATAACTATGCTAATGGATGGAGATAATCCCTATTTTGTTTATCAAACAAAATCAATAGGAAGAAAATTTGGGTATAATTCTTCTGCACAAGAGTACTTTTGAGTAACAGGAAGGAATCTAACATTTTTCCACTAATTTCTCATACCAGTTGGGATTTAGCTCCAGCTTTTTGGAAGGCCACAATTTTTATCAACAGTTGACCATTAAACATCAACTTTTCTTTAGATTAAAAGTCAATTTTTGGCATAATCAGAAAAAAAAATATGAAACCTTCACAGCTTTTTCCGATTTGACAGTCTGACAGTGTTTGAAATCCAAAATTATACCAACATTTTAAAAATATATTTCATGAACTTCCTAGAGCAGCTTGGAACATGGCTCATGGTGTTAAATGTACAGGATGTCTTCAGTCTTTAGGATCCCTGATAGCAAGTGCAGTTTGTAAAGCTCACTGAAGCATAAATATGCTAATTTAAGGTGTAGGAATTTGGCTGTGAGACTGTAAACTATTGTCTACTATACAGTTTCCAAGTAGTCTCAGTTTTGAGACTTATACATCTTTCCTGAACAGTAGTAGGAGGTAGTGGGCATTTTAAAAGAGCATCTTACCGGATGGCAGCTGTAGCATCTCCTCCATTAGGAACAAGAGCAGTTGGCAGCCATTATACTAGCAGCAGAAAAGCAAACAAAAATCTAATCTCGGGCAATAAATATTTTATGTACATCTACTTCTCTTGCCTGTTCGAGAGTATGGAAAAGCTCTTCTGGTGCAGGACATGGAAAAATAGCCTTGTCTCTGTTTTGACATTCTAGAATTCATGCAACGAAGCTGCTAGAGTACCAGTTCCATTATGGAGTGTTCTTCTGCTATTACAACTTTTTTTGGTCAATGGATTTGTGTTCCTGAACAGAGTTAGACAATATTGTGATTAAAAATACATGTGTACTGTCTATAGTATAACAACTACTATTGCAGCCACGGGAGCATTTAGTCTAATTTTTGTCAGTAGAAATTAACTTTGTGGGATTTTTTGTGTGCTTTTGGTGATACTTCTGTTTTTACTTATATTCTTCATTACTGCAAATAGCTATCACTAATCTACTTATTTCAGTGTTCTCTATCAAAAAAATGAGGGGATCATTATACAAGATGCAGTGGACATTTATCTCTCTACCAAAAAAACCCTAGATCTCTTTTTACAGTTAGTTTGGACAAGAGAGGACTAACTTTTGTCATGATCAGTAGATACTTTCTGCTTCTACTTGCAGATTGAGTACAGCACATAAAACCAACATACATTCCTGTTGACAAAAAGAACCCACATCGATCAGTGTGTAGGACAACTAGTTAACTAACAATGTTGCTTACAAAAGTGAAAACAGCACCATTTAATTTTAAGGATATCAGGCTTAATGCTTTGTTCTGAGATAAATCCTTTAAATTATATATCCTTGTATCAAACCAGTTGTACTCATTAAATAAGTTTTCAAAATAGTCAGATTTCTTGTGTAGGTAAACTTACATTTTATGGTAAATGAGGTTAGAATGAAAACACGCAACTGCTTTACCATTGAGTTTAGCTTGCTGATGCCCATTCCCCCATAACACAAATATTAAAGATTGCAGGAAATCTTCCATAAACTCTAGAAATAACTTTTATCTTTCAGGAGAAATATTTTAATCAGTACACTCAATTATGAATAAGAAATCAAAATTCATATCGCAGCATTCCCTGAGAACAGGGGAGTTCAGCTTTTTCAGTACATAAATATATTTATATACTTAATGTATTCAGGCAATTTCTGAAACCCTACCCCCACTATGTTTATGTTCACAAGTTAGAAGACCTGTAAACGTATGTGTTTATATAAAATAAAATTGCACTATAGTAATTTTCATGTACCTATATATTAAGTTACTACACAAAACAATTACTGACGGTGCAAGGAAATACACAATCATTGGTGGCCATGCTTAACCAGTTTTTGTGTGTGTGTGTGTTTTTTTTTTTATTTAGTCTCTTTAAAGAGACTATCTGAACTAAATATATTTCAATCTTGCATCTCCCCAATCACTAAATACTATCCTAATAGGTTTACTCCAACTTAACAGTATCTTAACAGTGTATTTAACAAACACATCTTAAACAAATATACTACAAGAAACAGTGTTGCAAACAGTATGGGAGAATATGGCTAGAGTTAAGGTTGTTGTATGTGAATTTTCAGAGTAACAGCCGTGTTAGTCTGTATTCGCAAAAAGAAAAGGAGTACTTGTGGCACCTTAGAGACTTAATTTAATTTATTTATTTATTTAAATTGGTTAGTCTCTAAGGTGCCACAAGTACTCCTTTTCTTTGTATGTGAATTGTCACTTCTGATTTGTGCTGTGCATATGCGTGTGCAGTAGAACTCTTCCCTCTCCCACACACCAGTTTTTTGGGCAGGAAGTCTACCCGAAGAATCACAAATACACTCTAACAAAACTTAAACAAAAATCTTTCATATACCTCATTTAAACTGTGAAATGTGATATTTTTAGGTTGCACTTTATGTAAAGAAGACAGTTTTATTGGGAATTGAATTGCCAAATAAAATACAATATTCAATAATCTTGTAAATTTGATACTTCTCATAAGTTAAATTACATGCTCTTACTAGATAATTTTAAATATTTCTTTTGCAATAGGCAGGTTTTACCTATTTCTCCCAGAAGCTTAAACGTTCTCTGTAATTTATGCTTTAGTGACTGTTGTGTAGCTAATCATGCCCATGAAATATTGTTGAATTGAGGATTGGCACCTGGCTATGTGAGGATGGAGTGAGTGCTTCGTTGAATGGGAGGCGGAGAGGGGAGTGAATCAAGGTGAAAGAAGGGCTTGTGTTCTGTATGTGGAGTGTAGGAGGAGAGGTGCTGTGAATGACTGAGCCACAGAATGATGCTGCTTTGATGACCACCTTAACCCTGTAAATCCTAGTTGTTACCCTGATTTTTTAAAATATATTTATATTGTGTAGTAAAATGCCTTTACTCATCAGTAATGTTTATCAAATGCCTTGGTGAAAGTTATGATTGTATAAATACTATATTAAAGATGCTTCCTAAATGTGAGACATTGTATCTATCATCTTGTAAACTCTGTTTCATAGTTTTAAGTCTAATATATGAGGTAAGCCCAGAGAATAGCATAAAAACTGTGAGAAATTTCAAAAATAACTGTCTTTTACAATTGGCCCAAAGACCCTAACTGTCTGCAAGCAGGTGACAGTATCACTAATGGGACTGCCTGCAGCTATGCAATAAACTTGTTTTCATCCAACATCATCCCCTAGAAAGACCTAAAAGTGGCAATTCTTCAACAAAAAAACCTTCAAAAACAGACTCCAATAAGAGACTGCTGAATTGGAATTAATTTGCAAACTGGATACAATTAACTTAGGCTTGAATAAAGACTGGGAGTGGATGGGTCATTACACAAAGTTACACAAAACTATTTCCCCATGTTTATTCCACCCCCCGCCCCCACCTCCCTACTGTTCCTCAGAGGTTCTTGTCAACTGCTGGAAATGGCCCACCTTGATTATCACTACAAAATGTCCCCTCTCCCTCCCCCGCCCCCCCCCCCTGCTCTCCTGCTGGTAATAGCTCACCTTACCTGATCACTCTTCTTAGTGTGTATGGTAACCCCCATTGTTTTATGTTCTCTGTGTCTATAAATCTCCCCACTGTATTTTCCACTGAATGCATCCGATGAAGTGAGCTGTAGCTCACGAAAGCTTATGCTCAGATAAATTTGTTCGTTTCTAAGGTGCCACAAGTCCTTTTTCTTTTTGTAGAAAGACAATATAGCTGATGATGCACTGTAAATAAAGAACACCAATCTAGGGCACATCTGGCATCCAACTCACACTTCATGATTGTCTCCTTTCCCTCCCTATCAAAGGTGGAAGAAGAAAAATGGCACCTTTCCTAGCCCTGTTTTGCCAGGGACCTCATTGCCCCTCTAGTGGACCCAAGAGAAATGGAATTGTATTAATTTGTATTAGTTGGTGCCTAGAGGTTCTAATAAAAGTTGAAGCGTTATTGTGCTGGGCACTATACGTACATGTAGTAAGAGACAGTCTCTGCTCTTAAGAGCTTATACTCTAAACTAGGGTTGCCAATTTTGGTTGGATGTATTCCTGGAGGTTTCATCACACATCTTTAATTAAAAAGATTAATCATGGAAACTCAAGGTTAGTCTTGGAGGGTTGGCAACCCTACTGTAAACAGGCACCATTATAGACAAAACTGGAGAAATAAAACAGGGAGCTGAGGCATGGGGATGTTAAATGTCTTACCCAAGAAGTCCATGATAGAGCTAATAATAACTGAACTGACATCTCATGAGTCCCAGTCCAGTGCCATAATCACAAGCTGCTCCCCCCTCCCTCCCCATAAAGTCCCTTAAGATATAGAAGGGGACAGAGCAGCAGAAATATTTTCAAGCAGATATTCTCAGTGCATAGGAACTATCTGATTTAGGCTTATTTATTATTTCTTTTTCCTTCAGTTTATATTGGGTGAGGGGTGAAGAAAGAACACTAATATGTCAATCTAGGGGCATTGGGCAAAATGAAAAAATGCAATTACAATTCCCATAAATCACAATTTTATCAATTCTGTCTAACCAACATTGGCTGAGCAAAATGTAAACATTGGAAATTCCCTCTCCTTTTCAGTTCTCCAAAAGCTAAAAAATATATATATATATACTTTTCAGTAGATCTAGATGTCACTCCTACTCTTGAGCTCCGCACCTGAAACATTTTGTTGTTTTGTGGCTACTTTTTCAGGCAATTTTCTCATTCACAAGTTGGTTTCCCTGAGAATACTTTAAATTGGTGCTCACAAACTACATTTAGTTACACTTTAGGTTGCAACAGAATACCACCCATGTTCCACAGGTATCAAAAAAGCAAGACCTGCCTGAAACTTGCACTCTAAAACAAAACCTTAATGTTGACCTCATGTGCTTTTTATATCAACAGATCAGATCAGCAGTTCTCAAACTGTGGTTGGGACAACCCCTCTGCCCAGGGCTGAAGCCCTTGGGATTTGGATTGCCGCCCCCGTCCAGGGTGGCAGGATTTAGGCAGGTTCAGGCTTCAATTTCCCCCCTTCTGGGGTCATGTAGTAATTTTTGTTGTCGGAAGGGAGTCATAATGCAATGAAGTGTGAGAACTGCTGGTGATTTGCTTCACCTTCCATGCAGTTGCAAAGTTTGTCTGTCTGCCTTAGCGGTACTGATTCACTGTTATGCTTTGCATTAGAGTGCAATTTGTTTATGTATCCCTTGAAGATGGAAGTGAAAATGTTTGTGTGTTGAAATATATTATTGACAATTTTGAAGGCAACAAGGTGGAAAGAAGTGAAGCCTTTTCCATTAATTTATGTCCATGTTCTAAGGTTTTGGGTGGACAGAATATGTCCTTGATGCAAACTTAACTGTCACTGAACGTTTTGTTTTTCCTGGGTTATTTTTTAAATACAGCTTTGGTGTATCTCAAGGGATAGCTCCCCAATTCAGGGAGGAGGGGAGGTGCACTTGTCTGGAAACCACAGTGCTGAAGCTGCTCCTGACTGTTGGTTAGGCCCACTCTGCCTTTTATGCTCTCAAGTGGAAGTGGAGGAGGGTATCAAAAGCACAGGTGTGGACACTGACCAAAAGAATCTGATCTCTCTCATGTGGGCTGTTCAAGATGCATTGTTCATGTGGATTCCACTTGTAAAGAACTATAGTTACCTTGGGGATATTTAAAATACACTCTACAAATTACTAGAAAATATAGCATAGAGGGCAATCCAGCATTGGTAGGGAGATGAACTGGATGACCAAATAGGTGTCCCATTTCTAGCTTCTACAGCTTTAGACAAGTTGTCAGTTCTGATGTTTTGCAATATCATGCATTATAAGAACAGTTAAAAAATGCACCACAAAATCCTATGGGAAGAGACAAAGTAGTCGGTGTCTATCAGTGATAAACAAGCTTTCTATGAAAAGTCTCTATTGAGTGCTGTTAGTTTCATTCCTTTTTACAAGTACAATTTACCCACTTCTCATTTGCTAACAGACTGGTATAGAATTTGCAGTGCATTGTTGATTACTAAGGGTGGGGGGAGAGAAGAATGCTTTGAAATCTACAATTTATGTTCCAGGTGGTGTCTTGTTTTGTTCCACTGCTGAGATGTCTGACTTTAGTGGACCTGGCTGTGATGAAGTATTTTTATGTAATACCTATAGTGTTGTTGCCTTGTCAGCTGAATAATTAACAGTGTGCTTTGTGCATATAGTGCCTTCTGTTATTCACAACGCTGTTTGTAAACTTAATGAGTTCTTGGTATAGTAAATATTTTTTAGATGATAGACACACGAGGAATAACTATTCTGTCCAGGCATATTTTCAGATATAATTGTCATGTTCCACTGAAGTTAAATTTCAGAGTAGTAGCTGGTGGCACCTTAGACAAATTTGTTAGTCTCTAAAGTGCCTCAAGTACACCTTTTCTTTTTTGAAGTTAAATTGCTATGTTCACTAAATGTAAATATCTTCTCTGGTTTCAAACTTCTTGGACCATGTTGGTTTATAATATATCATTGGGAGGATCAAATTTGTAGCACAGGTAACAAAGATCTTTGCCTCAAAAAATGTCAGTTACACCTCTGTTTTACCATACATGCCTTGATTGAAAAGACCCTAAAGAAACTTCATTAACAGTCAGTTAAGACTGAGTGGGGGTTGCCTTTGAGCAAACTTTTAAAAGCAACACAAAGTCAAGTTGAGGGATACTTTTAAACATACCTTACCACTCTTGTATGCCATTAACCTCTCTTGCTGACAGACTCCACCCCTTCACAACTAAACCATATATCTCCAGCATATGCAAAACACAGTACAAATACCACATTCACCACACTTGCACTGGGACACATAACCCCGATGCAGATTTCACGAGGTCCGTATTAGATATCAAATTGTTTGACATACCGCAGAGCACTCATTCATCTGCTCCTCCTTTAGGTGACTCAGGGAAGGAGTAGAAGAAAGGAACATTTAATTAGCCTCAACATAAAATATGCCGGATTAGATCAAGGAGGCATAATTTACATGTATAAAAGGAGGACTCTATCTGAATGTGGCAGTAGTCTCAGATGAGACCATGTAACACGTAAGTAATTCAAACACTTGAGCTTTTATTGCAGTATTTAAGGAAAGTTAAAAGGGGCTTCTATTTAATACCACCTTTCAGTGTATCACATACACTGTGTACTCCTGAGGGAATTCTGTGCCAAAACAAATAAAAATTATGTGCACAATATTTTAAAATTCTGCAAATCTTATTTGTCAATAAATAAATGTGGAGGCTCCATCATGACAATGGGAAGCACAGGCTTCTGGCTGCATGGAGGTGGGAGATCATCCTGTAGTTTCCCCTTCCCCCTGGGATAGGGACTCAGCAGTGAGTTTGCACCTGAGCCTGACACACAGCAAGGGCTGGGTCTGCCCCAGAAACACCCCAGGGCCCTGCCCCTCTGTACCAGGCCCACCAGATGTGAGCAGGCATTGTCAGCCCAGCAGGATCCACGTGGGGGTGGGATCGAGGGTGAGAGGGTTTTGTGTGGGACTGTCAAAGTTCCTTTCCCACTCTGAATTCTAGGGTACAGATGTGGGGACCTGCGTGAAACCCCCCCAAGCTTATTTTTACCAGCTTAGGTTAAAACTTCCCCAAGGTACAAACTATTTTACCTTTTGTCCCTGGACCTTATTACTGCCACCACCAAGCATCTAACAAATGTAACAGGGAAAGAGCCCACTTGGAAACGTCTTGCCCCCCCAAGCCCTACACCCCCTTTTCTGGGGAAGGCTTGATAAAAATCCTCACCAATTTGCATAGGTGAACACAGACCCAAACCTTTGGATCTTAAGAACAATGAAAAAGCAGTCAGGATCTTAGAATATTAATTAAAGAAAATGTAAAAGAATCACCTCTGTAAAATCAGGATGGTAAATACCTTACAGGGTAATCAGATTCAGAACATCGAGAATCCCTCTAGGCAAAACCTTTAAGTTAAAATAAGTTGTGCTGAATGGAATGTATATTCCTGCTTTTGTGTCTTTGTATCAGCCATTTAAACAAAACAGAATCTAACGCATATCTAACTAGATTGCTTATTAACCCTTTACAGGAGTTCTGACCTGCATTCCTGCTCTGGTCCTGGCAAAAGCAACACACAGACAGAGAAAACCCTTTGTTTCCCCCCCACCTCCAGCTTTGAAAGTGTCTTGTCTCCTCATTGGTCATTTTGGTCAGGTGCCAGCGAGGTTATCTTAGCTTCTTAGCCCTTTACAGGTGAAAGGGTTTTTCCTCGGGCCAGGAGGGATTTAAAGGTGTTTACCCTTCCCTTTATATTTATGACTGGGGTATTCTGGGTGCTGGCAGCTCAGTGAGGGATATGGATGCACAGAGCTCGTTGGGGTGGTCCAGGTGCAAGAGGGGGTGGAGCTCATCAGGGTGGGAGTTTGATGGGCCTGCTTAACGGGGGAGTCCTTGCTGTGGCTGCTGAGGGGATGCTGCATGCTGGGCTCCTGCTGCACCCCAGAATTCCCCCATCCCCTTCTCTTATTCTTTTGTGTGTTTACATATTATCTGACTAATTAGCTGTGTCAATATACGTATACCTACAGCTGAATTGGACACTGGGGGAACACTTTTGTTTTTAGAAATACACTATAGTAGGCACACTTGTATTCCACTGAGGGTTTATGCATGTGCACCATGTGTCTGGAGCCAGAGAAGTTGAAAATAGTAGTGGCCATTGGTCTGTGCGTGCGCCCTGACTCGCCTCATGGTTTCGTCTGAGGGCAGGACAGACCAACCATGTCTCCAGTTCCTTCTCACCACTGTATGGTCTGGGTCGGAACTATTAGTGTCCTCTTGCATGTGGTGCACCTGTAGAAGAGTATAGTTGTGTGTGTGTATATAGTGGTTTTTTAATAGTATTTTTGCTGTTTTTACGGTCTTAATTTTTTTTTAAAGTAGAATTGGAACTTCAGGAGTTTTGTTTCCTTGTTAACTCCCCACCAGTATCCACATGCAGGTACTGGACTATGTTGAAGATTCAAGACTTCAAAATATGTACCTCCTGGCTGTGCTACTTCTTGGTTGGCAACAAACATCAATGTTACCTCTGATGCAGTGTGGGCTTCTCCAAGCAGTAGAGTACAGTATCTGCCAATCCTTCCCCCAGATGTACCTGAGAAGGCTGGGCTCTCTGCCTCCAGAAGCAGCTCATGGAAGTTGCCATAAGACCTCATTCCGACCCAGGTTGGGGATACTCCCCATTCCCCTACCGCACATTAGCCTGAGACAGCCAAGAGGGCAACTCCAGCACTGAGTCACATCAGCAGCACCACCACTACGGACCCTACGCTGGAGCCTAACTGGGAGGTAAGGAGGCATGCACATAAGCGTCGCAATATGTCTTCCTCCAAACCTAAGAAGAGGGATGCCTCTTCCATGAGCTCTAGTCATGGGGAAGGAGTGAGCTCTAAAGCACATAAACATGAGAAGAAACCACACAAGTCGACGGATCCACTGGTACCAGTTAACGAACCGTGCTCAACATCAGACCCCCATGAAGGTGTAAGACCTGCCTGCTCTGAGGAAGTCCACTGCTCTGGTACCAGTTTCAGGCAATGAAAGAGTACCCTTAAGAACAGGAAGGTCAGGAAGAACCCCAGAAAGTGTTTGCCCTGGGAGAGCCCAGGTCTTCATGCCTTCTGATACCGTCCACCTCCTAGGCAGGCCAGATCTCCCCTTCAGAGCATGCCACAGCCAAGGCACCCTTCATCCCCCTGCTCAGCTTCCACCAGCTCCAACAGTACTGCTAATGGAATTGGTGTTTGTGGTTTTTCATCTTCGGAGGAGATGGATGAAGGGCAGGGACCTCCTGACCCCTATCTCAACTACAAAGACTCCAAGAGGTTGTCTACATCATGGCACTATCCTCCAGTCCAACTGCCAAGGAACCACTAGGCCCACACGTTGTGGGGCCTGCCACAACGCCCTCAGGATCAGTCATGCTGGCCCTGTTGGGGTCCCTGGCCACAATAACTACCGTTGGTATATACCTGCTCTACAAGGGAAACTTTGCTTCTCTCCCTGTCTCAAATGCTCTCTAGAACAATGGTTCTCAAAGCTGGTCTGCCGCTTGTTCAGGGAAAGCCCCTGGTGGGCCGGACCGGTTTGTTTACCTGCTGCGTCCGCAGGTTTGGCTGATCGCGGCTCCTACTGGCCACGGTTCTCCGCTCCAAGCCAATGGGGGCTGCGGGAAGGGCGGCCAGCACGTCCCTTGGCCTGTGCCGCTTCCTGCAGCCCCCATTGACCTGGAGCGATGAACCGCGACCAGTGGGAGCTGCGATCGGCCGAACCTGCGGATGCAGCAGGTAAACAAATTGGTCCAGCCCACCAGGGGCTTTCCCTGAACAAGCGGCGGACCGGCTTTGAGAACCACTGCTCTAGCAGACACTCTCTGAGCTGATGAAGGAAGTGCCACTCAGTCCGGTTCCACTGGTACTGCTAGGGCAGGAGTGATTCCCATCATCCTCACCAGATGCTGCAGTGGCTTCAGTGTCTCCCTTGCCCTCAGATGACTTTTGACACTTCCAAGGTCTCCTGCGTAGGGTGGCAGGTGAATTTCGCATCCCCTGGAGGAAATCCTAGACACACAACATAAGCTCCTGGACATCCTGCAGTCATTGGCACTGGGTAAAGTTCCTCTGTCAATCAACAAGTCCATTCTCAAGCCAGCTAGAACAGTGTGACACATGCTGTCCATGTGTATGCTGACTCCCAAGGGGGCAGAAAAATGCTTCTGTGTACCAGCTATGGAGTCTGTTTCTTTTCTCACATTCTCTTGTGGTACAGGCCATGTCGGAATGGTCCAGACAACAGCACCCATGCTCGATTCCAGCTCATAGAGGGCAAGTGGTTGGACATATTAGGCCACAAAGTCTTCTCCTCAGCTAGCCTTCAGTTCAGAATTTTGAATTTTCAGGCATTACTTGCCAAATACAACTTCCTGAATTAAAGCAAACTGGAGGAATTTGCTCAAAAACTGCCACAACTAGATCAAGTCTGATTCCAGGCAATCTTGGAGAAAGGAAAACTGGTGGCAAGGACAGCGTTTTAATCAGCTGTAAGTGCAGCAGGCACTTCATCATACCCTATGGCTACGGGCATCCTTATGAAGAGGGAATCATGGCTCCATTCCTCTGGTTTACCCAGGGAGGTGCAAAAAAATTGCAATTAATTCCATCTTTTTAATCAGAAAGTGAATGATTCTTTCCACATCCTCAAGGATTCAAGAGCTACACATTGTTCCTTGGGTACTTCAACATCTGTGCTGAAGCATAAATTCTACCATCTGCCACCACACAGTGTTACAGGACTTCCCAGTTTTTCTATCAGAGGCCTTATGAACCACCACACAAATGTCAAAAGACCCAAAGTCTCGCCCTCCAGGTTCATTGTCACAGCCTTCCTCCTCCTATGTGCAACATTCTCTCAGAAATATCTTCTGTGGATCTAGAGAGCCATCAACCACCTTCCTTACTGCCATACTACCCCCTCACTCTTTTTGGAGGTCATGTAGCACTTTTTTTCTTCCTACCAGTTTGGGGTGTAAAAAAAGGACATATGGGTGCTAAACGTCATCCACCATGGCTATACAATTGAGTTAATCACGCTACCTCATTCACAGCTTCCCCCCTCCCCAATCTCTCTTCAAGGCTACTCTCATGACTGCATCCTCACCCAAGAGGTGAACTCCTTAAGACAAAGAGGAGCGATAGAGCAGGTCCCGCCTCAGACAACTTATTTCCTAATACCCAAAAAGAAGGGTGGGTGGAGGCTGATTCCAGACCTACACATTCTCAGTGGCTTGTTTCATATGGTCACACTTGCAACAAGCATGATTTTTTTTGTTTTGTTTTTAAACTCATGTGATTTACATCTCGACATTCAAGACACCTACTTTCACACAGACATTTATTTGGCACACTGACTGTTTTGAGGTTCAGTCAGTTTGCACCATTTTCAGTACAGGGTTCTCCCATTTGGATTCACCACTGCTCTCAGGGTCTTAACCAAGGTTTTCTCTATTGTAGCGGCTTACATCAGGCGTTATTGGGTCCTTATATTCCCATATCTAGATTGACTGACTGGCTCCTGGTGGCACAATCCAGAGGTGAAAGCTCAAGCTTCAACCTCCGTGTCGCTCAGCCTCCTTTTCTCCCTTGGAGTAAGCATCAATGCAAAAAAAAAAAAAAAAAACAACCATGGACCTCTCACAATTCCTAGACTTCATAAGAGCCTCCATCAGCTGAGTCACAGCACAGGCCTACCTACCATTAGACAGATGATGAGCGTCTGCAAGAACTCAGAACGCTCATCATCAACAATCCTTTGGTCCCAGACAGGACTTGTCTCTCTGTCTTTGGCCTCGTGCACATATGTCATCACCTTTCCTACCTCCAGAGGTGGCTGCAGATAGTTTGGAAGAGTAAACATCACACCATGAACCAAATGCTGACCGTCCCGCCCCTCCACCCCACCCCCCCAGAGTACTCTCTCCCCTCCACTGCTGGATGGACCCACGTCAGGTCTGCATTAGGATTCCCTTTCTACCCTCCTCCTCGGACAAAACAATTATCACTGATGCATTCCTCATAGGCTGGGGGTTGGGGGGGCACATGACACGGAACATGGGCTCCTCAGTAATCCAGGATGCACATAAACATTCTGAAGCACTGGGCTGTAAGGAAGGCCTGCCAAGCTTTCGTCCTGTTCATCCGTTTCCATCATGTTCTTATGTCAGACACCACCACCACCACTGTTTGCTACATCACATGAAGTCAACTGCTTTATGTGCAGAAGCAGTCAACCTATGAAATTGGTGCATCACTCACCATATCCTCTTCTTGGCAGCCTATCTCCTAGGGATGCAAAACATGGTTGCAGATTCTCTCAACAGGCACTTGGTGATTGGGCACAAGTGGGAACTCCAGCACCATGGTATATGACATCTTCAGCTGATTTGGGCGGGGGGGCGACTCTGACCAGAGACCTCTTTGCTTTCCCCGTCAACAACAAATACAGTAAATACTGCTCCAGGGATATGAGTCTCTTGGGTCTCCACTCTCAGGGTGTTGCCCTCATACTGCCGTGGTCAGATCAGATCAACTACGCCTTCCCGCCTCTTCCATTCCTACCATGAGTACTCCACAAGATCAGATGAGACGGAGCAACAGTCATCCTGATGGCCCCTACTGGCCCACACAATTCTGGTCTCCCAAACTGCTACATATGTCTGCCTTTTCCCGCCTTCCCCAGTATGCTGTCATAACACAGTGGCAAGATCAGACATCCCAATCCATAAGCGCTTTGCTTGTGGTATTTGGATGGGCATCTTGTATAGAACGGGAGTGTTCATCAGAAGTGCAAAACATCCTCTCCAGTTGTTACCAGGCGAAGTGGAATGCTTCATCTCCTGTACAAGAACAGGGACTTTCCCTGGAAATGGAGGGGATTCCCCTTGAAGGCATGGGGTCTTGCCCTCAAGGTCCACCTAGTGGAAATTAGCACCTTTCACACACTCCCCCTCTCAAACCCTGTGTGGATTCAGTCTTCACATCTCTTGACTGCTAGGTTTTTGGAAGGGTCTCATCAGAACCTTCCTACCCATACAACCCATTGCTCCACAATGGGACCTCAACCTAGTTCTATCTGTACTAACGAAACTGCCATTCCAACTGCTGACATCATGCTCTGTCCCTCCTTTCCATGAAAGTCGCCTTCCTTGTTGCTATCATTTCAGCAAGAAGGGTTGTTGAGCTTGGGGCCATGATGGCAGACCCTCCTTTTACCACATTCCAGAAAGATGGTGTCCTTGTGCCTGTACCCAAATTTCTGCCAAAGGTCATCTCCCAGTTTCTTGTTAATCAACCCATTCACTTACCTGCGCCCCCCGCCCCTCAATGCCGCACACCTTGGAAGAGGGCCGACAACTCCGTTCCTTTAATGTTCGTTGGGCCTTGGCCTTTTACCTGCAGAGAATGAGACTGACTAGGAAATCCCCCAGGATGGCTGTTGTAATTGCTTGACACTTAACTCTTTCAGCTATCTCTACACAGAGAATCTCCAAGTGGATTTTGGGGTGCATTACACTTTATCAGTTATCGGGACTGCATCCACAAGAGGCAGGCTTCGATCATGGCTTCCCTCCACGACATGCTGCTCCTTGACATATGTAGAGCAGCCACGTGGAGTTCAGTACACGCCTTTGCTATGCATTACGCCTTGGTGCAAGACTCCTGTAATGGATGTCTCCTTTGGCATAGCTGTCCTTCACTCCACCCTTCCATCTTCATAGTTGCACCCTCTTTTTTGAATTAGGTACTGCTTGCTAACCACCCTCTGTGGACAACAATGCGGACCATCATGTAAAGAAGAAGGTTGGTTACTTGTAGCTGAGGGTTCTTCCAAATGTGTGGCCCCTATTATCTGTATTCCACTGATCGTTTACTCATGCATACGATGTGTCCAGAGCTGGACAATTTGAAAGTAGTAGTGTCTGTTGGTCTGCATGTGCACCCTGAGTCGCCCCATGGTTTCGTCTCGGGTGATAAAGGGTGGGGCGGACTGTGACCGCCTCTCCAGTTCCTTCTCCACTGCAAATCCAAACTATCTGCAGCAGAGGAGAATGAGGAGCTGGGAAGTGGAATACAGAAAGGGATCTCTCATATTGAAGAGCCTCCAGTTACAGCTAAGTAACCACCTCTTATTACATGATTTCCCGCCCCCCCCCCTCCACACACATTTCATATTTGTTTTTAAAAGTCTCTACATTCTTTATTCAACAGTTCTGGTTTTTTTGCCCATACAAGTTATACATACATTGAATGTTTTTCTCTTTTGGAATGTAATTAGAATCTTTCAAATTTAGAATCCATCTGGATTTAAGAATAACAGTCCCAGGTACATTAATAACCACCTAAAAGTCTTTCTAAGGTATCAATTTCTCCACACACTTAAATGTATAGTATGGTACCAGTCTCCTGTTTTAACCCCACAAAAACAAACACCATCCCCCACTCCACCCCCAAACCCACAGCCTGTATTGAACTACTTTTTAAAGCAAAAAAACCCAAGACCAGAAATGAATAGTTGAATTTTTCCTTAGACTTACCTGCCATATTCATTGTGGCTCTTACTGTTTTAAGTTTTGTGATATACTTGTAGCTAGTCAATAGGGAAAAAAACCGCTTTGTCCACTTTCACATCTAGTGATAAAATAGGGAGTTAAATGCTCTTATGCCTCTTACAGAATGTATTAGTGCAGTCATATTTCTGTCTCGTAGTGTGATAACGCCAGCAGGATAAATGTGAGAGACACTGAATCTTCGCACAAAGGAAATAGGTTTTATAATGAGTGCAGTCTGAACAGAACTAATCTCTTTCTTGGATCATTACTTCACCTAATCACAAAGCCTTTTTTAATTCAAATCCTTGCAGGGTTCTAATTGGTGACCTCCAGAGCCTGGTAATTGTATAAGAGAGCTGATCTTTTGCAGTATATCTAAATGGCCTTTGCAATTAAAAGTGAGAAATGTAGCTTAACCCTTCTGCTGATTTAGCTGAAGAGTTGACTCAGTTTTCAGTATTGAGACTTTAATAATCTACACACTTTACTCCCCTCAAAAGTCATTAGTTTAGGAAGATATTAACTTGTAGTTGTGTTAAACTTTGTCTGATAAACCCTTCGGGTCTCCAAAAATGTATGCTGAGCTATTCATGGTATCTAATTTTTCAGGTCTTAAGTCATTTGATTTGTAGGCAGACTGATACAAAACTAGTCCAGTTAAAGAAGTATAATTCAGATATTGCATCTTGTCTGTATACTTTAATTCAGATGTCCTCAAAAAAAGTATTCATAACCTTAAACTAGATTAAAGCCTATATCATTAGTATTCCCCTACATATGTTTTTATACATTGTTATAGCTTCCAGTAACCTTTAAATACCCAGATATCTTATTGCTGAGGTGTATACTTTATTATAAGTCAGATGGCATGTACTGTTAGACTAGTTACTTTTATCTGTCTGAGATTAACCTTTAAATACAACTTTAAAAGTGTAACTATCTATATTCCTCTTATGCCATAAACAGGAGTTTGCAATGCAATGTAAAAGTACTGCAAGTAATGTGTGTACATAGGGGAAATGAATGAGAATACTAAAGTGGTTTGCTTCCAGGGTTCATCTTCAGCATGGTTCTTAATATTTGATTTGAGTTCTTCAGCTTCAATGTAATATAGTAATTTTTGTAGAATATGTTTTGTTTTCAGTTTGATCCATGTACCAGCCAGTATAAATCAGGAAGTGCCAAAAAAAGTGCTTCTCCATTTACATGTAATCTAAGTAGTGTTAAAAGTTCAGTTTCCTACCACTTGTGTGTTTGTAGAATATTTTTTCCACTAAAGAGAGTGGTTGCTGGTCTGAAAAGAAACCGTTCAGTCACCAACATAAGTATTTTGGGTAAGGAATATTTTAAAGCAAGATCACAGTGACTGAAGACCTGTTATCTTCATATCTTCCTTCGCTTAGTATCTAGAGTGTTTGTCTTGTATATAGTTCTACACATAGTAGGTATAAGTTTACATTATAACAATCTCTTTAGTGTGGGACCACCAGTGCCAGCTTGGTGCCCCATTCTCCTTGCTTCAAGGCCTGCCGTTCATGTAACAGGTCTGTGCCAGTGAGTGACCCTCATCCCAGTTGCATTAAGGTGCATTTGAGTGACAAATGTCACATTTGTAGGGAGGTCAAACTCTGTTTTGAAAAAAGAACAGGGCTGCCAGACTTAAGTATCTGCTCAGTGTCTGTACTTGATCCACCATTGGAACCCACCTGCTTTAAATGGGTACTGAGCACTTCAGAGTTTATAAGAAATGCTCCTCCTCCTCTAAGAGTCATGAGCCAGATGTGCATCGCCAGTGTCTAAGAAGAACTTCTGTAAGTCCTAAGGAACCAGTACTGGGACCTACCACAAGGAAGGCACCGAGTCTCAAAATGACTCTCAGGTGTATCCTAAAAAGTTGCACCCTCTGGAGCAATCCTATGAACCACAAAGGATTGACTCCAGAACCCAGGAAGGGTCCATTGATATAAATCCCTGAAGCATCAATGCACCTCTTGGAACCACAGATTCAAGACTCCTTCTGGTGCTGTTGACACCCGAGGTGTTTGAGGCAGATAGGAAGTAACTTGACCTCTTCTGTGATTCAAGAGCCTTGCATGGTACTGACATTGGAACCACGTGCTCCTGCAGTATCAATTCTAGCCCCAGAGCATCGATCAGTACTGACTACTTCTACTCATGTGGCACCTCTGTGGAAGACTGAGTCTAGAGGCAAGCCAGCAATGATTTTGCCAGTACCCCCATCTCAAGACCTACAGGTTCAGTTCCTGTGTGGTCAGAGGAATCAGAGTTGTAGGACTGGAATGGACCTTGAGAGGTTTTCTAGTCCAGTCCCCTGCACTCATGACAAGATTAAGTATTATCGGACCATCCCTGTCTAACCTGTTTTTTACAAATCTCCAGTGTTTGGAGATTCCACAATCACCCTAAGCAATTTATTCCAGTGCTTAACTACCTAGACAGTAAGGACGTTTTTCCTAATATCCAATCTAAACTGCCCTTACTGCAATTTAAGCCCACTGCTTCTTGTCCTATCCTCTGAGATTAACTAGAACAATTTTTTTCCCTCGTCCTTGTATGTACCCTTTTATGTACTTAAACTGTTAGCATGTCCTCCCTCAGTCTGTGCTTCTCCACACTAAACAAACCCAGTTTCTTAAATCTTCCCTCATAGGTAAAGTTTTCTAGACCTTTAGTAATTTTTGTTGCTCTTCTTCTTTAGACTTCTCCGATTTGTCCACATCTTTCCTGAAATGTGGCACCCAGAACTGGACACCAGTACTCCAGTTGAGGTCTAATCAGCATGGAGTAGAGTGGAAGAATTACTACTTGTTTTGCTTACAACACTCCTGCTAATACATCCCAGAATAACGTTCACTTTTTTTTGCAGCAGTGTTGCACTGTTGACTCATATTTAGCTTGTGATCCACTATGACTCCCAGATCCCTTTCTGCAATACCCCTTCCTAGGCAGTCATTTCCTATTTTGTATGTGTGCAGCTGGTTGTTTATTACTAAGTGGAGTACTTTGCATTTGTCCTAATTGAACTTCATCCTATTTACTTCAGACCATTTTTTCCAGTTTGTCCAGATCACTTTGAATTTTAAGCCTATCCTCCAAAGCATTCTCAACCCCTCCTAGTTTGGTATCATTGGCAAACTTTATAAGTGTGCTCTCTCTGCCATTATTAAATTATTGATGGAGATATTGAATAGACCCAGAGCCAGAACTGATCCCTGCAGGACCCGCCCCCCCCCTTATATGCCCTTTCAGCTTGACTGTGAGCCACTGATAATTGAGTGGTTTTCCAACCGGTTATGCACACATCTTTATAATAGCTCCATCTAGGTTGTATTTCCCTAATTTGTTTGAGAAGGTCATGTGAGACGGTATCAAAAGCCTTCCCCCCCCATCCATAAGGCTTTTTACCCTGTCAAAGAAAGCTATTGGGTTGGTTTGTCATGATTTGTTCTTGACAAATTCATGTTGAACTGTTACTTGTCACCGTATTCTCTCCTAGATGTTAGCAAATTGATTACTTAATTATTTGCTTCATTATCTTTTTGGGTACTGAAGTTGAGCTGACAGGTTTTTAATTCCCCAGGTTGTCCTTATTTATTTGCCCCTTTCCAGTCCTCTGGAATCTCTGCCATCTTCCAGATAATCCTAATGGCTCAGATATCTCCTCAGTCAATTCCTTGAGTATTCTAGGATGTATTTCATCAGGCCCTGGTGACTTGAAGACATCTAAGTTGTCTAAATAATTTTTAAGTTGTTCTTTCCCTACTTCAGCCTCTGATCCTACTTCATTTTCATTGGCATTCTTTAAGTTAGATGTCCAATTCCTACTAAACTTTTTGCTGAAAACTGAAACAAAAAAGTCATTTAGCACTTTTTCTGTTTGTTTTTTCTCCCTTCATTGAGTAACTGGCTTATCCTTTCCTTGGTTTTCCTCTTGCTTCTAATGTATTTGTAAAATGTTTTCTTGTTACTTTGTGTGTCTAGCTAGTTGACTTTCATTTTGTACCTTGGCCTTTCTAAGTCTTGTCCCTACTTACTTGTGGCATTTTGTTCATATTCTTTGTAATTTGACCTAGTTTTCACTTTTTGTAGGACTCTCTTGAGTTTCAGATCATTGAAGATCTCCTGGTTAAGCCAGGTGGTCTCTTTCCATACTTTTTCTTTCCTATGCAGTGGGATCGTTTGCTTTTGTGCCCTTAATATAGTCTCTCTTTTTTGAAAAACTGCACTCTCTTGAACTGTTTTTTCTCCTTAGGCTTGCTTCCCATGGGATCTTGTTTACCAACTCCCTAAGTTTGCTAAAGTCTGCCTTCTTGAAATCCATTCTCTTTATTGTGCTGTTTTCCCTCCTATCATTCCTTAGAATCATGAACAACTAATCATTTCATGATCATTTTCCCCGAAGCTGCCTTCCACTTTCAAATTCTTAACCAGTTCTTTCCCATTTGTCAAATCTAGAGCAGCTTCTCTCCTAGTATCTTTCTCCACCCTCTGAAATGAAAATTATCTCCCATACATTCCAAAAACTTATTGGATAATCTGTGGCTTGTTGTGTTCTTTTCCAAGCAGATGTCTTGGTCGTTGAAGTCCCCCATCACCACCAAGTCCAGTGCTTTGGATGATTTTGTTTATAAAAAGCCTCATCCACCTGTTCTGCTTGGTTAGGTGTTCTGTAGTAGACCCCTACCATGATATCACCCTTGGTTTTTCCCCCATTTATCCTCATCCAGGGACTTTCAACAAGTCTGTCTCCTATTTCCATCTCAACTTAAGTCCAACTGTATACATTTTTGATGTATAAGGCAACACCTCCTCCCTTTTTTCCCTGCCTGTCCTTCCTGAGCAAGCTGTACCTTTCTATACCAATATTAGAGTCCTGTGTATTATCCCATCAATTCTGTGTTGCCAGCAATGTCCGTTCTTTTTATTAACTAGTATTTCTAGTTATTCCTGCTTATTCCCCACACTTCTCACATTTAGGATGCAGACATCTAAGATACTGATTTGATTTTCTCCCTATGTTCTCTCTTGTCTCTCTTATCACTGCTATAACATTCTATGCTTCCCCCCCCCCCCCCAGATTCTGACCCTTCTCTTTTTGACTGACTTTCCTGGGGACTTTTGTCTTCTGCTCCCATCGAACCTAGTTTAAAGCTCTCTTCACTATGTTTGCCAGTTTGTATGCG
The DNA here is from genome assembly GCF_965140235.1 of Caretta caretta. NCBI lineage: Eukaryota > Metazoa > Chordata > Testudines > Cheloniidae > Caretta > Caretta caretta. The sequence continues at coordinate 14,380,200 of NC_134207.1, read as the reverse complement.
AAGATGTTCTTCACCTTCCATGATAGCATTCCTTCTTCCCTGAACAACATCCTGTGGTCCAGGAAGCTGAAGTCCTCCTGGTGACACCATTTTCACAGTCAGGCATTCACCTCCAGGAAATGGACTCCTCATAGGACTTGGAAATTGGATCCACTGTATCCTGATCTGAGCTTGCCCAACAGCCCTAGTGAAGTGCTTGTCCACTGTAGTACAGTTCAGCCTCAGCATTTTAAGAGTCAGTGGCATTCTCAGAATTGGTCCCACATCCTTACTGATGGCCCTTCTGGATTTCTTGGGACTCACTTCCACAATCCAGAACCTTTCTCCTCCCTTACCGCACCTCAAGATCAATCAGGCACTGGCAGCATTTAAAGGAAGGTCACCATCTTGTTTCGCTTTGATTTGTTGTAGTAGTTAGTTGAATTTCTAGCTATAATCTTTAATAGAGACATTTTTGTCTTGTCAGCTTTTAGATGCTTTATAGCATCTGGTCTTTTATATAGAGTTTTCATTGAAGTCAATGATGGGTGTATAAAGAATGGAGGATTGGGCTCTTTTGTTCACTTCCGTCTGAAATAGAAACAGTTGCACTTATATAAATTATTATATGGTTGGCTGGATTTGGCACAGTGTCAAGTGAAAGTTTTCTGAACTTGAAGGTAGATAAAACTGATATTTCCTTTGGCTTCCTGTCAAGGATACATATTTGTTGCTGATCTTGCTTCTTTTAAATATTCTTTCAAGTGAATCTGTTTCGGTTTTAAACTGTAGTGTAAAACATTACTAGTATAACCACAGTATCTTCCCTATGGTTATACTAAGGCCCCAATCCTACAAAAAATTATGTGTAGTGTGTAGCATGGGTTCTCAAACTGGGGGTCACAACCCCTCGGAGTCACAATGTTATTACGTGGGGGGTCGTGAGCTGTTAGAGTCCACCCCAAAACCTGCTTTGCTGCCATCATTTCTAATAGTGCTAAATATTTTTAAAGTGTTTAATTTATAAGGGGGGGGGGGTCACATTCAGAGGCTTGCAGTGTGAAAGGTGTCACCATTACAAAAGTTTGAGAACCACTGGTGTGTAGGCATATTGCATCAGTTGCTTAACCTTTCTGCTAAAGTTAAAACTTTTTGAAAAAGGAAATCTAAGGCCTGTCTATCCAGGGGAAACTTTCTAATAGGTTTAAAACGGATTCAGCTAACATGATTTTAAAATTTGGTTAAAGCTAGTATAGACCCAGTTTAGTTGGCTTCAGCAGCGTGACCCATGTTTACTGAACCAGTTTCAAATGATCCTAAGAATAAGGTGGTCTTGAATCTGGTGGGGGGGATGGAGTGGATTTGGATACCTTAAATCAATGTGGTATCATGAGACCATTCAAATATATTTGTTAAAACTAACTTAAGTCCCACATTTATATATTCTATATATTTTCACTTGGGTATTGATTGCAAAGTGCTTTGGGGTCAGTGGACAGAAGATATTTTAAAAACTACTTATTTTGTGTCTGGATCTGATCCTAAAGTGTTGAAATGTGGGGCTGGACCAGTTAAGTTATAATTACTGTTTCTTCAGTACTTCCTTACGCTGTTGACTATCCTATTCTCTTGTCCATTTTAGATTGTTCAGTCAGGTCCGTTGCTATAACTTGTCAACAAACTTTCAGTCATTTCCTTTTAGAAGCTCTGAATTCATACTATTCGAAAAAGGAAAAAAAGTACTAGCCCTGCTGACTTTTTACATTATGTAAAGTGATTAGGTTTTGTGCAAAAGAAGTTTGGTGAAGAGTCTTATATTTTATGGCCACTGTACCTGTTTGAAAATAATAGTGATGTGGTTTCTTGTCTCTCTTTTCCAGGTTTGCAGATACAAAAATTGTTCTCGGTTATTTTTGTTATTCATAATTGAGCTGTAAGCACAGCATCAGTAGTTTTAGAAAACCTAGACATAAGTAGAGAGACTGCATGAAAACTTCAGTGTATTGCTGTAAGAACATCCCTTTTAGATTAGGAAATGCATTTTTAGCTCTCATCCTTGCATCTGTCATGTTGGGAAAAAAATAGCCCTCCTAGTGGGAGAAACCATCTTTTTGGATCTTGTTTAGGAGCTATAATCTCAGTGAGCTGGAAAACATTGCATCGGGAATTCAGTTTTGTGCAACATCGTTTGACACAACAGCCCACAAAAGAACAGACTATAGCAATACCTACTTCAGCTTTGAGTTTGACATTTTGGCCTCAGACTAAGGATGATGACAATTAAACAGATAAAGGCAGATATGCAGTACTTAAAAGCCTAAGCAATACCATTTAAATTGGAAATAACATGCCTGACTATTGTAGTTCTCTGATAGGAAGATTAATTCTAGTTTGGGATTAAAGTTAAAGAAGTCTACTTTGCCATTATCTAATATATTCAATAATGTTGTATTGTGTCATATGGGTTAATCGGCAAGCAATCATTGCTTAGCCTTCTCTGCTGTGGATAAAAAAAACCCACGTAATTATTCATTCAGCCGAATTCCTAGACGAATGCAAATGCTACATCTATGGCCTGAGAACATGGGATTTTAATCCCTTGGCATTATCAGAAGCCTTAATCACATGTTCATTTATTATTTCTGAACAAGGAGACTGCACTGTCCCACAAATCCGAGTAGTACAGAATGTAATCTCGGGATTAGGGAAAGCAAATCCTCCTATCTGTTCGACCTTGAAAATCTGATTGGATTTGCTCTTTGGACTGGCGTAGTTTTCCCCAATTAAGTTAAGCTTGATATACATGAATATTTGTCAAATGAGTCTTGTATATCTTATGAGTGTATACTCTGATGCTAAAACTTTTGGTGTTCATGCTTTCCTGAAAGGGGGTTGGAAGTAGGAAGAAATGAGCAGAAAGAGAAAAAAAGATACAGGTAAAAATAAATTGGCTCTGCAATGCATAATAATTTTTTCTGTGTTTCTTTAGTGTTACAACAGCCAACAGGACATTGCTGTAGGGTTTTTTTTTTAATGCTCTTTCAGAATCCAATTCAATTTTATGATAACATGAACTAGCACAAATCTTGGAACAGCAGTTTATTATTATTCTGTTAAAACAGAGTAATAGGAGAAGTCTTGTGTTTTTTTGTTTTTAGTACTAACATTGTGACTATTGGGGGAAGGTTTATTATTACTGGAAGAAGAGTAATTCATTTTAGGAAAAAAAGCCTGACTATGGCAATTTTTAAAAGAACATCTGTTATTTACCAGCAAGTTATGAGTGGTCCTTTAAGGATTTACAAAATAGTTGTATTGAGGCTAAGAAAAAGCTTGAAAAACATTGGGAAAGCAAGACATGTAGGATAGGTCAAATGGCTGGTCGATAAAATGTACATTGATATGCCTTGCTCTGGACAGAAATGCTAATATTCAGATGAATCAATGAATTTTCACTTATCTGTGATACATATTTTGAATTAACTAATTATCTATCATTGGTGAATGAATACAATATCTTAAAGCTACCTGTTTTTATAGCATTTTATGTCCCAGATAATACATATTTTTACTAATATCAACTTAAATCTAATTTAGAAATTTAAAATATTTGAAGTAGGACAAATTACAATAAAATTACATGTAAACAAATATTAAGTGGATTGATTGTCCTTAAAGTGAGGTACTTAAGAACACTGAGTTCATATATATTCATTACTCTTCATTTTGTAGAGTAAAATCTCATTTTAAGAGAATAGCATATTTTACAGTGTGCTCATGATGGTAGGCAACTAATCCCTATGTCTATTGAATAGCACATATAGGCATTGTGGGAGCTTTTATTTTACTTATCATCCAATGTATCTTAATTCTGTAAGCAGCTCTTGGTCAGACTGCTGATTATCTTCAGTTGTGTGACTTTTTTGTTCTTTGCCATCAGTGTACATAAAAGCCTAGAGTGAACCACCATTCATTGCAAAAGTAGATTTTAAAGTTTTATTAAAAGTCCTTTCTGATTTGGTTTAGAACTAGTTAAATTTGCTTGTTGCCCTGGGAAAAGAGGAATAAATCTTAAGTCATCTGTTCAATTGAGTGCAACAGTGCATGACTTCAGCTTTAATTAGTAGAAGAAAACAAACCTCAGTTTTTATTTGGTTATGCTGAGATGAGAAACCTTTTTAATAAGAAAAACATGACTGTTTACAGGTTAGCTCACCTGCAGAGATAAACAATGCCAAATAATTTCTTTTCTAGTAAACTTACTTTAATTCATAGAATAAGTTATGTGTTTCTTACATATAATCTATTAATACGTTAGTTTCATAATCAGAAGTCACTGCAAATTTAACTTACTCCTGCACAGTACGTGCCCAGAAGTCTCAATTTTGAGTGGCGCTTTTATCTCCGTGAAACAAAATAAAACAAGTAAAAGTGTACCTTGGAAACTTTTTTGTTTTACTTTCCACCTCTATGCAATTTCTAGTAAAAATTGTTATACAAAGGATGGGAAATAATGAAATCTGAGGCTTATATATTTCTATTATTGTAGTTAATTTGTTTCAATCACAGGCAATAAATACATAGGCAAAATATTATATTACAAACAATTAATATACAACGTGTTGTGATCTTTCATGAGATGTTATGTCAGTAAAATGGGACCAGTGTTGAATAACCAAAGTCTTTTAAATGATAAAGCTTTGGGTTTATCTGGAGTCTATATATCTTTAGTATGTTGTCTTTTGATGTTGCAATTAACACACACACTTTCTCCCACTTTTTCCATATTAAATATTGCAGAATTTATTTTAGTTGAGTAAACAGCCTCTTAAAAAGTTTTGTAATATGCTGACCTTATTAGCTGAGCGATATATAACATAGATGATTATAATCAAGTTTACCTTGCTTGGAAAAAGGCATTCTAGCTAGTTTAGTATTTTAGAGAGTACTACACTCGACGTGAACTGGAGATATAAATCTATAAAAAGGAAAAGCTTTATAACTTTAAATGGATCATTAAACTTCAATCTTCGTATAACCTAAATTCCTAACTGTTGTAGATACACACTCTTGTCAATTTCACCTGAAAGTAAATTTCAAGCTAACTTTACATTTGACTCAGTTGTCAAAATGCACTAGGACTTTAAAATTAAAGAGATGGCCAACAGATATTTGTGACATCTAAAAATAGTTTTGGTTTTATTTTTGCATTTATTAACTTTGAAATTTATTTCAGTAGCCAAACTTTAGAAGCACACCCTACCAGAAACTTTTTTATCTTCATTTGTGAATCCTGTTTTTGTTTAATTTGTAGGGTCATAGGAAATACATACTCATGCTTATTATCTGTATTAATTTCTTACTTTTTGTTTGCTGTGTGAAAGTCTATCCTAAAAATAAAAACAGTTAAATTTCAGTAGTGAGGAAAAATGTGAGCTGATTGATCTGTTAGCTGTCCCTCAAATTTTATTGCAGTGATGAACAAGAATGACTTGGTATTCATTAAAATCAATTACTAATGATCCAAAGCTGCCTATTTACCAGTAGGAATAGATTTGTTGTTGAGCTAGTTTTAGTTCCTTCTAAATTTTTTCTGCTAGCAGTGAAGGAGACAAATTAGTTTGTGAGAGCATACCTTGAAGACACTCTGGTTCTCTTAGTCATTTTTTAAATAATTCAGAGTTTTGTGTCGACCCAAAGCAAAAATGTGGGGAATAAACAAGACTCTGTTCCTGCATGACTGATGTCATTAGAAGCTTTGCTATTTAATTCAGTGGGTGTAGGATCAAGCCTACGTTGAATAAACTTTTAACAGGTGTTTCAATAAATTTTGTTCCTGTTGACAAAGGGCTGTTATAGGTTCAACAAGGACAAGTGCAGAGTCCTGCACTTAAGACGGAAGAATCCCGTGCACCGCTACAGACTAGGGACCAAATGGCGCGGCAGCAGTTCTGCAGAAAAGGACCTAGGGGTTACAGTGGACGAGAAGCTGGATATGAGTCAACAGTGTGCCCTTGTTGCCAAGAAGGCCAATGGCATTTTGGGATGTATAAGTAAAGGCATTGCCAACAGATCGAGGGACGTGATCGTTCCCCTCTGTTCGACATTGGTGAGGCCTCATCTGGAGTACTGTGTCCAGTTTTGGGCCCCACACTACAAGAAGGATGTGGAAAAATTGGAAAGAGTCCAGCAGAGGGCAACAAAAATGATTAGGGGATTGGAACACATGAGTTATGAGGAGAGGCGGAGGGAACTGGGATTGTTTAGTCTGCAGAAGAGAAGAATGAGGGGGGATTTGATAGCTGTTTTCAACTACCTGAAAGGGGGTTCTAAAGAGGATGGCTCTAGACTGTTCTCAGTGGTAGCTGATGACAGAACAAGGAGTAGCGGTCTCAAGTTGCAGTGGGGGAGGTTTAGGTTGGATAGTAGGAAAAACTTTTTCACTAGGAGGGTGGTGAAACATTGGAATGCGTTATCTAGGGAGGTAGTGGAATCTCCTTCCTTAGATATTTTTAAGGTCAGGCTTGACAAAGCCCTAGCTGGGATGATTTAGTTGGGGATTGGTCCTACTTTGAGCAGGGGGTTGGACTAGATGACCTCCTGAGGTCCCTTCCAACCCTGATATTCTATGATTCTTGTCTACACTACCCACCGAATTGGCAAGCAGCGATCGATGCAGCAGGGGTCGATTAAATTGACCGCTGAGCACTCTCCTGTCAACTCCAGTACTCCACCAGAATGAGGCGCACAAGCGGAGTCTATGGGAGAGCATCAGCTATATACTTACCGCACTGAAGGCACAGTGGTAAATAGATCTAAGTACGTCAACTTCAGCTAGGCTATTCACGCAACTTCAGCTACGTGATTTTTAGATTATACTACTGCGCAGTAGTATAGACAAGCCCAAACAAAAGTCATGGTAGTTGCCATCAGTTTGCAGAGCGGTTTACTGACAAAGGCCCCTGATCTTTTAATATGACATCATGGGGGAGGGGGACCCTATGCCTGTATGGAGCACTTCTAAAATCAGCTGGGCTCTGTGTGGGCACAGGACTCCACATCTGGTTAACATATTGCAGGATCAGGGTTTAGGGCTCTAGTACTGCAAAGATTTAAGCACATGCAAAGCTTTACTCTTTGTTTTAAAGGAGACTGTGTTAAAGTAATGTGGAAAACGTAATGAGAGACCATAGATGTGGATGTGGAAATAACATTCTCAGGATGTTCAAAAGCATGAAGAGTGAATGTGTTTCTAACCATCATCCACAGGAATGTTATCATCTGTACTTTAACTTCAGTCTTAGACTTTTGGACTTGGCATGTGGTTATTTGTTTTGGTAGTTTGTAGCTTTAAACATTGGAAAGACTGTTTTTACTTCATCTGGAGGCTAACAGTAATGTGTGTAAGTAGATGTCAAACATATACAGTGGAGAATTATAACTCCTTTACAACTCTTGTTAAAATGTATGTTGAGAATAGGGAGTGAATTATGGAGGGAGAAGAGAATTTAAATACAAATAAACTATATACAATATTGTAATGGGGCACTCACCTGAAGTATCCACTAGCAGGAAGGTGTGGTACTGTAATTGTTTCCCCTACTTCTGGAGCCCGCTGTTGGTTGCCAACCTCACTAAGCTGGTCTTCAGTGGTTCGACCCTCTGGCGAAGTCACACCATCAAAATGGAGCCCTTTTGGGGTAGCAAAGCATTTGCCAAACTGTCTTCACCAGGTTTCAGAGCAGCAGCTGTGTTAGTCTGTATTCGCAAAGAGAAAAGGAGTACTTGTGGCACCTTAGAGACTAACACATTTATTTGAGCATAAGCTTTCGTGAGCTACAGCTCACTTCATCGGATGCATTCACCAGGGTCTTCACCTCCTATCTTTGGGCCCTTTAAATCCAGCTCTTCTCTCATGCTTCTAAAGGATCCTTGTCCCCTTCTTGGGGGCTTAGGCCACTTTGACAGTGGCTGGTATGGGAACCTGGGTCCACCTGCTATTTCAAGTTCCAATGCAGGCAGACACAGATACTGCTTCATTTAATTAGTTGCTGTTACAGTCCCTGGGCCTCTTCCCACCTGATCCCTTTACATCTACCTGTTTTACCTTAGGGTTAGAGTTCTCAGGTCCTCTCACTCCCAGATTTAGTGCAAACAGCCCATCAAGATCTTCTGGCCAGAACGGAGTACCCTCTAGCACTAGCCAGGAACTGACCAGCTAAGGCCCTGCAGCGTCTTTTAGCTGAGCTTGCTGAGTTCGGATTGTCTGCTTCCACAAGGCCTCTCTAGGCAGGCCTGGAGGACCCACCTTTGCCACCCTTTTCTAGGGCAGGGTGTAGTAGGCATACAGCCAAGGAAAGTCCAGGTACATTCCATCACATATATATAAATAAAAATTAAAGCACTTTAAAGAGGTTTTTTTTCAAATCAACTGTTTTGTGCTTAAGCTACAAGATTTGTTTTCTTAATTCAAGGGTTTTATAAAATCAAATAGAAATGTTCTCATGAGCTCTTGAGTTTTCATTGAATGACTTCCTTTTATTTAAAACTTGAAGTTTTGGAAGCTGAAACATGCAACAACATAAGGCAAATGCAGGAGAGCCCCCTAAAATGGTAGTTCAGACATTTCATTGTCCAAGCTGAGTAACTTCTAAGTCTTATAAATGATTCAGTGTGTGGTATAAATTATATTTTCTTAAATGTCAGTTGTAGTCCAAAGTGCTGATAGTAACAGATAAAGTATTTTAAAAAATTACCTTGACTCAAATATGTGGCTGTAGATTGCAGCCTAGGAGAGAAGTCAGTCTATTTTACAAGTTACACCCTGGTTTTGGAATTTTTGCTGCTATAAGTTATTCCTCTACTTGGGAACATGATATCCAGTTTAAAAAAAAATCAGTAACAGATTTTTGTACTTTTCTTTACAGAAATTGAGAAATTCCAAAAAGGGGAAGGAAAGGAAGAAGAAAAGTATATTGATGTAGTGATAAATAAAAATATGAAGCTGGGGCAGAAAGTGTTAATTCCAGTAAAACAATTCCCTAAGGTAAGTTAATTTGTTAGTAATTTAAAACTGGATCTTTGTAAGAATGTGATAGCAAAATATATTCAGTTGTTTAAGCAACAAAAGATTGTTCCTAAACCTAAGACAGTATTACCTACTCTTGCTCATGCTAGTCTATAGTTTATATTATATAGGTCTTATACGAGCTTCCTCACCATACTGCTCCAGATACATTTTCTGTGAACTGTAGATTTAAAGCTGTACCTATGTCTACCTGTGTGAAGGGAAGGCTACTTGTAACCCTCATTTCAAGCAGTAGAAAAAAGAAATATTTGTTTGTAGTACATTGAAACTAGCACATAACCAAAACCTCGAAGATATTGCAGCTGTTCTGTAACCTCTAATAATAAAAAAAGGAATAAAAAATACTTATAGTGACTTTAATCCATAGATCTCAAAGTAATTTTCAAAAGTAGGTAAGCATTATTATCCTGTTTTTTGCAGGTGGGGAGTCCAAGGACACACAAAGTGAAGTGACTTGCTTAAGGCTGCACAATGATTAGGTGGCAGAGCTGGGATTAGAACTTGGGCCTGCTGTCTCCTGGTCCTTTATACCACCCACTGGATATTGTTGCCTAGGTGGTTAACAAAATGATGCTAATAAATTAATATCAAATCACACAAATGTAGGGCTGGAAGAGGTTTGGATAGGTCAACTAGTCCAACTCTGCTCTGAGACAGGACCAAGTCTGAGGCTGTTCTAGATTTGATTTTGACAAATAGGGAGGAACTGGTTGAGAATTTGAAAGTGGAAGTCAACTTGGGTGAAAGTGATCGTGGAATGGTAGGAGGGAGAACAGCACAATGGATTTCCAGAAGGCAGACTTTAGCAAACTCAGGGAGTTGGTAGGTAACATCCCATGGGAAGCATGTCTAAGGGGAAAAACAATTGAAGGCAGCTGGCAGTTTTTCAAAGGCTATTGTGCCCTTAATAATATCTCTTTTCTATGCAGTGGGATAGTTTGAAGTATGGCAAGAGACCACCTGGCTTAACCAGGAGATCTTCAATGATCTAAAACTCAGTCCCACAAAAAGTGGAAACTTGGTCAGATTACAAAGGATGAATATAAACAACACAAGTATGTAGGGACAAAATTAGAAAAGCCAAGACACAAAATGAGATCAAACTAGTGAGGGACATTAAAAGGAAACAAGAAAAAAAATTCTACAAATACATTAGAAGCAAGAGGAAGACCAAGGACAGAGTAGGTCCATTACGCAATGGGGTAGGGGGGAGACCACAACAGAAAATGTGGAAATGGCAGAGGTGCTTAATTGCTTTTGTTTCGGTTTTCACCAAGAAGATTGATGACGATTGGATGTCTAACAGTGAATACCAGTGAAAATGAGGTAGGATCAGAGTCTAAAGAAAGAACAAGTACAAAATTATTTAGACAAGTTAGATGTCTTCAGATCACCAGGCCCTGATGAAATGCATCCTAGAATACTCAAGGAGCTGACTCAGAAGATATCTGAGCCATTAGCAATTATCTTTGAAAAGACATGGAAGACAGGAGACATTCCAGAAGACTGGAAAAGGGCAAATATAGTGCCAATCTATAAAAAGGGAAGGACAGACAACCCAGGGAATTAGACCAATCAGTTTAAGTTTAGTACCCGGAAAGATAATGGAGAAAATAATTAAGCAATCAATTTGTAAACATCTAGAAGAGAATAAGGTGATAAATAAGTCAGCATGGATTTGTCAAGAACAAATCATGTCAAACCAAACTGATACCCTGTCAAAGAAAGCTAACAAGCCTTGTGGATAGGGGGCGCACAGTAGATGTGATAGATCTTGACTTTAAGACTTTTGATATTATCTTGCATGACCGTCTCATAAACAAACTATGGAAATACAGCCTATATGGAGCTACAATAAGGTTGGAAAATCGTTCCCAGAGAGTAGTTATCAGAGGTTCACAGTCATGCCGGAAAGGCATAACGAGTGGGGACCCACAGGGAACGGTTCTGGGTCCGGTTCTGTTCAATATCTTCATCAGGGATTTAGATAATGGCATAGAGCATACACTTATAAAGTTTGTGGACGATACCAAGCTGGAAGGAGTTGCAAGTGCTTTGGATGACAGGATTAAAATTCAAAATGATCTGGACAAACTGGAGAAATGGTCTGAAGTAAATAGGATGAAATTCAATAAGGACAAATGTGAAATACTCCACTTAGAAAGGAACAATCAGTTGTACACCTACAAAATGGGAAATGACTGCCTAGGAAGGAGTACTGCGGAAAGGGATCTGGGGGTCATAGTGAATCACAAGCTAAATATGAGTCAAGAGTGTAATGCGGTTGCAAAAAAAGCAAACATCATTCTGGGATGTATTAGCAGGAGTATTGTAAGCAAGAGACAAGAAGTAATTCTTCCGCTCTACTCTGCGCTGATTAGTCTTCAACTGGGGTATTGTGTCCAGTTCTGGGCTCCACATTTCAGGAAAGATGTGGACAAACTGGAGAAAGTGATTAAAGGTCTAGAAAATATGACCTGTGAGGGAAGATTGAAAAAATTGGGTTTGTTTAGTCTGGAGAAGAAGACTGAGAGGGGACATACATTTTCAAGTATGTAAAATGTTGTTACATGGAGGAGAAGAAAAATTGTTCTTAACCTCTGAGGATAGGACAAGAAGCAATGGGCTTAAATTGCAGCATGGGTGGTTTAGGTTGGACATTAGGAAAAACTTCCTAACTGTCTGTCAGAGTAGTTAAGCACTCGAATAAAATGCCTGGGGAGGTTGTGGAATCTCATCATTGGGGATTTTTAAGAGCAGGTTGGACAAACACCTGACAGGGATGGTCTAGATAATACTTAGTCCTGCCTTGAGTGCAAGGAACTAGACTAGATTACCTCTTGAGGTCCCTTCCAGTTCTGTGATTCTAAGTATACATAGACCATCCCTGACAGGTGTTTGTTTAACCTGTTGTTAAAAACCTTCAGTCACAGGGAAGCCTATTCCAGTGCTTAACTATTTGGATGGTTAAGAAAAAATGTCTAACAACTAACTTAAATGTCCCTTACCGAAGACTAAACTAATTACTGATTGTCTTTCCTTCCGTGGACATGGAGAACAATTTATCACTGTCCTCTTTATAAGAGACCTTAACATATTTGAAAACTTATCAGGTTCCCCATCAGTCGTCTTTTCTCAAGACTAAACATGACCAGTTTTTTTAAAATCTTTCCTCATAGGTGTGGTTTTCTAAACCACTTATCATTTATGTTGCTCTCGTCTGGACTCTCTCTCCAGTTTATCAAAATCTTACTCAAGGTGTGGCGCCCAAAGCGAGATACAGGTCTCCAGCTGAGGCCTTAGTGGCTCCAAGTAGAGCAGGACAGTTACCTCCTGGAATTATATTCACCTTTTTGCACCTGCATCACATTGTTGGCTCTCGCTCAATTTGTGATCCACTATAACCCCCAGATCTTTTTCAACTGGCTAGCCAGTTATTGCTAATTTTGTATTCATGTATTTGATTTTTTTTTCATTCTGACCTGTAGTACTCTGCATTATGGACAGCATATACTGGTTTTACTTCAAAGATCTGAATTTCCTATTACGATGTCTAGATGTGGACAAGTTTCAGAGTAACAGCCGTGTTAGTCTGTATTCGCAAAAAGAAAAGGAGTACTTGTGGCACCTTAGAGACTAACCAATTTATTTGAGCATAAGCTTTCGTGAGCTACAGCTCACTTCATCGGATGCATACTGTGGAAAGTGTAGAAGATCTTTTCATACACACAAAGCATGAAAAAATACCTCCCCCCACCCCACTCTTCTGCTGGTAATAGCTTATCTAAAGTGACCACTCTCCTTACAATGTGTATGATAATCAAGGTGGGCCATTTCCAGCACAAATCCAGGGTTTAACAAGAACGTCGGGGGTGGGGGGGGAGGGTTAGGAAAAAACAAGGGAAATAGGTTACCTTGCAGAATGACTTAGGCTTGAATAGAGACTGGGAGTGGCTAAGTCATTATGCAAGGTAACCTAAGTCATTCTGCAAGGTAACCCTATTTCCCCTTGTTTTTTCCTATTTCCCCTTGTTTTTTCCTAACCCTCCCCCCCCACCCCCGACGTTCTTGTTAAACCCTGGATTTGTGCTGGAAATGGCCCACCTTGATTATCATACACATTGTAAGGAGAGTGGTCACTTTAGATAAGCTATTACCAGCAGGAGAGTGAGGTGGGGGGAGGTATTTTTTCATGCTTTGTGTGTATAAAAAGATCTTCTACGTTTTCCACAGTATGCATCCGATGAAGTGAGCTGTAGCTCACGAAAGCTTATGCTCAAATAAATTGGTTAGTCTCTAAGGTGCCACAAGTCCTCCTTTTCTAGATGTGGTTAAAACCACTAAAATCCTAGGGACTGTCAGCTTTTAAGTAAAGCATGTCTATACAGAGAGTTAGTACATGGCAAACTGTGGTGTAAATTGACAGTGTTGCAGCATGCTGTGCATTAACAGGTCATGTGAGCCCTGCTACTGCATGCTAAAAGATGTGTAGTGCACTTGGACCTATTGCTGTTTTAGCTTTCTGCGCACTAGCAGTCCGTATCGAAAAGCCCTAAGTGATTTTTGTCCTTACTTCATGAAACCCCTCTCCTCCATTATATTTTGCTTATTGTACTACATTATTTTTCTTAGCCAGTCTCTGTTTGTGTTGATGTTGGTATGAAATAGAAAGTTGTCAGTGATTTATATTTAATATAGATTCTGTTTTTGGGTGACCAAGTCTTTGTTATGAATGCAGATAAGATGCAGAATGCCATTTTGTTACCAGCCTAACTTTTTGAGTAGCCTGCAGAGAGAACCGTTGCTTGGAGATGGTGTGATTTTAATGGTTTACACCAGTGAGTGCCTAAAATAGGGATGATTCTGCGCCGAATAATTGAGCATGAAGGTTTCGAGTCAACCCTGTGTAAAAGTTAATAGTCCTGCCAACAGTTGTAACAAAAAGCTTTCACGTTGCTGTCAGTTAATAGACTGAGCAAGAGAAAACTCTAAGTACCTGCCCCTCTAGACCTGTAAAAAGAAGGAAAAAAAAAGGCAGATGGCATTTTGGGACATTGATGCTGACTCTGCCCTTTGAACCTCTCTGTCTCAGGCAAAAATGCAATTTAAGAAATACACTAAAAATTATTTAGTTTAAAATATATTTCTACTTCCTAACTAAACTTTTTTCATGCTTTAATCAGTATAATGTTGAAGGGTGTTCTGTCCACTTCATTTACTAACTGACCCTCTGACATAAATATAAAGGGAAGGGTAACCACCTTTCTGTGTACAGTGCTATAAAATCCCTCCTGGCCAGAGGCATAATCCTTTCACCTGGAAAGGGTTAAGAAGCTAAGGTAACTTCACTGGCACCTGACCCAAAATGACCAATGAGGGGACAAGATACTTTCAGATCTGGAGGGGGGGAAAAGGCTTTTGTCTGTCTGTGAAATACCTTTACCGGGAACAGATCAAGGATGCAAGCCCTCCAACTCCTGTAAAAGTTAGTAAGTAATCTGGCTAGAAAATGCGTTAGGTTTTCTTTTTTTGGCTTGTAAATTCGCTGTGCTGGAGGAAATGTGTGTTCCTGTTTTTTGTGTTTTTTGTAACTTCAGGTTTTGCCTAGAGGGAGTCTCTGTGCTTTGAATCTGATTGCCTGTGAGATTATCTTCCATTCTAATCTTAGTGTTTCTTTTATCTTTGTTCTTCTAATAAAGTTCTGATGTTTAAGAATCTGATTGGGTTTTTGGGTCTTAAAAAAGACTGGTTTGTGCTCATCTTGCTTGTTCTCAAGCCTCCCCAGGAAAGAGGGTGTAAGGGCTTGAGGGGCTATTTTGGGGAAATAGGAACTCCAAGTAGTACTTTCTCTGTGCTTTGTCTAAATCACTTGGTGGTGGCAGCATACTGTTCAAGGACAAGGCAAAGTTTGTGCCTTAGGAAAGTGTTTGTGTTTTTTTAACCTAAGCTGGTAGAAATATGCTTAGGGGGTGTCTCATGCTGGTCCCCACATCTGTACCCCACAGTTCAGAGTGGGGAAGGAACCTTGACACCCTCTCTCATTATTAAGATGTTCTCTGGACCCCTTCTAAATTATACTTTTGGCACACTCTGTTCTAGGAAAAGGAGGGATCCCCCATTATTCCATTTTGAGTAATGTTCTGAGCAATGTATCTTAAGAGTTTGGTGCTCAGATTTTTTATACAATGAATGGAGGAAGATAGGCACCTAAGAATGGGATTCACAAAAGTCAGCACACTAATAGCCAATGGAAGATGCTAAGGATAAGAATGTGTCCTGATCCCTGCCCCTCTCGGGGGTTTGATGCCTGAGTCTGGGCTTCAGGGAGCTGTGAACCCTTACTTGAAGTTAAGTTCCTAAGGTCGGTCTTACAAGGGAAATCCTTCTCCCACTCTGCCCACAGCTTCTTTCTTGCAACTTTTAGCCCAGCAGTTGGAGTATTCACCTGGGATCTGGTATATTCTGGTTCAAGTTCCCCCTCCACCTGAAAGGGGTAAGAGATATTGAACAAAACATCTACCTCTTCGGGGGGTGCTCTACCCACTGGGCTGTGGGATATTTTGATGTTTGTCTCCCTCAGGCTGGCCTGTTGGAGCAGGGGGATTGGATCCTGTGTTTCATATATACGGCCATTCTTATGCATGTTGTCTCTCTGCGGCCTAAGGATTTCATTAATTATTTATCCCAAGTAGAACAGCTTCACCGGGAGAGATTGAGGAAGGGTGGCAGAGCGATGAAGTCCTCCTCTAGAGCTGAGATGTAGGTGTCTATGAAAACAAGACCTGAATCATCATCATATTAGATTTGGCTCAGGCTCGGCTCCCCAGTCAAAGGTATAACCTGTGGCATAAGATGGGTCCCCCTAGGGCCTCTATATTAACCATAAACCAAGTACCTGTGGTACTGGCTAAATCAACAGGTCACATTTCCTCCAACACAGACTCTTCGATATTGGCACACAGCAGTACCTGACACTGGTACCGAGCTCCTGGGTACCATTATCACTGTCCCATATGTAGGAATGTTGACTGTGTCAATGCCTTCCCAGATAGAAGAGCATCGTAGCGCGCCAGAAAAAGTAACCACTGCTGCTGAGCATGTACTCCTTTTCATCTTTTATGTCTTTTCAGATAAATAGTCCTCTCCTGTGCATCCCCCTTCTCTATGGTTATTAGAGAGGAACTTAGGACACTGTTCTCTGAGCAGTAAAAGGCATGGGTCTCATAAAGAACAGGCCCCCTTGGTATACTCCCCTGGATCCATATTCATATGGTTATCAGTCACGTCCCTACTAGGTACCCTTGGGTATACAATCCTGGTCCTACAAATGAACATTCACTCCTGCTCCCTTATAGGGTTAGATACACTGCCTCTTAAGGGTACGGTATGTTTTTTCCCAACTAGTTCAGTTGGTAAAGTCATAGATCCTAAAGAAAAAGGAGAGAGTGTCATTAGGATCACCAAAAACTTGTGGAAGAACAATTCATCCTGGCTGCAATTTTGTCACTCCTCTTGTGCCTTGTCCAGTGGATGACTTTAAGGCATTCCAAGTTTTGATGAAACACGTGGCTCAGATCCTTGACATCCTGCTGGAGGTAGTGCAAGAGAAGTTGCATAAGCTGTTAGGTATTCTATACCCTTTAATACCTTGCAGACTGGCTTGTTAATGAAGGATTGTTAAACTTGCAAGGAATCGTGGCAGACTCCAGCATCAATATTGACAATATTCAGAAGAGCAGATAGATGTACAAAGTGCCTCCCAAAAGCTTTGGATAAATCTATTCACATCTGGGGCCAGGGTTGCATGTCATGATAGTGCTTGAGAGGAGCTGATTGCCCAAACTTTCCTGCAGACAGCTTTGGAATCGTCTGACATTTGCAGCATCCACCATAGCTACATTTAGACTCCTAAACTTTTAAGACCAGAAGGGAACATTGTGATTATCTAGTCTGACCTGCACATCACAGGCCACAGAATCTCACTCTCCCACTTCTGTCATAAACCCATAATGTCTGACTGAGAATCCACAATTTACTGTAGATCTAACCAGCAAGTGATCTGTGCCCTGTGCTGCAGAGGAAGATAAAATCCTCTCAGGGTCTTTGCCAGTCTGACCTGGGGGAAAATTCCTTTTCCAACCCAAATATGATGGTCCATTAGACCCCGAGCATGTGTGCAAGACCGACATGGCAGACACTTGGGAAAGAATTCACTGTAGTAACTCAGATCCCTCCCCATCTAGTGGCCCATCTCAATGGCTGAAGATGGGACACATTTTCTACTAGTGGGGCAGGTGTGCCACATGCCATTGTAGACGGTTTCATCATACCATTCCCCCTCCATAAACTTAACCAGCTCAGTCTTGAAGCCGGTTAGTTTTTTTTGCCCTCAGTACTGCCCTTGGGAAGCTGTTTCAGAACTCCACTCCTCTGATGGTTAGAAACTTTCATCTAATTTCAAGCCTAAACTTGTTGATGGCCTCTTTATATCCATTTGGCCTTGCTCTTTGTTCTTGTGTCAATATTGCCCCAAGTTGTCAGATACTCAAGGAGGTCTGACAGTTACACGGTAGAGTATGGTTGTGATCTATTCAGCTCCAAGACCAATGAGGCCCTTGATTTAAGACTGTAGGGCTATCTTGCTTTCTTTTTCAGGGTATAAGCCCAGAGAGCACAAGTCAGACCTCAGAGGTCCCATCAGGCAGCATCCCTCAGCCCCATACACCTGTAGTCTGCCAAGAACATCCAAATCACTGAGGAAGAAATTCCAGTGCGGATGATTCTTTGCCATTTCCTTAGCTGCTATCCAGTCTGTGTCTTCCTCTTGGCAGAAGGTTTGACACCATAGTTAAGACCTGGCAGAACCTATGAGGGATCTAGAACTGCTGCCCCTCCTCTTTATGGCAAATGTTTTGCCCTTTTCGGGGAATAGTTGGCTGGCATCACCAAGGTGCATCTCAATTTGTCAGCAAAGTATATTGCTTTCTTACTCTCCGTCCCCATACCTTCTCAGGGATCTTTTTTGCTAGAAAGTGTTGGAAGAGGAGTTGAACTCCGTTCTGCAAGTTGGTGCAATGGAGGTGATGCTTGTAGAGTTCAGGGTCAGGGGCCTGTATTTCCACTGTTTTCTAATCTCAAAGAAGGAAGGGAGGTTGTGCCCTATCCTAGAAATATGATGCCTCCAAGTTTCTCTGACATTTAAAGTTCATAATGGTGAAACTGGCTTTTATAATCCCCTCATGACTGGTTTGGGGCTCTTAACCTATTTCCACCGGTGTCTTCATCTGGTACACAGGAATTACCTCATTTGTGATATGGAAGATTGCCCTCCAATACAGGGCCCCCACCTTTGGTCTTTTCATAGTGTTGAAGGTTTTCACCAAGTGCCTAGCCACTATGGCCGCTCACTCGAGATGTAAGGTTTTCAAGCCTGTCCATTTCTTTGCTATTAGCTCATCCATAGGAAATTACCCTAGCAGCTGACCAGGTTGACCAGTGTAATTTAGAGGTTCTGTGCTACTCTGGACCTCCAGATAAACAGAGAAAAATCCACCTTTGTGACAACTCAAAGCGTAGAGTTCAAAGGGGCTGTATTAGATTCTAGGTCAGGAAAGGCTTATCTAGTATAAGAAAGATTCTAAACTACATAGTGACCTTTTCAGCCATCTGTAGGCTCATCCAAAGACATTAGTAAGAATGTGCCTTGCACTTCTGGGTTGTATGACCTCTTGTGTCTATTGCAGTTTGCCACACTTCAGTTTGCCCTTTATAAGGGTACTTGAAATTAGTGTATTTGCCAAGCACATGTTGCAAGGACATGCAGATGATGCTCTCTTAAGAGGTCCTTTCCTCATAAAATTGGTGGAAAGATCTACTTCAGGTGTGCAACTTCTCACCTCTTGTTACCAGGATTCTGCTGAGAGATGCTTCGACTCAAGGGTGGGGTGCTCATATAGAGTCCCTACAGACTTCCCCCAAAAGTTTGTCTGCATGAAATGTTCTGGATCTCATAGCCATCTACCTGACAAGCAAAGCGTTCCTTCCCTTGCATCAGCCGCTGACAGACCATACAACAGCCATGCACTACCTTGACAGACTGGGGGAGCAAAATCATCTTCACTCTCTTTCAGGAGGTCTTGGACTTAGTGTATTTGTTATCAGATAATGCCAGTGGCTCTGTACCTGTCAGATGTTCAGAATTCTCGAGCAAAGGAAAAAAAACCTCAACTAGATTGACTTAAAAAACAAAGTGGAACAGTGTGGCTATCTGGACATCCTGACATTTGTCTCGCTTGAAAATCCTATTTCTGCTATTTTGATCTATTGGCTAGACCTAAAACAATTGGCACTTTTCATTAATCCCATAGGATATCTAACAGCAATTTTCACACATCACCCTCCTGTTCAGGGCCACACACCATATACGTTTCCTGAAGCTCAGGAGCCCCAGCTTTTCTGGGACCTCAGTATAGTACTAACAAACTTTAATGGGTCCCCCCTGTATGCCCCTCTTGACTTCCTTATCTGTCTATGAAGACTACCTTCCTTGTAACTTGGAGGTAGAGACAATTCAGACCCATATGGTTAGCTCACCTTACATGGTGATCTATAAAGTGACTCTTACACCTCACCCCCCAGGTTTTGCCCAAGATTGCTTTATTTGAATCAGTCTATTCACCTTCTGGTTTACTTCTCCAAGTTTCACTCAAATTAAAGGGAAGCTAAACCACACATGCTTGAAATAATGAAAGCTTTGGTCTTTCAGGAACTCCCCTAGGTTTTGTGACCTTTACTGACAGGGTTAAGGGTCAGACAGTACTCATTTAGACAGTCTCAAAGTAGGTAACTTTTTGTAAGATCCTTCTGCAATTTAGCCTGGTTAAAGCCACCTGTCTAGATTACAGCTTAGTCCAGCCGAGTATGGGCAGCCTCTATTGCTTCCTTAAGATACATCCATTGCAGGATACAAAGAGATCAGTCAACAAGTTCTCCAAGCCCTGTTCCTTAGTTGAGGCTTCCAGACTGGATTTTCACTTTGGGTAGAGCTGTCCTGCAATACTTTTTTAAATAGGACTCCTAGTATCTACCTACAAACTAGGGGGTGTAACTGCTTACTAGTCACCAGAAATGAGATCCCTATGGACAATTACTTGAAAGAACTGCTACTTACCTTACGGTAACTGTTGTTCTTTGAGATATATTGTTTTCATGGAAGCCATGACCTGCCCTCCTTCCCTGCTTCTGCATAGTCTTGTAGCTTTGAGATTTTTGTATCAGTGAAGAAGCTGAGGGATGGTTGGGCCCAATCTGTCCTTTATGTCCCCAATGGGGGAGAGGTCCATGAGCATCCAGGGTGCAGATGTGGCTCCAACAGACATTGCTGGCCAAAAGAATCCAATCTCATGTGCATGGGATGCATACACACCAGAAGTGGAATCCTTGTTGACAGTACATCTTGAGGAATCAGTTACTGTTAAGTAACTACTCTTTTCCATTTTATGAGTAAGTAGTTTGTTGAGCCAGTTCATCCTCTCGGAAACCTGACTTTCTTTGGCATTAGAAGGAATATGGGGAAAAATGGCTTCAGTCAATAATAAACTAGTTTTCTGAAGAGACTCATCATAACTTTGGGGGCAGTTACTTCCCTTCTAAGGTAGGTTAAAATTTAAAGATTGTTTCATATTGACTTTTGAGAATGACTGGTATATAGATATAAAGCTGTGAGCAATCTACGTATTGTATTCCCTTAAGTATTAGTCTCAATTATGTACTCTCAGCAGTCAGAGCCTGTATTGTGGGTTTATCCCCATGTTAAATTGCTACTGTTTACTTTACTTTAAAATGACATTTTGGTCTATAAGCATTTTGTCTACTGTTACAAGTAACACCAAAGATTAGTGTAACCTTTTCTTCTTTCTATCAGTGTGTTTATATTGCACATTTGACAGTACTTAATCTATTTCATAGGTCAGTGTCTCTTGTTTTGCATGGATGTTTAACACAAATAAAAAGAGGGAGGAGTGAGAATTCTTAAAAACAAAACAAAAAACAGGAAAAGATGATTCTAAAGTGACAAAAATTCCTACAAGGAATTGGGGACAGATGTAGTACCGGAAATTGCTTTGGAATTTCTTTAATTGTTTAAATCTAAAGTTGCTAACGTTGTTTTAAGATCTGTTGTTGTAATTATAGCTATGGTTACCAGATACCCCAAGTGAAGGGGGCGAATATTGTATAATACAAACTGGGTGCTTGAAATGGAGAGTCCTTGAAATGGAGAGGTGTTTTTTTTTTTTTTTTCCCCTGTGGAAGCTTTGCATTTCTTGGAAGAGGCAGAGGAAATTCTCTCAGGGTTTTCTGATATCAGACTGTTTAGGAACAATGAGTTCCGAATGCTGAATAAACAATCACAACTGTACTCTGTTTCAGGGATCCCACATGACAGAACCCCCTAGCGGAGGACCTAATACGCCATAAAGCTACCTGTAGCTTTGGAATTGGCTAGTTAGAGCTTTGCAAATAGACCATTTGGTCAAGTGTTTATACTTTCACTAAGCATTTAAGCTGGATAGATAGCATGCTCTGCAGATTTGTCTTTGGTGGGGATAAACAAGGATTACGTGTCTTATTACGTATCCCCTCTACCCCGTAATTTATATGTTTAAACTTGATTTAACATTGATATTCTTTTCTAGCTGAAACTCATACAGGAGATTAAATGCCTAGGAAAGGAATGTCCTTTGTAGTCTGAATGTAAATCTGGAAAAAAAAATCTGTTTCTGATTCCTAATAAGGTCCAAGGATCCAAGACTTGGGTACTCAGCTTTATACAGACTTGGAGGCAGACCGTGCCTGCTGTCAAAGGCAGAGGAAGTGTGGCTCCACTTGAAAAATCCGACCTCATCTGCCTCTCCAAATGCAGGCAGACTAGCTCCTGCTGCTCCTGCAGAAAAAAGGGGTGGGGAGGTTGTCAGGGTCTTCCTTTATTGAAAGAGAGGGTTGCCTCAGATACTGGAACTCTGTGCCAGCAGCTCACCCATCTGGGGTGCTCCAGGATGAGAAACTAAGTGGGGAGGAGAGAGCAAGACACTGTTTCCTATACCTCTCCTGTTGATTAAGTGCCTGCATGAAGATGTGCCTGTTCTGTGGAGGCCCAGCCTCCTCTCAAGTACTCAGGCAGAGGCAAAGATTCCTGTAGCCTCAGTCCCCAAGCAGCCAGGAGAGCTCCCAGGAAGCGGTGGCAGCATCTAAACAGCAACATCCCCTAGACCTGGGACCAACAAGTGGTGAATCCCTCATTTTCCACCACATGGGGATAATATAGTTTGTAGTACAATGTTAAAGGGTCAGGGAAGTTTCTCACCCAGCAGCTGGAGCCAATTCTCAGTCAGTACTGTTGACTGCAGAGCAGCTGCCCACCTCCTACCCTGCAGCTATGGCAGTGATGGAACTAAGGAAAAGCATCTGGGACAAAACAAGGAGAGTATGCTAAGAGGCAGTCAGGCCCAACCCTTCCCTCCATTCTGCAGTATGCCCCCTCCCCAGCCCTGCAATGGCTCAGGGCTACTCATTGCCAGCAGTGTCAGCCCAGCGCTGTCTCCCAGTGCTGTAAGTGGGCCAAGGGGGACTCCCTTTGAACCTCCAGGACTGGAGCCTGGGATGACCCCTGCTTCTGGGGTGAGGTCAGCCTGTGTTCAGGCCATGTCCAGGAATCTCCCTTGAACAAAGCTTGGGAACTTGTGAATCTCTTCTTCACCCAGTCCAGCAACACCTTCAGTCTGAATCTTCTATTTCTCAGGACAGGAAAGTTGCTGAAAAGAGTAACCACAAAGTTCTTCCCTCTCCAGGGCACTGTCAGAATGAAATTACTCTTTCTCCTTCTGGGGAGGAGGCAGATCAAGGACAGGTAGAAGAAAAAGGTCTCTGACATTCAGATCCTTCAAGTTTCCGCAGCATAAAGCATGGGCACGCAAAAAAGAGTCCCCAAGCGCTATCTCTTGAAGAAACTGATTCAGGGGATTCCTCTAGGAGGTACTCTAAGAGCCACAAAGTGGAATTGGTTTCCCTTCAGCTGTATACATCAGCAGAGTGCAGAAGGACAGGTATTCTCAGCACATGGCTCCCCTGCTTACCTCCCCAGAGTGCACCAGGGCAGATATTCCTCCATGCCAGTGTACCCTATTCATTTTCCACAGAGTGCAGCATGATGGGGGATAATCAATGCTGGGGCCCCCTGCCCACCTTCCTAGAATGCAGCATGGCAAATCAGTGCAGAAAAGACCTGGCCATAAATAGGTGCTGTCTCCTCTAAGCGTTCATATCCTGTGCTCCCCTCAGGGAGTCTCCCAACTTAGGGGAGAAATGCCAATGCTCCTAATCAGAACTAGAGACTCGAATAATATATTTTAAACAAAAGCCAATCACACACGGGATAGACTTAGACTTTCAAGGCAGAGTGCGCTGAATACTTTGAGAAATGTAAACTGCAGTTATGAAGTATACAGATGCCTTAGGCAAGCTATAGCTGTATATCCCTCATGCACTGTGTGTGTGTGTGTGTGTAATAGTGGGGTGCTTAATAGCTCTAATTTCCAGTGTATTCCAGTGTCACACCTGATAGTCTGGGAAAGCATCAGACTGTCCTCCTCAGTTGCCACTGTAGGTCACCAGGCCCTGCCATCCTGGTTTTTGCTCCCAGCTTCTGTTGCAGGTTGCCACATGCCTTTCTACCTCCTTCCCCCATCAGATGGCTCTGGAGTGATGAGAGGGATAGCAGCCCAGATGTGGAAGAACTGGCAGGCACTAAGGGGAGTCTTGCCCACCATTTCTTTTTTCTACTCCATGCTTCTTCCCAGGCCTCCATTTTACAAGGCCAGAAGATTTGTTGGTGTTCACCAGTCAAAATGTATCCTATCATCACTGCCATAGATAAATGTTCCCTTTCTTTGATTGTCAGGGACTCGTTTCTAACTGGATGAGATTTTTATCTGAAAGAGTGACTGTGACAGTCTATACCATTATATTCACCACTTTTTCAAGACTCTGACAGGTGTTGCACAAAGTATGCCTTGAGATACCATTTGAAAAGTCACAATCTGCTGAACATTATTATCCTATTGAAATATGTAGTAATACTAATGTCAGGTTATGAGATTCTACTGTATATTGTTACCCAGAATTATAACATTTCAGTAGCCCCTACAAACCAGTTTTTCAGAGACACACACACACACTGGCCCCAGCCAGGTGTTAAAAAACAGAAGCTTAAATGGCCATTCTCACGTCCTCAGGAGACTGCTTGTCATCTGCACCCCAGCTGGGGGTAATCCTTGAAGAAGGGAGAGGGATATAACAGAGACAGTAACCTCCAACTCACCTCTCCTCCCCCATCTCTCTGTTTATGACATCAGTGAATACTTGAAGGACACCACTAAAGGAGGGGGGTGGTCCCAGGCTGAAAGGGGACCCAAGCTGTAAAATGTACAGCAGAACACGGTGAGGATAACCTTTTGCTTTTAATTGCCATTATCTTGTTAAATTAGATTAGCTTGTATATTACCCTTTTTTTTTTTTTTAATTTTTTTTTGTAACTAATCCTGCCTTTTTTATGCATCATTACTGGTAATCACTTAAAATCTATCTTTGTGTAGTTAGGACACTTATCTTATTGCTTTGAATAACAAGGTTGGTGCATAGATCACTTCAATGAAATGACGGTCCTATGAGCTTGCATTGTTCAGTAGTGTGCTGGGTAGTACAAGACCCACATTTCTGGGTGGGAAAGTCTGGACTAGGGAACTTGCTGATGTTGCTCTGCAGTTTAATTCATGAGCAAGTGGTCAGAGTGCTCATGTATTTATCTGGAAGTGAATTTGCATGCTGAAGGCTATGTGAGCAGGTCAGAAGTAGCGGTTCTGGTAGCAAAGCAGTATTAAAAGCACCTCAGGTTATAGAGTTAGAATCATAGAATATCAGGGTTGGAAGGGACCCCAGAAGGTCATCTAGTCCACCCCCCTGCTCAAAGCAGGACCAATTCCCAGTTAAATCATCCCAGCCAGGGCTTTGTCAAGCCTGACCTTAAAAACCTCTAAGGAAGGAGATTCTACCACCTCCCTAGGTAACGCATTCCAGTGTTTCACCACCCTCTTAGTGAAAAATTTTTTCCTAATATCCAATCTAAACCTCCCCCACTGCAGCTTGAGACCATTACTCCTCGTTCTGTCATCTGATACCATTGAGAACAGTCTAGAGCCATCCTCTTTGGAACCCCCTTTCAGGTAGTTGAAAGCAGCTATCAAATCCCCCCTCATTCTTCTCTTCTGCAGGCTAAACAATCCCAGCTCCCTCAGCCTCTCCTCATAACTCATGTGTTCCAGACCCCTAATCATTTTTGTTGCCCTTCTCTGGACTCTCTCCAATTTATCCACATCCTTCTTGAAGTGTGGGGCCCAAAACTGGACACAGTACTCCAGATGAGGCCTCACCAATGTCGAATAGAGGGGAACGATCACGTCCCTCGATCTGCTCGCTATGCCCCTACTTATACATCCCAAAATGCCATTGGCCTTCTTGGCAACAAGGGCACACTGTTGACTCATATCCAGCTTCTCGTCCACTGTCACCCCTAGGTCCTTTTCCGCAGAACTGCTGCCTAGCCATTCGGTCCCTAGTCTGTAGCTGTGCATTGGGTTCTTCCGTCCTAAGTGCAGGACCCTGCACTTATCCTTATTGAACCTCATCAGATTTCTTTTGGCCCAATCCTCCAATTTGTCTAGGTCCTTCTGTATCCTATCCCTCCCCTCCAGCGTATCTACCACTCCTCCCAGTTTAGTATCATCTGCAAATTTGCTGAGAGTGCAATCCACACCATCCTCCAGATCATTTATGAAGATATTGAACAAAACCGGCCCCAGGACCGACCCTTGGGGCACTCCACTTGATACCGGCTGCCAACTAGACATGGAGCCATTGATCACTACCCGTTGAGCCCGACAATCTAGCCAGCTTTCTACCCACCTTATAGTGCATTCATCCAGCCCATACTTCCTTAACTTGCTGACAAGAATACTGTGGGAGACCGTGTCAAAAGCTTTGCTAAATTCAAGAAACAATACATCCACTGCTTTCCCTTCATCCACAGAACCAGTAATCTCATCATAGAAGGCGATTAGATTAGTCAGGCATGACCTTCCCTTGGTGAATCCATGCTGGCTGTTCCTGATCACTTTCCTCTCATGCAAGTGCTTCAGGATTGATTCTTTGAGGACCTGCTCCGTGATTTTTCCAGGGACTGAAGTGAGGCTGACTGGCCTGTAGTTCCCAGGATCCTCCTTCTTCCCTTTTTTAAAGATTGGCACTACATTAGCCTTTTATTAGCCTTTTACATTAGCCTTTTACATTAGCCTTAAATGTTCATTGACTACTCCAATAGCAGGTTCTAATCTTTCTGTTAAAACTGATGTTCTAATTCTTGTTAATCACAGGATCAAAAAAGGATCATGGTCAGTGTCTGATAAAATAACCCCTACAGTAAATTACCTTTCAGTATTACCTCTCCAGGCAGACACTCAGGCATATAGAAAATATAGGAATTTTTTATCAATATGCTATTGAATTTCCTTTCTTTTTCTGACAAATCACAGTTGAGATCAACCTAGGTGCTTGAGCTCCTTGGTGTCAACAAGTAGGATCTGCCGATAGGGTGTCCTCCATAACAGCTCCTTGATCTTTGGAAATGGTTTCTGACCTTGGTCTGATTATAGCTTAAATCTGTCGATCATAAGTAAGGCTACATTTTAGTCATATGTATTTGTAGTAAGTCACCCCAGATCATGGGCAGGAAACAAAAATTCACCAGTTTTAACCTGTCCATGACTTCTACTAAAAATACCAGTGACTAAAACTTGCAGGGGGCTGCCCGCAAGCTGGAGCCAACCCACAAAGCTGCGTAGCCGTGCCTCCGCCTAGCATCTGAATCAGGGGTTGTCGCCGCTTCCGGGGAGCCCCCCCAGGCAAGCGCCGCCCGGAGCCCACCTCATCCCGTCCCGTGCCCCAATCCCCTTCCCCCTCCCACATCCAAACTCTGCTGCTGGGGAGGGGAGTGTGTGGGAGCCTGAGGCTACCCCAGCGGCCCGTGCAATTGGCGCAGGGGCTGCCCGAGCTGCCCCTGAGCCAGGCGCACTGGCCACTACAGAAGTCGTGGAAAGTCACAGAATCTGTGACCTCCATGACAAACTGGCAGCCTTAATCATAAGTGCTTATCTTCTTACGGAGGGTTTTTGAGGGGTGAGGTTCAGGGGGCATATTCCTTCACAGATAATTTTTAAGGAGCATGAGCTACCTTTTCTTTTAAGAAATAAAAAGACTTGATTGGTTGCTTCTTTATACGGTTGAGTTAGCTTCTGAATTTATTTTTATATTGAACTGGGCTTTTAGACAGTGCCCAGAGGTACTTCGGGCTTAAGGGTTGGCATCTTTTTCTGTCTGTCCTAAATCTAAAACAATATAGTTGAACGTGAATTGAGTTCTCTTCATAGGATTTGAAAGTTTTTTGTGTATTGATGTTTGTAGGTTTCTGTACAATGGGAGAAGTCACTGAAGTGGTGGTATCTATTCCACATATGTTTGTTTAATGGCTATAAAAGTTGTGACCTAATCAATTTTTTTTTTGTTTGCAGCTACATTAAGCAACATCTTTCATACTTTGTTGCAATTCTACATGACAGTTCCTCAGTGTTACAATATTTTTATTGCGTTTTTGTTGTTTCCTTGCAGTTCAACTTTGTGGGAAAACTTTTGGGTCCACGTGGCAATTCACTGAAACGTTTACAGGAAGAAACATTGACAAAAATGTCTATATTGGGAAAAGGTTCCATGAGGGACAAATCCAAGGTAAATCAAGTAGCTGAAACATTTTAGTGCATAGGACATCCATGATATGTGGCTTCCTTTAGTCTTCCCAGCACAGTTTTTGCGAAAGTGGAAAAAGCCAAGAAGAACTAGAAAATGAATATAAAACAAAGCATGTGTAGGCCAGATTCAGATGTGGTCTGTTTTTCCATATGAGTCCTCCGATTTTGCAGTGAACTCTACGCAAGCAAACCCCTAAACATGTGAAGATAGTGAAGTCAGTGGGGCTCAGCATGGGCTTGTGGGTCTGCCCACTGCGAAACACATCTCAATATTGAGATGTAAGTCATGAACTTTCCAGAATGTTAAATGTCTGAGGAAATCATTTAATGGCAGACAGACGTAAAACTTGTAACATGAATAGCCATTCAAAGGCATTTTGAAATATTTATTTCAAGTTAAACAAATGTAATAGTAGGAGAGAAAAGGATGAAGTTATTTAAAACCAAACTGTCTCAAAGAATGCAGGGAGGAAAATTTAGACCACTGGCATATTGTAATGAAGTGCCTCCCAAGAAAATAATTACAGATACCATGATGATGGGCATCAGAAGTGTGTAGGTAGATGGTGATGTCAACTACACCACCAAACTGCACCCCAAACTTCTCATGCCCAGCCCCACCCCTTCCCACACCCCTGCCCTGATCGCCCTCAGTCCCAGTCCAGAGCACCCTCCTACTCTCCAAACTCCTCATCCTCAGCCCCACCCCAGAGCCCGCACCCCCTCCCGCACTCCAACCCCAATTTTGTGAGCATTCATGGCCCACCATACAATTTCTATTCCCCGATGTGGCCCTCGACCCAAAAAGTCTGCCCACCCTTGATCCAATACATCCAAGCGCTATGCACACTACTGTTCCACTTATTAGGTTTTTAAATCCTTTCGCCAACAAATTTCCTAGGGATGAAATCTAGCATATGGGCTCTCTATATGAGCAAACTTTGCTTATTGTGATTTTAAACAAATTGTTGAAATCTACATAACTATGTTAAAATTAGGCTGATTAAATCCCTTTTGTTTTGTACTCTGAACCTGCTACCACTCAAAGAATCCTAGATATTTTCCATCTTTCTTCTTCTAAGTCATATAGTGTCATGCAGGATTATTCACTATCATGTTTTCCAGTGGTATGTTCTCTTAAATTATTCAAGAGCTTATGCTGTTTCCCAAGGGAGATTATTATACAGTTTGATCATTCTCCGTTAAGTTTGTGATATCCAGCTTAAGTTTTTCAGTTTTTAATTTAATTCATGGTGCTCTCACCTGTACTCTTTGGACCATGCTAAATTACTCTTAAGCAGAAATTTTCTTTAGCACTTTGAGAAGTCTGATTTGTTAAATGAGCTGAAGAGGAGCTTTTGAAAAAACAAAACAAAAACCTTCCTAGCTACAACATTATAGTCATTGAGGGAGGTTTTTACTTTCTATTTTTGTGGTCCTTTCATCATTTGTATTGACAAGATGATGGTTAAGGCTACAAGATTCAGCCAACTAATTACGATGTGTTAATTTTCCTGCTCTGAACGCTCTATCAACTAATCAGATTACTTTGCTTTTCCAACCAATTTTGCAATATTCATATATTGTGTACATTTGACGACAACAAAGATTACCTACAATAAGCTAGAACTGATTGTCATAACTTTAACTCATAATTATGACAGAGAAGGAACAAATAAGAAAACTTTAATCTGTAATTAATACTACTATTTTTGGACCCATTAAAAGAGATGTTAGAGCACTATTAGTTTCTTACTTAAATAGAATAAATGTCAGGAATAGCATACTTTTTAGAGCCTCGGATAATTGACAGAAAAAAATTCAAATCAAATTATATTAGTACTTAGGTTAGCATACTCTTCTACTGCTTGTCTAATAGCACAACGGAACCATGCTTAGGCTGTTAGCAGTGCTTTTTGTGTTGGGATTTTAAAACACAGTTGTTTTTCCAATGCTTATTAAAAAGTCATCAAAACACATTTCAGGCATAAGTATGATTTTTAAATTGATGACCTCCTTTAAGCCTCTAAGCATTTCCAGAAATTTCTGTTTCCAGAAATCTGAGCGCACACACAGATTGAACTGAGTGTTCATTCACTTAATAAAAAGGAGTACTTGTGGCACCTTAGAGACTAACAAATTTATTTGAGCATAAGCTTTCGTGAGCTACAGCTCACTTCATCAGATGCATTCAGTGGAAAATACAGTGGGGAGATTTATGTACATAGAGCACATGAAACAATGGGTGTTACCATACACACGGTAAGGAGAGTGATCACTTAAGGTGAGCCATTACCAACAGTAGAGTGGGGGGGGACATTTTGTAGTGATAATCAACCCCCCCACCCACCACTGTTCCTCAGACGTTCTTGTCAACTGCTGGAAATGGCCCACCTGTCACTACAAAAGGTTCCCCCCCTCCCTGCTCTCCTGCTGGTAATAGCTCATCTTAAGTGATCACTCGCCTTACAGTGTGTATGGTAGCATGTTCTCTATGTATATAAATCTCCCCTCTGTGTTTTCCACTGAATGCATCCGATGAAGTGAGTTGTAGCTCACGAAAGCTTATGCTCAAATAAATTTGTTAGCCTCTAAGGTGCCACAAGTACTGCCTTTTTTCTTTTTGTGAATACAGACTAACACGGCTGCTGCTCTGAAACCTGTCACTTAATAAAGATTATGCACTCTCTCCAGCTAGCCTAGAAGTAGGTTGGTGCAAGAGGAATGAATGGAGTAAAACCCCCAATGTTGAAACAGTAAATAGAACAAAGATATTTTTCACGCTGCTCACAAATACTGAGAGTTTATTTTAATCAAGGCAAAACAATGGAAACAATTCTGTCTGTTAGAGGAACCAGTCATTGTCTCAGGGTAGAGATCTTATCTACTAATTTTCTCTTGAGTAATATATACTTAATAAAACATTATTTGATAGGCAGAATAGCAATATTGTAAAGTTTTTCATTGGCTTGGAGTACAGTAGAGAATATTAATTTATAATTTCCAGTTATGTTTCCATTTAGTATTTGATCCAAAAAGTACATGAACTATATGTATATGGCAAACATCTCAAACACACATTCATTTTACATTTTTTTTCTTCTCTTTTTGTGATTACATTTTAACAGTGAAATTTTCTGTCCTTCCCAGGAAGAAGAGTTGAGAAAAAGTGGGGAAGCAAAATACTTCCACCTAAATGATGACCTGCATGTTCTCATTGAAGTATTTGCCCCACCAGCAGAGGCATATGCCAGAATGGGGCATGCTTTGGAAGAAATCAAGAAGTTCCTTATCCCTGTTAGTATTGTAATCTTACACTGCTGTTTAACGTATAATCTAACCTAACCCTCTCTTAGGTTTTGAGGGATGTGTACTATAACTCATCTGAGAGATCATTTGCACTAGATGTGAATGAAAATATTTAAATTGTGATATTCCCATGTAAAGTAAAACATTTTAATATGTGTATATTAATAGGAAGGCAGCATGATTATTTGTGGGTAGGACACTGGACTGGGAATCTGGGAATCAGGAAACCCGGATTCTATTCCTGGCTCTGACATTAATGTGCTGTGTGACTTTGGTCAAGTCACACCAGCTCACCATGTCTCAGTTTCCCCATCTGTAAAATGGGGACAGATACCTTCCTTTGGAAAGCACTCTTAGATCTATGGATGAAAATCGTTATATGTGAGCTAAGTTATTTATTACTGGTGATATGCCTGTTTCCCAATAACTCATCCTAATTATATTTTTGATTTAGCCACTTCTGTTTTAAAATTGAATATAATTTGGAGTTAGCTCATTATCAAAAATACATTGTCAAAACAAATTAGGTAGCAATTGAATTGATTTTTAAACCAGTTTTATATTCAGGTGTGGCAATATAGCTTTAAAGCAACTTTTGGTTTCTTAGTAGTAAAACACAAGGCAATTCAGATGTCCCTGGTAACTTGGGTTTCTTCATGTAGGCTGTTAAGGAAGTCCTTAGAAAGAGTGGGCAATATGCAGACCCATGCTTTTGCTTGCTGTTAGGTTTGGGTAAGAGGCAAATATGAGGAAATTTGCATTGCAATTCAAAAAGTAGGAACCATTACAAAATAAATAAATCTCCAATTTCAAATGACAACTGAGTGAAGGCAAATTAGCCATGGTTACCTTATCTGCAAATAAAGGTACAATATTAACAGTTATAAGTAAAAGGCCATAGATAGTAATAGCTAGATAATAAGAGGGTTATTTATCTAAACGTTGTTGTTTTGCCAGATTAAATTATCTTTAAGCTATAATGGCTTTCCATAAACATATGCATGAACTTTAAGTTTACAAATAATTATAAGACAAAATATTTGAAAAATCGGTTCCTCCCCTTTACTTGCATGCTAAGATGTTAATTCAGGTGATGTTTTCTTTGGTACAGATTGTGTTGTGTTAGTGAGTACCTGAGCTGTTGCAGGAAAACACTGAACTCTTACATCAGATCTTACTAGATAAAGAGCCTTCTTTAAAGATACTACCCACACAGCATTCTTACTCTTGGATTTTTTTTCCAAGTGTGAGCTATGGGACCTTACTTAATTTATTTGTCATCACTGACAGTCTTCCTTGCATTGTTATGTATTTGATTTTGTTCTTAAGTGAAGCTGAAGCAGAGTTTGCTCCCACTTTCAGTCCTCAGCACTGAAGTTTGATACACCTACATGTCTTTTATTTTTAATTGATCCTGTTATGACAGGGGTGCTACTAAAATTGTGTATATAAAGTGCATAGACAGTGTTAGTGCTCTGTGGTGCATGTAGAAGACAAACTTTACAATGTGAGTGACTCACCACATAGTGGAGATAAGCTCTTTGCTTGTCGAAGTTGATGAAATACTCTGACAAAAGTTGGCTTCTGGTGGATGTTATGTTTAATGTTTGATTATGAAGTTTGAAAGGAGTCATTCAAGCAGGTCTGTATAGCTCAGTAGTTCTCTCTCTTCTGGACTCTGGGGTACAAGCACAAATTCCAGTGCCCACTTAAAGCCACAGCAGAATACCATTACCTGGAGCAGAGTGAACATCTTAAATGTCAAGAGAGACACTGGTGGTGCCTCGGGTTGGGGAGGTTGTACTGTTGCTCCAGAATGGAATGGTTTTGTTACCCCAGAATTTGATCAAGCTAAGTGGAACCTTATTGTGTGCATTCAGCCACCATGAATTAATGAAATATGGAACACTACATAGTTAAGAATTAATTTGAACAAGCAGGGCTTCTAGAGGCAAGGTCAAAAGTATCTGCAGGGTTGCAGTTTTGGCTAATCAGAATGGGAGGAGATTGAACATGTTGAGACTGAAATGGAATAAGTGGATGGGGTCCTTGAGTTCAGGCGCCTTTGATATAGAAGCTTATTATGACTAACAAACTACTTAACAAAACATTCCTAACAATCTTAAAGTTAGGAGAACTGATGAACCAGTACGGGTCATTATGAGGTATGTGATTTGTAAAAATGAGTTATCAGAAGACAAGATAATAGAGTGTACTTTAGAGTGAGCTCTCTGAAGCTATCCTGAGAGACTTTCCTGACACCGTACTCCCTGGTGGGGAAGCGACCAACCATTGCGGACCTGCTGCTAACTACTCAGTACCATCTCAGATTCTGTGTAATTGCTTGGGATGTTCTAAACTTATTTCTTGTGCTTAAATCTAATAAATAGTAGTTTTAGATCAGAGCACACTTGTATCAATTTTTCATCATCTGGAAGCGCTGTGTTCCCATTGATTTATTCCTGACACCACCTGGAGTGAAACAGTGAAGTTTCTACTGCTTTGGGTTCTGAAAACCCTGGGTAACAGTATGTTGGTGACATACTTTGGAGGAGGCACCATGTGCAAAAAGAAATGAAAATTCAGTGTCTTTGAAATTGGTGCAACTCAGCAGCGGATCCATACCTTCAAGTGCCTCTGGTGTGGAGGAGATTTTGTGTTTTGTCATGTAAGGCCTGGATGCAGCGTGGATGTCATTGGGTGTGTGGAACATCATATAGTTTCCAGTTTACTTTTGTTGCCTGATCTATTGGTTAGGTATTATTTAGAATTTACAATTTAACATGATGTGTTATTGCGCTGGTCAGCTGCCTCTAGATCATCTACAAAATTAGATTGAGGGCCACGGTGTATCAGAGAGACTCACACTTAGGGAAGGGAAGACCATTTCTGATTTTTGTAATAATTTTATTAGCACAATGAGCAATATCACAAACACTTCAACCCAGCAAAATAGATAATACAGAATTCAGCATTTATGTACTCTCACCATTCTTTGTGGGGAGCCCAATAGTAGGTGAGATGATTCACAAGTTGTCCTTGGACTTGTAGGTTCCTGGAAATCTATCTGGGGTGCACAGGTAGAGTACTAACTTTATAATAGGTTATGACAACACTCCCTATTCCTCAGGCATATGCAATAGGGATTTCAACCTCTTTTCCTTACCTATACATCCTCACCCTACTAATGTTTGGATACTCTTCTCCAATAGGTTACTAGGCCATTTACCTTAAGCTTATTAGCATATATGTTTCGTTACCATGGCATTATCTGCTGATGCTTCTGATTTTAAAATATTAAAAGCTGTTCCAAACAGGTATGTTGTGGTTACCTGTCAGCAGTTTAGGATCAGTTACTTAATGCAGCACTCTATCTTGTGACAACTTATGATATAGGGTCACTTACTGGTTAGCTTAGTATGTCAAATCTTTAGACCTTAGGCCTCAGTTAGTTTAGCTAAACTATTGGTTTTTGCGTTAGTGCCTTACTCCATACCTATACCTTGCCTAGCATATGTCTGTATATCTATAGCAATAACTGGTGACAGTTTGATGCTCTAAATGTGGGGTACTTCTTGGAGCATCTGTTCTTCTTGGTTGGCAGTACCTTCCTGTGCGTGCCCTTCCATATGTTTCTAAGGTGAGAGACACTCTTTGAACGCTGGCTGACTTCCAGTATGTTAGAGATTCTGCATCTGGAGACTCCAAAAGTTCAGACTGTCTAAAGGACTATACCTCAGTAGCTCTACAATAGCATTGTGTATACTTGTGAAATTCTTAGCAGTAATGGGAGCCTGTCTGCATGGGCTGGGAGTACACATGGTTTCCTATCTTGATGGCTGGCCGATCAGGCACACCAGTATGAAAGGAATCACTTGGATTTATCTGTAGGTATTTATAAAGTATCTTATCACCATAGTGTCTAAACACTATACTAAACTTGCGTCAAATCTTGGATGAATGGAATACCACACAGCAGAACTTTCACTTAGAGAGTTTGCTGTCTCCAAGAACAGCTACTCTTGAATATTCCAGAGATGAGAGCAATCAGTTATGCTATCCTAATCAGATCTCATGTCTAAATGGACAACCTGAGCATCATCTTCTAGATAAGAAGGCAGCAGATCATAACATCCTGTGTCGGAAAGTCCTGCAGTAGGCCATACAAGGTATTTTGGATTGCCACTAATCCGAACACAATTACATTTAGTCAACAGATGATAAACCCTGTTTCTTGAATCAGGTAGTGATGGAGTAGTGGGAGAAGATGGAGGAGATATTATTGACTAATCTAATGAACAAGAAGCTACCTGACCTGGCACCAACAGAAGACTGCTTGATCAGAAACACTGTCTCCATCCACTGGCAATGAAGGTATTTCCTCTGGTACAGCTGGAGCAAAGGCATAAATTAACCTCAGTGGAGAAGTTGTTCTGTGATTCTACTAGCACCATAAGAGATGAGACTAATATGATTCTCAGCTCAGCAGTGGCTGATCCTATCCTGCTGAGTGTGGAAAGATGAAGACTGAGAACCAGAGCAACCTTTCTCCTTTCCTCCCTAATTACATGGTTTATTTTTTTTCATAGCAGATTGTAAGAGATGGGATGGAACCTTGCCTGTGTTGAGTTCAGGTAGTACAAAATGACCTTTTGTTAGATTCAGGGTTAAGCCCATGTTGTCTTAAGATCTCTTAGCTTTTCAAAAGGAATCTACCAGAAGGACTAAAAACCTACATTTTTAAAATGGAGTATTCATTTTGTGTAGCACAAGAGAGAAGCTGTCCACCTCCTAAAATCCAGTCAAGCTAGGGTTTTTTTTTTTCAGTAGCAGTGGGTAACCTAATTGTGGTTTATTTGCTACGAAGCCTGGTGTGGCTTTCCTGGCAAATTGAGCTATCACTTGTCTTTCAGGAAAA
The DNA here is from genome assembly GCF_965140235.1 of Caretta caretta. NCBI lineage: Eukaryota > Metazoa > Chordata > Testudines > Cheloniidae > Caretta > Caretta caretta. Next base: position 14,343,995 of record NC_134207.1, on the reverse strand, counting down.
ATAATTGCACTCCGACACTCTGGTTATAACCTGTAGCTTGCAAACATTATTCTTTCTTAAAATCAAATCAAACTCTGGCTTGCAACAACTACAGCTGCTGCTGCTAAGTTTGCAAGGCTCTAGAAGTTGCTAAGTAGACACTTGAAAGGCAGCCAACCCACAATAAACTGACTAGTACTGAAAATTCCAAGCCCAACCTCTCTCTCTCCTCTCAAGTCATCATAACTCCATGATCCAAGCATTAGCAGAGAACACTTTTAAGATTATGTTCAGCCCTAGGCATAATCAGCAGCATATGTCTCCACAGTTCCAACCCTTTCTCCCCAGAAATCGTCTTTGTGGCTGAAATGAAGGCCTAATTCATTCCCCTCTGACTTGAGGCTTTGGTCTGTTGTACGGATTGCATTTTCTCCTGCTTCTGCACTACTCGCATCTTCTCGTTCCCATTCTCTTCGCAGCGGAGATCTTCTTTCTTTCTTCTTTCCCACTCAACTGTCTGATCTCCCTCCACCCGGACTGGGAGGACAGTATCTTTGTGCCTGTTATCACTTAGCCCACTCCCAGCATTTCTTCTTGTCTGTCAGGCAGAAAGGAAACCTGATACTCTTTACTTGCCCAGATAACATTTACTATTTCATTTTTTGTATTACTGTTGCTCGCAGGAGGATTCTTCTCAGTCTTTGTTGCAAAATATAAGGTATTGCCCTTCATTCTCTCTGCCAACTGCACTATTAATCATGCTTTATATTTTGAGGTATCATTTGAGATGTCTACTCTCCAGGAGTAATTTATGGTGAAGACAGTATCTTATTAAAAATAAAATGTATATACCTGTAATTCTGCTTCTTTGAAGATTTCAATTCACCTTTCTGACTGCACTTTCAAGAACTGACAGAAAGCTGTTTAGGAGGCAGTGGCATTGGCACAAGCTACTGCCTCCCTTAGCACTTTCATTTTTTGTGTTTTACCTTAGACACTGACATTTTGGAAGGATTCATATGGGAGCCTTATGCTCGTCTGTCAGTGCCTTGGTGGATGAAGAATGTGAATTTCAGGCTTCTCTCATGTTTGAAACTACAAGAACCAAGAAAGTCCTGTGAAATATAATTTAAAAACAAGCAGATTACAGATTAGTATTTTACCCTTTTAATTTGCCTTTTAAAATGGACCGTAGAGAACTTCCTACTTACACAAATATACCCATGATTCTTGTTTTGTTTCCAGAATAAAGACTCTAAGAAAAAGATAGATTCATTGAATTAAGGCCAAAAGGGAACATTAGATCATCTAGGGAGTCTGGCCTGCATACTGCAGGCCAATCTTCCCTCCCAGTTACACCTGAATTGAGCCTATAACTTCTTCCTGAAAAGCATCCGGTCTTGATTTGAAGACCTCAAGAAATGGGGATTTCCACCATTTGCCTTGTTAGTTTATTCCAATAATTAATCACCCTAATTTAAAATCTGTGCCTAATTTGAATTTGTCTGGCTTCACTTCCAGTTATAGATTCTTGTTAAACTTTTCTTTGCTAGATTAAAGAACTCTTTAGAATCCTGTATTTTCTCCCTGTGAAGGTACTTATCCTGTAATCAAGTCACCTCTCAATCTTTTTGATAGCTAAACAGCTTGAGTTCTTTAAGCCTCTCACTGTAAGGCAATTCTCCAACCCAATCACTTTCTACACCCTCTCCAGTTTTTCAATATCCATAAAACCAGAACTGTGTACATAGCATTCCAGTATTGTCTAACCAATCTCATATACAGAGGTGTAAGAATTTCCTTAATCCTATTCACTACTTCGTTTTTTATACATCCAATGATCACATTATCCCTTTTTGCCACAGCGTTGCACTGGGAGTGCATGTTGAGTTGCTTGTCCACTGTAACCCCTAAATCTTTTTTTAGTCACTGCTTTCCAGGATACAGTCCCTCATTCTGTAGCTATGGCCTGCATTCCATGTTCTTATATTTGGCCATATTAAAATAAAATGTATTTTTGTTATAGTTTACCAAGCGATTGAGATCTTACTTTACGATGGGAAGTCTTTGTGTCCTCTGCAATTTTTATCAACAGTAGTTTTATATTTATTTTACTACTGATGAAAAATTTTAATAGCGTTGGACCTAGTACCGATCCCAACAGAACCCCACTAGAAACATTCCCATTTGATGATGGTTCTCCATTGACTACTGTGAGATCTGTCAGTTCTAAATCTATCTTGAACCGTTTTAGTGTGCTTTATTGATAATGTGTAGTACTAATATTTTAACCCGAATATTGTGCGGTACTATAAACTGAACTGCATATCTGTAATAATCATCAACCAAACGTAATCTTATCAGACAAACCCAATTTTATTCTTTGAAATCTGTCCATAAAACTTTGCTGGCATTACTTATAGTCCTGTTGTTTATCAACTGAATCCCATATCCGCTTCTCCATTTTGTTCATGATTGATTTCAGGCTAATCGGCCAACAATTACCCATGTCAGCAGGTTATCTGAACACTTGAAATTAAATACTTTTTACCTTTCTCCATCATTATGAACAATTTTATCATCTCTATCTAGTAATGAGCCTATACCATTGCTAGGATTTCTTTATTCCCAGTATACTTTAAAAAGTGGTCCTGATTGTTCTTAGCTCTGCGACCCATGGATTTTTTCCCTGATGTCTTTAGCTTCCCTTATCAATTTTCTAACTGCAGATTCTGATTGTTCTGTTTCCCCTTTTCACCCACTTGTTATACAGTATTCTTTTGATTTCTAATTCACTTCATTACTGAACTGGGCTGGACTTTTAGCCAAAGTTGGTCTCATTTTTGATTGTGGAATCAGCTTTTTGGCCACCTGATAAACTTGTTAAAGAACTTCATATTTTAATTTTACATTTCTGTTTACACCTTCCCTGCCAATTCGCACAGAATTTTCCTCCGTTTGGAGAATTGTCCCTGTTGGAGTACTCTGTGTGTGTGTGTGTGTACACACACACGACAGATGGACAGCTGTGTCCCCTCAATTCTCCTACCTGGGGTGCCATTTACAGGGCTTTGCTGTGAGAGTAATTGCTCCTGGTCTGCCCACACACAGCATGTAAATCACCTCCAGCTATACTGTAGAAGTATTTTAGCTAGCTAGCCAGCCAGCCATGAACTACATTGCAGAGCAGCACCAGCAAATCCCAGTCCCAGAACACACACTAAAAGCCTAACTTAACACGCAAGTGAATTCAAATCAAAGATTTCTCTCACCACATGCTAAACAGTCTTATTGGCTGGAATCCTTTCAGCCAGGATCCCTCGTTTGGTTTAGTATTGATTTCCTTGTCCTTAGGTGGTGGTGGTGATGCCATGAGTAGAGATGAAGGGAGAGATCATTTGGGGAGTCTGTTCCTCATTTTTATCATTTTTCTTCTCTTTAAGAATCATTGCCAGCTGGCGTTCAGGCAGGGGTCAGCACCACCCTGTTGCATGATGGACACTTGACAAAATTACCAGACTTAATGACATAGTGTCATAGATATTCTGGCAATGTGTTCTATAATTTGGCGACCCGTTCCCAAATGACGCTCTTGCCAAGTATTGCACTAGAGAATCCTTCAGTAGCTCAAACCTCTCAACTCAGGCAGCCAAACTTAACTTGTGAATTTTTTTTAGCTAACCAGATTTGAATATTCTTCATTCAGCTCACAGATCTGTCTAAACTCCCTTTTTTCTCACAGCCCTACTGAAATATCTGTAAAAAGAAAAGGAGTACTTGTGGCACCTTAGAGACTCACCAATTTATTTGAGCATAAGCTTTCGTGAGCGTATAAGCTCATGAAGTGAGCTGTAGCTCACGAAAGCTTATGCTCAAATAAATTGGTGAGTCTCTAAGGTGCCACAAGTACTCCTTTTCTTTTAGTGAAAACAGACTAACACAGCTGTTACTCTGAAACCTGAAATATCTCTGTCGCTTTGATCATATCTTCCACAAAGTCAGGTATGACTGATTCAGCATCTCTATCCATTAAGGCTTGGTGATGGGTCATACAATGCTGGATGAATAAATCACCATAACGATCTTTCAGTCACTTTGAAACACTTTCACGTTAGGCTAGTATTACAGATGCCCCTTCCGATGTAAATCCCAAAATTTTATCCACGGGATACTTGTTTTGGTCCTTTTCCAAACTGCGAACAATGGCTGCATTCAGATTTTCAGCATTACATCGTTCAGCTATTTCAATTAAGCTCAAAAACTTGAAGCGAATTTCACTTGTGTCAACATTCACAAAGTAATGATACATAATAAGCTGACTCTTGTCACTGTGGTCAGTACTGGGTGGGGGGATAGCTCAGTGGTTTGAGCATTGGCCTGCTAAATCCAGGGTTGTGAGTTCAGTCCTTGAAGGGGGGGCATTTAGGTATCTGGGCCAAAAATTGGGGATTGGTCCTGCTTTGAGCAGGGGGTTGGATTGGATGACCTCCTGAGGTCCCTTCCAACCCTGAGATTCTGTGATACTCTCGTCACACATCAAGTTAACAAATGGAGCATTTACTGCTGCTTTCAGTTTCACTGTAAAGGTAGTCACCTAAATCGTCAGTGTTTCTTGCTACAGTTCTGGCACTGCAGTGCAGTCTTTGAAAAGGAGAACATTTTGGGTCAATTTTTTTTGGCAATTTCTTTGAAGATGCTACCTGCTCTAAATGGCAATTTGGCTTTTGCTAAACTGTAGGCAAGGCAAAGATCATTCTGTGCATCTTTGACATTCTGGTTAAAGTCAGTCATTGACTTTACCTCTCTATCTCTTTTTGATGTGGCCTCCTGAGTGAATTTGCTTCTCTACACTCAAGGTGTTTGAAGTCTTGGACATTTTTTTTTGCACCACTTCTCAGCATGGTTGCGAGCTACAGTTGACTTGAGCAGTTTCATTACTTGGCCACACCTTGGGCACTCCATAAAACAATCTTTGGGTCTTTGGAACATAAAATATTCTTTTCCCAAGCTGGGTTGAATGATTTTTTTTTTCAGCACCATGTTGTGCAGGTTCTTTTCCCCACTGGAATGAGGTGGGGAAAAACTCTCTCAACGTTGATTTGAACATAGCTAACTGTGATGGGTCGGGTCACAGAAACCCCCTTGGGAATGGCCACCTGGTGTGCTGGGACTACTACTGAGCCCATTTTCCCTAGCAGCTTGGGCCTTCAGTACCTTGCCTGGTTGTGCCAGACACACTAGCCTGCTACAAACACAGACCCAGGTCTGAACCACGTCCCCCAAAAGCTGCAGGCTTACCTGGAAAAACGCTTAAGAAGTGCTCCTGTCTCCAGCACCCAGATACCCAGTTCCCAATGGGATCCAAACCTGAAATAAATCCGTTTTACTCTGTATAAAGCTTATACAGGATAAACTCATACATTGTTCGCCCTCTATAACACTGATAGAGATGCGCAGCTATTTGCTCCAAGTATTAATACTTGCTCTGACTTAATTAATAAGTAAAAAGTGATGTTTTTAAATATAAAAAGTAGGATTTAAGTGGTTCCAAATAATGACCGACAGACAGAACAAAGTAAATTACCAAGCAAAATAACAGAAAAACACAGAAGTCTAAGCCTACTATAGTAAAACACTAAATGCAGGTAAATCTCACCCTCAGAGATGTTCCAATAAGCTTCTTTTACAGACTAGATTTCCTCCTAGTCTGGGTCCAGCGATCACTCACACATCTGTAATTACTGTCCTTTGTTCCAGTTTCTTTCAGGCATCTCTTTGGGGTGGAGAGGCTATCTCTTGAGCCAGCTGAAGACAAAATGGAGGGGTTTCCAGGGGCTTATATAGTCTCTCTCTTGTGTGAGTGGAAACCTCTTCTCTCCTCCTCCCTCCCCCCCCCCCCCGTGTAGAATTACAGCTACAAGATGGAGTTTTGGAGTCACATGTCCATGCATGACTCAGTTCTCAACAGGTCGACACCATTGCCCACTTGTTAGCCCGAACGTTCCCAGGAAAGCTCAGATGTGGATTGGTGTCTGTCAAGGTCCATTGTTAGCTACGTGCTTCCATTTACTTGAATAACCCCTTCACGTTATGTTGACCAAATCTGCCTTAGGTGCTTTCTACAGCAAACACTTTAAATACAAGCATAGAGCCAACGCGCATAAGTTCAGATAAAAAAATGATACATGCATATGAATAGGACGAATACATGCAGTAGAATGTAACCTTTGCAAAGATATGTTACATGGCATATCTAGCATAAAACTTGTCATACTTACATTTATAAGCATATTCTGTAAAGCATTATAGGGTGCAATATCACACTAATGCTTTGTCTGATTGGATAACAAAGCCTCTTCTTTTTTTGTGTCAAGATTCTACGGTAACCTATTTCACTTTATTCTAATCAGTGAAGCAAAACTCTATCATGTTGCTACTGCCACATGTAGTATGGGAATTTTAATTCAGTAACTTTCAAGATAAAGATCAGTCTGACATGGTGAGGCAAAAACATGGAATACCCCCATTTTAAATCTTTTATTATTATTATTATTTATTATTATTCTATCAGTACATAGTCTATTTTCTGTGAAGTCCAGTATGGGCTTTCTGTTTAAAAAATGAAAGTCATTTTTTTTTTGTAGGATGGGGGTATTTAAATAAATATTTATCCTAAAACCATATATCCAGTGCATTGTTGTCACCACCTTTTTATTGTTCTTGGACATAAATGTTCATATCAAGTGTTGTTTTTAAGTTATACTTTAAAAAAAAACAAACACACAGAAACTCAGTTCAGATACATTCAGTGAAAGGCCTGATCCTGCATCCATTGCTGTTAAGGGCAAAACTCACTGACTTCAGTGGCTGTAGGATCAGTATATTAAATTAACTAGAAAACTGTAATAGCATAAATTTGAACAATGGTGAAAAAAATTGTAGGAGCTACAGGAAAAACAGCATCCTGAAAATATGGCTTGAAAATTTATTTCAACAGCTTTTCACGGGATATTTTCAGATGTCTATAAAGAATGCTACATACTTTGTTACTGAGGGCTTAATAATTAGGGCCTGTTCTTAAATTCCTTTTGGGGAGTTTTGTATGATTGGTCCCTTGAGAACAATTTCTTGCAGGGGCTGAAGCAGCCCACCAAACTTCATGAACTCTTTCCAAATATTTTAAGTATTTTGACAGCTCTTCCTAGGGTTTGGCAACCCATTTTCAATATAACTTTTTTTTGGTGACATCCCTGTTTGTTAAAATATATTTTTAAAAATGTAATGATCCTCTGGGTTAGGGGAAGCAAAAGAGAAATTGAGGAGTTAAATAAAAAATATTTGGATTCCACTAAGAAAAGGCAGAACCAATTTCATGTAATGTAGATCCGTATTCACAAGCTATGATCAGGAAGTACCATATTAGTAAAAGACCCTAAGAAGGGAACGCTTGTGGTGGTGGGATTAACTGACCTAACATAGTACGTACGTATGTACGTACGTACATACATACATACAGGAAACAGGCATCAGAAATGGGTGCCCTATTCCCATGTCTTCTGTCATCTCAATATGAAACAGTTTAACATAATGTTAATCAGGCTTTCCCAGTGTTCTGTATTTATTCTTTATTACAGTCATCCTTTTCATACAGGTTTCAGAGGAACAGCCGTGTTAGTCTGTATTCGCAAAAAGAAAAGGAGTACTTGTGGCACCTTAGAGACTAACCAATTTATTTGAGCATGAGCTTTCGTGAGCTACAGCTCACTTCGTTAGTCTCTAAGGTGCCACAAGTACTCCTTTCCTTTTCATACAGCTGTTGCTGAAGTACAATTCTGCCTACACACAACTTGAAGGACAGATTTTGGCCTTTACTGTGGAATAGTTACTTTCATAATGTAGGGAAAATATCCCATCAAGTTAAGTGGAAATCTACAGGTGCTGGGAATTCATTATAAATGCATTTCTTTAGCTTTAGTTCTGTCCTGCTTCTGTACTATAGCACTAATGGATAAGTAACCAATAAATAAATAAATAAATAAATTAGGGGGGGGGGGGTTGAATCAGAGGTTCCAGAGACAATGAGAGAAACTTAGATTGAAAATGAGAAACAGTGCCATGTAAGTCGTTGCCAGGGCTGCTCCTTGCTATAGATTTGGGCTATAATAGCATATGTATAGGCAGACACAGGGAGACCTCAAAAATGTTGCATGAGGCTAAATTCATTGTCTGAGGCACTCAAATACTGTGTTACTGAGTTCAGAATAAGTACCTAGGAAGATGTTTGGAAAGAGAATGAAGCCCTGATACTGCAAGGTGCTGAGCAGCTGCTATGAGCTTCTGAGGGCCCTCAACAGCCATTGACTGCACTGTGAGTTCAAGATACTGAGGACCTTTCAGGACTGGGCTAACTAACTTTAACTGAAGTTGGTGGCATTCAGAAATGTTATGTATCCCAAATTATTGTTGTGGATATGTAGGTAGGTAGATCAATAGATTAAAGCCTGCTATAACTGTGTGCTTGGGTTTGGTTGGTATAGGGTGACCAGATGTCCTGATTTTATAGGGATATTCCTGATTTTTTGGTCTTTTTCTTATATAGGTTCCTGTTATCCGTCTCTTCCCCCCCCCCCCCCCGTCCTGATTTGCTGTCTGGTCACCCTAGGTTGGTATCAAAACATCATACAAAATAAAAGGTACCCCCACTGCATTTTATTGGGTTTGCAATTACTAAAAACTGTTTATACACTTTATTAAATATGGAGGAAATTCTTTTGAATTATGAATACTTTTAAAAAATAACTACTTTTTACAGGGTTCACAGAAAATCAAAGTTCTGTGATCTGTACAGCAGTAGCAGTTCATTAATAAAAACTATGGGCCAGATTGCACCCGGGCCCTGCATGGATGCTTAGCAGTGGGGAGGGGGAGGAGGAGGGGAAGGTACCAGAAATTCTCCTCTCCTTCCCCACCTTTTGAATCTCTTTTTAGCATCAGACTTTCATTCTCTTTCTAAATATTTCTTTATGGCCCTCATTACTGCACAATGGGGGGTTGTTAGTTCCCCAGCTGTCACAGGGTGAGGCCTTGCCCAAGGTCACACAAGAAATCCATGGCAGAGGCAGTGCCAAGAATACAAACCTAGCCTCTCAGGGACTCCGAAGCACCATCACTAAGACCGTCCTACGATGATGCAGTTCCTGCTCCACTTTCCAACACTCCACACTCTGCTGACAGGGGGGCCTTGCTGGGCTGGGTCTCCTTGGGCACACAAGGGGCTGAGGAGGAGGCAGGGTCATGGCCTGCCTGCTGCTCAGATGCAGAAGGTGAGGAGCATGGCTACTACCCTGAAGGGATGGGGCTGTGGGTGTTCTAACCCTGTGTGTCTGGGATTATGCTCCCATCAGGTTTAATGCCCCCTGGTGATCCCGCTGAGGTGGCCCTGTTCTACATAGCCTACCAACATGCGACAGTGGGTAAAAGCAGATTAATTGTGTAGGGACCTATTTCATTACAGAGACCTGCAATGCCAACAGCTCGAAAGAACCTCTTTCTTCTTCACCTTCTAGCACCTCAGGCAGCTCCACGTCCCTGCTGGTGGAGGCAAGGTGCAGCCAGGCAACTCTGCAGGCACACTGCTTCCATCTGCAGGTGCAGGCCCCCCTCCTTCCCCCCCCCCCTGCAGCTCCCATTGGTCATGGCGTCAGTGCTTGGAGTGGGGGGGACAGAGGCAGCATGCCCCCTCATGCTATCAGTGGCCAATGGAGCCGCATGCCACCTCCCGGCCCGTTTCCTGCTTTTTTCCCTCGCTCCCTCGTGCTGTCCTGGCTGACTCTGCCCAGCAACTAATGACACTGACTCTGTCCCCACTCCCCATGCGCTGACTCTGCGGCTCCCAGCCCATTGGCCGGGAGCTGCGGGGGAGCGGTGCCTACAGCAGACTAATCTGGCAACATGCATGCGTGCTTGCCTGCAGAGTTGCCTGGCCATGCCTCCCCTTAGCCAGCAACAGCAGGGACGGGGAGTCGAGCTGCCCGAGGTGAGCATACCCCATGCCATGGACCTCAAAATTTTTACAACAGACACTTGTGTCTGTGTACAGACTCGTTACCAAGCCCTGGGTTCAGGAGACAAAAAGTCTGTGGGATGGGAACTTCTAGCTGTTTGCCGACATGTAAATTTCTTGCTGGTACCCTTTTTCCTGCCAAAGAGTAGTCACTTAACCATGTGATAGTCCATTTGATTTTGTTGACACCTGGCTGAGGTGTCAGTTTGCCTTTTGTCTTTGAGGAACCAGTTTGTGCCTGCTTTTCTAAACTTGGAATATGTCTCAGTGTTTATACAGTAGTATCTTATAACTTTACATATAGTGTTGCCATACATATTTTACCAGGACAATAATAATGAGCACATCATGAGTTTCAAACAATACCTCACAAGGCATACTTTGTACAAAATCCATTATAGTTTTGTAAAAAGGATGAACATAGACTCTCTCTCACCCCTCCCCCTAGATACAATTACTGGTTATGACTGTCCTCTTTTTGCCTATATTGATGTAATCTGTTAATGATCACTGGTCCCTACGCAACCACCACCAACTTCTCCTCTAGTGATTAATTCATCTTTATCTGTCATAATGAGATCCAAAAGAGTTACCTTGTATTGTGTGCAATACCATTTCTGCATAAGATCTCCTGCATATGTATCCCAAATTGGAAATCCCAGTAACACAATTTTTCTTTCTGCACAGTACAGATGGGTGCTTAAGGAGTAACTCATTCTCTTCTCTGATTTGATGCAATGGTCTTCAACACAACACCAAAAATGACTGACAGTTCTAGAGACACTAGAAATGTTCTATGAAGAGAAACTATGTCTAGAGGAGAATTAATATTAAATTTGATCAAAACTTGATTTCAGATCCTTGATTCAAAAGTATTTTCATATTAGATATGTTCAGACTATTTGGTGAGCCTTTCACTCAGAAGCTAAATACCTCTAGGGAACAGTTCCTTCAGGAAACACGTTCATTAGAAATTCCAAGAGAACAGGTCAGTCTTAGATGTTCAAGATCTATATCTAGTACAGAACTCCCATGATTACAGATACAGAAATTCGTTTGAGAAAAAGAAATTGTCCAAGCAGTCAATAATTTACTGTATTAACCAGCAGGAAAGAGCAGAGCCTATTCTTACTGTTTTTTATTTTTCTAGAAGAGGAAAGAAAGCATTCTGGTAGACAAGGTAATTTTTAAATACAACCCACTGAAGAGTTTGATAAAACAAGAAGTGGACAGGATTTTTGAAGAAGAAAGCTCCTAAGATAAATTATTTAACCACAACTTGCTGAACTAACTGTTCTTCCTACCAAAGCAAACAGATATTTGGGGGCAGCATGGTTGTCAGAGCAGAGAGGTCATTCTTGTACCGTTTAGTTTCATTGGAACAAAAATATTACCTATACTTTTTATTTTCTATTTGCAGCATAAACTGAAAGTTCTTCTTTGAGTGAGTGTACATGTGCAGACCGCTCCTGGTGAACATGTGCCCCCCTTCACAGTCACTGCAAATTTTCCCTCAGCGATACCTGTTGGGGCAGCTAGGGCACCTTCTGCTGCTGCATGTCACTGGCATCCACATAAAAGGCCCAGCTGACTCTGAGCCCCCTCAGTTCCTTCTTACGGCCTCTGATGGTCATTGGAACTCCTCTCTTTGCTTTTGCAAGTACTCTCAGTTGACACTATTCTGGTATTTTATTGTAAATAGTTGAGTGTTAATGGTCTGGAAGCTCCATGGCTAAATCCTAGAGAACAAACTTGCTTGGAACAAGTTCGATAGGTCTTACTAAAGAGTAGAAGGATCTCCATCATGGATGCCTGCCTGTCAAAATGCCTGTCTTCACAAGGTACATCTTCATGTGTACTGTTTCCTTCATATGGTTATAAGTCCTTTTGTGTTTTATTAGACTTCCATTGAGAGAGAGAGTTTTGAGATCCTATTCCCAGGAGGCTGAAAAATCAAGGCCTGCTAAATAACTTATTTTCCTGTCTGACCGTGCTCCAATTTTTTTAAAGGAGTCCAAGCTTATACAGCTTCTGCGATAGTAGCTCACCATCATCCAAAACATTTACATCAACACAAAGCTATGCACTCTCTCCGTTGAATGTATTTTGAATACAACCATCTGTGTGTGTAGATGCTGTGAAAGGATCTGATAACTTGGAGGTCTGAAAACAAGGTTTCCACCTGTAACAGTGGCAGAAAGGACATGTCCTCTGAGTCAAAGCTTTTGTATATTCATTTCCCTTTTTCAAGTGTTTAGAGGAAGAATCTATTATGAAATTCTGTTCTTCTTCCACTGTGGCCTCTGAAATAAATCCCTATGAATTCTTCTGATTGGCTGAAACCAAATTCACCAGCCCATCCCTGTTGGAGGAGGTCTGTCATAGTATTGGAAATGCTAGGTATAAATAAAAGTGGACAGATGGTGATATCAGTATTTCACATGAGTTACGGCATGCTTTGTACAGGTCTTCCCCTCTATCCAGAAATCTGGCATACCTAATCTCATAGTCCAAAATACAATATCCTATCCCTTGTACATAAGAACGAGGAGTAATGGTCTCAAGCTGCAGTGGGGGAGGTTTAGATTGGATATTAGGAAAAACTTTTTCACTAAGAGGGTGGTGAAACACTGGAATGCGTTACCTAGGGAGGTGGTAGAATCTCCTTCCTTAGAGGTTTTTAAGGTCAGGCTTGACAAAGCCCTGGCTGGGATGATTTAACTGGGAATTGGTCCTGCTTCGAGCAGGGGGTTGGACTAGATGACCTTCTGGGGTCCCTTCCAACCCTTATATTCTATGATTCTATGATTCTAAGATCAGCAATTAGTGTCTAAATCAGACAGAGACAGACAGACAATTATAAATGTATTGTCTGGAAGATGTGAGGAGGGATACAATTCATACTGGATTTATGGATCTAATTTGCAAATGAAAAATGTAATTTTTTTTAAATAGTAAAATATCTGTGTGTTTTATTTATCCACCTTGTTTGTAACTTTGAGGTCAGGGTGTTTTTATTAATGAATGATAAATTGTTTTTATGATTGTTCAACACCATGAATATTTTTCCAGGTGGATCGTGCTTAATAAAATATTTTATTAATAATTATAAACTAGGTAATCCTGGGTTATTGATAGAATCTAACGTCTATTGATCTCCAAGATAATACGGTATATGCCCGTAAAAGATAGAAATTCTTACGTTTTTGCTCCAAAATCTCAACATTTCTAATATGCTTGTGGTCCTTTTGGTTCCCCAAGTCCCTAAAAATGTCAGATTCATACCTGAGAGAGAGAGAGAGAGATATGCCAGCATACTCAAGTCTCCTGGGCCAGGCTACAATTCAGTTGTCTTGCTTTTCTGTGAAGAGAGACCCCAAGAAGGTCAGCCTCCTTAGGATGTTGTCCAGTACTTTCCTCCATGGTTATAATATGTCAAACTGCTTAGAAGAATGGAGATAAGATAACTAGAATGGACAACATTCATAAGGGATGCCAGTCTCCCAGGCGGGGAAGTTCACCAACTTAAAACTTTTCTCAAAAGTATCTGGCTGACAAAGTCAGTGTCATCTTAGAGATGAAAGCAATCTGAAATGCCCCCCACTCCCTTCTTCTTTCCAGGCTAAACAGAAGATATTCATGTGTACCTTCTAACCATCTCCCAAATGTCACTGGAAAAGCATGCTATTCGCCAAAATTTTAATGGCTGCAATTCATAAATCAGAATGTCTGTTAGTTTTAATTGAAGAATCCAGATCAGGGTCTACTGGATCAGGTCTGCTCCAGCCTAGTAAATAAATATATAGGAAAGAAACTTACCAAAAATCTAATCCACCCCATCCCTTAGGAGTCAAAGCTGTTTTGTCTGGGGCTTTGACAATTTCTGGTGCAGACATGCATATGGATAGGAGTTATATAGGGCATCCATATAATGCCTTATCAAAACTCTGCAGACTAGTCACCTCTGCTTTCCTTAGTGGGGGACTTTGGCCAATGCATCCTACTTATTGTGCTCATCTAGTGCTTCTTGAATGTTCTTCATTGTACACCTTGTTTATAATTTGGTATTTTGTAGCTAAGGGATTCCTATATACAATTCCCATCCATCATGACTTGTCATACATCAGGTGCAGAAATAGACATGTTATGTTCGAATTGCCTTTCTGTACTGTATGTCAATCAGAATGAAATATCCCTCCCCCTATGGAAATAACTGACATGTGGGTATTAATCTAAGATCTTATTGCAGTAAAATCTTTGCTGCTTACACAAGTTTAAAGTATTAACAGTTTACTGAAGCAGTTGCTTTAGAAAGAACAAGGTCCTGGAAATAAAACTGTCACAGAAGGCATCTATAGAAGGGCACAAAAAGGAGAGCTCTCTCCTGTCAGCATAGAGCTGCTACGTGAGAGAGCAGGAGAGTGAATTTGTGTGGGGGGGTGGAGGGTGAGAAAACCTGGATTTGTGCTGGAAATGGCCCACCTGATGATCACTTTAGATAAGCTATTACCAGCAGGACAGTGGGGTGGGAGGAGGTATTGTTTCATATTCTCTGTGTATATATAAAGTCTGCTGCAGTTTCCACGGTATGCATCCGATGAAGTGAGCTGTAGCTCACGAAAGCTCATGCTCAAATAAATTGGTTAGTCTCTAAGGTGCCATAAGTACTCCTTTTCTTTTTATGTGAGAGGTGTTATTGCATCAGTACAGCTGTGTCGCTGTAAGCTCTCTAGTGTAGACCTAGCCTTACTTACTGATTGGTTGCTGCAGCCTTTCTGCCTGAATGGAGAGTGAACTGCAACCTATCCTCTCTGAATTAACATCCCAAAGGTGTACAAAGATGCTTAACTGGTAACATCGCTGTTTAGAATCTGTGTTTCAACCAAAAGGCTTGGAACGAACTATGAGGGAAAACCCAAGGCTTCTTTTGTTTTTTTGTTTTTTTTAAAAGAAAAACACCTTACAATTGAGAGGAGGCACAACATCTGACAGATGGGTGCCAGTGTTCTTAGAGTGGCATTAACCCTTTTGTTTGTTCAGTTTCTGTGCTTCATAGTAAAGTACATAAGGCAACATTTGATATTTCTTTGGTCGCATTCACATTGATAGATTTTCCTTTCTTCCTTCATTAGAATTGTAACTATTGGCAGTGTTTGAATAAAAGTCTTCCACTTTGGTTGAAAAGGAGTAGAGACAATGTAGTTGTTGAATTAACAAGAGTGAAATGATGTGAGAACCAGCGCTTATTACTGGTACATGGAGGAGCCTGTTTGTTTTGAATACAATCTTTTTTTCTTGCTTTACACTAAAACTGCAATCCTTGGCTCATTTATACTGAATGGAATTTGATGATAAAGAAATTCAGCTCTGACTTCGCATTAGCTCACAACATCTGTTTCATTCCTATATAGCGCACCGGATTTGAAGGATACCTTATGGTATTTCAAGGTCTGCATGTGTTTGAGAAGTATTCTACTAACTCTCTATAAATAACTCTTTATGAATTCTTCAGTTTACTTATGAGTAGCTCTATCGAGGAAAGCAAATAAATCTAGTGTGTCCTCAGTTTACTTATACAAGTCTATTTTAGATTTTTCAATTGAAAATATTTTCAGCACTCAGTATGTTTGTTATTTGGATAAAATTACTCCTATATGTGAGAGAAATTCATAGAATCAGAACTTAAAGATGGAATTGAGCTACTGGGGCAGGTCATTTAATCTACCTTCCACCATCACAGGATTTCTCCCTGTGGTACACTGGCCTGCAGTCAAAATGCCTTCGGCTGAAAATTCATCAGATCTGACAAGCTGAAATGAAGTGATGGGATTTTCACCACTTTGCAGTGGAATGTGATTCCACCATCAGCTCTTGCCTGATACTCATTCTAAATTGTTAAGAGGCATATATAGTGTTTTAAGTAATGGTAATTGTTTTCGCTAGTCAGTAAAGACCCCCCTCTATTTTACTGGTTTGGTTTTGTTTGTTTTTGTTTAATAGAAAATATGCTGGAGGTAATGGGCAGCCTCAGAGAGGAAAACACGATGCAAGCAAAAATATAATTAAAAAACACGTTTTATTTGAAGGTTCTAATCATATTTTAGATTAAATGGGTGTTCCCATTGCCACATTTTTCTGTATTGTTGTTTCTAAAGGGTTTTCAACAAAAAATTCATCTAGAATATTATGAAAAATACTTTTTTAGAAGCAGTCCTTGAGATAAGTATTTTTCTGTGTTGGTTGAATAGCTTTCCATTCCTTTCTTCTGTCTAGGACTACAATGATGAAATCAGACAGGCACAGCTCCAAGAATTAACATATTTGAATGGTGGTTCAGAAAATGCAGAAGTTCCAGTTGTTCGCGGAAAACCACCAATACGAGCACGAGGAGTACCAGTCCCTGCTTTGGCCAGGTAGGTACCTCAAAATGCCACACCGTTTTAATTGTACATGTACATTTGCTCTCAGTCTTGAATCAAGTCTGACTCTCCAGAGCATATGGCAAGGTATTATGTAAGAAAAACAAGAATGGCAAAGTAACTCTGTATCATTTGATTTCTATTTACACGGATACCAAAATGTGAGGAAATATCATGGTTCTGGAGAAAGATTCACATTGGTTCACAGAATCATAGAAGATTAGGGTTGGAAGAGACCTTAGGAGGTCATCTAGTCCAACCCCCTGCTCAAAGCAGGACCAACCCCAACTAAATCATCCCAGCCAGCGCTTTGTCAAGCCGGGCCTTAAAAACCTCTAAGGATGGAGATTCCACCACCTCCCTAGGTAACCCATTCCAGTGCTTCACCACCCTCCTAGTGAAAGTTTTTCCTAATATCCAACTTAGACCTTCCCCTCTGCCACTTGAGACCACTGCTTCTTATTTTTTCATCTGCCACCACTGAGAACAGTCTAGATCCATCCTCTTTAGAACCTCCCTTCAGGTAGTTGAAAGCTGCTATAAAATCCCCCCTCACTCTTCTCTTCTGCAGACTAAATAAGCCCAATTCCCTCAGTCTCTCCTCATAAGTCACGTGCCCCAGCCCCCAATTATTTTCATTGCCCTCTGCTGGGCTGTCTCCAATTTTTCCACATCCTTTCTGTAGTGGAGGGCCCAAAACTGGACGCAGTACTCCAGATGTGGCCTCACTAGTGCTCAATAGAGGGGGAATAATCACTTCCCTCGATCTGCCGGCAATGCTCCTACTAATACAGCCCAATATGCCGTTAGCCATCTTGGCAACAAGGGCACACTGTTGACTCATATCCCGCTTTTCGTCCATTGTAATCCCCCAGTCCTTTTTTGCAGAACTGCCACTTAGCTAGTCGGTCCCCAGCCTGGAGCAGTGCATGGGATTCTTCAGTCCTAAGTGCAGGACTCTGCATTTATTCTTGTTGAACCTTATTCGATTTCTTTTGGCCCAGTCCTCCAATTTGCCTAGGTCACTCTGGACCCTATCCCTACCCTCCAGCATATCTACCTCTTCCCCTAGCTTAGTGTCATCTGTGAACTTGCTGAGGGTGCAATCCATCCCATCATCCAGATCATTAATGAAGATGTTGAACAAAACCAGCTCCAAGACCAACCCCTGGGCACTCCACTTGATACCGGCTGCCAACTAGACATTGAGCCGTTGATCACTACCCATTGATTCTGACGAACTAGCCAGCTTTCTGTCCACCTTAAAGTCCATTCATCCAATCCATACTTTTTTAACTTGCTGGCAAGAATACTGTGGGAGACCATATCAAAAGGCTTGCTAAAGTCAAGGTACGTCATGTCCACTGCTTTCCCCATATCCACAGAACTAATTCTTTCATCATAGAAGGCAATCAGGTTGGTCAGGTATGACTTGCCCTTGGTGAATCCATGTTGACTGTTGCTAATCACCTTCCTCTCCTCCAAGTGCTTCAAAATGGATTCCTTGTGGACCTGCTCCATGATTTTTCCAGGGACAGAGGTGAGGCTGACTGGTCTGTAGTTCCTCGGATTCTCCTTCTTCCCTTTTTTAAAGATGGGCACTATAATTTCCTTTTTCCAATTGTCTGGGACCTCCCCAGATCACCACGAGTTTTCAAAGATAATGGCCAATGGCTCTGCAATCCCATAAGCCGACTCCCTCAGCACCCTTGGATGCATTAGATCCAGATCCATGAACTTGTGCATGCCCAGCTTTTCTAAATAGTCCTTAACCTGTTCTTTCACCGCTGAAGGCTGCTCACCTCCTCCCTATACTGTGCTGCCCAGCACAGAAGTCTGGGAGCTGACCTTGTCTGAAGGCTGAGGCAAAAAAGGCAATGAATACTTCAGCTTTTTCCACGTTGTCTGTCACTAGGTTGCCTCCCCCATTCAGTAGGGGTCCCACACTTTCCCTGACCTTCTTGTTACTAACATACCTGTAGAAACCCTTCTTGTTACCATTCACATCTCTTGCTAGCTGCAACTCCAATTGTGCTTTGGCCTTCCTGTTTACACATGTTGATATACACACATTGTGGTTTGAATTAGCAAGCCTATGTCTTGCGAACTCTTAGCAAGGGTGACATGATGCCTGTGTTGAGAAAAGATAACTCTGCAGTATTGAGTGTAACACTGGATGTTCAGTTACATAAGGGACCAATCAAGTTTTGTTTTAATTATAAGTAGGACTTCTGATTTTTCATTTTAACTGATGAAACGCTTCTTGTCCAAAATAAAGAGGGGTTTAGCCAATGAAGACCAGTATAAAACTGGAAATGGTTACTTATTACTTGTGTACACTGAGTGGTACTGCAGAGTGTGGGGGTTTGATTTCTGAACCACACTAATGTGTTGCACATTAATTGAACTGAGTAGGCCCTGCTGGTGCACATGAAAGGTTCCCTAGCCTAATTCAAAGTAATGCTGTTTGAAACAGTACTACATTATAGGGCACTAGGGAACATTACTCATTACAGAAGTGTATACCATAAGTAGTAATCTCATTGTAAAGTATATACAAAGAGAGCACCCCGATTCCCTCCCCCACCCACAATTTTTGGGCACCAACATAGAACTCAACATTCACTAAAATAACCCCCTCCACTCCAACTAAACTAATAAGCCCTGAAAAACAGAAGCCCTAGTTACAATGTGCTTAATAGATAGATATTCAGATAGGAAGGGTTATAAAATGCTAAGGGTTTTGTAATCAGTACTTTAATTGATTACGTTATTAGGTAAGAATAGGGTATGTATTTTCCCTATTGTACAAACAAGAAACTCTTTGAGGCACAGAAAAGTTAATCTTTCAAAAGGTCACAATGGAGCTCATTGGCACATCTAGAATTAGTATCCAGGCCGCCTGAATTCTAGTCCCATTCACTAGCCACAAAACCAGTGTGTCATCCTTCCTTCCTTCCTTAAGGTTGTTCAGTTATTTTTTCAAGTAACTGCAGTCACTGATACAAATGGTCTTGCATCTTTACTCCCATAATGATACTTCTGATGTTTCGGTTGTTTTAGCTGCTACAGATTGGCTTTTTGGGACACATTTCTTAGATAAACAATTAATGGTCTGGCTTCCTTTTATTGAGTCCTGAATTTCAGACTAATTTGTTTTAACTCTATAACTGGTTTATAAGATGTATTAATTTTTTAATTTTAACATTATCGTGATAATTCAGCACTATCAAAAGCTAAAAATATAAGTTCACATAAGTGTTTTGAAGCTCGAGTTTGGTTTTGGACCCATCTCTCAATTTAAAAAAAGCCACACATCCAAATCCTTCAGATTTGAATTTGAGTAGTTAACACACATTTTTGTTAGATGGAGAAAAGGGGGGAAATATGCTTCCTCTTCCATAGTACTTTCCTTTACTACAAGAACAGTCTTATGCCTTCGTTATCAACCCTCTTCATGCCCATTTATTTGAAATTCAGAAGGGACAGCTCAGTTTTTTTTCCTCCAAGTCCTTTGAATCCCTAGTGTGTGTTGGGTGGTGGAGGGGGTAAAAAAAGTAGTGCAGGGCATTTACGTTATAACACAGATCTTAGTTTCTATAGAGAAAACTGTTGCTACTCTGTAAATTAAGCCATTTCCCTTCTACCAGATCCGTCATTTTTATTTACGGTAAATCCTAACTCACAGGTTAATTTCAAAATGAAGTTCAATATACAGTCCTGAGGCTAACCTAACTCATGTAAACAGATATTTTTTGGGGGAAAAATGCCTGGAGAACTGAGACAATCTGGAAAGATGACCAAATTATTCATCTCATTTAACAATGCAAATGGAGTCTGTTAATTTTTGAGCATTTACATTATCTAGAATGGTGGTATTCTATATCAGAGCCTTATTCCTTCGAGGTTATAGTTTTGTTCTCTGTCCTGGCTTTTTGTATTGGAGGAATTATTTGCTTTTGTACACTTTGCCAAGTTACCTATTGCAAGATACATGTTGTCTACTTTGCTGTTTCAATTTTAAGATTATTCAAACAGTGATAAAACTGTCATGATGTCCCACTTCCTTAGCATTGTGCATGTTATTCACTAGGCTTAGGAAATCCATAAGGCTAAATCCATTCACTTTTTGTTTTAAAAGAAAGGAGCCTCTGGATTCCCTCCATTCTGCTTGTGTAATATTTTCATTACAGTATTTTAAGTGTATATTTTAGATCAATCAATCAATGTGTGGGCATGAAAATCCTTTGATAAAGGCTTCGATAACTCATGTTTTTGCTGAAGCTTTTAACAGTGATCTTTTTATTTCTATAAAATATATTTGAATCGTTTTTATAATATTAAGGTACCAGTTGCAAACATTTGTAGTCACATCTTGGTTATCCTGTAGACCTTTCTTGCAATATTATTCTGGTTGTCAGGAATTTTCCCCTGGTTTGGGTTATATCTTTGGTTCTTTTCTCCAGCTAATGTGCTTCTCTAATTTTTCTTCATATGATCTATTGATGGGTGTTCCATAGTGTTCAGATTTAGGTACACATATATTTGCATCTGAAAGGTTTTTGTGCACTAATTCCTACAAACATCACATTTTGGTTATTTGTAGATAACTTAGGTTTATACTTCTCAGGGTCTGTCTTTACATTTCTTGCTTTCTCAGTGACACCTCTAACAAGTGCACGCTGAACTTAGTTCTCATCACAAAGACTTTTGGTTCTGTCGTGCTTTTCTACTCTACTAATATTTAGAGAGAAATTTTTCATTTACCTTAGAAACACCTTTTTCTGTGATACAGAATTTGATCATTATCTTGGACTAACTTGTTTCTGTTCTTGTATTGATTCTTTTGAGATCTTTAGTTACCATTTGTCTGTAAGCTTCTACCCTTTCCATTTGCAATCACTTAAAATTGTGTGTCCTCCAGTCTTTTTTTAAAATTCTTATAACTGCCATGCAATTCTATTTAAATGTATGCTAGATACCTCTGGGTTTGAGTTCAACTTAAAGGTGATATGCCAAGGGAAAAAAATGGAGTTTGTGTCTTCTGTTCCTTTTTTGATGATATAAAGAAGCCCTGAAATGAGTTCCTTTTTTGTTGTTGTTTAAGTTGTTTAAAAGTTGTTTCTTTATTTTACATTAAAAATTGAAGTTTTGTCTCAGGTGGTGGCTGGAGAATTGATGAAATGGTAATATGAGAACTTGAAATGTCTAACGTGATTTAAGGAAGCCTTTGTTAAAGGCTTTAACATCCAGCCCCATAAATAATGATGTTTAAACAAACAAACATCCCTGAGGTCTGGCAACAAAACCAGAGAAGACTAAAAAGACATTCCTGATGTTTCTAAGAAAACATAGATGCAGAAAAGTTAATGATTAAAAAAAAAAAAACACTTTTCAGTCGTATACCTCATAAAAGACAGGAAGATTACAATTCCAATACTTTTAAATTCATTTTGAATATAAGATCTCAAACCCTTCCTCTCACTTCATTCAGCAACCAATTTATGTAATATGATATAACAAACATCTTTCTGCACAGAATCTTTCCTCAATTCCTTTGCTTATGTTTATTTTCCTATTTACAGGTTAAAGTGTTGGGTTTTCACCTGTTATATTTTCACCACACGGTGGAATTCTCTCCTTATTCGCTGTTTCATTTTAAGGACATGACAGAATACCTTGTTCTTTTTCAGTTTCTGTACTTTATATATACCTGTTGTACAGTACCTGGTAATTGGTCACATTTTTCTTTATTAGCTGCCAACTGTATGCTTGAGTGCTGCACAGGGAAAGATCTGATACTTTCCCTATGGACTTTATATTCTAAATCTGGCAGACAATATAGCTTGTCAAAAGTGCCTTTTCTTACATATATAAAATTCCAGTATATGCTTTATTCAGAAGTTTCAGAATATAGAGATCACTACGTTTGTTACCTCTTGTAAATTGCCAAACATTAGATTGTCATAAATGTATGTCAGTTAGCTTCCTACTAACTTTCTTGACAAGAGTACTTTTTTCATAGAGCATTCTTTGGCTTAGAACTAGGACTCTCCCAGTCATCTTGCCCCTCTCCCTCTCTCTCATATCATCATCTCAACATCCCTCCCATGGCTTTGTACAGAAAGCTTGCCTCCTACTCCTGAGGGAGAAAAAGAGGAAGTAGAAAATAAGACTTAATTGTCACAGAAGAGTTTGCCTCCCTTCCCAACTTGAGCTTTTAAGTATTCACTTTCCTTCCTTCCGTTGATCTTGAATCTAGTGCTACTTCCTTTTTCTTGGGTCCCCCCGGCTTGTTTCTCTGCTCTCCTGATAATGACAGGAGGAAGGAAGCAATACTACAAAATGGTGGGGCTTACATTGATAAACATCTCTTACCCTTTAGATATTCTATATCTATTCTGAGTATGCATCAGAAAGGAGGGGACAAAGGGACTTGGTCATCATGGGTGTCTCAGCTATCATTTCTTTGGGGAAGAGGGGGGAAGAAGAATCTTAGCTGTTTAACTCTGACATGCTACTAGCTAGCATGCAGAACCAGCCGTTCTCCAACTGTGATGCTGCTTCTGCTTCTTCCATCTCCCAGCTGCTGTTCCTTCCCTTCCTCTATCCCCACACCTACCCAGCTCCTGGAGCCCAGCAAGCTCTAAAATTTGAAAAATTATTCAAGAGTGAGTGGGCCAGTGTCACTTCCCTATTGGTGAATTAATTCACGCAACTGTAACTAAAGCCCTGCAAATCCTAGGATATCCGCTTTTTATCTGCAGATATCCACATCCGTGGATGCGGATATCAGTGGACCATTTTTGCAGATTGCGGATGGATGTGGATCCAAATTTTTTATTTAAAGCCCTGCACATCTGCAGATATCCATGGATCATTTTTGTGGATCAGATGTGAATACAAATTTTGTATCCACACAGGCTCTAATTGTAACATCTCCCTTGGAATCAATATGATTTTCAGTATCTTCTTATTTAAAAATGCATGCATTGACAATGATGATATGAATTGCAGATACAATTTTTAAAAGTGTGTAGTGAGGAATGTTAAGTCTTATGGACTCTAGCTAGTGTCTCTCTCCAAGGGCCTCTTGCAAACCTGAAAACCGCATTTTTTATTTACTTTACACTTGAAAAAAATAATTAGCTTATTTTAAACTTAAAATATGACTCTTCAGAATTAATCAGATTCCTGACAAACTTCCTAACCCAAAAATATGTGGGGGGGGACTTTACTGGACACTACTTTTCAATTTACCTGAGTGAAGGAATGTACCCCAGTTGCCCTGATTTTTTTTTTTAAAAAAGCTCTTGACATTGTTGCTAAGGGAATTGCTTTTATGACTCACCTGGCTTTCTGGTGGGGTTGAATAATTTCTCCTATGTTAAATGCTTGTACCCACCAATGCTAATCCATTTAGCCATTTGGTTTCTTTCTACTTATTTTGATCAGATTTGCAGTCAAAATTCTAATACTTGAGGAATTTATGCAAGCAACTGATAGGAGTTACAGTAGAATATTTAATTGGGTTTTGAGGATCTCATACAAGAGCACAAGAAGCTATTCTGACTAATATTCTCCTGGAAAATATAAATGGTCATTTCAAGTACTTGCTTCAAGGTGGACTAGCATACAGTAACTTTTGTGCAATTGTGCTATATGAAGAAACATTGTGACTTCCCATTTTTATACCTTCTTTCCTCCTTTGGAGTATTAATATCATGTAGAAAATCTCCAAAATTATCCACCTAAAATTCAGTGGCTCAAATTCCTTGATGGAATTACGTGCATGCAAGAGTTATGTTGGTCCTACACAGAAAATTCCTAGAATTGTGGCGTCTAAGAATGCAGCTATTATCAAATCTTCTCACCAGTCTCCTTCATAGAGTATTACTGTTATGCTACCCCATATAATGCCTTGTCTTAGCCCTCCTTATACTGTCCTTATATTTTGGGATAGCTTATTTGGGAAAATGACACAAGTTTCCAATTAATATAGATCAGAAGCGCTATTCATATATCTTGTTAAAACCCTGTTACTTACCTTTGTGTGCAGGCTGGGGTCCTCAAGGCTTCATTACTGCAACTCTGTCTGGGGCTAAATATAACAGTCACACAAATTCTACAGCTAGTTTAGAATGCTGCAGCCTGCCTCAGTCATAAGTGACATAGGATCATGTCACTCCTATAATGCTCTCACAAATTCCTTATTAATTTCCAGATCGAATTTAAACTCCCAGTCCTAATCTGTAATACTCTGAATTAATTTGAATTTATAAAGACTGCCTTTTTGTCCACAATCCACTGAGGCAATGTACTTCATAGGGTTGTTGAAGCTTGAGAGAGAAGATTCAGGAGCTGTGTGGGGCAGTGTGTTCTCTATGGCTTTATTGCAGTTAGCAGAGGATGAGAGACTGAGTATGAGCCTATGTTCAGCTCAAAATGAAGGCCACCTTTTTGAAAGTTTTATTCCAGCAATGACATGTATTTAAAATAAAACAAAACAAAATGAGAAGGCAGAGGTGCTAATGACCTGTTTATTTTTGGCATGTGGATAGCAAGGTGCTAAGATATCAACGTTGCTAAAGAAATTTGACAAGAGAATTAAATATGAATATATTTACTAAATGCTACCTCTACAGTTACATTTCTCTGAGGATCAGTTTCTGCCCTGCTACTAAAACAAGATTTGTATCTGTGCCCATAGAAGGGAAAAATATTGTTTTTGTAGAAAGGAAATCACTAAAACAATAGCCCATACTATTTTAAAAAAAACCAAATTTATCATGTAAGTCTAAATCACTAAAGACTTATTGCACACTTATAAAAAATGTTATATAAGTATACAAGAATGATAAAGTATTACAAAATGCTGTATTCATGTATATAAGGGTTGCAGGAAAAGAGTTCTGTATTTGAAAAATACTGTTGTCATGTAATTATAGGATTGGGCTGTGTAGGTATTGGGGGAAGTGGTACAGTTCATGGTATTTGTGTGACTTATTCACGGTAAAATCTTTACTAAGGGAGATGCTTCCACCTATGATTTGACAAGCAGATGGCCAAAGAAGAATCCTCTTTCCACAAGGGATTGCTGCTCCTCACCGTCGAAGAACCAGTTTCCATTCCACATCAGAAAGGAGCTATTGTATAGCCCTCCTCCAAAGAACCTTCTTTTTAATTCGGTAGATGGAAGGAAAAAAATGTAAAATGTTGAATTAAGAGGGTCTTTGCCAGCTAATTTGTTCCTTGACTTTAGCAAAGCTTTTGACACGGTCTCCCACGGTATTCTTGCCAACAAGTTAAAGAAGTATGGGCTGGATGAATGGACTATAAGGTGGATAGAACGTTGGCTAGATTGTTGGGCTCAAAGGGTAGTGATCAATGGCTCCATGTCTAGTTGGCAGCCGGTGTCAAGTGGAGTGCCCCAAGGGTTGGTCCTTGGGCCGGTTTTGTTCAATATCTTCATAAATGATCTGATCTGGAGGATGGTGTGGATTGCAACCTCAGCAAGTTTGCAGATGACCCTAAACTGGGAGGGGCGGTAGATACCCTGGAGGGTAGGGATAGGCTGTAGAGGGACCTAGACAAATTAGAGGATTGGGCCAAAAGAAATCTGATGTGGTTCAACAAGGACAAGTGCAGAGTCCTGCACTTAGGATGGAAGAACCCCATGCACCGCTACAGACTAGGAACCGAATGGCTCGGCAGCAGTTCTGCAGAAAAGAACCTAGGGGTTACAGTGGACGAGAAGCTGGCTATGAGTCAACAGTGTGCCCTTGTTGCCAAGAAGGCCAATGGCATTTTGGGATGTATAAGTAGGGGCATTGCCAGCAGATCGAGGGACGTGATCATTCCCCTCTATTCGACATTGGTGAGGCCTCATCTGGAGTACTGCGTCCAGTTTTGGGCCCCACACTACAAGAAGGATGTGGAAAAATTGGAAAGAGTCCAGCGGAGGGCAACAAAAATGATGAGGGGACTGGAACACATGACTTATGAGGAGAGGCTGAGGGAACTGGGATTGTTTAGTCTGCGGAAGAGAAGAATGAGGGGGGATTTGATAGCTGCTTTCAGCTACCTGAAAGGGGGTTCCAAAGAGGATGGATCTAGACTGTTCTCAGCGGTAGCTGATGACAGAACAAGGAGTAATGGTCTCAAGTTGCAGTGGGGGATGTTTAGGTTGGATATTAGGAAAAACTTTTTCACTAGGAGGGTGGTGAAACACTGGAATCCATTACATAGGGAGGTGGTGGAATCTCCTTCCTTAGATATTTTTAAGGTCAGGCTTGAGAAAGCCCTGGCTGGGATGATTTAATTGGGGATTGGTCTTGCTTTGAGCGGGGGTTGGACTAGATGACCTCCTGAGGTCCCTTCCAACCCTGATATTCTATTATTCTAATGTCTGCATTTGCCTGCTTCCAACTATGGCAGATTTTGTGCCTGAATTATGTGAGGTGAGACCTCCAGCTCAACATGCAATCAGCTGCTGAGTCTAGTAAAGTGTGGTATCCATCACCTTCCAGTAAACAGAGAACGTCCCCACAAACTGCTGACAAGACCTCCCCACCCCAAAAAAGTAAAACCTTTCACATAGAACACTTCTTGCTGTACCACCATCTGGTGTTTTTCCAAGGACGCTCCTGTTCCTGTCACTGGTTTCCTTAGGTCCCCCACAGCTCTCTAAAATTTTAACTTCTAATACTGGACCAGGGAGCGTATCTACAAGGCCTTTAGGAAAGTCTGAACCTATTCCTCTCCTGTCTCCACCTCTCACACAATCAGTCTAAGCACAAAGGTCAAAACCATAACACTTTTAAAAATCCAAATGTAAAGTCACTTCAGTCTTCCTTTCCTGCCAAACAATACCCAGTATATATTTTTAAAACTATTGATGTTTTTAACTTTTCCTTCCAGTGGAAGAAATTGAGAAGGAAACTTAAATGACCGACACTAGTCTTTCTTTATTCTTAACGGCACTGAGATACCAAAGCTAAGAAAATCTATGAGCAAAATTGATTGGAAGGGAGAGCGCAGAGAAAAATGTGAATGAAAAATGGGAGCTCTTTAAGAAGAGTTAATTGGATGGCCAAAAGCCATCAAGAAAGAGGACAAAGTTAGCTAAAAGCCCATCATGGTTCAGTAGTAAAACAAAGTCAGCGACTAGAAATAAAAAAACCCAAATATAAAACTTGGGGCAAAAAGAGAAATAGAGAGTAATCAGTATAAAATGGAAGTTATGAAATGTAGAAAACTGATAAGAGAAGCTAAAGACAAAAGGGAAAAATCCATGACTAGCCAGGCTAAGGGTAATATGGTTTGTTTGTTTGTTTTTTAAAAAAGTATATTAGGACAAAAGAAATCCCAGGCATATCATAGGCCCATTACTAGATGGGAGTGATAAAATTTTGAATATTGCAGAAAAGACAGATGGTCAATAAATATTTCTGGTATCTTTTTGGAAATAAGCAGGATGATGTACTTACATGAGGATGATGAAATATTTTTCTGGTCCATTAGTAAGAGCATGTTAAATAATATCTACTAGTGATAAATATTTTTAAGTCCTCAGCAGCAGCCCCACATAACTTGCATCCAAAAGTCCTAAAAGAGTTGGCTGAGGATTTTTGGCCTCCTGAAGTTAATTTTTAATAAATCTTGGAATGCTGGCAAGAAGACTGGAAGAGTGCTAATGTTGTGCCTATATTCAAAAAGGGCAGGTTGGATGACTCAGATAACTATAGGCCTGTTAGTAGAGTGGTAAATGATAAGAGTGTGTGATCTAGATTGAATGGCCCACAGTTTTACCAAGCAAACTAAATGCATTTTAATACAGGTACATACAAAGTAATACATCTAGGAACATGGAATTCAGGCCATAGCTACAAAATGGAAAGTCTGTATCCTGAAAAGCAGTGTCTTTAAAAAGGATTTTGGAGTCCGAATGGACAAGCAATTCAACATAAGCTGTGGGGAAAGAAGCATAATATGATCCTTGGATGTATATACATGGAAGTAGTGAGTAGGAATAAGGAGGTGATTTTACTTCTGTGAAGGGCAGTGGTTCTCAACACGTGGCCTGCGGGCTGCTTGCCGCCGAATTAGCGCTCAGCTGTGGCTCAGCTGTTTGCTTTATTTTTTTAAAAAAAAAGGGTTGCTGCTTCCCGGTCCCAGCAGGAGTGGAGGCGGCTGAGGGGGGAGACGGCGCCATGGAGCCCTGCAGAAGTGCTCCCTTCCAGGAGGGAAGGTGAAGCAGCTCGCTGTGGTGGGGGAGGAGCTCCCACACTGCAGTGACACACTGTAGGGTTGCCAGGGTGGGGGGAGGCACTCGGTCATCAATCCACACCGGGGCAATGCTCCCCACCCCCAATTTCTGCGAGCACTGAGCAGGGCTTGCTCTGCTCACCCTGTCACGGGGGACGGAGGTTCTGTCCTTCCCAACCTATGCCAGGTTACTCAGTGCCTTCCCTCAACTGAGCTGGCAGCTCCGGGATGCTGACTCCGGGGTCCTAGTACCCATCGTCATCCTCATCTATGCGTGCTGGGTCCTGTTTCTGTACAGTGATGAGTGCCCGTGTGGGGAAGAGCAAGGCAGTGGGGAAGGATGAGGGATGGGGTAGGGCAGGGGGAAGAGAAGGGGATGAGGGAATGGGGCAGGAAGGAGGAGGCAGGGGACTGTGTGGAGAGGAAAGGGGATGGGGTGGGCAGAGGACAGTGAGGAAAAGAAACGGAGTAGGGGGATGGGCTAGAGGGGAGAAAAGAGGATGACCGAGTGCCATCGCTGAGGGAACGCTGCCTCGTTGCTTCTGGTTATCTGTGCCAGAGGCATCTGGAGAAATGGGGAGGAGGTACGTGTTTTCTCTCCCCACGCACACTCTAGCAACAGCTACATGTAACCTCTGCGGGGGATGACCATGCTCCAAGTTGGAGCGCGCTCTGGACTGCCTGCAACAGACAGCGCCCGTCAGCCTGTCCCCTGCTGGCCATATCCAGTTCCAGAACTCACAGCCAGAGCAGGAGGCTGCCCTATAAGTCCTGTCGCAGGGTGGAGAGCTGATGTGGGGGGTAAATTTGTTGTGTGGGCGGCTTCTCATGGCTTGGTTGGTGGGATCACCTCTGCCCCTGACTGTTTAGGTGCAGGTATCGAGGGATGTGCCCTACTGGCCAGCCACAGCAGGCAGGGTTGTATAAATATTGTGTGGATGCAGCCCACATAACATATAGAGAACTGCATATGCGGCCCACAATAGTAAATAGGTTGAGAACCACTGGTGTATGGTATTGGTGGGACAATACTGGAATGTTCTGTACAGTTGGGGTTTAATACGGATGTTGAAAAATTGGTGAGGATGCCCAAAATGATTTGAGGGTTGGAGAAATGGCCTAACAATGAGAGACTTAAAGAGCTCAATCTGTTTAGCTATGAAAAAGAAGGTTGGAGAGGTGACTTGGTTACAGTGTATAAGTACCTTTTATGGGAAGAAAATACAGCATCCTAAAAGGCTCTTTAACGTAGCAAAGAAAGGAGTAACAAGCCAGACAAATTCAAAGTGGAAATTAGGCTCAGATTTTTATTGATGAGGTTGATAAATAATTGGAACAAACTAACAAGGGAAATGGTAATTTCTCCATCTCTTGATGTCTTTGAATCAAGACTGGATGCCTTTCTGGAAGTTCTAAGATATACTTTAGTCAAACACAAGTTATTGGACTCAATATAGGTATAGCTGAGTGAAACATAATGGCCTATGATTAAGGCTGCATGCCTGTCACAGAAGTCACAGATGTGGCTGACATTGTCTCTGCAGCTCTTAGGTGGAGGGGCCAGGGCTGCCCCCGCAGCTCCTATTGGCTGTGATTCGCAGCCAATGGGAGCTGTAGAGCTAGTGCTCATGGCGGGGGCAGTGCACAGAGCCCCCTGGCCTTTCCTCCCCATAGGAGCTGCAGGGATACACCGGACGCTTCTAGAGATCCATGCGGAGCCGGGTAGGGAGCCTGCCAGCCCCACCAATCCTGCTCCCCCCAGCACCAGCGGGGATCCTGGGCCACCCCTCCAGCACCTGAGCCACCTTCCCAAAGCACCCATGGCCCTCCAGCCCAAGTTTTAGTCAAGGATATATAGTACAAGTCATGGGCCGTGAATTTTTGGGTACTGCCCATGACCTGTCCAAGACTTTTACTAAAAATACCTATGACTAAAACGTAGCCTTACATATGATACACAGGAGGTTGCACTAGGTGATCAGGTTTGAGAAACCCTGACCTAACAGTCTCTTTGGCATTAAACTCTATGAATCCAAAAAAGCCACAGTGATGGGTACAGTAGAAGTGAAATACACAGCTCATTAAGAGAAAGTGCTGTCAAACACCAAACAAAGAATTCCACTCTCATAAGAAATTTGATTTGGTTTTACTTCCCAGTAGGTCAGAAAGTACATATCTCTGAGATTTCTGAAGAAGGGGAAACGTTTTCATCCTTTTTAGATCAGGTTGATTCTGAGGACGCCTTGCTGAAGTATTTTAATGCCAAGAACATCAGCCACTTAAGTGATTTGCAAACAGAAAAAAAAAAAGACTTCTTTTGCTTTTTTGATGTAGATGGGACTTCAAAGTTTGTTCCAAAGAAAAATTCGAGCCTTCACATTAATCAAGTAGTGTACCTGGCTTTTTCCTGCTTCAACCGAAAATGTGACAAAGAAATGATCCCGTATTCATCTCAGCTTGTCTGAGCCCTTAAATTTTACCTGAAAATGATTGAATAAGTCCGATCAACTAGATTGTTTCAGAAAGAGGAGTTAATCTCCTTTTCTTGGTTTGGTTAAGCACAAAATGTCTAAGGAGTTTTTTCACCAGGTTCCTTGCGCGGATTGGCCCTAGGGACCAGCCCAGGCCTTTATCCTCACTTGGCCTCTGGTCTCTGACATCTGGGTATTCCAGGTGTAAAGTCTCAGCCCATTGTCTGAGCCTGAGACAATCCACCCCTTCCAGGGTTGTCAACAAACACAAAAAAGGAACTCAAATGAATTGTCCCCCAGGTGTGGTAAGGCTCCCTTTCTTCAGAGGGCTTCTGGTAGGCTGTGGCCCCAGAAGTTTTGGCTAACAGTAAGCTGGCTGTTTCTTTTTGAAACCTGAGAGCACAGTTGAAAATGACATCTGAAGAATGGGCTGTGCTTCTTGAAAATGATAAATTAGAGATATCCAGGGCTGTGGGAGGACTCTACATATAGATCAGAGTATGATATCAGAATAGATCATGTAGTCTGACCTTCTGTAAATCCCAGACCATTACATTTCACCCAGTTACCCCTGTATTGAACCCAATATTTTGTTTAAGTAAAGCATATCTATTTCCAGAAAGGCATCGATTCTTAATTTTAAAGACGTCAAGACATGGAGCATTTACCATTTCCATGTATCAGGTGTGAACTCCCTTGTAACATGAACATGTAAGACATACTGATTTTTCAGCTTGGAACTGCAAAAGTGGCAGTAATTCCAGAATGTGGGCAAGGTAGAATGGCTTGGTAGGATTGGATATTTTGAACTAGGGGTTTTTAATTGGATAAGGAACTATTGGAAGAGCTCCTGTGTGCCAGATAATCTTGCACTCATTTTAACTGACATGCATTAGAAATTATGCAGGGAAGGATTTATCCCTCTTAGTGCTTTGGGAGTGGATATGCCGCTTTGAATTAATTAAGCAAGGTTTGACTATTATGAATCTAATTCATAATATTAAATAGAACACATTGACAAAACTTCTGGCTTAAAGCTATTTGTAATAATGGCATGGCAGCTGGCAATAGTTTAACAATGGTTGTCCATATTTTATTCCCATAATGGGATTTCAATGGTTATATTAAAAGTTAGTGCATCTGTGCTATTATTTCTCATGAAAATAGCATCTTGTGATATCAGGAGATGCTGTACTGAGATTTCAGTTATAAATTTAATCTGTAATGGTTTAACAGCACAGTTCAGTAATGCACAACAATTTAGGCCTGGAAGTAAATAGTAATAGTCATAGGTGTCAACAATTGAGAATTATTAATAGGAATATTTGTAGGGGGTAAATAGGGTACACTTTTAATTCATTGGAATACATGGATTTTTTTGCGGTACAGAAGAAGTAAATTGTAAAAATTAGGACTTTCCCTCCTAAATAGCCAGTTGGCATCTATTGCAGCCAGTTAAAACAGAAGGAGATGTTTAGGTTGGATCTATTCATTTCATTTCTCTCATTGTATGGGTAGAGTATTCTTTATCCAGGCCTATATGTTCCTGGTGGCAGATTCTTGCCGAGAACAGTTTCTAAAAAGAGCCAGTGCAGATTTGAAAAAGGAAGGGCAATATACATCTGGAATTGATCCTATCAAATAAAGTGTTTCAAGAAAATCAGAGTAGTTGCCAAAGCTATCTGCCTCAATTAGAAAAGGGCTAAATTCCTCCAGGAGACTAAAGAAAAAAAGAAAAAGGTGAAGGTAATCTTAAATGCACTGAAAAAATCTCATTTGTGAGAAGCAAATACTTCAGACAAAACAGTTTATCCTCTAGTGCATAAAGAAGCTGAGAAGAATTGGAACAAAATAAAACTGCATCTTTCCCCTTTTTTGCTGCTGCTGCTTGGCAACGAACATACTCCTTTTCAGCTGATGAAACATAGACTGGGATGGTCCTAGTTTTATTTCCTCTCTAACCCTAGTAAGGTATATAACATGGTGCTGAGAGAGAGACTAGATTTACTTGTTTCAGAGTAACAGCCGTGTTAGTCTGTATTCGCAAAAAGAAAAGGAGTACTTGTGGCACCTTAGAGACTAACCAATTTATTTGAGCATGAGCTTGGATTTACTTGGAAAGACATTCTGAGCATTAGAAATACTCTTCATACAAAAAGTGGGGGTGGGGAGTAATAAGTATAAAAATAAGTCTTTATATGGTACTATTCCTTCTTTTTGTGTCTGTATCCGATTAAGGATCTTTTTGCTTTCTATTGTTCATATAATTTAATGGTACTTTGAATACTACTTAGAATCTGTGCTGTAGCTGCCTTTCAATATTTTGTACAAAAAATCCAACTCTTCCTCAATATGTTTAATGATGATGTCAGTTTAAAAAGTTACTGAATTGTATAAACGGATAGAACTAGTCTGTGACCTTCAACACAATTTTGAAAGTAATACTTTTCCCCATTTTTCATTACCCTTCAAATCTAGTAAAACAAAATAGGAAATATAGTCAAGAAACAATAATATGTAAAGAATAAGGTTCCCACAAAAATGGTTCCCAGAAGAGGTTTCTTTTCAATTAACATAATAATGAAGATGCTAGTTTCTTTCTGTTTGTCACACTTTCACATATGATGCAGCGTGATGAGTGTTAAATGACAATCCTGTATCCAGCGTATATGGTTTTATATAAGAACATGTTCTTTTTCACATGATGGTCCTTATTGTATTCCACTGAGGATTTACACATGTGCCCAGAACTGGAGATTTTGAAAGTAGTAGTGACTGTTGATCCATGCATACGCACTTGGTTCACTTCATGGTTTCATCCAAGGTGATAAAGGGTGGGACAGACTGACCATGTCTCCAGTTTCTTCTCACTGCCTCATGGTCCAGGTCAGAACTATTAGTGTCCTTTTGTGTGTGATGCACTTATTAACAATATAGTTGTACATAGTTTAGAGTATTTTACTGTTTTTACATTTTTATAGTTGTTTTGGTTGTTTACTAGATTTAGGAGTAGAATTGGGGCTACTTTGGGGGATTTGTTTCCAAGTAAATACCCCCACACACACACCCCTCTACCCACATGTCGGTACTGGACAATGCCAAAGACCCCAGGCTTTAAAATCTGCATCTCCTGCCCATGTTCCTTGTTGGTCAGCAGCAAACATCAACACTGCCTCTACTGTTTGGGAGAAGTCAATATTTCATCCAGGTGCAGTATCTTCCAGGCCTTCCTCAGCCATATCCAAGAAGGCCGGGCTCTCAGCCACCTCTGGAAGCACCTCGTGGAAGTTGCCATGAGACCTCATTCAGACCCCCATACATCAGCCTGAAGCAGCGAGGAGTGCACCTCCCACTATGGAGTCCAAGTCCAGCACCAGTGGTACCACCACTATGGACCCCACCATCCTCCTCTCTAGACACCATGGAGTCACTCATTTCCTGCACCGTGGGGCCCACAACATCCTCCAGATTCTGTCATGCTGGCCCTATTGGGGATCCTGGCCCCAATACCTACTCTCAGAACCTGTCCATTCCATCAGAGAAATATTGTCTATTTCACCATCTTGGGTGCCTTTGAGTAGACACTTGGAACCGATGGCACAAGAAGAGCTGCTCAATCCGGTTCACACAGTACTGCTGGAGCAGGAGAGATTCCCATTGTCCTCACGTGATGCGAAAGTGGCTTCAACATCGCTTGATGACTACCGCCAATTCCAGGATCTTCTGCACAGAATGGCAGGAGAGATGCAGATTCCCTTGGCAAGGGCCATAAAAGGCAATAAGAAGAGGTTCTTTAAATACATTAGGAGGAAGAGAAAGACAAAGGAAAGTGTAGGTCCTCTACTTAGCTGGGAAGGAGAGCTAATAACTGTTGACATCAAGAAAGCTGAAGTTTGTAATGCCTATTTTGCTTCTGTCTTCACTAAAAAAAGCTGATGATGAGATACTCAACACAATTAATTAATATTGTCAACCAGGGGAAAGGAATGCAAGCAAAAATAGGGAGAGAATATTGATGAATAAATAATATTTAGATAAGTTAGATGTATTCAAGTCAACAGGGCCTGATGAAATTCATCCAAGGGTATTTGTTTCAGCTACTTTCTTAATCTTGTTATCAATTATCTTTGAGAACTCCTGGAGGACAGAAGACTGGAGAAGGGTAAACATAGAACCTCAGAGATACGAACACCAGAGTTATGGACTGACCAGTCAACCGGATACCATGTGAAACCAGAAGTAACCAAATAGGCAGCAGCAGAGATAAAAAAAAAAAAGCAAGTGCTGTACTATGCCTGTATTGCATCTTAAAGGTAGGCACATCTGGGCTTCCTGTTCCCACCCCCACCCACAGGATAGCCACTTACAGCAAGAAGCTGGGGCTGCCAGCCCAAGGCAGCTGGAGCTTTCATCCCCTCCAGGAGGGGAAAAACGCAAATTCACACGCACACCCTGCCCGGAGGGGGATAAGCTTGCAAACTCATGCTGGGGCTGAGTAGGGTGCTCAGCTGCTGTATCTGGAGCCGGAACTGCACTTTTTTTTTTCAGAATTACAACATTTCAGAGTTACGGACAACCTCCAATCCCGAGGTGTCCATAACTCTGAGGTTCTATTGTATCTTTAAAAAGAGGAACAAGGAAGATCTGGGGAATTATAGGCCAGTCAGCCTAACTTCAATATCTGGAAAGATACTGGAGCAAATTATTAAACAATCTGTTTGTAAGCACCTGAAGGGTAATAAAAGGTTATAAGGAATCATCATGGATTTGTCAAGAACAAATCATGCCACATCACCTTAATTTCCTTTGGTAGGATTACTGACCTAGTGGATAGGGTGGATACAATAGATGTGATATACCTTGATTTTAGTAAGGCTTTTGCACAGCACTGCATGACATTCTAATAAGCAAACTAGGGAAATGTGGTCTCGATGAAATTATTGTAAGGTGGGTGCAGAAGTGGTTGAAAGACAGTACTCAAAGAGGAATTATCAATTGTTCGCTGTCAAATTGGGAGGACATATCTAGTGGGGTCCCACAGGGGTCGGTCCTGGGTCCATACTATTTAATATTTTCATTAATTACTTGGATCGTGGAGTAGAGAGAATGCTTATAAAATTTGCAGATGACACCAAGCTGAGAGGGGTTGCAAGCACTTTGGAGGACTGGTTTGAAATTCAAAATGACCTTGACAAATTGGAGAGTCGGTCTGAATCCAGCAAGATGAAATTCAATAAATACAAGCCCAGAGTGCTTCACTTAGGAAGGAAAAATCAAATGCACACCTACAAAATGGGGAATAACTGGCTAGGTAGTACTGCTGACAAAGGTCTGGGGTTTATAGTGACCACAAACTGAATGAATCATCAATGTGATGCAGCTGTCAAAAAGGGCTAGTATGATTCTGGGGGGTGTATTAACAGGAATGTTGTATGTAAGCAGCAGGATGTAATTGTCCCACTCTGCTCAGCACTGGTGAGGCCTCAGCTGGAGTACTGTGTCCTTTTTTGGGCACCACAATTTAGAAAGGATGTGGACACATTGGCTAAGAGTCTAGAGGAGAGCAACAAAAATGATAAAAGGTTTAGAAAAGGTTTACTGACTTGTAAGGAAAGGTTGAAAAAACTGGGCATGTTTAGTCTTAAGGAGACCGAGGAGCAACCTGTTAAGTCTTCCAATATGTTTTACGGTCTGTTATAAAGACAATAGTGATCAATTGTTTCCATGTGCACTGAAGGTAGGACAAGAAGTAATGGGCTTGATCTGCAGCAAGGGAGATTTAGGTTAGGGATTGGGAAACACTTTCTAACTATAAGAGTAGTTAAGCTCTGGAATAGGCTTCCAAGGAAAGTTGTGGCGTCCCTATCATTTTAAGCTTTTAAAAACAAGTTGAACGAACACCTGAAAGGGATGGTCTAGGCTCACTTGTTCCTGCCACAGTGCAGGGGGCTGAACTTGATGACTTCTCTAGGTCACATTTCTATGACTCTATGAAGGAGAGATTAGAGAGATAGAAGCAGAACCACGGGAGTCCAGAGTCACAGAACCCAAGGAAGGACAAAATTTCAAGAACATGGTCAGCTGCATGGAATGTGGCTGACAGTATTCCATCCTTATCTTCCTTGACCTGAGTCTTTTCTGGCTAGGAAAAGGTCATTAGAAACTTTGCTGAGAGCTGTTTCGGTTGAATGCAAGGGGCAAAAGCCAGATTGAAGAGGGTCTAGGATTGAACTGGAGGAGAGGAACTCCAGATAGTGATTGTAGACAGCATGTTCAATGAACTTAGACATGAAAGGGAGCTAGAGTGGTAAACTGGAGAGGCAAGTAGGTTCAAGGATGGGGTTTTTAAACTTTGAGAGATTAAAGCGTGCTTGTATTGTGAAGGGAAAGAACAAGAGCAAAGTGAGAGGTTAATGAGAAAAGCGATGGGAGGGATGAGTGTGCATGTGAGGCAGATGGGATAAGATCATTGGTGTAAGTGGAGAGGTTTAGAGAAGAGCAGGGGAGAAATTTCTGTGTCTGTGACCAGGGAGAGTCAGTCTGGAGGGGAAAGGAAGGCAAGCCCAAGGGAGGGAATTCATGATCTCATGCCAGCTCTGTAACAGCTGTAGAATTTGGTCAATGAATAAACTTTTTAGATAGTTTACTTTCTCGTGAAAGAATCCTCTTTTATTTTGTGTTTTCCCCTCCCCATCCTCCACTTCCCTGCATGTATCTGCCTGGTCTCTTGCACCCCTGACTACTTCTCTCTGCTGAAGTACGTCATTAAGGAAATTTCTGGGTTTGGCACTGCAGCTGGCTCTTGGTCTATATCTGCTGATATCTCCTGGCACTGACCCTTCTGGTGACGTGAAGCTCTTCTCCCTTTCTTTGCATCTCTTAGTGGAAAGTGCTAGGTTTACTGTTTCTCCTTTAAAGCTGCTTCTGCAAACCCTGTA
Organism: Caretta caretta; assembly: GCF_965140235.1. Taxonomy (NCBI): domain Eukaryota; kingdom Metazoa; phylum Chordata; order Testudines; family Cheloniidae; genus Caretta; species Caretta caretta. The sequence continues at coordinate 14,305,858 of NC_134207.1, read as the reverse complement.
GAAGCAGCTATAAAGTAAGAGCTTCAGCTAGCAGCTTGTGACCAGTAAGTACTCAGCAGACCACACCAGTTAATCATACTGTTCATTGTACTGTTCAAAATATTTTGCCCTTTGCTATTTTGATTAATTATTATGAGTAATTGCATATGTATCTACTCTGATTATGATCAAACTTTGCACTTCTAAGTTTCTCAGCCAGTGCCACAATTTTTCATACATTAATATATTCAGCTGTGATGTAAGACAATATTAAAACAGTTGTACAGATAAGAAAAATAAGGTGCAGAGTGGTTCTGTGGTTTAATCAGGGTTACACAGGAAGTGTGTATAGATCCCAGATCATCAATATGTTATCCACAAGACAAGTCTGACCCTCATTATTTTATATCATATCAGATGAGTCGAAACATTTCTGCCCAAGTCAGACTTGTCTAGAATCTATTCTCTCTAATAGTCAGGTTGTAATTGCAAGGGTCACTCTTGCTCCTCTACTTCTTTTGGGATGAATTACTTTTCTACTTTTGGTAGAGAATGCAGTGTATTGTTCTGTTGATGTTACTCTAGATGTATTATAAGATGTTGGCAGTAGATAAGTGAATCAGAATACCAAGTGCACATTTTAAATCCTTTATGTGGAAGAAATAAGCTGTTTGTCTAGGTCTTTCTGCTAGCATTTCAAAGGTCAACCATCATCAATTTTAATACACAAGCTAAGCAAAGAAGGTAGTAGTTTGGTAGCTAACCACTATCTTTTTTTTTTTTTTTTTACATTTAAGAGACATATAGATTTTTATATAGGTTTTTCCTCACCTCCCCCCCTCCCGCATCATATCCTCAGATATAAATTCTGTAGAACAAGAAAAGGGGGTTGACTAAAACTTGTGTGTAGGGTAAGTACTTCTGAAGAATTGACTTACTATCTATATTTCACACCTATCGATTGTTTTATCCAGCACAATCATAACATCTTTACCTTCAGCAACTATGCTTTTCTGTTGGATTTTATCCTACAATGGAGAAGGTTTTATTTGCCACAGAAGTGCAGCTTCTGTGTCAGCGGCTACACTTCTGTGACAAAGCTCTGGGTAACTTCTCCCCACCCTCATTCACTACACTTGAACAATTAAAAACATGCCAGACACTAAATCATAAAGCAAAGAAATGAAAAGGTAAGCCACCAAGCAGTACATAACTGTACTCCTTCACACACCAGCACACAGCTTACCGCTATCATAAACCACACACGTGGGTAAGTGTATTCTCTAATGTAACCACTCCTCGTACCCCAAAGGCTTTTTAGGTTAAAGCCAGCACCTTGAACTCCGCCTGGAATTTTATATATGAATCTTATAAAGCTCTTGAAGTAGGGCATTTATATGTTCTCTGTTTGAAACACTGATAAGTGGCTGTATTTTGCAAATTCAATGTGTTTCTGTAGCTCTCACCACAGCACAAGTGTACAGCTATGCTATATATTTTAATGTAGTTTCCATAGGGCCAGAAAGGGAAGAAAATCAACTGCTGTTCCCACCCAGTCTCTCCTTTCACCATGTTCCATGAACCATGCAGAGACATCTTTACAGGGTCTGAAGGGAGATGGGTTTGATTTCTCTGTGCATGGATCTAAGGGACATGATATAACCAATAATAATCCTTTATTTCTGCCTGACTGATTACTATAATTTCACTAGGAGGCTTCTACATACACTATGAACAGAAACTTTCACAAGACATTAGTGAAAAATCACCTAAGTGCAACTTGTGCCTTTGGTATTACTGTCATACTAAGCATAACTGAATCAAAATGTGAAATACAAACGCCAAACTCTAAATCGCCTCTTTTGTAAAGAACCTTTAAACATTCTTAGCTAGCTGTAGCAGTGATAACTGGAGCAAAATTGAGAAGTTACTGGGAGAAACCTTGCAGAGGGAAAACCAGGAGTACGAATATTGTATTTAATAGAATTATCATCTTGTTTATAGGGGCCGTGGAGGAGTGCCACCCCCACCAGCAGGTGTACCAAGAGGGGCACCAGCTCCCAGGGGAGTACCTCCCAGTAGAGGTCCAGTCAGTCGTGGTCGTGGACTTCTAGCCCCCCGAGCAAGAGGAGTACCTCCACCTGCAGGCTACCGGCCTCTGCCACCACCTCCAGCACAGGAAACATATGGAGAATATGTAAGTGAAACCTTTCATGGAGCTGTTGGCCACCACCAAGCATAATCTTCATTACTCTTGTAACAGAAGATTGTGACTATCATTTTAGAATTCAGTAGAAAGTCTTTATTCTGCACTTTGCTGAACCCCACACCTGAAATCTGCACCAGATTTGGTGGTCTCAGCATTTTTACAAAGATTTAACAGTGTACTGGATACCACATTCTTAAATTTTAGTGTCTTTACAAAATACTCTATTACACTTCGCTATCGTACCTTAAGATATAAATAAATCTAACCTGCAGTTGACAAATGAATAAAGTAGTTCCTTTAATGAATTACCCTGCTTTTTTCTTGTTCTTACTAACTTATAACACTCAAAACTATGTAATGGGTCAGTTGTCTAGTTGTAAATATGAATTAAACTTGAATAAGCTTTAAGAAGAATGTTAAATTATAGGTTCCAATGAAAGTGGTTTAAAAACCATGCAGTCAGCCATATACTACTTTTTCCTTATTTATAGGAATCACATTGTGTTATGTCTAAGCAGTTGAAAAACTTCCATATGTTGAAAATATAATATAAAAACCTTATATGAGAATCATAGAATCATAGAATATCAGGGTTGGAAGGGACCTCAGGAGGTCATCTAGTCCAACCCCCTGCTCGAAGCAGGACCAATCCCCAATTAAATCATCCCAGCCAGGACTTTGTCAAGCCTGACCTTAAAAACTTCTAAGGAAGGAGATTCTACCACCTCCCTAGGTAACGCATTCCAGTGTTTCACCACCCTCCTAGTGAAAAAGTTTTTCCTAATATCCAACCTAAACCTCCCCCACTGCAACTTGAGACCATTACTCCTTGTCCTGTCATCTTCTACCACTGAGAATAGTTTAGAACCATCCTCTTTGGAACCACCTCTCAGGTAGTGGAAAGCAGCTATCAAATCCCCCCTCATTCTTCTCTTCTGCAGACTAAACAATCCCAGTTCCCTCAGCCTCTCCTCATAACACATGTGTTCCAGACCCCTAATCATTTTTGTTGCCCTTCGCTGGACTCTCTCCAATTTTTCCACATCCTTCTTGTAGTGTGGGGCCCAAAACTGGACACTGTACTTCAGATGAGGCCTCACCAATGTCGAATAGAGGGGAATGATCACGTCCCTCAATCTGCTGGCAATGCCCCTACTTATACGTCCCAAAATGCCATTGGCCTTCTTGGCAACAAGGGCACACTGTTGACTCATATCCAGCTTCTCGTCCACTGTCACCCCTAGGTCCTTTTCCGCAGAACTGCTGCCTAGCCATTCTGTCCCTAGAATGTAGCGGTGCATTGGATTCTTCCATCCTAAGTGCAGGGTCCTGCATTTATCCTTGTTGAACCTCATCAGATTTCTTTTGGTCCAATCCTCCAATTTGTCTAGGTCCCTCTGTATCCTCTCCCAACCTGCCACCATACCTACCACTCGTCCTAGTTCAGTATCATCTGCGAATTTGCTGAGAGTGCAATCCAGACCATCCTCCAGATCATTTATGAAGATATTCAACAAAACCGGCCCCAGGACCGACCCTTGGGGCACTCCACTTGATACCGGCTGCCATCTAGACATGGAGCCATTGATCACTACCCGTTGAGCCCGACAATCTAGCCAACTTTCTACCCACCTTATAGTGCATTCATCCAGCCCATACTACTTTAACTTGCTGACAAGAATACTGTGGGAGACGGTGTCAAAAGCTTTGCTAAAGTCAAGAAACGATACATCCACTGCTTTCCCTTCTTCCACAGAACCAGTAATCTCATCATAGAAGGCGATTAGATTAGTCAGGCATGACCTTCCCTTGGTGAATCCATGCTGACTGTTCCTGATCACTTTCCTCTCATGTAAGTGCTTCAGGATTGATTCCTTGAGGACCTGCTCCATGGTTTTTTCTAGGGACTGAGGTGAGGCTGACCTGCCTGTAGTTCCTAGGATCCTCCTCCTTCCCTTTTTTAACGATGGGCACTACATTAGCGTTTTTCCAGTTGTCCGGGTCTTCCCCTGATGGCCATGAGTTTTCAAAGATAATGGCCAATGGCTCTGCAATCACAGCCGCCAGCTCCTTTAGCACTCTCGGATGCAACGCATCCGGCCCCATGGACTTGTGCACATCCAGCTTTTCTAAATAGTCCCTAACCACTTCTTTCTCCACAGAAGGCTGGCCACCTACTCCCCATGCTGTGTTGCCCAGCGCAGCAGTCTTGGAGCTGACCTTGTTCGTGAAGACAGAGGTAAAAAAAGCACTGAGTACATTAGCTTTTTCCACATCCTCTGTCACTAGGTTGCCTCCCTCATTCAGTAAGGGGCCCACACTTTCCTTGGCTTTCTTCTTGTTGCCAACATACCTGAAGAAACCCTTCTTGTTACTCTTAACATCTCTTGCTAGCTGCAGCTCCAGGTGCGATTTGGCCCTCCTGATTTCATTCTTACATGCCCGAGCAACATTTTTATACTCTTCCCTGGTCATATGTCCAACCTTCCACTTCTTGTAAGCTTCTTTTTTTATGTTTAAGATCCGCAAGGATTTCATTGTTAAGCCAAGCTGGTCGCCTGCCATGTTTACTATTCTTTCGACACATCGAGATGGTTTGTCCCTGTAACCTCAATAGGGATTCTTTGAAATACAGCCAGCTCTCCTGGACTCCTTTCCCCCTCATGTTATTCCCCCAGGGGATCCTACCCATCAGTTCCCTGAGGGAGTCGAAGTCTGCTTTCCTGAAGTCCAGGGTCCGTATTCTGCTGCTTACCTTTCTTCCCTGTGTCAGGATCCTGAACTCGACCAACTCATGGTCACTGCCTCCCAGATTCCCATCCACTTTTGCTTCCCCTACTAATTCTTCCCGTTTTGTGAGCAGCAGGTCAAGAAAAGCTCTCCCCCTAGTTGGCTCCTCCAGCACTTGCACCAGGAGATTGTCCCCTACATTTTCCAAAAACTTCCTGGATTGTCTGTGCACCGCTGTAGTGCTCTCCCAGCAGATATCGGGATGATTAAAGTCACCCATGAGAACCAGGGCATGCGATCTAGTAGCTTCTGCGAGTTGCCAGAAGAAATCCTCATCCACCTGGTCCAGTGAGCAGACTCCCACCACTACATCACTCTTGTTGCTCACACTTCTAAACTTAATCCAGAGACACTCAGGTTTTTCTGCAGTTTCATACCAGAGCTCTGAGCAGTCATACTGCTCCCTTACATACAGTGCTACTCCCCCACCTTTTCTGCCCTGCCTGTCCTTCCTGAACAGTTTATAACCATCCATGACAGTACTCCAGTCATGTGACTTATCCCACCAAGTCTCTATTATTCCAATCACGTCATAATTCCTTGCCTTCACCAGGACCTCCAGTTCTCCCTGCTTGTTTCCAAGGCTTTGTGCATTTGTATATAGGCACTTGAGAGAACCTGCTGATCGCCCCTCATTCTCAGTATGAGGTAGGAGCCCTCCCCTCACAGATGTTCCTGCCTGTGCTTCCTCCCGGTATCCTGTTTGCCCACTTACCTCAGGTCTTTGTTCTCCTTCCCCCGGTGAACCTAGTTTAAAGCCCTCCTCACTAGGTTAGCCAGCCTGCTTGCAAAGATGCTCTTCCCTCTCTTCGTTAGGTGGAGCCCGTCTCTGCCCAGCACTCCTCCTTCATGGAACACCATCCCATGGTCAAAGAATCCAAAGCCTTCTCTCCGACACCACCTGCGTAGCCATTCGTTGACTTCCACGATTCGACGATCCCTACCCCGGCCTTTTCCTTCCACAGGGAGGATGGACAAGAACACCTTTGCGCCTCAAACTCCTTTATCCTTCTTCCCAGAGCCACGTAGTCAGCAGTGATCCGCTCAAGGTCATTCTTGGCAGTATCATTGGTGCCCACGTGGAGAAGCAGGAAGGGGTAGCGATCCGAGGGCTTGATGAGTCTCGGCAGTCTCTCCGTCACATCGCGAATCTTAGCCCCTGGCAAGCAGCAGACTTCTCTGTTTTCCTGGTCAGGGCGGCGGATAGATGACTCAGTCCCCCTGAGGAGAGAGTCCCCGACCACCACCACCCGCTTCCTTCTCTTGGGAGTGGTGGTCGTGGAACCCCCAACCTCAGGACGTCTCATCTCATGCCTTCCAACCAGCGGAGTCTCCTTCTGCTTTCTCCCCCGAGACGTATCATCTGGTTCACTCTCCGCAATGGTACCTGTGGAGAGAACATGAAAACGGTTACTTACCTGTGTCTGCATTGCTGGTACCCGGACATTTCCCCTTCTTCTGGAGGTCACATGTTGCCAAGCTTCTTCACTGGCTTCTTGGCTCCGCTGTGCAACCTGCTCTAAATCTTTAGAGTTTTGTGCCCATAGAAACATATCCTGACTTTTGTCCAGGAAATCCTCAGATTCTCGTATGCAACGCAGGGTCGATATCTGTTGCTCCAGACCTTCAATCTTCTCTTCCAATATGGATACTAGCTTGCACTTTGTAAGTGCAAAGTCGCTTCTGTCCTGTGGAAGAAAGACAAACATGGCACATCCAGTGCAGGTCACAATAGCACCCCCCTTCATATCACCTTCCTACTATGAGCTTTCTCAGAGAAGCTGGCAAGATGTAAGCCTCACTGGGCTCACCCCAGGCGAACTCCCAGGCAAACTCCTGCTGTGTGCTGCGCTGCTGTTCCCCGCTGCTCAGTTGGTCTGCTGCCGCTCAGCTGGTTCAGGGAGCTCTGGCTATTTTTAAACAGCCAGGCTTCCCTGAAACAAACAGACTCCCCCAGTACCCGCCCCCTGCAGGCTACCACCCAATCAGGCACTCGCTTAGGCTTTCAAACTGCCCTCCCAGCAAACACACACTCAGATACTCACTCAGCAAACACACACTCAGATACTCACCAATCCCAGACAAACTCCTGCTGTGTGCTGCTCGGCTGTTCCACGCTGCTCAGCTGGGTGATATCTGAGTTCAGGTCTAAAGGTCTGTTGCTACGAAGGCTGAGGATGTGTGTTTTATATCTCACAAGTGACCTCCCTGTAATGGGAGTCTCATATGGTCTTCCTTTGCTAGAGACAGCGTATCTGATGAATTAGATCTTCAGTCTATATCTCCCTTGCCTCCGTTTTCCTCCGCCCCCCCACCAAAAACACCCCCTCCTTTATATCACATAATCTTAAATATGTACCTGTAGTTTTCTGTAATTTTCTTAGGCCTGTGTAAAGAAAGAGAGTTGAATGTAGGCACTGGTTTAGGATCAATTGAGTGATCGACCAAAAGGATTCTTAATAGATTCATATAGTTAGCACATATGACAAAGTATGTCCTGTTGCCATACCTGATAATACCTAACTGAAGATTCATTGCCACAGGGTGAGCAATGAATGTATTTTATGATGTCTTTTAAATGTTCCTCATTAAATCTGTTCTCACAAACTATTCCCAAGGCATACTCTTCATTTCTGATGGCAATATATGTTAGAAAATAAATTGGTGTTTGTTAATTAATATATACCTATTGCCTAAAGCTGTAGCTGCATGTAGTATGGTAATAATTGGTAGGGTTGTCAATATACTGAGGTACACCTAGCTTTTAAAAGAGAATTCTTAGAAAACAATAACAAAGAAAATGAATAAGACGCACAGTAACTTTTAAATGGAAGGTTCTCCAGTACTATATCATTTGTCTTACAATAGAAAACGTTTGAACTAGAATGGAAAACCATATTTAAAACCATATTTTATACAATAGAGCCTGCTGTTTCATTTTTAACATTACAATATATTCCCAGACATAAACTGTGCTATGATGAAGTTACAGTTGATTACGTATCTGTAGCTCCAGGGTAAAAACATTAGAGAACTGTTCCATTATGCCAAAACCACAATTTACAAACCCAGGAACTTCAACATTAAGGATAAGCTTAAAAGAAATGAAAACGTATTAAGGACTAGAAATGCACAGTTAAGGCACTCAAACAGCCTTAACTCTGTCATATAGTGACACCATGCAATACAGTTGCAATTATGATTAGTACATTTTAGTGTTTGTAGTCCTATATTAGGTTAAATTGAAGATGCATCACTTTTTTTCCCTCTTGGTGCTAGTGCAGATAGAAGTAAAGGTTGGTGTTCCTTAACTGTGCATTTTGCACCCAACTTTGAATTGCAAATGTTTCTTTTTGAGATAATTACAACATCCCTGTAATGTTTTACCCTTTATTTACTGCTATATACTTAACCTTAACTCCATTGTGTTCAAGTGATTGTCCATGTGGCTTCAGCTTCTGGGTGCATATATGCCCCATGTGTGAGATTAGGTTCTTTTGACCAGCGATGTCTCCTGGGATTATGTCTGGGGCCTAGATGCCCCACCATAGGGCATAATAAAACAGAGCAGGCTCAGTCATCCCTTGGTTCCTTCTTATTACCCGTGGCAGTGAGATGTAGCTCCTGCAGTGTCTGCTTACTCTGAACACTGTGCAATTAGTTGTTAGGCTACTTTTTTATTATCATTTTAGTTAGTTAGTGTAGTTAGTTAATAGTTGTCGTAGCTTGATCACTTTGGTAAAAGACGACCCCCCCCACACACACACATTCTCTTAAATTAGGATTTTTAAATTAAATTGGGGTTAACCCTGGTACCAAGTATCTAACCAGTATGGCTGAGACTAAATCCTTGGAATTGAAAACTTATCTTTCTTGTAAGGCTGCTATACCACTCAGTGATGAGCACTCTAAGTGCCTTGTCTTTCTTGGCCAGGGACATATCCCTGATAAATGTACATTTGGCCACTCCTTTTCCAAGAGGACACAAAGCCAGGGGGGCCAGTCTCAAGCTTTTCTTTTTGGAGTGTTGGATGAGGGTCTCTTCAGAGTCTCAGGCTAAAATTCCTGCTAACCCCCCTCAGGTTTCTTTAAACAAGTGCTGTAGTGGGCCCCAGGTCTCCTCTGAGCTTCTAAGCTTATTTTTCAGAGAATGAAATCCCCTATTACTGAGTTCAGAATGGTCAAGAACTCCTCCACCTACCTGTTGTCAGAAAGGGGTAGGAGGGAGCATCACTCCCAGGGTGAACACAGACAAACATCACCTTAAAATGAGACATAAAACCCATCAAGTTTCTAGATCAACTCGTGCCCTTCAGGGAAAGGATGGTTCATAACCCATATCAGTTCCCTCTGACACCTCAGCACCAGCAACTCTCAGAGTACTTGCAGCACTGGCTGCTGCCATGGTTTGCACTTTTTCCATTACCAGCTCCTCAGTACTAATGTCTGTGCCATTGTACTCATTACCAATAGCCTCAGTGACTAGGACTCCAACATCACCTCCACAGTGCAGATGTTTCTGTCACTGACTTTCTTGGTACCAAAGACTTTCTTGGTACTGAATGATCTCAAGGTGACCACAGAACCGGAGTCACCTCTACACTCTGTATGTCTTCCACCAAAGGTTTTTCTGCCTTGGTATAGCTTACTAACACAACCATTGCACTGATGAGCTCTCCTATTCAAATAATGACTGGATTTCAGTAAAATATTAGGATGCCTGACACGTTATGTCCACCTGGTTGAGGAAGAGTGTTTATATTCTTACACATGGGTCCAGCAGCATTACATCTGACCACCTGGATTCTGGCTGGTTAACTGCCACCAAAAGAAGCTGTTCTTCCAAATGTCCAGAACATCTAGGTTAATAGTGGAAAAACTTCCACTTGACTAATTTATGTAACTAAATTGAGATTTTTCCATTTGGACAGCACAATGTCATCTGTCTTCCATGGAAACCATTGGGGTTTTTTCTGCTGTTCCGGAGTATCTAGTAGCCATAGTCCTGAATGTTTCATGTATTAGCTCCATAAGAGTACATTTACCAGCAATAACTTATCATACTCCAGTTCAGGGTCATAATATATTTTTCCATTTTACCGTTGCCAGATTCCTCAGAGGTTTCATACATGTTTCCCTTAGTCCTGTGACCTCAACACAGTGTTATGTGGCTTAATAAGATCCCCATTTGAGCCTGACCTACCTATTCTTTTTACCACCTGTCTATGAAGACTGCCTTTTTAGTAGCCATAACATCAGCTCAATTTGTAGAATAGGGGAAATTTAGGTCCTCCTGGCTGGTTCACTTTATATGGTGTTGCCTAATGGCCAGGTGACTCTCAGGCCTTACCCCAAGTTCTTATCTAATATTGTGTCTGATTTTAATTTAAAGCAGCTGATTCACCTTCCAGTTTTATTCCCTAAGCCCATTCAGACCTGGAGGAAATCAAACTGCGCTCCTTGACATGGTCAGGACTCTTTCATACTACCTGAACAGGACAGGTCTCTTCAGTAGCTCCCCCAGACTGTGACATTTGCAGATAAAGTTTCAAAACATGCATTATCCACTCTATTAGATCGTAAATATCTAGACAAGATCCACCTATGCAGGTTAGAGCCCATTCCACCAGGGCTCAGGCAGTCTAACCAGCTTCTTTTGAAATGTTATGGGTAGAGCAGTCCACAGTTTGACCCAGAACTATTCCTTCGTTGAGGCCTCAAGATCTGATGCCTGGTTTGGTAGAGCTATCCTGCAAGTCTTGTTTAAACAAAACTTGTAACACCCACCTTCTGACTATGATGAAGTCACTGGTTGCTAGTCACTAGAAGTGAAATACACTTGGATAATCACTCACAGAAGAAAAAAGGTTTACTTACCTTGCAAAAACTGTGGTTCTTCAAGATGTGTTATCCACATGGTTTCCTTGACCCACCCTTTTCCCCCATATATAGTGTTCTATACCATTTGGAATCTGTATTAGCAAAGGAACTGAGGGACAGTTGGGCTTATTTCACCCTTTATGCCCTTGGGTGGAGGGGCACTAGGGTGCGGGTCTGACCCCAACAGAAACCACTGACTAAAAGAAAAGGAGTACTTGTGGCACCTTAGAGACTAACCAATTTATTTGAGCATAAGCTTTCCTGAGCTACAGCTGTTACTCTGAAACCTGTCATTGACTGACTAAAAGTAACTGATCGCACATACATGGGATCTGTGCACATCAGAAATGGAATCTATGTGGACAGCGCAACTCAAAGAACAGCTACTATGTAATTAACTCTTCTTTCATGTGGCTGTTGTCTGGAAGTTTCCTGAGATTTAAAAAGTTATTAAAAATTTCATATATGAAAATTAACAGGAAACCAAGAAATATTACCATATAATATGTATAATTATTTGAAGACATGCACTCTGCAGTGGTCTGGTCAACCAGGCTGGTCTTCCCCAACTCTACTTCCATGTTCCCCTGCATGCGCATTCACAGGCACATACATACATATTATACTAGTTTCCACCTTCCTCTTGCAGTAGGTGTGGTGGTCTTTTCTATAAAGAGAACTCCACTAAGAATTGCCCTCTTCCAGAATGGCTGCTCTCACATCTTGTTCTGAAAGAGATTAACTCTAAAGGCTGTCCTTTAACAAATTTGCACTCTTTCAAAATGGCCTCTGCTTGCCAACGTTCCCAATAGAAGAGAAGCCAAGCAACCGCCAAGAAAGATGGTGGCTCTTTAGCCAGTGCAGCTGGGTTTAACTGCTGTTGGGAACAGTGGGAGGCAGTTGCCATTTTGAAAAGGGGACATATTAAGTGAAGGCTGCCTTAACCTCACTCTTACAGAAAACAGGAGGAGGTGGCAGCCATTTTGAAAGAGGGCACTTTTTCAAGGAATTCTTTGTAGGAAAACATTATTTGTCAGCCCTGGCTGAAGGGGAAGTATTTAGTTTTGAAGAAAAAGAGGGAAAAAATCAAATGTGCAAGATTTCAGTGTTTTAAATATAGAGGAAAGTTGATGAATCTGCATTTTTTCATTAAGATTTGGAACAAAAATGTTTTGACACAGGATGCTAAATGTTTTAAAGAACACATTTTTTAAAATTAATTTTAACACATAAAACCACTTGTTAATTTTATATATATAATTAACCAGTGGTTTTAGAATAAACAAGTGGTTTATTTATATTATATTTGTTTATTATTTTATATATATATATATATATATATATATATATATATATATATATATGAAAATTTGTTCTATATTTGGAGAGTAAGTGCTATTATTCTGTGGCGGATACTCTGTATTCTTCATATGTAGCAAAGTGGTTGAACCCCTGTTTCAAGTGCAAAACTCAATTTAACTCTTAATCGGGGGAACCTCAAGTGAAGTTTCTTTACTGGATATCCCTTCAAAATTCCATTAATTCATTTCCTCTAAGAATGTTTGAGAAAATATCCAGTAGATTTAGATGGCTAAATTTATCCTACTCCACTCAAATACAGTAGAACCTCACACATATGAACACCTCAGCAATAGAGGTTGTTCATAACTCTGAACAAATGTGGACGTTCCTTCAAAAGTTTACAACTGAACGTTGACTTAATAGAGCTTTGAAACTTTACTGTGCAGAGGAAAAATACTGCTTGTAACCATTAACTTAAATGAAACAAGCATAGAAAGTTTCCTTATCTTATCAAATCTTTTTTGAAAACTTTCCCTTTATTTTTTTAGTAGTTTACATTTAACACAGTACTGTAATGTATTTGCTTTTTGTTGTCTGCTCCTGCCTGATTACACACTTTCGGTTCCAAATGAGGTGTGGTTGACTTGTAATTCTGGTGTTCATAGCTCTGAGATTCTATTGTATTACAAGTTAGTGCAGAATTTGGGAGAGTTTGTGAAATCAGAGTATTGAGGTTTCCTCAGAAGTTCCAGACATGCAGTAGTTTTGATGAATAAAATTAAACCAGAATAGAAGGTGGGGAAAGTCAGATATGTTCCCCTATCAGGAGTAGTGTAGATTTGGAGCAGCATAAGGGAGAGAAATAGGAGGTCCTCATTTATATCGGAGGTTAGTAACACCCTAGTGTAGGCAGAACTAGATGACCCCAAGCCCTTATGGGGAAGATGTGAACACTCTACTGCTACAGATGATTGTACATGTTATACTGGCTGTGCTGGGAAGGGAGTATGGCTGTGCCCTTGCAGTCCTTACAAGATTTTGTGTAATAGACACACACCATCAACTGGGGTTGGAGATCTGCAAGCTGTGTGGGGGAAGGAGGTCATTTCTTTTAGATGTTCAAGGAGCTTCTATTAACTGGGACAGTGCTTAATTGCCACTATCTCAAGGAGGTTAATGTGTTTATGTAATGGGTCAGTTTTTAAGGGAAGGAGCTTGTGTACATTACCAGAGGATACAAGATCAGTTACCTAAAGCAGTTATGTAGCTTGCAAAGTTTTGTTTTTTTTTTTAAGTGGATTGTGTCCTTTTTCTTCTTGATGTAGAAAGAGGCCTAATAGGTTTGATTGGGTTTTAGGATTTTTCTGTTTGCTTTCTTTCTGAGAAATATCAAGTATGACAATTCTGGTATCTCTTGGTTTTGCAGCAAGACCTCGGGGTATGTTTATACTATGATAAAAAAAACCCATGGTACCAAGTCTCAGGGTCCAGGTCAGCTGACTCAGGCTTGCGAGGTTCAGGATGTAGGGCTATAAAATTTAAATGTTAGATGTTCAGGATTGGGCTGGACCCCATCCTGTAAGATCCTCCCTTCTGAGTCTCAGAGCATGGGCTCCAGCCCAAGCCCAAATGTCTGCACTGCAATTTTTAGACCCGCAGCCCGAGCCCTGCTAGTCCAAGTCAGCTGATCCCAGGCTCTGAGATTTGGTGCTACATTTTTTTTTATCACAGTGTAGATGTACTCTGAGACCTTCTCACCCTGCTGCAATTTTGTAGCACTTTAGCCTGAGTCCTGCAAGCCTGAGTCAGATAATCCAGGCCAGCTGTGGCCATGCCTGTGGGTGTTTTATTGCAGTGTAGATATACCCAGAGAGGTCAAAGGATAGGTTAGTCATGAGTTTTTGAACAACTTATGTCAAGGTTCCTCCCCCACTCTGAACTCTAGGGTACAGATGTGGGGACCTGCATGAAAAACCTCCTAAGCTTATCTTTACCAGCTTAGGTCAAAACTTCCCCAAGGTACAAAATATTACACCCGTTATCCTTGGAATGGCCGCTACCACCACCAAACTAATACTGGTTACTGGGGAAGAGCTGTTTGGACGCGTCTTTCCCCCCAAAATACTTCCCAAAACCTTGCACCCCACTTCCTGGACAAGGTTTGGTAAAAAGCCTCACCAATTTGCCTAGGTGACTACAGACCCAGACCCTTGGATCTTAAGAACAATGAACAATCCTCCCAACACTTGCACCCCCCCCTCTCCTGGGAAATGTTGGATAAAAAGCCTCACCAATTTGCATAGGTGACCACAGACCCAAACCCTTGGATCTGAGAACAATGAAAAAGCATTCAGTTTTTTACAAGAAGACTTTTAATAAAAAATAGCAGTAAATAGAAATAAAGAAATCCCCCCTGTAAAATCAGGATGGTAGATATCTTACAGGGTAATTAGATTCAAAAACATAGAGAACCCCTCTAGGCAAAACCTTAAGTTACAAAAAAGATATACAGACAGAAATAGTTATTCTATTCAGCACAATTCTTTTCTCAGCCATTTAAAGAAATCATAATCTAACACATACCTAGCTAGATTACTTACTAAAAGTTCTAAGACTCCATTCCTGGTCTATCCCTGGCAGAAACCAGCATACCGAGAGACACAGACCCTTTGTTTCTCTCCCTCTTCCCAGCTTTTGAAAGTATCTTGTCTCCTCATTGGTCATTTTGGTCAGGTGCCAGCGAGGTTACCTTTAGCTTCTTAACCCTTTACAGGTGAGAGGAGCTTTCCCCTGGCCAGGAGGGATTTCAAGGGGGTTTACCCTTCCCTTTATATTTATGACACGCCCCCCAAATCTCAGCTAGGGTGAAACACTGGCTGGGATTTCTTCCTGGAGCTCTAGGAAAAACAGAGTTAATAAGACACATGCATCTCTAAATATACTACCAAGTACATAAAGACTAACAATATTTTCCACATCTCAAGGACGATTTTAACCAGTTGATTCTGGGAAACTTTCACGGGAGAGTGCATCAGCCACTTTGTTAGAAGCTCCTGAGATGTGTTGGATGTCGAAATCAAAATCTTGGAGAGCTAAACTCCACCGAAGAAGTTTTTTGTTAGTTTCTTTGACGGTGTGAAGCCACTTTAGTGCAGCATGGTCGGTTTGCAGGTGGAAACGCCGTCCCCAAACATATGGGCGTAGCTTTTCCAGAGCGTAGACAATGGCATAACATTCTTTTTCAGTGACTGACCAGTTGCTTTCCCTCTCAGACAGTTTTTTGCTGAGAAACACTACAGGGTGGAATTCTTGATCAGGTCCTTTCTGCATTAAAACTGCTCCCACACCACGCTCAGATGCATCTGTGGTTACTAGGAACGGTTTGTCAAAGTCTGGGGCCCTTAGTACAGGGTCAGACATGAGTGTCGCTTTAAGCTTGTTAAAGGCCTTCTGACACTTTCCGGTCCACTGAACAGCATTTGGCTGTTTCTTTTTGGTTAGGTCTGTCAGTGGGGCAGCGATTTGGCTGTAGTGCGGTACAAATCGTCTGTAATAACCGGCCAAGCCTAAGAAGGATTGAACCTGTTTCTTTGACTTTGGGACAGGCCACTTTTGGATAGCATCCACTTTGGCCTGTAGGGGGCTGATAGTTCCTTGACCCACCTGGTGTCCAAGGTAAGTCACTCTGTTTAGGCCTATTTGACACTTCTTAGCCTTAACAGTTAGTCCTGCCTCCCTTATGCGCTCAAGGACTTTTTGTAGATGTTCCAGGTGGTCTGCCCAGGAATCCGAAAATATGGCCACGTCGTCAAGGTAGGCGACTGCATATTCTCCTAATCCCGCTAGGAGACCATCTACAAGTCTTTGGAAAGTGGCGGGTGCATTTCGCAGCCCGAAAGGGAGTACATTAAATTCATACAGCCCAAGATGTGTGATGAAGGCTGACCTTTCCTTGGCAGATTCATCTAGCGGTACCTGCCAGTACCCCTTGGTTAAGTCCAAGGTAGAGATGAACTGGGCCCGTCCCAGTTTCTCTA
Organism: Caretta caretta; assembly: GCF_965140235.1. Classification (NCBI taxonomy): domain Eukaryota; kingdom Metazoa; phylum Chordata; order Testudines; family Cheloniidae; genus Caretta; species Caretta caretta. Next base: position 14,289,661 of record NC_134207.1, on the reverse strand, counting down.
ATAGTTCATCTGTGCGTGGCATTGGATAGTTGTCTGGGCGAGTTACAGCATTTAGCTTACGGTAGTCCACGCAAAAACGTATTTCCCCATCTGGTTTGGGAACTAGAACCACTGGAGATGCCCATGCACTTTCAGAGGGGCGGATTACCCCCATCTGTAACATATCCTGGATCTCCCGTTCTATAGCAGTTTTAGCTTGAGGAGACACCCGGTAAGGTTGGACCCTAATTGGGTGAGCATTACCTGTGTCAATGGAGTGGTATGCCCGTTCAGTCAGTCCTGGGGTGGCTGAGAACGTTGGCGCGTAGCTAGTGCACAGCTCCTGGATCTGCTGTCGCTGCATACGCCCAAGGGTCATGGAGAGGTTCACCTCTTCCACACCACCAGCACATTTCCCTTCGTAGTAAACACCTTCAGGCCACTCAGCGTCGTCTCCTCCCTGGGCTGTAAACTGACAAACCTTTAATTCTCTGGAATAAAAGGGCTTTAGAGAATTAATATGGTACACCTTAGGCTTTTGGTTGGAGGTGGGGAATGCTATGAGATAATTAACAGCTCCCAGGCGCTCCTGGACCGTGAATGGCCCTTCCCACGATGCTTCCATTTTATGGGCCTGGAGCGCCTTTAAGACCATGACCTGGTCTCCTACTTTGAAGGAACGCTCTCTGGCATGTTTATCATACCAGGCTTTTTGCTCTTTTTGAGCATCCTGTAAGTTTTCTCTAGCAAGGGCTAAAGAGGTTCGGAGGGTGTTTTGTAGGTTGGTTACAAAGTCCAGAATGTTAGTTCCTGGAGAAGGTGTAAATCCCTCCCATTGCTGCTTCACCAACTGCAATGGCCCCTTAACCTCACGGCCATATACAAGTTCAAATGGGGAAAACCCTAAACTGGGATGTGGTACAGCTCTGTAGGCAAAGAGCAACTGCTGCAATACTAGGTCCCAATCATTGGAGTGCTCATTTACGAATTTACGTATCATGGCCCCCAAAGTTCCATTAAACTTCTCCACCATGCCATTTGTTTGATGGTGGTAAGGAGTGGCAACCAAGTGATTTACCCCATGAGCTTCCCAAAGGTTTTTCATAGTTCCTGCCAGGAAATTAGTCCCTGCATCTGTGAGGATGTCGGAGGGCCAACCTACCCTGGCAAAAATGTCTGCTAGTGCCTGACACACACTTTTAGCCCTGGTGTTGCTTAGAGCTACTGCTTCCGGCCATCGGGTGGCAAAATCCATGAAAGTCAGTACGTACTGCTTTCCTCTGGGTGTCTTTTTCGGAAAAGGACCCAGAATATCCACAGCTACTCGCTGAAATGGAACTTCAATGATGGGGAGTGGCTGGAGAGGGGCTTTGACCTGGTCTTGGGGTTTTCCCACTCTTTGGCACACCTCACAAGACTGGACATAGGTAGAAACATCCTTGCCCATTCCCTCCCAGTGGAATGATCCCCCCAAACGGTCTTTGGTCCTGTTCACCCCAGCATGGCCACTAGGGTGATCGTGGGCTAAGCTCAAGAGCTTGGCCCGGTATTTAGTTGGAACTACCAACTGTTTCTGAGGATGCCAGTCTTCCTGGTGTCCACCAGGAAGAGTTTCCTTGTATAAAAGTCCTTTTTCTATAACAAACCTGGATCGATTAGAAGAGCTGAGAGGCGGTGGGTTGCTCCGTGCCGCCGTCCAAGCTCTCTGGAGGCTTTCATCTGCTTTCTGTTCGGTCTGGAACTGTTCCCTTGATGCTGGAGACATCAGTTCCTCATGGGATTGTGGACCTAGGCTTGGTCCCTCTGGAAGCGATATAGGGGATGGAGCTGTTTCTGTTGACTGTGAACCGCTCTCCGCTGGTGCACTATGTTGGGATTCAGGCTCCGGCTGAGCCTCTTGGGTCGGGTTATCGGCTGCTGCCAGTTCAGGTTCGGTGGGGCCCTCTGGTGTTGAGGTTGCAAGTACTGGATTCAGTGCTGACACGGGGTCTGGTGTTGGTTGTTTGGCTGGTTCCGGTTCTGGGACTGGTTCCGTCTGGGTCTCTGGGACTGGATCCACTACTGCTGTTGCAGACATTGGCCTGGGGTCCAGGTCCATCACCTCTGACTGGGTCCTGATAGAAGTTTCCGGAACAGAGCTAGGCCTCACGGCTTGTTTAGCCTGGCTGCGGGTGACCATTCCCACCCTCTTGGCCTGCTTCACATGATTGGCCAAGTCTTCCCCCAACAGCATGGGGATGGGATAATCATCATAGACTGCAAAAGTCCACATTCCTGACCAGCCCTTGTACTGGACAGGCAACTTGGCTGTAGGCAAATTGAAAGAGTTGGACTTGAAGGGTTGAATCGTCACTTGGATCTCTGGGTTGATTAAATTGGGGTCCACTAAGGAAGCATGGATAGCTGACACTTGTGCTCCGGTGTCCCTCCACGCGGTGACCTTCTTCCCGCCCACACTCACAGTTTCCCTCCGCTCCAAGGGTATCTGGGAGGTATCTGGGCCTGTGGACCTCTGGTGTGATTCCGGTGCAATGAACTGTAATCTGTTGGGGTTCTTGGGGCAGTTGGCCTTTACATGCCCCAGCTCGTTACACTTAAAACATCGTCCAGCTGACGGGTCACTGGGGCGAGGAGGGTTGCTGGAGAACGGGGTGGTGGGACGATAAGGGGTCTGGAGGGTTCTTTGGGAGGTAGGTGGGGCTTTGGGCGGCCCCCGGTAATAGAGTGTGGTCTGGGGTGGTCCCTTCTGGTCTCCACTCCAACTGCGACCAGTTTTCTTCTTCTCTGCCACCTCCACCCATCTGGCTCCAATCTCTCCTGCCTCGATTACAGTTTTGGGCTTCCCGTCTAGGATGTATCTTTCTATTTCCTCAGGAACACCCTCTAAGAATTGTTCCATTTGCATTAGGAAGGGCAAATTTACTGGAGATTCACCACTTGCTCCTGATATCCAGGCATCCCAATGTTTCACAATGTGGTAGTCATGTCGGGTAAATGACATGTCTGGTTTCCACGTTAGGGCTCTGAACCTCCGACGAGACTGCTCGGGTGTTATCCCCATTCTGACTCTCGCCTTGGATTTAAACAGTTCATACTTGTTCATGTGTTCTTTAGGCATTTCAGCTGCCACCTCAGCTAAGGGTCCACTGAGCTGCGGCCTCAGCTCTACCATGTATTGGTCAGTAGAGATGTTGTACCCAAGGCAGGCCCTTTCGAAGTTTTCTAAGAAGGCCTCAGTATCATCACCTGCCTTGTAGGTGGGGAACTTTCTGGGATGGGAAGTGGTACCTGGAGAAGGATTGCTAGGGTTTGTTGGTATATTCTGCTGGGCCTTTATCCTCTCCATCTCCTCCACATGCTTCCTCTCTTTTTCCTTCTCCTCCTCCACATGCTTCCTCTCTTTTTCCCTCTCCTCCTCCACATGCTTCCTTGCCTCCATTTCCCTCTTGTGGGCAGCCTCTTGGTGTAGTTCTGCCTCCCTTTCTTGTTCCTTCTTCAGCTGCATGAGTTCTATCTGTCTTTCATGTTCCCTTTGTCTTTCCTCAGCCTGAAATTTGGCTAATTCCAGCTGTAGTCGAGCTGAGGATTTGGTCATTCTAACCTCTCTGTTTTTAACTAACTTTACACCCGAGGTTTAGAAATAAACAAACAAAACGTGGCTGTAAAATTTTGCTGTGCTGGAATAGAATACCTATTCTCTGATAGTGACTGTCAGCCTACAGAAAAAGACAATTCCCTTGTCTCTGCTCTGGGCCCAAATTAAAGCAAAAAACCTCCAACTACTTGGAAACCTGCTTACCCAGCCCAAAGAAAAAGCAAATGGGTAGAACACACACCCCCTATTTACTTTTAGGAAGAAAAAAAAAAAAAAACACCTCTGGGTTGGAAGACTGTGAATTTCCCTGCAGGAGTTAAGTACCCTGCCTCCAGGCAAAGAAAACCTGCAATTCACAAGATAATCCCCTTTTGTCTCTGCTTGGCCACAAAGCAGAGAGAAACCAAGCTGCTTTCAGTTTCAAAGCTGCTTTCTGGACTTTCTTTCCAAAGAAAAAAAAATTTCCTTTTTAAAATCTGTATTTCTAGTTCAAAAAATCTCAACTGGATCTCAAATGATTTCAGGTTAATCCCACCACTGTGCCACCATGTCAAGGTTCCTCCCCCACTCTGAACTCTAGGGTACAGATGTGGGGACCTGCATGAAAAACCTCCTAAGCTTATCTTTACCAGCTTAGGTCAAAACTTCCCCAAGGTACAAAATATTACACCCGTTATCCTTGGAATGGCCGCTACCACCACCAAACTAATACTGGTTACTGGGGAAGAGCTGTTTGGACGCATCTTTCCCCCCAAAATACTTCCCAAAACCTTGCACCCCACTTCCTGGACAAGGTTTGGTAAAAAGCCTCACCAATTTGCCTAGGTGACTACAGACCCAGACCCTTGGATCTTAAGAACAATGAACAATCCTCCCAACACTTGCACCCCCCCCTCTCCTGGGAAATGTTGGATAAAAAGCCTCACCAATTTGCATAGGTGACCACAGACCCAAACCCTTGGATCTGAGAACAATGAAAAAGCATTCAGTTTTTTACAAGAAGACTTTTAATAAAAAATAGCAGTAAATAGAAATAAAGAAATCCCCCCTGTAAAATCAGGATGGTAGATATCTTACAGGGTAATTAGATTCAAAAACATAGAGAACCCCTCTAGGCAAAACCTTAAGTTACAAAAAAGATATACAGACAGAAATAGTTATTCTATTCAGCACAATTCTTTTCTCAGCCATTTAAAGAAATCATAATCTAACACATACCTAGCTAGATTACTTACTAAAAGTTCTAAGACTCCATTCCTGGTCTATCCCTGGCAGAAACCAGCATACCGAGAGACACAGACCCTTTGTTTCTCTCCCTCTTGCCAGCTTTTGAAAGTATCTTGTCTCCTCATTGGTCATTTTGGTCAGGTGCCAGCGAGGTTACCTTTAGCTTCTTAACCCTTTACAGGTGAGAGGAGCTTTCCACTGGCCAGGAGGGATTTCAAGGGGGTTTACCCTTCCCTTTATATTTATGACAACTTATGAGAAGGGGTGAAAGGGATGGATCTTTAAGTAAAAGATTACTCTATCCACAATACTACACCATTCTAGGTATACTTGGCTCTAGGGTGCTGGACTAGATGGTCTCTTGAGATCCCTTACAACCTTACATTTCTATGATCCTATAAACTCCTGTAGATAGTTGTTTTTCTCAAAAAAGGCAATCTGAAAAGAAATAGTGTATGTATGAGCAAATGCCAGGCAAAGATTGTTTTCAGCCCAGCGAGGACCCTGTAGCACACCATGTAGGGCAGCTGGTTGTGGATGAGGCTTGGATTTCATTTCTAATCTTAGTTGTTTGTGACGGTCTGCTGTTCCTTCACATACAGTTCAGTCATCGAGAAGTGGTATTCTGTTAAGTGTATTTAATATGCAACTGCTTGACAAGCTCAAAAGTGGATTAGGTTGGGATTCACTACCAGGTGATAAACCTCAGTGCAACCTCTCTACTGGCTCAGTCAGAGAGAGATCATTTCAAAGTTGTGGACATGACTATTGCATTTTTAAGTGCTGGCTTAATGGTTGTACATAGTTTCAACCACAGCCCTAACTAATAAATTAATTTATTGACAGATATGGCCTCCAAGTGACAGACAATCTGTTTAAGACTTGCATCTTTAGGAGATACAGGGTTACAGGAAAGCAATCTGTGCACTTTCCTATAACTACAATCAAAACATGTTGTGTTCATGATTTCTTAACTGGAGGATGGCAAAAGACTTTAGCTGGAACACTGCTTCAATTAGTAAGTTAGAGTAACCTCTTTCCTAGGCCGCTTAATAAAGATGTTTATGCTGTTTACTGAGGAAGAGATTATTCTCTTGAGCACTGGGCCAAATTAAGCCGACAAAAAATCAAGACATTATGTGTGTGCGTGTGTGTTTGTGTGCGCACGCAATTTAATCAACTGACTTTATTGCATTATAATAAGAAACAGTAATTATTTCTAATAAGTACCTAATGGAATGGACATGATTTCATATTTTTCTAGACTTCTCTCAGTAAGCAGAAGACAGATATTTAGTAGTAACATACCTATAACTCATTGTTTTCATATCATTTCATTCTCTGAAACAATGACTGCGGTTACAGAAGTAAACTTACATGTTTACCCTAATTTACTTTTCTTATAAATAATCAAGGTTTTATTACCTTTTTTGCCATTATCCCCTTCCCACAATATTTAAAGATTGTCTAAACCTCTTCACTAATAATTTGGAAGGGACTCTATTGAAGTGTCATTGTTTTGAGAAGAGATTTTTAAAATTACTGATCTGATTTATAGAATTTTTAAAATGATTTATTCCAAATGAAATATTTGACTTCAAGAATTATATAAAGACTTTATATAATGATTGCATGGCAAGTCACTGCTCATACTTGTTGAAATGGACAGGATATACATTCAAGATAATGTTTTGTGTTTAGACAAGTGATAATTATGGGATTGGGTTTTGAATTTAAACTTAGAACCAGTGGTTCATGAGTATAGGGAGATTCTGCACTATAAACCAGAGAATCCCAGAAGTCCTGCCAACCACGATCAGAGTGTTGTAATTTTATTTGAAATGTAGTCTTTCTTTAAGACCACTGTGCAAACCAATTAGTTCTAAGGATTCCTTCCAGTCTGTGAAAATTAGTGACAGAGCTTTAATTATGTGTCTGGCTATTTTTTGTGTTAGCCTTCAGACAAGGTTTGCACTGATGGCAGATTTTCTGAATGCAGTGCCTAATTGCATAATTTCTGACAGTTAACTAATCTCTAAAATGCTTCAATTAGCTTGGTTGCCATAATAGGAAATTTAATTAAGATGGAGAATATACTAGACAGACATTTAGGGATCCTTTTGAATTTTAAATAAAAGGTAATATTTCTACAAATCCTTTGAACTATTTTACAATTCTGGGCCAAGATTTTTTTTTTTTAAGTGCCTGAAGTTAGGTTCTTATTTCCATATTTAGGCACCTAAATAAGTGACCTGATTTTCAGAATTGCTAAGTCTTCAGTAGTTTCTATTACTGTAAATGTAAGCATTACCCATTTTAAAGTAACTTGTATTAAAATGATTATAAGAACATTGTTTTCATGGAGTTTTGTTTAGCCTCATTCTCATTGGCCAGCCAAACATCGGTAGTTTTCTGATTCAATCACAACAGAGTTCTAACCATGTTTTTACTGTACAGGATTTTCAAACTTAGTCTCCTGGAAAAGACTTTGACCTGCCTGTGTCTTCACGTGGGGGAGGTTACCACAATCACATTGATTCTTTGCTCCTCCAGTTCTGCCTCTTTCCACGTGAATGAACCCTGTAATCCACAGTTTTCTTCCTGTCTTGTTACAGCAGGTAGTGTGGCAAGAAGTTGGTACAGCAACAGCAATTGTTTTTAGGCCTACATTTTTGCTTCTCAGCTCAAAATGAGTTTAGACCAATGAAAAAAGGCTTATCAATCACTAGCTCCATACTTCACTGTTCACAATATGAGCAGCCCCCACTCCCACCATAATTTCAGAGAATCCCACAGCAGTAGTTCTCAGCAGATCCCTCAATGGCAGCTCCTACAAAAGTACCGTAGACTCAGTGTTCCAGGATTGCAGCATACGGAGTAGCCCATGAGACCTAGCGGCAGATCGCTGGAAAGGAGATATAGATTCAGTGAATAGTATGAGAAACTAGACCTTAGGACTAGTAAAGCATTTCAAACTCCCTCTCTCTCTTGTATGTTTTACTCCATTTGTTCTAAATGTGCTATCTGGCTGCTTAGAGAAGGATGAAGGCCATACTCTACCAAATATCATCTCCTCAGATCACCCTTTGAAAGAGTGGGAATCTCCTGCTCAATAGACCGTTTTTTCTGTGGCGTCCAATGTACTTTTTGCCATGGTCCCCCAGTAGAAGTCACGTGTAGGTTGTGGTTCTAATGCCTTCGGCTTGTCTCTCCTCTCTGAACCTTTCTCAGAGTGTAAACGAATACATATTTGGACTGGAAAAAGAGGATTTTTATAACCTCCCCGTGCAGTTTCTCAGGAGGACTTAGGCTACCTTATTAAACTCTTATTTGTGGCCATGAAGTTGAGTGAGCACAAAGAAAAGTTCGATTTTTAAGGACTGCAACATCTCTATGGGAGTAAAGTCCAAGGAAAAGCTTTACTTCTCCACCTGTTTGTACAGAAACTCATGAAGACTGCCGGTGCTATTTTGCATTTTAAACTGATTTGTCTAAAAAACAACCACCTCCAAACAGTATTACCTTCTCACCCAGTTTTTCCAGAAAATGGCTTGGTGTTCTCCTCCCCAAAAGTACATTCTGTATTTATGGTATAGACACACATTCTTCTCTCGTGTCTAATATTTCCCTCTGTATCCAAATGAATAGAAAAGTAATGGGTATTCTTTGACCTCAGGATGGCTCAGTTTACAGTGGTTGCCCACTACTATATTTCTCATTTTTTGGCTTACAGAGATAAAACTGGAGAAAAAACGCTTTGTGTTTCTCTCCCTAACTCAGTCAAGAAAAGTCTTATTTATTACTTACATCCCAATCAAAAGTGTACAAGACTAGAGGTGAGAAAAAAAAGACACGGACTGCAAAAAAAAGAGCCTACAATCTAAGTGTATTTTGGCCACCAATACCCTTAATGATGTGACTCGGGCTGGCCAACATCCTTAATAGTTTTGTAGTTGCCTGAAGTGCCCTCTGGGTTAAACTTTAAAAATCATAGAAATATAGCACTGGAAGGGACCTCAAGAGGTCATCAAGTTCAGCCCCCTGCTCTGAGACAGGAGCAAGTTAACCTAGACCAGTGGTTCTCAACTGTGGTTCACCTCTTTTTCAGCGAAAGCCCCAGGCACGCCGGGCCAGTTTGTTTCCCTGCAGCATCCCAGGTTCAGCGGATCGCAGCTCCCACTGGCTGCGGTTCGCCGCTCCAGGCCAATGGGGGGGCTGCGGGAAGCGGCACGGGCCGAGGGATGTGCTGGCCGCCCTTCCCGCAGTCCCCATTTTCCTGGAGCGGCGAACCACGGCCAATGGGAGCCGCGATCGGCCGAACCTGCAAATGCGGCAGGTAAAGAAACTGGCCTGGCGCTCCAGGGCTTTCCCTGAACAAGTGGTGGACCACAGTTGAGAACCAATGACCTAGACCACCATCCCTGACAAGTTTTTGGACAAACTGTCCTTAAAAACCCTGAATGATACACATTCCATGACCTCCCTTGGAAGCGTGTTCCACAACTAATATACCCTTATATTTAGAAAGATTTTCCTAATATTTAACCTCAATTTCCCTTGCTGCAGATCAATCCCACTATTTCTTGCCCTATCTTCAGTGGACATGGAAACAATTAATCACCATCTTCTTTATAACAGCCCTTAACATATTTGAAGAATGTTATCAGGTCCCCCCTTAGTCGTCTTTTCTCAAGATTAAACTTACCGATTTTTTTCAACCTTTCCTACAGGTCAGGTTTTCTAAACCTTTAATCATTTTTGTTGCTCTCCTCTAGACTCTTTTGAATTTGTCCACATCCTTCCTAAATTGTGATGCCCAAAATTGAATACAATACTCCAGCTGAGGCCTCACCAGTGCTGAAGTAGAGCAGGACAGTTACTTCCCATGTCTTACATATGACACTCCTGTTAATACACCCTGGAACAATATTAGCCTTTTTCACAGCTGCATCACTCTGTTGATTTATATTCAATTTGTGATCCATTAGAACTCCCACTTCTTTTTCAATAATACTACAACCTAGCCAGTTATCTCCCATTTTTTTGTGTATTTGACTTTTCCTTCCTAAAAGTAAAGCACTTTGCACTAGGGCAAGCTTTAAAGCATACTTGAAACATCCATGCCTGATTGCTGTTTAAAGGGAATCCTGGATTGTAAGAGAATTTGTAGGATTTGAATATTTGACCTTCTGTTTTGGTGCTATAATCCATTCAGAGTAGTTCTTAGATATCTTCTATTTTTGTAGAATGAGTTATCTTGTTGGTTTTCAAGGTAATTTATTTGATAAATTTAAATACTAGGCTGCAAATGAGAATCTGGTGACCTATTATCTAAATAGATTATGGAGAATGCCACAAAACGAGTTGTGTACTGTTAAACCAGAGAGAGGCTACCAATCTAAAATGGAAAAAGCAATATTGATATTTCCAGTAAGAAAGGAGGGTACACTATATGAAAAAAAAAAAGAGCTAAGGAACACAGTATTACTGATAGGTTTCAGAGTAGCAGCCGTGTTAGTCTCTATTCGCAAAAAGAAAGAGTACTTGTGGCACCTTAGAGACTAACCAATTTATTTGAGCATAAGTTTTCGTGAGCTACAGCTCACTTCATCGGATGCATGCATTTCATCACAAAGCATCCGATGAAGTGAGCTGTAGCTCACGAAAGCTTATGCTCAGATAAATTAGTTAGTCTCTAAGGTGCCACAAGTACTCCTTTTCGTATTACTGATGTGAATGGAAGAACTGGTAAGCAATAAGGGGTGACTGCTTCAATGAAAATATAGCCTGTAGGAAATCATGATACTGTAAAGCAGTAAAATTAAACTCTGCTCCAGACAACCTGAAAAGGGTGACGTGTTAAAACACAGTTTAATGGTGTGATTAAAATGCTCCATAGTGTTAGAAAGGTTTGCATATTCAAGGTTCCAGTAACTAAGTGTGATGAAGGTAGTATGAAGGCATTGGATGATTGTTCTGAAAACTATATTTCATTGATGGGATAATGGACAAAACAGCGCATAAAGGGATATTACTATCCACAACTATTCCTTTAGGGAATAAACCTTAAGAGAATTTTTCAACAAGAAATAACCCAACATACACAAAGTTACAAATTTGAAGAAGGTTAATTCTTTTGTGCTTTGGCCACCAGTCACCTGATCTGAATCCAGTAGAAGGATATCCAACAACAACAAAGGAACTGAGGCAGCGATTTACGGATGTATGGAAGGCACTGTTTTCTATTTGCAAGTATCATATGCAAAATAGTCCAAAGAAACTTGTGTGTGATAAAATCATTTGGTAGACACTCAATATTTAGCAAAGAGAAAAAAATAGATTTTTTCCCTAAGACTCTTTGTACACTTTTGAGAGTGACTGAAATCAGGTACCCAATTTCATGACTTGAAAATTCTATTCAAACTATTAATTTTGTCATCCTGATATCCACTACTGCATATTTAGAGATTAACAATACATCAGACAGCTATCACAATACAACAGCTGCTTTTAATTTTCATCCCACTGTAAGTACATAGTCAACTGTAATTCTACCTTTGAATTACATCACAAAGTCAAAGAATCGTACTTTTACTTTGTAGAGGATAGATTTGTTTTTGAAAGTGCAATAGGATTCCAGTGAAGCGGCAGTTCTTCAAGGGGCTCTGCATACTCCCGCTTATGGGTATAAGGCCAACTGGTGGAGCCTACCGATAGAACCTTCTTCAGGCAGTGCCCACTAAAGTGCACCCCCCTCATACTCTCCATCAGTGTTTCCGAATGTTCTGAGGGCAACTCTGTGCCCTCTACCGCCTCAATTCTTTCCCACTGTTTCACCAGGGTTCTTCTCCATTTATAGTGCATTGGTAGTTTATAATTGTTGTTCTTAGCACTGTTTTTGGTATAAGGTAGTTTTAAGCATAGTAATAAGCATAAATATTTCAATGTGGTTCGTGAAGTTAGTGCCATGTAATGGTGGTACTACAGAAGTAGAAGCCGGATTTTAATAGATGTGTTTCATGACCAATGGTCTTCCTGGCATTGGACAAAAATATTAGGTGTCCTAAGTGCCTGGGACAAGGCCACTCTCCTTCTGGATATTCTGTTTTTTGGGCTTTCATGCCCAGAGAACACAAAGCCAGGCAGAACAGACCTCTCTGCTTTTACTTAAAGAAGCTATTGCCACTAAGCTATCCAGATCTGGAGTGTCATCGGATCTGAAGACTAAGTGTTTCTAGTCTGGTGGCTTTCTCCAACAAAGCTAAATTGTCTAAGGGTTCCCAGTCATTGGTATCTTTGCCAGTGCCAGCTCTCAATCCTTCAGAAAAAGCTGTCAAGACTCTAAAGGCACCATTGGTAGAAAAGGGCTGACAGCTTAGGAACCTAGAGCCATTTCGGTTCCGACTGTATTGGTTCAAAAGAAGCAGCTGAGGGAGAAGGCGGCCACTGTTAGTAGTGCCGGATCCTGTCTGATAGACTTATTGGATCCATCTGCTTCTGCCACAGCTTCTATGGTTCCAATTTCGAAATCCAAATTGGGCTCCCCTCATAGGCGCCAACTTTCCCCGACGGTGGTAGGTGCACACGCCCCAGCCCCGCCCCCATTCCAACCCCTTCCCCAAAGTCCCTGCCCCTATTGGACCCCTCCCCAAATCCTGGCCCCACCACTTCCCCAAGCGCGCTGCTTTCCCCCTTCTCCCCCCTCCCTCCCAGCACGAAACAGCTGTTTCGTACGGCAAGCGCTGGGAGGCAGGGGGGAGAAGCGGGACACGGCGCACTCAGGGGAGGAGGTGGAGCGGAGGTGAGCTGGGGCGGGGTGGGGGGTGAGGCGGGGAGCTGCTGGTGGGTGCAGAGTGCCCACCAATTTTTCCTATGGGTGCTCCAGCCCCGGAGCACCCACGGAGGTGGCGCCTATGGCTCCACTTCAAAGTCCGGTGCTGTGGAGCTGAGTATTTCTCCAGATCTAGTGGCTTTCAGGCCTGTGATGCCAGTTCCATCCTCCACCCCTGTTCAGGGACAGTCCTTAGATCCAAAGAGGATGTTAACAGTGGTGGCTGATGTGCACCTTCCTGCATCTGTGCATTCCTCAGATCCAACTGACAGGAAGTTTGTGATGAGGAAGAGGCAGTCTTCTTTAGTTCTATGGTCTGCTTCTTCACCTGCTGCAAAGAGGAGAAGAGCAGAGAAGGTTGTTAGTTTTTCTTCAGGATCCATCTGTGCCGCTGCCTTCTTCTCCAGTTCCAACAGGATCTTCAGGCAGATCTTTCTCACTATCTGTCTGCCTTCATCCTATGGTTACGTGGGTGTGTCTGGTGTGATATAGAGCAGATCTGAGGTCAGATCCCATTTTAGAGGAGGCTAGAGGAAGGAAACTTGATTTGTCCCAAGTTATGCCTCCTGTAGCGAGGTGAGACTCACTGGTGCGGCGCCTTCTGCTGGTCGTCCAGGGAATTAGCTCTCCAGCGTATGGAGCGCCCTCTGCAGGCCAGTTTCTCGCCTGCCGCTGGCCCCCGTGTCCCTCCCGGACCCCGGTGCCCTTTACCTCAGGGTTCTGCCCCAGCAGTCCCCCCTCGCTCTGGGTCTCCTCTCCCAGGGGAACCCCCAACCCTCTAAACCCACCTTGCCTCAGTGGCTACTGTCAGTCATCATCTAGTCCCCGCTCACTGGGGCAGACTGCAGTCTGTAATGGCCACTCATCATTGGCAAGGGGTTAGGACCTGTTGCCTTTGCCTATCCTCGAGCTGCCCCTCTGCAGCCCCAGTACCTCTGCAGGTAAAGGACTCTAAAGCCACTGCTCATTTTCTAGGTCTTTAGCCCTCAATCTTCTAAGAATACTTTCTGCTTCTTTTTTTTCCAATATCCATAGAAATATTACTCTCCATCATCTGATTATTTTTGTACAAATCTGATGTCATCAACGGCACCAGCAACCTCCATCTTCATTTGAGACCAAGCATAAAAAAGAGGCCTTTTCAGATGTAGACCTATGAGGCAATCTGTTCCCTCTTCATCTTCCTTTAACACAAGGTCTCACATTTGATGTGAGGATTGACGGTCATAGTCCTATCAGAAAGGATCCATCTCTTCTTTTATTTGGGGACAGGCTAGCCCAATTCATCAGCAGTTCATCAGAGGCTGATTACATAGAATGTATGAGTACTAAAATTACAGACAGAGGCTATGCTATTCAGTTTGCATGGCTGCCACTATCCTTCCCTTTTCAGGTAACCTTCTCACAAAGTTATTCTACATAAGGAAGTTCACAAGCTGCTCCAGACAGGAGCTGTTAAAGAGGTACCGAAACCTCTGTGGGGTCAGGGTTCCATTCAAGATACTTCGTGGTATAGAAAAAAAGATCGGGGTTTCTGTCTAATTTTAGATTTAAGAAAACTTAACAGATCCTCCTGGACATTCCTATTATGTACATTAAACCTGGCCTCTATAATTCCTTCATTTACAATTATGGATTGGTTTGTCACTCTCTGTTTAAAGGATGCTTATTTCATCTCTGTCCGACACAGTCATTGACAATACTTGCATTTCATAGTGGTGGGATGCCATTTCCAGTACAAAGTGCTCCTGCTTGGCCTCTCCACAGCACCAAGAATCTTTTCAAAGTGCCTTTCTATGGTAGTGGTACATCTGAGAAAACAGGGTATTTTTGTTTACTCATATTTCGATGATTGGTGGCTAAAAGCTGCTACATCACATTTATAATCTCCCTCTTTTCGCATCTGGGTCTGCTTCTTAATGTCATCCTATCAAATCTCTGGCCAACTCAGAGAATTCTTTATAGGTTCTATACTGGAGTCAGTCGCAGGGAGGGCTTTTCTTCCAGAGGACAGGTTTCTACAAATAGAACAAGTGGTTTTCCAAATTTGAGCCTGCCAATCCCAGAAAGTGATCCCCTTCCTAAGTCTTACGGATTCTGAATTTACTGAATTGGTAGACAGACAAATCATGTTCTTTGAGGTGTTCTGTTCAATCCCCCTTCATCGGTCACCAGAATGTCAGATGCATCCAACAGTGGATTGGGAGCCCATTTAGGCTGGATTACAATCTGGAGTCACTGGGCTTTTCATGAAAAGAGCTTGTTCATAACGTGTTAATAACTATTTGTTTGGCCTTCAGATCTTTCCTTCATATAAAAGAGAAGGTTGTTCAGGTATCAACAGATAATACAATCAGGACGACAGACAATACAATCAACAGACAATACCTGAACAAACCAAAGGAGTACTCATTCTTTCCAGTTATCTGGGTGAAACAGTCAGATTATGGGATTTATGCATGGTTTAAGAGATCTATCTGGTTGTCCTGAATTTAGGAGGGGACAGCAATGTGCTAGCAGATTGTCAGCAGGAACAGTTCTCAAATTCATGAGTGGTCCCTGAAGGATTGCGTAACGTGAGACATCTTTTCCTGTTAGGGTCGACCTGATGTAGACCTGTTTGCTACAAGGATCAATAAAAAGTTTCCTCTCCTTTGTTCAAGAGCAGAGAGGGAGAATCCCTCTACACTGGGTAAAAGTATACCCTTTTCCCCCTCCCCCTTTTCCATTGATTCAGAAAGTGATGAAGAGGAAACATCAGGACAGGGCAAAAATGAAATTTGATTGCCACAGCTTAGCCGAGACAGAAGTAGCATAAGGACCTTTTTCTTCAGCTATTAGTCAGACTGTACCTGTATCTTCCTCTGGCTCCAGATCTCTTATCATAGCAACTAGGTAGGATCCTTCATCCGGATCCTCCGTCGTTTCATCTTACTACCTGCTATTGGACTTTGGCTAGTCTTGAACACTCATGTTCCTCATTAAGCAGTACATTTTGCACCAATTCTAGAAAATTGTCTACTAGAAATGTTACTATTTAGAATGGGCTAGATTTGTTGCATGAATGCAGGAAAATTCGATTGTCCAGTTTCAGCTTCCATACCCTGTATCTTGGAATATTTAATGTACTTAAAATCTGAAGGATTATTGGATTCTTCCTTAAAGGTTCACCTGGCAGCTGATTTTTACCATGCTTTGGTCGATGGTAGATCACTCTTTGCATGTTATTCTGTTAAAAGATTTATGAAGGGGTATTTAATGTGTATCGTCCTTTAAAGTATGCAGTCCCAGGCTCGGATCTTAATCTGATTTTATCTATGCTTCTGAGGGTACCTTTTTAACTTCTGGTAGAGTGTTCTTTATTTTGTGCATCTATTAAAGAGATCTTCATTATTGTTAAAACACCAGCCAGAAGGGTAAGCGAATTCCATCCCTGATGGCTGACTTGCCAGTTAGTTTTTCATAAAGATAAGATCGTTCATAGACCTGATCCCTATGTTTTACCAAAAATGGTGTCCAAGTTTCCTATCGACCAAACAATTTTACCAGTGTTTTTTCCCGAAAAGCCTCACACTAATAAAGGGAAATCTTTGTTATGCACTTTACATGCTAGAAGTGTTCTTCGATGTTTAAATATAGCAGAGTTTTAAGAGTTCATCTAGGTTTTCTGTTTGTTATGCTAAGAAAAATAGAGGTCAGTGTGTGTCTGCTCAGACTATTTCCAGATGGGTTAAACAATGTGTCATTTAGTGCTACAAATTAGCAGAAAATCCTGTACTTTCTGTGTTGTATGGTCTCATTCTACATGGCTGTAGAGGCATCTTTTGCTTTTCTTAAACATGTTCCAGCTAGGAACTGCTACCTGGATGCTACCTGGAAGTCAGTGCACGCATTCACTAAATGTTATGCTCTGGATCTGACTTCAAGAGCGAATGCCAAATTTGGTAGAACAGTGTTTCTGTCATTATTTAATTTTGACTTTGTTCCCACCTCCTGGGTTTTCAGCACTGCTTGTCAAACTGCCCATAGCAGATAATATGCAGAGTCACTCGAAGAAGAAATGAAGGTTACTTTTTTCTTCAAAGTGACTGCATATTCACACTTCCCTCCTATCTTCCCCTCTTTCTCAGAGTCCTATTATGGTAACTCTGAGTTAGCAATGGAAGGAACTGAGACTGTAGAGGGCCAACGCCCCCTTATAAAGCCTTTGGAAATGCCAAGGGAAAGAGGCAAGGCATGTGCTCTTTAACGCAAGCTGCTTGGAGGAGGTTCTCCTGTTAGGTGCCACCAGGTGGCACAATACCTGTAAGTGTGAATATGTAATCATCTCAAAGAACTGTGAGTTATAGGGAAGTGAAGGCATCAAAAACAGAATAGTCCAATACCTGTTGAGAGACTGGAAGGTTCAATGAAACCCAAAGCTACTAAACAATATACCAACTTTTTGAAAGAAGATTATATTTAAAGAGAAGTTATCCAAATACTAAATATAGTAACACACAGAGCTGCCAACCAGGATGGCACAGGAAACGGTAGTACTGGCCATGCCAGTTACACCCTATTAAGGCAGTTGTGCTAGTAACTTATGGAACCAAGCCTCTCTCTGTACTCTAAGTTGAACCTGCCAGACTTGTCCAGCATTTTGTCTCCCTTGTGGTGGAGTCAGTTTGCTAGCACTCTTTCCTACTTGAAGTACATTTTGGCGTTGTTCCTTTTAAGAAAGTTTAGATATGCTGGATCTCAAGCAAAAGCCCCTTTTCTTTTCTTTGTTTTATGACTCTTCTATTCCACCACGCCCCCCAGGGCCAACTGTTCAGCAAAACATTCATCCCTAATGTAGCCAATATGGGTTATCTGAGTCGTCTTTCAAAATTCCTTAGGACTCTCCATTGGTGGAAGCTCCCAACCAATATAATAGAGGAAGTTCATTTTGGTCCTCTGTCCCCAGCCATTGTGATCATCACAGATGCATCCAGTTTGGGTTTGAGAGCTTATCTCCAAAGCTGAGAGTTCAAAATTGGTGGAATCTGGGAGAGGAGACCAAGTGCCATATAAATGTAGTGGAACAAAGCTATTGGGTTATCTCAAATCCTTTGTGGCATTGAATAAGGGCAATGTTGTTAACGTGATGGCTAAATATTTACATTAATAAATAATGAGGTTCTAATTAACAATAATGCCAGGAAGCAATGGCTGTGTCGGATGGGAGTCTGACTCATCAAATGCAACTTGGCAGATCTGGCAGAGAATATGGCAACAGACTCTCAGTTGCTGGCTGCAGGAACAGTGTGAGTGTTCCTTGAAATAGACAGGGATGGATAGACTATCACAGACACATTCTTGCTGAACTGGAGCCAAGGATTCTTTTATGCCTTTCCAACAGTTCCAATGGTAATAAAAAGATACAAGACATTCTCCCAAATCATACTGGTTGCCCTAGTATGAGCTAGACAGTATTGGTATGAAGTTCCTAGATCTTCTACATTCATCATCAGACCTCCTATCACAGGAAGACTATTTTCTCTATTTTACCAATCTGGAGTCACGTCATCTCCATTGCTTTGATCATAAGACATTGACTACTGATGTGAAATGCTCTGTGGAAATAGAGAAGGCTCTGCTACATTCTAGAAAGCCATGTGTGTTGAATTGTTCTTCTCAGAAGTGTTTTCTCAAAGATAATGAAATAATGTCTCCATGAGTCATGCCCATATAATTGATTTTGAAATATGTATTGTACTTGGTGTCTCAGTCTCACCTTGTATTCTATCAAGGAGCATCTATCTATAATCTTACTATATTATCTCCCAGTGGATGTTTCTATTGTTTTCAGTCATCAGAAGATTCCTGAAAGGGCCTGGTGTTTTCCCATCAGAGTTGAGAACCTATTCCATCAAGGAACCTTAGTGTTGTGCTGACAAGATTATACAGTTGGAGATCTTATGACAGTGTTCTTTATTCCACTGGACACTAAAAGCACCATTTTTAGTCACAATTACATCTACAAGAGAGGGAGTTATTCTGTATTTTTATCTCAAATTTATTCCAAATGTCATGTCTTAATTTCATCTGAATCAGATCATCAGTCTCCCAAGTATCTTTTCAAAGCTTCTTTCTTATCTGGAGGAACTAGACGTATATACCTTCTATGGTTACTTTGAGTTATTTGGGTAAAATTGAGGCCTTTAGGAGGTCAACAGTTTTGTAGCCTCAGGGGATCAATGTGAAGGGAATGCCATTTCCAGTCAGCACCTGTTTAAGTGGATTAGGCTTTGCACTGAGTCATGTTGTAAATTATCTAAGGTGTCAGTTCTTTACAGTTCTAGATTTCACTCTACCAGACATAAGCCAATATCATGGGTGTACCTCTATATTCTTTTCATTATAAACATCTGCACTTCTGTATAAACCTTCATACAACGCTGCTCTCTCAATTTGGGATCTAGGTCTGATGCTGGTTTTGGGAGGGCGGTTCTACAATTCTTGTTTAATTAGATCTCTGCCCTCCTTCATTGGGTTATGCCATTTACTAAACTCCCCCATTGGGACTATGCAGAGGCTACTTCAAGAAGTACAAATGGTTACTTATGTTAGTAACTGTGGTTCTTAAGGGTGTTGTCTCTGCATAATTGCACTGCCTGTCAGCCTCTCTCTTCTTCAGAATTCTACTCTTACAGGATTCTTGAGCTTAGGGAAAAGAGCCAAGGCAACTGGATTTGCATAGCCTTTTTATAACTTTGGGTCTTGAAGGTCTGTGGCTCCAGACATTCCACAGGTGTAAATATGCAGAGACAGCACCCTTGAAGAACCACAGTTATTTTGTGGTAAGTAGCCATTTTTATTTAACATGCTAATGTCTCATAAAAGTGCAGCACAGGTTGCCACCAAGATCTCAAACTTAAATCCAACGTAACTACATAAATCTTAGAGTTATGTTGCCTCTTAGGTAGAATTGGTGTGTATTAAGTAAATTAATATTTTATAGTTCCATGGTACATCTTGTTGCATGAATTTAGATTTCAGTGAATAGTGTTCACATTTATAATTATTAAAATATTTCTTTTAGGTTCTGAAGTGTGTTCTTTAAATTTTAACATTACTTTTCTATTATATTTTTTCAGGAGTATGATGATGGATATGGCACTGCTTATGATGAGCAGGGCTACGACTCCTATGATAACAGCTATAGCACCCAGGCACAAAGGTAAGTATAAGTCCCACTGTATTTATAGCAGAAAACTCCTACAATCCATGAGCTAATTTTTCTTTCAGTACGTACCAGCATAACTAAGAGGATTGTTAGCAACAATCTGCAATCTTATATACTTCTCTATCAGGAATGTACAAAAGACAAATTGCTTCCAAAAGGGTTGAAAGGAACCAAGTAAAGAAGCAGAAGAGCTAGTGAAAGAATGGCAAATTTTACAATATGACATTATTCAGAAACTTGGTTGACAGTAACATTATAAGGTGTCTGAACTGTATACTTGAAAGAAAAGGAATTTTCACTCACTTTTTAGCTTGTTGGAAATTGACTTAGAAAAATTTCAAAAATCAAAGGATAATATGTATAACTTGTTCAGTACAAATAGATTTTGATAAAACAATTTCAAATATTCTGCAGCTTTTATTTTAGGGAACTTTTTTTTTTTGGTTGAGCTCATTGTGCTGACCATGCTGAGTATGCACATATTCTGGTTTTATGTTTCATTTGTTATCCATGGTGATTGACTTTAAAAGATTTCTCTTACCTTTTTTCTCATGGGTAAGATGTCCTTTACAATATTTCTAAGGATAGGGAGTGTGCTGCTCAAACTGACAATATATCTCACCCACCAGTAAACAAGTTAAAGACAACTTTTACTTAAATGCATTGTAGCGGTGCAGCAAAATCTGAAAAAGTAAAGAACCCTTGTCATAAATATAAAGGGAAGGGTAAACCCCTTTGAAATCCCTCCTGGCCAGGGGAAAGCTCCTCTCACCTGTAAAGGGTTAAGAAGCTAAAGGTAACCTCGCTGGCACCTGACCAAAATGACCAATGAGGAGACAAGATACTTTCAAAAGCTGGGAGGAGGGAGACAAACAAAGGGTTTGTGTCTGTCTGTGTGCTGCTCTTGCCAGAGACAGAACAGGAATGGAGTCTTAGAACTTTTAGTAAGTAATCTAGCTAGGTATGTGTTAGATTATGATTTCTTTAAATGGCTGAGAAAGGAATTGTGCTGAATAGAATAACTATTTCTGTCTGTGTATCTTTTTTGTAACTTAAGGTTTTGCCTAGAGGGGTTCTCTATGTTTTGAATCTAATTACCCTGTAAGATATCTACCATCCTGATTTTACAGGGGGGATTTCTTTATTTCTATTTACTTCTATTTTTTATTAAAAGTCTTCTTGTAAAAACTGAATGCTTTTTCATTGTTCTCAGATCCAAGGGTTTGGGTCTGTGGTCACCTATGCAAATTGGTGAGGCTTTTTATCCAACATTTCCCAGGAAAGGGGAGGTGCAAGTGTTGGGAGGATTGTTCATTGTTCTTAAGATCCAAGGGTCTGGGTCTGTAGTCACCTAGGCAACTTGGTGAGGCTTTTTACCAAACCTTGTCCAGGAAGTGGGGTGCAAGGTTTTGGGAAGTATTTTGGGGGGAAAGACGCGTCCAAACAGCTCTTCCCCAGTAACCAGTATTAGTTTGGTGGTGGTAGCGGCCATTCCAAGGATAACGGGTGTAATATTTTGTACCTTGGGGAAGTTTTGACCTAAGCTGGTAAAGATAAGCTTAGGGGGTTTTTTCATGCAGGTCCCCACATCTGTACCCTAGAGTTCAGAGTGGGGGAGGAACCTTGACAACCCTAATTTCACAACACAGTTGAGGAGGAAAAACACTTTTTCCCAGCTGGCAACTGAGAAATATTTTGCCATTCTGTTTGTCAGGAATGATTTTAAGTCTTTGTGAGGGATGAAAGCTCTCAAAACCAGGCAAACTGCTCAAAGTGAAAAATCGGTGGAAAGTGTAAATTACACTGTTTTCACTGAGATTGTTTGTTTTTATGAAGATTTTGACAACCGAAAAAGAGTCGTCTTTATTCTGATGTGCATACCAGAAGCATTAAGAACTCTGGAGGATGTGTCTACCTTGCATACTACCTTTAGAAAATAGCTGCAGTTAACATGATTTTTTTTAGTAGAGATACTGGTCAAAAAGTCTTCAATTTTTACTTTTAACATTGGCAGTTCTATTTTACTTTGCTACTTTTTATGTTAGTAATAGGTTTTATTTGCTGTTGACAGCTGTGCTTTCAGATAGCACAATGAAAATACTGGACTAGACTAAAACTTAAAAAAATTATTATTTGAATTTGTTTTTCCTTTTTGTCAGGTTTTAAACAAGACCTGTTATGAACTTTTTTTATCTTTTACAAATTTTGATGGTCCTCTGAATGATGATGAGCAAAAATGAATTTTCCAAGAAAATGAAACACCACATGTAATTCACATGTAAAGTACTGATTATTAGCCATGAAGTTTATTCTTGAGTCTCACCAGGGTAGAACTACTTTATTAGGTAGTTGCTTTATGTTGCATGTGAGGTATAGTTCCAGTTATGTTCACTAAACTCCAAATTTGGTAAACTTTTTAAAAGAATGATTTATTCATGTACTTATTGTGCTGTTTTTATAAACAATAGGGGTAGTTCATGGTGAAAGGGAACTGGCTCGCTGAAATATTGCTCACACAATCCAGGCTCACATTTTTTATGCAAAGAGATCTCAGAATTGTATTAGCAGGCTAAAACTAATAGCTATAAGCAAACCACCTGAGCTACACAGAACAATTTTTAATCTGATGATCAAAGAGTAGCACATATTGTAATGTCATTTGTAACTACTGAGAGATGCTTGTAACACTGGAATATATCTAAATGTCTTTGTTGTTTCACAAATAATGTGAAACAAAAGAGAATTGTGATGCTATAGTATCTTTAAACCATTTGATACTGTCCCCTAATTATAAGGCAAAAAAAAAAAAAAACCTTGATGTATTATGTTTAAAATGGGTCACTTTTTGATTAGCATGTAAAAGCAAGTTTTGCTTGTTTTAAATACCCCTAAAATAATGTTAAATCAAATATTAGAATAGGCCTCTTTTAAACTCAGTCGACAGGGGTACATTTTCCTTTTTTCTAGTACATTGGGTACTTGGTATGCTTAAAAAGTTCATACTGATTTAAAAATATTGCAGATTTCAGAGATATTCCCTGTACTTAAAATGAGGAATATCACTAGAACTGGAAATATCTCTAGAAACTAAAGTTTTGAAATGTACCCCACTGTATGTGTGTTTCTACTACTCATGGGAAATTACAGATGCTTCATCTATTTGCTGTTGTTCAGTTTTAGGATTCCTGATTTTCAAAATAATGACTTTTTAGAGTATTTGTTTTACATCTCAGAGTAGTGGTATTTTTGGTATTCTAGGTTGAGTCAGATGGTTTTCTTATGTGAAACAAAATAGTACAGTGTTAAAGAGAATGTTCTTGCAGAGGAATGAATAACTCGCTGTCTCACCCAAGTACATCTCTAATGTGAAGTGCAGTAGTAAATTTTTGTAGCTTGTTCTCCATTTTGGGGCATCCAGTGCAACTGGATAGAACTCTCCTCTAGCACTGCACGATCTGATATTTTCACATCCTCCTTACTGTCTCCCCAGGGTATCTGTAGCTGATAGGGGTTGAAGGGAATGATATGACATTCAGACACCATGGTCTAAATATTGTGGGTGGGTACTTGAATCTTCACCTGTCTTCATGAGAAGCTCTTCCTCTCTATACAACCTAACCTCCCCTTCTCTCCAGCCACCAATATTGTTATATAGTAGCCAACCTTCAACTAGGAGACTGAAAGTGTTACCCATTTTAAGTTTCATTAATGGCATTTTGTTTGGTATTCAGATGTCATCACTGAGAATCACTTTTTGCATGACTCCTGGTACCTATCAACCTTGGGCTTTATGTTAAAACCTTTCACTCTAATACCAGAGAGGAGAAGACTAAATTTGAGATTTCTCTCCAATTCTTATACATGGTAGTGTCCCACCAAGCAAGTACAATAGCTGTAGGGAGTGTTTCAATTTTGGATACTAAAATGTTGCATCGTCTACAAGTCATTTGTTCATAGAGTAAATCCACAAATAATTGAGTGTATTTTGGTGGGCTTTCAAAGGAACTATCTTTGGCAATTATCATAGTCTTCAAATAGATAACTCTGTGTGCTGGATTTAACAAGCCAGCTTCATTGACTTCTGTGGGAGATATGTGATTAAATTCCCATGCAGCACTTAACATTTAGGGGATAATATTAGATAGAAATTAAACCCATACAAATTAGTAAGGCTAATTGAACAAACAATGCTAAAGCAGTCCAGTCATAGTGAGAAAGATAAAACGAAACATTGTTGCTTAGCTTTTGAAAATTAGAGAATAGTAAACATTTGTGAAATTGTCAGACAGCCAACTCTACCTAAAAACCAGAGTATAATGGAAACAGTCAAAAGCTATGAACGCTCATGGTAGATTTTCAGTGCCAAGCTAAGGAAAGCAAAAAGACTAAAATTAATGTTGCCATATGCCATGCAATATAGCTTTTCTGCAGGCAGCTTTTGCATTATGCATTCAGTAATTTCTTCATGAAAGCTGCACAGCATAGATACATAATAATTTAACATACATTGCTGTATATAGCACAAATGATCTGTTTAAATATAAATTGAACTGCAGAAGTTAAATACTGCTAAAACAATAACCCCTCCCCCCCATATTATTGTATTCATTTTGCTTGGCACACAAGTGCCTTTTTTTTTTACCATCTTCACTCGTGTGTGTATGTATATATATGTGTGTGTGTGTGTGTGTGTGTGTGTGTGTGTATATATGTGTGTGTGTGTATATATATGATATTTATGAAAGAAAGTTGAATTACAAATAATACTTCTCAAAACCATACATCAGGCAGTAATCTTTTACTTGGATTTATGGTCAAAAGAAGTTCCTGTTTTAATGGCCTAATGTTAATACTAGAACATTTTATCATGAAAATCCACAGATTAGAAAATAATAGAGGAAAAAGGAGAATTTTAACAGGGAATTATTTCAAATCTGTAGACCAGAGTTAGACATCTTCACTCTGAAGACAAATTTCATTAAAATATTAAATCTCTAAAACATTACAAAAAAAATTAGGCCAATGGCCTTTATGCCGTGGAAGCTTCATACATGATCTACACAAGTGTTTGCAAAGACAATAATAGGGCAAAGGCAAACTACTGCTAATAAATCAATTGCCATTGTCAGTTCACTATTTAATGTTCTCTAGAATACATAAGATTTATCACTGAGGAATTGTAGAATAATGGTAGTATATGGAAACAAAGTCCACTAGGGAGATGTATTACATCATTCGGATTTAGCGCTGCCATCTGCTTAATAGCATTGAGATGACTACAGAGGTACTTATGATCAACCATTCAGAGCAGGGACAGATGCTGCAGAGAATTAACATGCCTGAGAATGAGGTTTGTTACTAAAATTCAGATTATGTGACACAAGTGCTGAAAAAGTATATGTTTGTTACCTGTCCAACAGCACTAAAGATTTACTATCTACTCGTAAGTTTTCTGTCAGGAGAGAATGATTAATGCTTGTAAACAAAACAAAATGCTTAATTTTTCTCAGGTTTCAAAGCTGCTCTTAAAAAATGTATAGAACCTTTTCAATTTGCCCCATGTGTCCTAGAAACTGCAAAAAAAAAAAAAAAGTATTTGTAGAATCGTTTGTTGATATATGTGATATGGATATAGTGATTTCTTCCTCTTAAAAGGTTCTTCTTGGGTGCTATATCCATAATATTCCAACCTGTGCTGGAAGTTGGTCAAGAATAGAGTTAGTACTTTAAACTGTGAAAGCCACAGAGTGTAAACTAGTTTGCATAAACCTACATGTCATATGGCTTTTTCATAGAATCTTAGGATTGGAAGGGGTCTTGAGAGGACATCTAGGCCAGTCCCCTGCACTCATGGCATGACACAGTATTATCTAGACCATCCCCGACAGTTGTTTGTCTAACCTGCTCTTAAAAATCTCTGATGATGGAGATTCCACAACTTCCCTAGACAATTTATTCCAGTGCTTAACTCCGCTGACAGTTAGGAAGTTTTCCTAATGTCCAGCCTAAACCTCTCTTGCTTCAATTTAAGCCCATTGCTTCTTGTCTTATCCTCAGTGGTTAAGAAGAACAATTTTTCTCTCTCCTCCTTGTAACCACCTTTTATGTACTTGTAAACTGTTATGTCCCCTCTGTCTTCTCTTTCCCAGACTAAACAAACTCAGTTTTTTCAGTCTTCCCTCATAGGTCATGTTTTCTAGACCATTAATCGTTTTTGTTGCTCTTCTCTAGACTTTCTCAGTTTGTCCACATCTTTCCTGAAATGTGGTGCCCAGAACTGGACACAGTATTCCAGTTGAGGCCTAATCAACGCGGCGCAGAGCAGAAGAATTACTTCTCATGTCTTGCTTACAAGACTCCTGCTAATACATCCCAGAATGATGTTTGCTTTTTGTGCAACAGTGTTACACTGTTGACTCATATTTAGCTTGTGATTCACTATGACCCCCAGATCCCTTTCTGCAATACCCCTTCATAGGCAGTCAGTTCCCATTTTGTGTGTGTACAACTGATTTTTCTTTCCTAAGTGGAGCACTTTGCATTTGTCCATATTGAATTTCATCCTATTTACTTCAGACCATTTCTCCAGTTTGTCCAGTTCATTTTGAACTATGCAAGTGGTGCAGACACGTAAACATTTAGAAAATACAGCAAAAATGTATTCAACGAGAAGAAATGTTAATTTAATTTTCAATTTCAAATCCTTGGATTTTTTTTTTGTCTTAAAAGGACATAAGATGGCCAGGTGTGATATTTTACCAGTTTTACAAATTTTCTAAATGTAGTAGATCTTAGGTCCTAGATTCCCAGTAAATGTTAATTTCTTCAAATCAGTCCTTCAAGCCACAAGGACATTTTTAAGAATGAATGTAATGAATGTAATGTGTTTCACCATAATGCTTTGCTTTCATTCTGATGGTAGATACTACACTGATAGTAGCTACTGCTATGTCTATACAGCATTGCATTTTGGAGAATGGACCAAACTTTATGAATTTTTTTCTTTAGATTTGGCAACTTGAAGGATCATTTTGGAAAAATAAAAAAGTAAATATCTTCAAAACAATTTAAATTAAAAAAAAAAATTGGGGCCTCAGCACTGGATAGTGTCTATCTGACCGAAAGTTGTTTATAGATAAAGCAGTGTATAGTATTAACTGCTATACCAATTAATAAAGTTATTTGTGATGGCAGTATTTTACTCGATATTTGATTGTGCTGTAAATATATTTATCAGTCTTAGAATGAGTTTAAGGAGAAAATTAAATTAAGTAGCTGTTCATACACAACACCTTTTCTGGCTTATACATTTGCCCCATTGCTGAGGATGCAGAAACAGTACTTAAACTAGATGTTGAAATAAAGGGGGGAGGGTCAGCCCCAAATTTAATTGTTGGCTCAGTCTAGTTCTTTCAGTGTTCTGCGTTATGTTGTTTGTGCCCTTTTGCCCATTGACACAATACACTATAGATTTCTCTGGTATTTGGCTTAAACATGTCAAACATATTTCATAGTTTTCTTACTTCCCACACAACAATAATTCATACTATTTAAAATGATCCCAAAAGTTGGTAATCAGCTTGTATTAACTGGAAATTGTTTGCAGCAGTCAGAGCCATTTCAATCAAGATAATCTGAACTTCCAGTTTTGAGTCTACAGCTCTCTTTAAGTATTCTTGTTATGTTTGTTCTGTCAACATGAGAAACTTAAAATATTGGCTTCTGCAGCTAACTCAGTCGTCTTCACCTTCATTTTCCTGTTTGTTCATAATCATAATTTGTTCATTTTCCTGCTTTTTCAGGTCCCAAATGATTTCTCAATTTGGAATGAATTAATCCAAAGAGAGAAAATGTTATTTCTATGCCAGCAGAAGAAGCTACTGCTGTTAAAAGTGAGATTATCACTTCAGCAGTCTCTGAATCTAAGTGCTTAAGTGACTTCCATCAGTTCATTGGTGTGACTTTCTTTAAAACATCATCAGCAAACATATATTTCTTGAATGTTTCTTATTCCCAAACTGGGCCTCTTTTAAGGCCTGCTGCCATTATAGGATTTCCCCTCTAGTGAGAGAATGGTATGGTAGATCTCAAATCAATGAAGGCTGCACTCAGAAAGACCTCAAGACTTCTGGAATATGCTGTTCAGACCGTTTCACTTTTGTTTCTACTGCCTGTCACTGCCTTCTCACATTTATCTCCAGACTTTTTCTCCTTGTCCAGATCTATTCCACCCCCAACAATCTTCTATTTGTTGAACTTTTTGAAACTTTGCACTTTTAGAGAGGTAAGGGATTGACTCTGTGTACACAAATTTTCAGAGGAACAATAGAGTTGAGGTCTGTTATTTCTCACCTCTATATATTATGTATTTCTTTAAAAACATTTTTTGCTGTTAACAAGCATGTTATCTCTGGAAACACAAATCCACATTTTGAGAACTGCAAAACTAAGCATCTCTAATGGTATCTTCTAGACTGAGCACTGAGTCCCATTGGTAGATAGAAACATTAACCTACATAATCTATACAGAAGCCCCCGGAACCTCATAAAATTGGATCCCTAATCCATGAACTATTGGAACTCATTTACAAAACTTTTCTTAAACATTACATGAATATATTGTCTCAACTATAGAATTAGAATTTATAATCCCTATTCCATGATGAGATACATTATAGCTCAAAGATATCTTAATTAAAACTAAAGGAGTACTTGTGGCACCTTAGAGACTAACAAATTACAAGTCCTCCTTTTCTTTTTGCGAATACAGACTAACACGGCTGCTACTCTGAAACCTTAATTAAAACTATTATAATCAAAAAGAATTTTATAAAAAAAATCTGATTTAAATTATTATTTTTAAATCATTGATTTTTATCCACCCTAATTATACACCCAAAATTTAAAGGGGAAAAAAACAACCAAAAACAGATGACCAAAAAATGGCCACCAGGGCTAAACAGCAGATTAAAAGAGGCAATTAGAGGCAAAAAACCACATCCCTCAAAAAATGAAAGTCAAATCCTACTGAAAGAAATAGAAAGGAGCATAAACTCTGGCAATTCAAGTGTTAAAGTAAAATTAGGCAGGCCAAATTTTGTTTTGAAGAGCAGCTAACAAAAAACACAAACTAACAACAACAACAAATGTTTAGATACATCAGAAGTAAGAAGCCTGCCAAGCAATCAGTAGGACCACGGGGCAACTGAAATGCTAAAGGACCATTCAAGGAAGATAAGGCCCTTGCAGAGAAGCCAAATGAATTATTTGAATTCCTTGGTACTGATGAGTGTGTGAGGGAGTTTCCCCACACCTGAGCCATTCATTTTAAGTGACCGATCTGAGGAACTATCCCAGATTAAGATGCTAGTAAAGGAGGTTGTGGAACAAATTGATAAATTAAACAGTAATAAATCACCAGGACCAGATGGTATTACATAAGAACATAAGAATGGCCATACTGGGTCAGACCAAAGGTCCATCCAGCCCAGTATCCTCTCTGCCGACAGTGGCCAATGCCAGATGCCCCAGAGGGAGTGAACCTAACAGGTAATGATCAAGTGATCTCTCTCCTGCCCTCCATCTCCACCCTCTGACGAACAGAGGCTAGGGACACAGTTCCTTACCCATCCTGGCTAATAGCCATTAATGGACTTAACCTCCATGAATTTATCCAGTTCTCTTTTAAACCCTGTTATAGTCCTAGCCTTCACAATCTCCTCAGGCAAGGAGTTCCACAGGTCAACTGCACTGTGTGAAGAAGAACTTCCTTTTCTTTGTTTTAAACCTGCTGCCAATTAATTTCATTTGGTGGCCTCTAGTTCTTATATTATGGGAACAAGTAAATAACTTTTCCCTATTCACTTTCTCCATTCCACTCATGATTTTATATACTTCTATCATATCCCCCCTTAGTCTCCTCTTTTCCAAGCTGAAAAGTCCTGGCCTCTTTAATCTCTCCTCATATGGGACCTGTTCCAAACCCCTAATAATTTTAGTCGCCCTTCTCTGAACCTTTTATAACACCAGTATATCTTTTTTTTGAGATGGGGAGACCACATCTGTACACAGTATTCAAGATGTGGGCGCACCATGGATTTATATAAGGGCAATAAGATATTCTCCATCTTATTCTCTATCCCTATTTAAATGATTCCTAACACCCCGTTTGCTTTTTTGACTGCCACTGCACACTGCATAGACATCTTCAGAGAACTATCCACGATGACTCCAAGATCTCTTTCCTGATGAGTTGTAGCTAAATTCGCCCCCATCATATTGTATGTATACTTGGGCTTATTTTTTCCAATGTGCATTACTTTACATTTATCCACATTAAATTTCATTTGCCATTTTGACAGGTTTCAGAGTAACAGCCGTGTTAGTCTGTATTCGCAAAAAGAAAAGGAGTACTTGTGGCACCTTAGAGACTAACCAATTTATTTGAGTATAAGCTTTCGTGAGCTACAGCTCCAATGAAGTGAGTTGTAGCTCACGAAAGCTTATGCTCAAATAAATTGGTTAGTCTCTAAGGTGCCACAAGTACTCCTTTTCTTTTTGCCATTTTGTTGCCCAATCACTTAGTTTTGTGAGATCTTTTTGAAGTTCTTCAGTCTGCTTTGGTCTTAACTGTCTTGAGCAGTTTAGTATCGTCTGCAAACTTTGCCACCTCACTGTTTACCCCTTTCTCCAGATCATTTATGAATAAGTTGAATAGGATTGGTTCTAGGACTGACCGTTGCGGAACACAACTAATTACCCTGCTCCATTCTGAAAATTTATCATTTATTCCTACCCTTTGTTCCCTGTCTTTTAACCCGTTCTTAATCCATGAAAGGACATTCCCTCTTATCCCATGATAGCTTAATTTATGTAAGAGCCTTTGGTGGGAGACCTTGTCAAAGGCTTTCTGGAAATCTGAGTATACTATGTCCACTGGATTCCCCTTGTCCACATGTTTTTGACCCCTTCAAAGAACTCTAATAAATTAGTAAGACATGATTTCCCTTTACAGAAACCATGCTGACTTTTGCCAAACAACTTATGCTCTTCTATGTGTCTGACAATTATATTCTTTACTATTGTTTCAACTAATTTCCCCAGTACAGATGTTAGACTTACCAGTCTGTAATTGCCAGGATCACCTCTAGGGCCCTTTTTAAATATTGTCGTTACATTAGCTATCTTCCAGTCATTGGTACAGAAGCTGATTTAAAGGACAGGTTACAAACCCTAGTTAATAGTTCCACAATTTCACATTTGAGTTCTTTCAAAACTCTTGGGTGAATGTCATCTGGTCCTGGTGACTTGTTACTGTTAAGTTTATCAATTAATTCCAAAACCTCCTCTAATGACCCTTCAATCTGTGACAATTCCTCAGATTTGTCACCTACAAAGGACAGCTCAGGTTTGGGAATCTCCCTAACATCCTCAGCCATGAAGACTGAAGCAAAGAATTCATTTAGTTTCTCCGCAACGACTTTATCATATTTAAGTGCTCCTGTTGTATCTCGATCATCCAGGGGCCCCACTGGTTGTTTAGCAGGCTTCCTGCTTCTGATATACTTAAGAAACATTTTGTTATTACCTTTTGAGGTTTTGGCTAGCTGTTCTTCAAACTCCTTTTTGGCTTTTCTTATTACATTTTTACACTTAATTTGGCAGTGTTTATGCTCCTTTCTATTTACCTCACTAGGATTTGATTTCCACTTTTTAAAAGATACCTTTTTATCTCTCACTGCTTCTTTTACATGGTTGTTAAGCCACGGTGGCTCTTTTTTTAGTTCTTTTACTGTGTTTTTTTTTTTTTATTTGGGGTATACATTTAAGTTGGGCCTCTATTACGGTGTCTTTGAAAAGTGTCCAGGCAGCTTGCAGGGGTTTCACTCTAGTCACGGTACCTTTTAATTTCTGTTTAACTAACCTCCTCATTTTTGCCTAGTTCCCCTTTCTGAAATTAAATGCCACAGTGTTGGGCTGTTGAGGTGTTGTTCTAACCACAGGAATGTTAAATGTTGTTATATTATGGTCACTATTTCCAAGAGGTCCTGTTACAGTAACCTCTTGAACCAGATCCTGCACTCCACTCAGGACTAAATCTAGAATTGCCTCTTTCCTTGTGGGTTCCTGTACCAGCTGCTCCAAGAAGCAGTCATTTAAAATATCAAGAAATTTTGTCTCTGCATTTCGTCCTGATGTGACATGGACCCAGTCAATATGGGGATAATTGAAATCCCCCACTATTATTGACTTCTTTATTTTGATAGCCTCTCTAATCTCCCTTAGCATTTCATCGTCACTATCGCTGTCCTGGTCAGGTGGTCGATAATAGATCCCTACTGTTATATTCTTATTTGAGCATGGAATTACTATCCATAGAGATTCTATGGAACATGTGGATTCATTTAAGATTTTTACTTCATTTGATTCTACATTTTCTTTCACATATAGTGCCACTCCCAACCCCCCTGCATGACCTGTTCTGTCCTTCCGATATATGTCCTTCCCAAGAGTTCTGAAGGAACTCAGAAATGAAATTGCTGTGGTATGTAACCCAGGAGTTCTCAAACTTCATTGCACCACAACCCCCTTCTGACAACAAA
This sequence comes from Caretta caretta, assembly GCF_965140235.1. Taxonomy (NCBI): domain Eukaryota; kingdom Metazoa; phylum Chordata; order Testudines; family Cheloniidae; genus Caretta; species Caretta caretta. The sequence continues at coordinate 14,257,217 of NC_134207.1, read as the reverse complement.
CATTACTACACGACCCCAGGAGGGGGGACAGAAACCTGATCCCGCCCAAGCCCCACTGCCCCGGGTGTGGTGGAGAGGCAAAGTCCGAGCTCCACCGCTCTGGGCAGGGCGGGGGACAAAGCTGAAGCTCAAGGGCTTCAGCCCCAAGCAAGGGGGCCGCAACATGAGCCCTACCACCCTGGGCTGAAGCCCTTGGGCTTTGGTTTTGACCCTGGGCAATGGGACTTGGGCTTCAGCCCTGTGCCCCAGCAACTCTAAAGCAGCCCTGGCGGCCTCATTACAATGGGGTCTCAACCCTCTTTGGGGTCCTGACCCATAGTTTGAGAACCGCTGATGTAACCTATCACTTAAATCCAACCTCAGTACCAGATGACTAGAGGATAAATAATGTAACGCTGACTTTTTTTTTTAAAGGTTTCAGAAGCAGTCCTGGTAATTGCATGCCAGTAAGCCTAACTTAGGTACCAGGCAAATTGTTTGAAACTATAATAAAGAACAGAATAATGGGAGACATAGATGAACATAATTTGTTGGGAAAAAGTCAACACAGCTTTTATAAAGGGAAATCATGCCTTACCAATCTATTAGAATTCTTTGAGGGAGTCTACAAACATTGACAAGGGTGATCCAGTTGATATAATGTACTGGATTTTCAGAAAGCCTTTGACAAGGTCCCACACCAAAGACTTTTAATCAAAGTAAGGCTTCCTGGTATAAGGTCCTCCCTTGGATCAGTAACTAGTTAAAATATAGGAAACAAAGGGTAGGAATAAATGGTCAGTTTTTATAGTACAGAGACATAAATAGCGGGGTCATCCAAGAATCTGTACTGAGACCACTGCTGTTCAAAGTACTGATAAATGATCTGGAAAAGGGGATGAAAAGTGAGTTGACAGAGTTTGCAAACGATACAAAATTACTCAAGATAGTTAAGTCCAAAGCTAACTGTGAAGAGTTACAAAGGGATCTCACAGAACTGGGTGATAGGGCAACAAAATGGCAGATAAAATTCAGTGTTAAGTGCAAGTAATGCACATTGGAAAACATAATCCCAACTATACATACAAAATGATTAGGCCTACTTGGCTGTTACCACTCAAGAAAGATCTGGGAGTCATCGTGGATAGATCTTTGAAAACATCCACTTAATGTGCAGCAGCAGTCCAAAAAACAAAACAAAAAAAACCCCTAACAGAACGTTAGGAAATATTAGGAAAAGGTTAGAAAATAGACAAAAAATATCATAATGCCACTATACAAATCCATGGTATGCCCATGCCTAGAATACTGCAGAGTTTGGCTCGCCCCATCTCAAGAAAGATATATTAGAAGTGGAAAAAGTACAGAGGAGGGCAACAAAAATTAAGGGTATGGAACAGCTTGCATATGAGAAGAGATTAAAAAGACTGGGACCATTCATATTAGAGAAGCGGGGGGGATATGATAGAGGTCTATAAAATGGTGAATGGTGTGAAGAAGGTGAATAAGAAAGTATTTTTTACTCCTTCCATAACACAAGAACCAGGGATCACCCAACGAAATTAATAGGCAGTAGGTTTAAAACAAACATAAGAAATTACTTATTCACACAGCCAAATCAACCTGTGGAACTCATTGTCATGGGATGTTGTGAAGGTGAAAAGTATAAAAGGATTCAAAAAAGAATTAGGTAAGTTCATGGAGGGTAGGTCCATCAATGGCTATTAGCCAAGATAGTCAGGGATGCAAGCCCATGCTGGGTGTCCCTAAACCTGTGACGAGCAGACCATGTGACTGGATTACAGGAGATGGATCACTTTAATTGCCCCATTCTGTTAATGCCCTCTGAAGCATCTGGCACCAGCCACTTTTGGAAGACAGGATACTGGGCTAGATGGACCAATTGCCATTCTTACAATCTTATTTTAAACAGATTGAGTTATTTGAATCTGTTGCTATAAGGTTTGTTTTCTAATCCTTTAATTATTTTTGTGGCTCTTCTCTGAACTCTCTTGAATTGTGAACAGTAGAACTGGACACAGTATTCCAACAGCAGTCTCACCAGTGCCAAATACAGAGGTAAAACAACCTCTCTACTCTCCTATTGAGATTCTCCTGTTTATGCATCCCAGGAGAGCGTTAGCCCTTTTGGCCACAATGTTGCACTGGGAGCTTGTGTGTGGTTCATTATCCCCCATGACCCCCCAATCTTTTTCAGTGTCACTGCTTCCCAGGATAGAGTCCCCCAGTCCTGTAAGTGTGACTATAATAATATTAATAATAATAATAATAATTAATATTACATATTGCTTGCTTCACCCCAGTTTACCAAGCAATCCGTATCGCTCTGAATCATTATTTCCTTTTCGTTCTTTGCCACTCCCCTAATTTTTGTGTTCCCTGCAAACTTTATCAATGATGATTTTATAGTGTCGTCCACATCTTTATAGAGAGTCTGGCAGACCATTTTCCCACCACCACCAAATCAGTCATGCAGACCTCCTTCCATTCAGTTTGTGACCACTTGGCATGCAACTACAGCATTTGCTTAAATTGAAAAATAAAGTAATATAGTCCAGGCAATGAAAATGTTTGAGCATCCTTGCCTTAAGCAGTGGCCTCTTCTCTCCTCCTCCCACCCCCCCAACCCCCAGCTTCATCTAGTAGATTTAGATATTAGAAATGTAAATCACCCTTTTCATTCTCCTGCCGATATAGGATCGTACCATCCAGTATGTTTACTACCGTACTTTTCAGTCAAGTTCTAAATGTCCATACTTCATGAATTGCACAGAGGGTGAATGTTCCATTTCACTAAAGGTTTATAAGGTTTAAAAAATTGCTTCATTTCAGATTGGAATGAAACCTGAAAATTTTGAAATTCCCCACTAAGGACAACTCAAACAATGTATAAGAATGATGGGAACATTTTTATTTGATTTTGACTTTTTAAAACGTGTGTTATCATATACAATGCAAAATATAAAAAAATTGAAATGAAGTCATTTCAAAATGAAAAGTCAAAATGTTTCATTTAGACAGTGTCAAAAATGTTTTGACATTGTTGGAAATTTCTTATTATTTTTCCTAAATTAAATTTTGGTAAAAATCAGCATGACTTTGCAAGGCATTTTTATTTCAATGGAATTGCATTTTACTTCAGAAAACAATTCCATCAAAGGTTTTTTTCCTGACCAGCTTTGGTTTTCACCTCAACCATTTGAATGTCATTGGAAACAATTTTACAATTTAATATAAGTCAGGAAGATTTTTCCTGATACTCAGTCTAAATTTTCCTTTTCCATCCCTTTATTAGTTGCTTCTCTAGACGGGCATCATTTGTGAAGATATATGGAGGTTTCCAAATTTTTACTTGAATTGGAAAATTACTACATAGTTTTGGTTCTCACTCTTTCCCAGGCTGCTGTTGGCAGTGACATTTTAATTTATATTAAAGTGAGGTCAAAACTAAACATAGGAGACCAACAAAGAGTCAGATGCACTAAAAATAAGAGAATAAAACTGAGAAACCCTCAGACAACATTCTAAACCAAAACAAGCAGAATAGAAAGCAATTCATCAGACAGAGCAGCAACAATATTTAATTTTAATTTACTTGGTATAACGAAAACAGTCTGAAAACTGGTTGTGATTGTCAGCATAATTTCAGTCCAGAGCTGCCACTAAGCATACAATCAGAAAAAGGTTTCTTAAACTGGTAAGCAGCAGTGTCTTTGTATTATGGGAATTTTAATGTTAAAGTTTCATTAATGAATTGATTTGCAGATGATGGTATTTCAAAATTGTACTAAAATTTAATTGCTGACATTTTGTTTGTGAGGCTCAATGTTTTAAATTTGCATTGTTAGGCGTCTCAGTAATCCTGCATTTTCAGGGTGCATAAATATGCATTATATGCAAAACAGTATCTGTTATAGCTTTTCAACATGTAATTTTCTGTGTCTTACTGCTGTTAGCAGAATATGTTTCAGTCTCTGATGTATTCAGGAATCGATCGATCCTATCTGTAACAGTTTGATTTCCTGTGATAGGTTAAATGGCTAGTATCTTGCAATTTGTTGATTACAGAGCAGGTGGGACAAATTTATTTATTGGAAGTACATAATTTATGACAAAGCAACCCTCTAAAAGAATTAGCACAAGCATGGATAGTACTGTAGCTTCTAATTGAAAATGAGTCTGCTGTGTCTTGTGACTTACTTTTAAGGGTGTGTCTGCACTTTGAACTCGAGGACAAATACTTGCTCTGGCTCTCGTTGAGCTAGTGTGTTAAAAACAGGCTGTAGCTGCAAGACGTGTTAGCCACCCAAAGTCATGCCCATCTGAGACCAGAGGCACTTACTCAAGGGCACTGCTGTGGCTACACCCAACTTGAACTTTAGATGTACCCTTAATTCTTATTATGTCTAGTCTATAAAAAGGCTATTATTTATGTAGTGCTGTCATCCACATACAACTTCTATACTTAAACAATATAAGGATACTTTTCTTGTTTCAATTATATAACCTTTGAAGATAATGACAAAAGGTGAAATATTCAGATGTGCCTATGTGACTCTCTCCCTCCCTCTAAGTTCTGCTGACTTTCAATTGGATTTAGGGCCTAGATCCCCAAAGGAAGTTAGGTGTACCATCACCTAATCCCTAGGCTGCCACCTAATCCTCAGCCCTAAATTGGGCACCCATGCTCCTCATACAATGCATGATTAGAGTTAGGCACTGAAGGACGGGATCCTTACAGACTAAGCATGGAGCTGTCCAAGCTAGCTAGTAGTAAAATGCAGAGGAAAGAAATCACTTTCCTGGAGTTAAGAACCTAAGCCAGGTGAGTTGCTTAAAAAACCCATGCCCTAGCAGCCAAAACCCAGACTTTTCTTGGTTAGGACTTCTCATCTCAGATGTGCAAGACCTGGTTTCAAGCCCTTGCTGTGCCAGATTTGGAGCAGGGCCTTGAATCTACATCTCTGCTGAACACCCTAACCACTAGGCTATAGTGTCACTTTCTCTTTAGTCCAATGAATATTTAATGATTTATGGAAAGTGGAGCAGTTTCAACAGGGGTAATTGAGAACCCACCTTCCAGAATACTCAATAACCTGACGGTTAGGGCATTCACCTGGATGTTTGAGAGCTGGGTTCCAAGTCCCTCTTCCAAATCAGGGAGAGCAGGGATTTGAACTTGGGTTTCCCACCTCCCAGATGAGTGTCCTAACTACTAGGCTCTGACACACACTCTCCCTTCCAACCTGCTTAACCCGGCTGTCTTTTGAGACAGGTGGAAAGCCATGGTTGGAGACTGCCTGAAAGATAGGCGGGGGAATACCTACCTTGAGAATCCCACTTTAGGACCACTGGGCTTTGGCTTCAGAGAGGGCTCCAAGGAGGTTGTTTGATGTTGGACAGGTCTGACTGCAGAACTGGAGGGATGTGGGGTACACTGGCAGCTGGACTGTCGTTTTGAGAATGGCAGTGGTGCCTAAATTATGGACTAGGGCACCTAAATACCTTTTTGTGGATCTAGCTGTAGGTTCCTAAGTAACTTATGTGCTTTTGAAAATTTTGCCCCAAATCTAGCAAATTATTTGAGGTTAAGAAAAGTGTTTGATGCTTTGCACAAATGATTAGTCTGCAAATAAACGTTATAAAAAATGTAGAGCAGTTGGAATGCTATAAAAGGATAAACTTCCAGATTATTGCATAGGCAGTTAGCGGAGACGAACGATAATGGAATTCATGAGGCTAACATACCGTAGATATTTCAGAAAATAGGGGAAAGCGGATGAAGGGTAATCAAATGAATGGTGGTCCAAGGTGCAGATCAGGGAGCTACTAAGTACAATAAATATTAGGAGTATCTTTAGTTAACGTTAGTGATACTGAATAGACAGAGTTTTATAAGCCTGGAAATTCAACGGTTGGAAAAAACCAAAATCTAGCTGGTATGCTATAAATGATGTAAGTAATACTCCCTAAACTTTGTTGAAGGATATATCTTAAAAAATAAATAAAATAAATCAGTTTGGAGAACTGCTATAGCTTTTTTTTTATTTGCTATAATTATAATACAAACACAAGAACATTAAGGTCATATTTTAAGTATTCAGGAAATGCAAAAAAAATGTTCTGATTGCAAACTTAACTCATTCATATTGCACAAATTCTTCAGTTTCGCCCACAGATACAGTTTTTGAACCTCTGTCTGAATTATCACCGTGCAGGTAAGGTGGAAGAGAATCAATAGGACATAAGACTTTCTCCTTTGCTTACTGGAGAGCTGAAATCATTAGGAAAGGGTAGGTGAAGTGTGACCTCTGCTTTAGAAAGATGTTAATAAGCAAGTAATCTTAAGATGTGAGATCTTCAGAATTTATACATTGCAGATATTTATAATAGTAACTAATTAAAAAAGCGCTGTGGATTAAAAATATCTTTTTAGTTACATGAACAACTTGAACTAACTGCAAAACATTTTGACACAAAAGATAAGATAGTTGAAGTTTAGAAACCTGCCAAAGGTGAATCTAGAGCAAGTAATTTTCTGTTCAGCAAATAACAGGACACTTTTTTGCAGAGAGAACTCTTGGAATATAGCTTTTATTTAGGCACATGGGCCCGGAACCACAAAAGGTCTTAGGTGCCTAGAAAATCACTGGAACAATAATGGGACCCACAAAGACTAGATTAGGTGCCCTATACAATGAAAAGAAGAAATAGGCTCGTAAGGGTGGAATGCACAAATGCCAGCACACTAGGCAGGGTGCTCCCTAAACGAGCCAATAGGAGATGCTGACCAGAAAGGTATGTCCTAAGCCACACCCCTATTGAGGAGTTTTGTGCCTATGTTGGGGCTGCATACTTAGTAACTGGGCCAGGGAGAGAGAGCAAATGAATGATTGTTTTGACTGGGGTTAGGACACCCATGTGGGAGATCCAGGGTCCAATGTCTCTTCGCCAGTGACTCTAATTCTTTGTTCAAGAGGGAATATCTTCAACGGGAGAAACTGAGGGGCTCTACGGCAGAATATGCTATTTCCCAGTGGTTTGGGCACTTATAGAAGATTAGGGTTGGAAGAGACCTCAGGAGGTCATCTAGTCCAGTCCCCTGCTCAAAGCAGGACCAACACCCACTAAATCATTCCAGCCAAGATTTTGTGAGGCCAGGCCTTAAAAACTTCTAAGGATGGAGTTTCCATCATCTCCCTAGGTAAACCATTCCAGTGCTTCACCACCCTCCTGGTGAAATAGTGTTTCATAATATCCAACCTAGACCTCCAGCACTGCAACTTAAGACCATTGCTTCTTGTTCTGTCATCTGCTACCACTGAGAACAGCCTAGCTCCATCCTCTTTGGAACCCTGCCCCTTCAGGTAATTGAAGGCTGCTATCAAATCCCCCCTTACTCTTCTCTTCTGCAGAATAAATAACCCCAGTTCCCTCAGCCTCTCATTTTAAATCATGTGCCCCAACCCCTGAATGGTTTTGGTTGCCCTCTGCTGGACTCTCTCCAATTTTTCCACATCCCTTCTTTAGTTGGGGGACCAAAATGGGACACAATACTCCAGGTATGGCCTCACCAGTGCCGAATAGAGGGGAATAATCACTTCCCTCAATCTGCTGGCAATGCTCCTACTAATACAGCCCAATATGCCATTCGCCTTCTTGGCAACAAGGGTACACTTCTGACTCATATCCACCTTCTCGTCCACTGTAATCCCCAGGTTCTTTTCTGCAGAACTGCCGCTTAGCCAATCGGTCCCCAGCCTGTAGCGGTGCATGGGATTCTTCCTTCCTACATGCAGAACTCTGCACTTGTTCTTGTTGAACCTCATCAGATATCTTTTTGCCCAGTCCTCCAATTTGTCTGGGTCACTCTGGACACTATCCCTACCCTCCATCATATCTACCTCTCCCCCCAGCTTAGAGTCATCTGTGAACTTGCTGAGGGTGCAATTAATCCCACCATCCAGATCATTAATAAAGATGTTGAACAAAACCAGGACCGACCCCTGGGGCACTCCTCTTGATACTGGCAGCCAACTAGACATCGAGCCGTTGATCACTACCCGTTGAGCCCAACAATCTAGCCAGCTTTCTATCCACCTTATAGTCCATTCATCCAATCCATACTTTTTTAACTTGCTGGCAAGTATACTGTGGGAGATCATATCAAAAGCTTTGATCTCAGCCTGAGAGCTGAGATCCGCGTGTTCAAAACCTTTCTCCCTATCATGCAGAAGTGGGAATTGAACCTCTTTCTCATACAGCCTGAGTGAGTGATCTAAGCACGGGGCTAAAAATTATAAGGGAGACTCCACGACCTGCATTTCCATCTGGATTTTGAATGGGGTTGTGAGCATGCCTACCAGATTGGGCCTTGCAGGCAAGATACATGGGTGAATGTCTGTCTTTCCCTGATTTGTGGATCGCACTGGGGCTTAGGTGTGAGAGAGGCATCCAGACACCTAGAGTGAGGCAGCAGTATGCACGCCCAGAGGCAGAAACTTAAGTGACATGGGGACTTTTACAATGAAAATTTAGGCATAAGTGAATTTGTGTCTACTGGGTTACACAGCAGCCAAGCAGTTTTCTGGATTGCAGTGGTGCCTAAAACTAGGGCTTAAAAGTCTAAGTCCATTTGTGGATCTGGACTTTAGATACTGTGTTTGTGATCACCTAGACAGTTGTTTGTGGGTAAATTTTCAAACCATTGAGCAGAGACTGAGCTATACAACTCCCACTATGAGAGGGAATTGTTAAGCTAAATCTCTCTCTGCACATCTCTTCAAAATGTACTACTTGATGTTAAAATGATTGGTTGACTTGTTATAGGAATAACAAATAATGGTTATAAGAGCAGGCTTTAATGAGCCATCTGCCTATTCCTGTCCTTTTGAAAGTTCTTGTTTTCCCAATAAAGTGATACTATATTAAAAGTAAAGTGTGCAATTTAACCTTCTCAACTTCAAGCAACAGATGCTGCCCTGTGGCAGAAAAAAGTGCTGAATCTAAAAGTTCAGTTTAGTCTCTAAATGCTACAAAGAATGCACCAGAATTTCTACCAAGACCACATTTTTTTTCAAAGATAAAGTGGTTTGCATATTTGCATTCAACATGTTGATGGTTTTCACTAGAGCTGGATGAAATTTTGCAGTTTTACTTTCTGACCCTTTTGAACACTTTCTTTTTGGAAACAATCTTTTTAGATGCAGTGATTCAAATAAACTTTCATTTGGGAGAAAAAAACAGCAAATTGGAAAGGGCTGGGGGAGATGCCAAAGCTCTAAAAAAAAAAAAAAAACTATGAAACTTCACTTATGAGCAGAGGAAGAGCTGGTTTATGTCATCTTTGGAAAATTGTCTTTTATGGGTTGTTAGGCAAGTGGGTGAAAGTCTGGGAGTTGAGAGAGAGAGAGTTGAAAAAATTATATAGTTTATACACACAAAATGTACACTCTTTGAGCCAAGACCAAAGGGTGTAGAGAAGACCATTATATTCATCTAATAAGGGAAGAGTGTGTGTGTGTGTGGCATAGAGCCCTCAAGGGGTTTATTCGCTTTACAATGGATGGATCATGTGAGATGACAGTGTAACTCATTGCAAAAGTGCATGTTCAGTCCCTCTGTGATGGCTGGTTCACTAAAGAATAACAGGCTACTGAGCTTCTCCTTAAGTTGGCTCCAGTGGTAGAGGTCTGTGCTGTAGGTCCAAGATTCAGACCTTGGTTTATCACTCCTGCAATGCAAATTAGGTACAGCTAAGTGGTGTCCAAAACTTGGTATTTCCTTTCTTTTATGAATTTGTATTGGCTACATATTATGGCTTAGCCAATTTTGATTGCATAGTTTGTTTATGCAATATTTTAATATAGGGAACATTTTTCATTTTAAATGTAGACATACTTTTTTTAAATGATGAGAAGTTAATGTTGTTTTTCCTTAACTTATGGAGTGAATAGTCACTTGTGTAGTCCTTTTTAAGAGCATTTGGGAGAATCAGAATTTACAGGAAATTTTGGTGGAACTTGTAAGTACAATTATTGGAGTAGCTGTTTCTTCAGCGACTTTGATAAAGACGTGGTAATTGGTCTCTTATGATCTTATCAAGTAACATTTCCAAAGAGCTGGATAGGAGGAAGTCTGCATACTCACTTTCTGTGTATGTGACAGTATTTTACAGGCCACGTTGTTTTGTTTGTCCCCATTTTGAGTCTACCTGAACAAAATAATATGGAATCGAATATCTATCAATATATGAAACGCGTCACAACAGAGATGACAGAGAAACAGATCAGCAGCTACATTAAAGGCAGAGCAAGATGCTGACACCTGACCCAATTATTTCACAAACTTAAAGAAAATAAACTCACTGGGACAACAAAGGTGCTGTATGCACCTTAAATATAGCCATGGATTGATGCTGGCCACAGTTTCCTCTCCATTTGCTAGAGCTGCTGCCATTGTCCTGATCCCTATCTCTAATAAGGGATAAACCTGTCCTCTCTGCGGTTATTAATTTATTATAGTGAGTGACCCAGGCCACTTTCTCCCTTGGAGAAGAAAATAGAGGGGGGCTTCTTTGAAACTGTGATCCAAGAAATATCACTGTATCACTGTAGGTATCAGGGACAGGGTAGACAATACCCATCCTTCACTGCTTCTCAAAAAAGATGCATTAGAAATGGAAAAGGTACAGAGAAGGATAACAAACATGAGTAAGGATATGGAACAGCTTCCCTATGAGGAGAGTTTAAAACCAGTAGCAGGAGTGTTCAGCTTGGAAAAGAGATGACTAAGGGGGGCATATGATACAGGTCTATAAAATCATAAATGACATGGAGAAAGTGAATAAGGATGTGTTGTTTACCCCTTCACATAATACAAGAACCAGGAGTCACCCAATTGAAATTTAATAGGCAGCAAGTTTAAAACAAACAAAAGGAAGTACTTCTTCACATAACATACAGTCAATCTATGGAACTAGTTTGTGGAGGATGTTGTGAAGGCCAGAAATATAACTGGACTCAAAAAAGAATTAAATGCATTCATGGAGGAAAGATCCGTCAATGGCTATTAGCCAAGAGGATCAGGGATGCAACCCCATGCTCTGAGTGTCCCTAAGCCTCTGACTGCCAGTTGCTGGGACTGGATTCATGGGATGGATCACTTGATAATTGCCCTGTTCTGTTCATTCTCTTTGAAGCAACTGTCATTGGCCAGTGTCAGAAGACAGGATACTGGGCTAGCTGGACGATTGGTCTGACCTACTATGACCATTCTTCTGTTCTTATGGCTGCTTGAGTAACTGTAGAGCACCTAGGAATCATTCCAAAATATACAGAGTGGAATTCTGCTGCCTTACCAACAGCTGCAACTTTTAGACCATCTACGATGCCAAATAGGGATGGTCAGGGGGCTACAGTGGCCACAGCTCTTATTGCTCTGGTCAGTATTCTATTCAAAGTGGATGCTGTGCCAGCGGGAATAATCTCACAATCAATTTTAGAGAACATGCAAAGATGGGTAAATGGAAAAACCCACCATCCTGCACTGTCCACATAACACATTTATTATCAGAAGCTGTGTGTGGAGAACAGAGAGAGCAGTGTCATCCCTTATTACCCTTTTGAACTAATTACCTATTTTAGTTATGTCCTTTCAGAGCCTAATGGAACCAGAAGGCAGATGGCTGTAAGCAAAAATATTCATAGCTTGGTGGGCCTTTACTATGATCTTGTATGCTCAGCTGTCGATTCAGTAGCTCCTCATTATCTCCTTCCTGGTTTAGACTTCTCAGGTCACCTGCATGTATAGATGTCCAGTGACTGACACACAAAGTAGGAGACAAAGCTGCTACTGAGGGAGGAATTTGCTCATGCTATGTCTTCATCTGCAGCATGGGGAGACAATTTCCTGCTGGCAGTGTGACAGCGACAAGTATCAATCACCACCACTTCATGTGTCCTTTCTGCTGCTTTTCTCAACATTTTGTACAGCATTAATATTTTGCAGTGGGAAACAAAACTCCCAAGTAGGAGCACCTTGTCTACAGCGGCTGAATTAAAAACAAAAGCCTTTTAATGTTCACTTTGTAATATTTGTGGGTATCATTGTAGGGCAGCAGTTCTGTGACTAACAAATTATTCTTGTCATAGACCAAAGGAGAGCACAAATTGTAATGCTATATTCAAAATTTCTAAAATAATTGAAGTTCATTTACAATGTTAAATGTGTTGTGTGTGTATTTTGATTCACAAAATTTTTAATAACAACATCTGACTGTAATTAATATTCAAGTATTAAAAATTCTGGACTTCAAATACTATGCTGAACAATAAATTTGTTAAGGCCACAATGGTTATTCCAGGCAGGACTGTTGGCATCACTTATCACCAAGGTTGCCTGACGCTTTGCATTGTAAGACCCTATTTTCAGTTCCTTATGATGCTGCCAAACTTTAACAGTTTGGGTTGAAATTCTCCATGCTGGGGGTGTGTCAGACTGAATTATTTTGAAAATCTTCAGATAAAACAGTTCAGCTGTTTCCAAGAATGAGAGTAGGGAAAAATAAATCTCCCCTTCAAGATTCTGATTCAGCCCCAGAGCAGGTCCATCATTGGCACTAAAGAAAGCAAACAGGGGTCCTGTGATTAAAAATAGTGTGTAATTCAAGACTGTGAAAATGCATATGGCCAGGAGGCCTGAAGTAAGTTTTGCAAAAGCAACCCTCATTCTCGCATTTCCTAATTTTTTGAGTGCTTGACTGTGCAACCTTAATGTTCTTTTAACATAGTGGGGTGGGTTGGTTGGTTTGGGATGGGGGAGTAATAGTATCTAAACTTTTTTCTAGTGATTCATGAACCAGCAGCTATTTTTGATCATGTGTACCAGTCCATATGCTTGGCTACAGTTCATCTCTGTCAGCAGATAAAGACAATATGCTGAAATATTTTCAGAGATGTCATCTTGTTTGTATGACAGTCTTGTTGGTTTAACTTGGGCAGTCATTTCCAGCAGAATGAAAACCTTGTATGTTGCTGATTAACACAGAAGACATAAGAAAATGGTACCTCTCATCCGCCTGATCCTACCTTTATGACAGAACACACTACCACATCCATGTCTTGTTGCAGTGTCCATAACAGGCACTGATGATCTAGAAGAACACAGGAACAGGAACTCAACGCTAGGATGTTCAAGGCAATAAACCAGATGTGAGGATTCCCCTACCTTGAGAACAACTAAGTCCAACAGGAAAATCCAGGACATATTTCCCACAATTGATTGATGGGAAAATATCTCAATATTAAGACCGGTCCCACAGGAAGAGCTAACTTACTTTAGGTTTTTGACATAACTTTTGAGAGGGCAAGACAGGGGAAGAGGATTTGTCAGACAGTGTCATAACTGGGGTTGCAGACCAAATAAGACAATTGTTTTGACAGGCCATTTGTTCCCTGTTCGCTTGTTCTGTGCTATCAGTCTGTCACGGGTCAAACAAAAGGGTCCACATACATAGAGTATGTCTACACTCCAGCCTAGAGGTATACATTTCAGCTCAAGGAGACATGCCTATGATCAAGACCCACTCTAATCAAGCTAGAGTGCTAAAAATTGAGTGTAGCCACAGTGGCACAAGTGGCAGTGGTAGCCCCCCCAAATACCTAGTTGTCCAAGATGCTAGGGCCATACTCAGGTGGCTAGCTCTTCCACCCACTTGTATGGCTGTGGCTACACTCTATTTTCAGCAAGTTAGGTCAGTCAAAGCTAGTGTGGGTATGTCTCCTTGAGCAGGAATTTACTGGACATTACCCATAAAGCACTCTTCAAAAACAAATTAGAACTTCCCTGCCACTGTGTTTCCTCAACTACTCTTTCTAAAGCTATCCTGACCTCTCCCCAAAGGGGTTAGTCTCAAAGCCCACAAAAAACAAACAATTGCTATTGCAAAATGAGAAGCAAAAGCAACAAACAATGGATTGCTTGTCACTTCTTCCACTATGCCTTGCACCAGCCCAGAACTACCAACTGGCTGCTTATGAACTACACTTCAAAGCAACCTCTAGGCACTGACTGGGAAAAAGGGCATCCAGAATATTCCTCTTTTTCCACTCCAGTGACCAGCCCTATCAGAGTTAACGGTCTGGGTTTCTCCCCCAAACTACAAATTGCCATTCTAAGACCACTTCCTCAACCTTAGCAATCATGCCCCTGTAAGGTGGTCTGTTAGAGAATACCTTGATATGTGGTAGTACTGATCCCTGGAGAGCCATTATATCCCAATTCATCGCTAATAGTATATTTTTAGAGTACACCCATGTACACTATGCAAAAATATGGAATATGTTCACTGTCTTGTGGTTATGTAGATTGTTTAAGCCTATGATTGTCCAGATAGCAAATATCCTTACAAGATGGGCTGGACTTGGGAATCAATGCCAGCCCTTTAGAAGTCCACTCTTCTGAAGATAATTGTCACTTAGGGAACATCCAGCCATCTCCAGCAATAACAGGCTGTAGTTAAGGCCAGCAATCAATCCGCCATTTCTCTTTGAGGCATGAGCTTGGTGCTGAAAGTCCTTACTAAGCTGTTGTTTGTATCCTAATGAAAAATCACTCTGTAGCTATGGGCTACGAAAGTTTTATTTTTAGAAACAGTCTACACAGCAAAGAGAATTGGAGAATTTAGGCCCTGTTCTACACTATTTTCTACACTTATAAATTCAGTTAATTAGAGACACATTCTTCACACTGCATCAAGAAAGGACAGGCAGTTGCAGGTCCACATTATGTACCATGTTGTTTAAGTGGATAAAACAGTTCATCCAAGTGGCTTACTTGTGTGGTGATAAGGAAGTGACAGAATCTCTCAAAGCTCACTCTGCTTGATCAGTGGTGACTTCTTAAACAGAGAAATCAGACACTACCCTCCTGGCAATATGCAAACTACTTACTTGGGCCTCACTTCACACTCTCTCTAAGCATTATATGATTAATGTCCAGCCTCCAGCAATTAGGAGCAGCATACTGAAGTCTATTGTTGGATGCTAATCCCTTCATTCTGTTGTGTACATACTGCTTTGTGAGGTTCCAAGATTTTAGGTTGGCACAGAAAATCAAAGCGAATTTTTTCCTACCTGACAATTTAATTTTCTTTACTATCTTTCAGACTCTCCCTTCCCTTCAGCTCTAAGATACTACACGGGTGCTATCAAAATCCAGGTAGTTACATACACACAAACAGTTGTAGATATTAGATATATGAATGTACAGAAGCATCTGGTAGATAGTTAAAATTCCAATGGCAGTCAGACTAGATTCAGAATTAAAGTTACATATTTTTGAGAAAATATGTCCTTAGTGCTTTCAAAGCTTCAGCCAACATGGGTGAGCAGTATATTTATAAATAGGGACCTACCAAATTTATGGTCCATTTTGGTCAATTTCACAGTCATAGGATTTTAAAAATATCATATATTTCATGATTTCAGCTATTTAAATCTGAAATTTCACGGTGTTGTAATCGTAGGGGTCCTGACCCAAAAAGGAGTTGTGGGAGGGTTCCAAGGTTGTTGTAGGGGGGCTTGCAGAACTGCCACCCTTACTTCTGTGCTGCTGGGGGTAGCACTGCCTTCAGAGCCAGGCAGCTGGAGAGCGGCGGCTGCTGGCTGGGATCCCAGCTCTCAAGGCAGAGCCCCCTCCAGCAGCAGTGCAGAAGTAAGGGTGGCATGGTATGGTATTGCCACCCTTACTTCTGTGCTGTTGCCTGCAGAGATGAGCCCTCAGTCAGCAGCTGCCACTCTCCAACTGCCCAGCTCTGAAGTCAGCAGCACAGAAGTAAGGGTGGCATGATATGATATTGCCACCCTTACTTCTGCACTGCTGCTGGTGGGGAGCTACCTTCAGAGATAGGCGCCTGGCCAACAGCTGCTGCTCTCCGCTGCCCAGCTCTGTAGGCAGCGCAGAAATAAGGGTGGCAATACCATGACCCACCCCCCGCTCCCGCACCCTTTTAGGTCAGGAATCCCAATTTGAGAAACACAGGTCTCCCCAGTGAAATCTGTATAGTATAGGGTAAAAGCACATGGGAGACCAGATTTCACAGTCCGTGACGCATTTTTCATCACCGTGAATTTGGTAGGACCCTATTTATAAACAGCAGAGATCACCAAAAAAAGCTTCAGAGTACTGTCTCCATCTGCTGGCAGGAAGGAGCTATTCTCAGACATCTGGGCAAGCATAGAGAATCTCAGAAAGAAAAAATGTGAGGAAAGAATTTTTTTTTATTTTAAAAATTATTGAGCAATATTGAAATACTGACAAAGTAGATTTCCCCCGCCTCCTCCAGTGCTCTTGATTTAGATAATTTAAAGTCAAATACAAACTTTAGGCAATCTTTAACCAGCATCTTTAGATTTTGAAGCACTTGTTGCTCTAACATATGTGAAAAAGATGTGCATCCAGGTTGTTTACAAACTCAGATATTTAAACTTTTTATTTAGTTAATTATTTTATATTTTAATGTGTTTGAAAGTGTTTGAGAGTTTTGGAAACTGAAGATCCCTTTATTTGCATAGCAGACTTAAATTGGCCCTCTGCATAGGTGTAAATTGTGAGGAGTGTGATGGCCACAAAAATAGAAATTATTTGATTGTTTCAGCGGATGAATTCAAATGTTTAATTTGAAAGGAAGCTTAAGTTCTAATATAGCAGACTCTTTATAAAATGTGCTCAGCTCTGTCAATAGTAAATATCTATAAGTAAATAGCTATAAAAGGAAAGTTACCAAAAACTAAATCTTTAGCTCCTGGATGAGACAATTCTTCTGTATGTGATTTTAGTACCTTCATATTTTATATAAAATGTTTCCAAAGAGGATGGATATATACTAATAAATCCAAGAAAATATGGGGTGTTACCTTTTGAATCCAAGCACTGCTTAGACTCTGCAGTGATAGGCACTATGGGTAGAGCCTCATATTTTTCTCAAATACACAATAACCAGAAATAAAACAAAAAACTACATATAAAATGAAAACAAAAAAACAAAATAACGAAGCTTCTCATCAACCATGGGAGATTCAGTGGCCAGTGGCAGCACCCACAACTGCAAACAGTGAGCTAATAGGATCACTTCCACCATACAGCATGCACCAGCCCAGGGAAGGCCCTGCCTGGGTCCCATGCATTCATGGTGCATGTGTAATGTGCGTGCTGAGGCGGGGCTGGTAGGGGGATTTGGCGGCCGCATGAAGAGTGCAGGAGAGAGACAGACACCTGAGTGAGGCAGTCATTGTGGTGAGGGAGCTATGGAAAGCAGGTGCTCAACCTCTCCTGAGCACGCCCATCAAAGGAGTCGCGGCACTGCAGGTTTCCGCTCCTTCTATGGGATAGAGTGGTGAGTCCTGGCTGGGCACTAGGCATCACTGCAGAGGAGTCAGGGCCCGGGTTGGGTATTGAGACGAGCGTGCCTGGACGTCAGGCAGAGGTTGGAGGAGTCGGGGGAGGAGGGTGTCTAAGGCTCAGAGGGGCAAGGGTTGTGGGCACGGGGGCAGTTGGAGTCAGGGTTGTTGGGGGGAGAGGTGTTATATTAATGTAGATGTTATAAAGAGGCCCAAGGAGTCAAAGGTGTTACCATGACCCTGTCAACATCCAACATTAAACAGTGTTAAACAACATTCAGAGTTTTGTATACAGAATCCTCAGCCGACTTAGAACCGTTGCAAACATACCATTAAAATTCCTTTAACCTTTAATTAAAGATGCAGAAAAGAGAGAAAAAGAGTTAAAGCATTTGACATATAAAGTATTAAGTAAATTTTATTCTAACAACAACCCGTGTTCTCTTTCCTTTTAGCTGGAACAAGTTTTTAAAAGGAAACCCTACCCCACATTACAGCACTGGAATGCGTTACCTAGGGAGATGGTGGAATCTCCTTCCTTAGAGGTTTTTAAGGTCAGGCTTGACAAAGCCCTGGCTGGGATGATTTAGTTGGGGATTGGTCCTTCTTTGAGCAGGGGGTTGGACTGGATGATCTCTTGAGGTCCCTTCCATTCCTGATATTCTATGATTCTTTTTGGTGGTATTTAAAATGGTAATAACTGTCCTTTCTAGGGAAATGAGAAAAAGTTAGTTGAAATGAGCTGGAGCTATCATTGTTGCTGTTATCGTTTGAAGTCCAGTCCTGTTTTCTAGAAGACAAAGTAAGACAAATACAAACAAGAGGGGAAAGAAGAGAACAGCAAAGATAGAAAATGCAGCCTCTGTCTCTGGTGCTGACGCACTTGCAGCCTCACTGCTGGAGAAACACGGGCATAACACGTGGTCTTATTAGCTGTATTGAGACCTGGCAAACTTGTACCAATGTTGGGCTGTTTAGGGAATTGCATTTATCTGCCTTTTTCTGGTCAAAGGCTCAAAGCGGTGTTGCAAAATATACAGTTTTGGCCATTTAAGCCAGACTCCTCTTAGACACAAGGAAAAGGGGAGATAGGAAAGAAAAGAAATAAGGTGGGAAGGAAAAGGACACATGGAGAGGGAGGCGGCAAAGTCTCACTTCCCATGTGGTGTTTGGAGACCTAGCCGGGGCCAGTGGAGTGGCAATGAAATTTGGCTCCCTCTCTCTGGCCCGGCCTGGTCAGGACATTTCTCAGGATTAGGACAAAGAAGGTCAGGGGTCCTATGAGAAAATAGGAGTGACAGTTGTCATGGTGAAGCTCCCTCCTTCCCCTTTTCTAGTTCTTCAGTCAGCCAGCATTTACATCTGTTCTTCCCTTAATTTTCCCCAAAAAGTCTTTTTCTTTTAAAAAGAATAAACAGGGAATGATAGGTGGAATAGCCCATTAATTAGACCTCATTTTGAGCACACCAATTTTAGTTCATTGATTTCTCATCCAACGCTTCTCTTGTTTACCAGACATGATGTTAACACAGTCCTTGAGGTTATATCAATAGGCCTTTTTGTTTGGACTAATTTAGTCTTTTTGTGTCTCTTTTGCACCTTTTTTCCATTAATATTTGTGGTTATAGGTTAACATAGTGTTTTATAAACGTTCATGTCTTACAGTTAAGTTTACAGTATATGTAAATTTGTGGGGCCAGTTATTACAATGGGGGGATTGTGAGGGTTTGGGGATAAACCAAAATAAGACAAATTTCCCAAAAAATAAAATAATTTCACGGGGCTCTAGATATAGGAAGACCTGCGATAGATGGGTAGTCTTACAATTTTCCTATATTTTCTCCTTTCCTCAGTCCTCCCTACGACCATTTACATCAAATATGTTCACTGTGTTACAAACATTCCATTGCCCTCTTGTGTAAAATTTCATATTTGTTTATGGACTCTCAAGTTCAGACAGAAGTCAGCCATGAAAGGGTTTAGCAGCATTACTTTGTAATAGAGCCTGAGAGGAGAGGGTGCAGGGAAGAGAGAGAGCATTGCTCTTCAATGAGCAACTTTGAGCACTTTACATTATTATTTGACCTGATTATTAATGCTGGACAGTCTGTCAGGTAATAAAGATAAATTTTGATGTACTTATAATGCAAATAAGTGGTTTTCTCCCTTCCAGTGTTTATTGGTTTTGCAGTTTACATGCCATAAAATGTGAGTCATTTTTTGTTTAATAGACATTTTAGGTCTGTGAAATGAAACACTGCAAAAGTAATCTGACAGGATTGACAGGCACAGGGATGGGGCTCAGCTGCTATAGACCTCTAGACTTGATGACAGTCTTTTACAATAAATAATCTGATGCTGTGTGAAATGATAGAGAATGTCAATTTAAAGTTCTTGATTGTCAAAACTAAGATTGTTTTATCACTGAACTGTTGTAGGACAAATTTATGCTACTTTGTATGCTTCAAATTTTTGTCCTTAATATACAGGTCTGTATCACATGGGTGGACAAACCATAGATGAGAATTTTAGCTCTTATATAGGTCTTCAGAATTTCACAGTGCAGACACTACTAGAATTTTTAGTTCAGGAAGCTTTAGACTGGCATTAACAGATACTCATTCACTGATCTTATTGTTTTGTATTTACATATGTCAGAATTTTTACACTTTTGGGCCAGGTATTTTCCAAAATTTGACAACTCTATTTTATTACCTGTCTCAGCTCTGTAGTTCTCTCTGCAAGTTAAATGCAACTGCAATACATCTATTGTTTATTCTGTACATAAAAAGATTATGGGGGAGCCCGGGGTTTACCTATCTTCAAACTCCTGTTAAAACTACAAATTGCTTTATCTTGACTTAGATTTTACTTCATGTTAGTTAGCACTTGTTAGCCAACATAAGATAAGAACACAGCTTTTTTTTTCCTAGTGAAGACAAGGCTTTGGTTGTAGCAGTTTGTAATTTAGTTACTTTCCAAATAGTCATGTATTCCGTACTGGATCTGGATTTCTTTGGCTACTGGGTACCAAGTATTTTGTATTTTAAACTGTGTTTCTTATTTGTAGCTTAGTGTCCTGCAAACATCCAGTAGGCATTTGATCACATGTAAAATATTTTTAAAGCAATAATCAAAAAGCAAAAGGTTATACATAGTTACAAATGTATGGACCATGAGAACATTGTGGGATGTTGTCCCTGTAAAATAAGCTAGGGCACCGAGCATCTGCGCAGTGTCAAGATTTAGATGATTTTGCATGCCTTCTGGCAGAAACTTAGGCACCGACAGCATCAGATGGCAGCTAAAAAATGGTTTTTTGAATGTCACTGCCACCTAAATGTTGGACTTTGGCACCTAAAAAGGCGAAGTGCCTAAGTCCCTTGTGACTCTTTTCCATCATTATTTAAGACATGCTGCTTAACACTACATTTCTAATGGCATTACTTACGTTGTCTGTCTTTTTTTCATACAGTGGAACAGATTACTATGATTATGGACATGGACTTAGTGAGGAAACATATGATTCTTATGGTGAGTAGCTTTGCAAGTGGAATTGTCAGTGTATTTTAAAGAATTTTGAAACAAAAATCAATTTAAACTGAAAAGAATTTTCATGAGGAATGCTGCAATCCTGCATCAGGATACACTTGCATCAACTTCTGTGCTGGTATGGAGTCCCATTGTTATAGATATGGAAGATTTATGGTTACTGAGACATATTTGTTGGGTTTGGGATTTTTTTTTTTTTTTTTGTAATTCTGTTTGTTATCTGTGCCATATAACAGTAAAAATAAGCACTAAGGGCTACATTTTCCACCCTTACTCATATTTACTACATTCCCCCAAATCAATGGGATTATTTTCAGTGTACAATAATATTTAGGTTTCAGAGTAACAGCCGTGTTAGTCTGTATTCGCAGAAAGAAAAGGAGTACTTGTGGCACCTTAGAGACTAACCAATTTATTTGAGCATGAGCTTTCATGAGCTACAGCTCACTTCATCGGATGCATACCATGGAAACTGCAGAAGACATTATATACATAGAGACCATGAAACAATATCTCCTCCTACCCCACTCTCCTGCTGGTAATAGCTTATCTAAAGTGATCATCAAGGTGGGCCATTTCCAGCACAAATCCAGGTTTTCTCACCCCTCCTCCCCCCTCCAAAAACCACACACACAAACTCACTCTCCTGCTGGTAATAGCTTATCCAAAGTGACCACTCTCCTCACAATGTGTATGAAAATCAAGGTGGGCCATTTCCAGCACAAATACAGGTTTTCTCACCCACCCACCCCCTTTTTTTCAAAAAACCACACACACAAAAACTCACTCTCCTGCTGGTAATAGCTTATCCAAAGCGACCACTCTCCCTACGCCTATTTCCCCTTGTTTTTTTCTACCACCCCCCCACACACACACACACGTTCTGGTTAAACCTGGATTTGTGCTGGAAATGGCCCACCTTGATTATCATGCACATTGTAGGGAGAGTGGTCACTTTGGATGAGCTATTACCAGCAGGAGAGTGAGTTTGTGTGTGTATGGGGGTGGGGGGGTGAGAAAACCTGTATTTGTGCTGGAAATGGCCCACCTTGATTATCATGCACATTGTAGGGAGAGTGGTCGCTTTGGATAAGCTATTACCAGCAGGAGAGTGAGTTTTTGTGTGTGTGGTTTTTTGAAAAAAAGGGGGTGAGGGGGGTGAGAAAACCTGTATTTGTGCTGGAAATGGCCCACCTTGATTATCATGCACATTGTAGGGAGAGTGGTCGCTTTGGATAAGCTATTACCAGCAGGAGAGTGAGTTTTTGTGTGTGGTTTTTGGAGGGGGGTGGGGGGGTGAGAAAACCTGGATTTGTGCTGGAAATGGCCCACCTTGATTATCATACACATTTTAAAGAGAGTGGTCACTTTGGATGGGCTATTACCAGCAGGAGAGTGAGTTTGTGGGGGGGGGGCACAGAGGGTGAGAAAACCTGGATTTGTGCTGGAAATGGCCCAACTTGATGATCACTTTAGATAAGCTATTACCAGCAGGAGAGTGGGCTGGGAGGAGGTATTGTTTCATGGTCTCTATGTATATAATGTCTTCTGCAGTTTCCACGGTATGCATCCGATGAAGTGAGCTGTAGCTCACGAAAGCTCATGCTCAAATAAATTGGTTAGTCTCTAAGGTGCCACAAGTACTCCTTTTCTTTTTTCAATAATATTTAGTGTGAGTAAGGATGGCAAAGAATTGAGCCATAAGGCCTCAATTCAGCAGTGAACATAAGCATATGCTTAATGTAAAGCATGTGCTTAAGGCTCATTGAAGTCAATGGGACTTGAGCATATGCTTAAGTTCTTTGCTGAATCAGGGCTGAATTGAGCACATTTCACACTTAGTTTATGGTCTTTTGATGTATAAATTCATTTCCAAGCTCCAGTTCTGTAAACTCAAGCAGGTAGTAATTATATAAAAGTTATAAAAGTATTTTCAGTATGTAATAGACACCAGGGTACTGGAGTACTTGTGCGAAGGCAAGACAACGCATAATAAAGAAAAAGCATATGCCACAATGGTAGGATTATTTTTTTTCAAATCAGAAGTGCAGCGGTGACCGGTTTAATTAAAGGAATCTGTTATGGATTAGAAGCATAAAGCATGTTAAAAGGCACCTTTATTTCATGGATAAATGTTAGACCTCTGGCTAGAGATCAGAGAAATGCAGTTTTCAATCAGTCAGGAAGCTCAGAAACTCATGAATTGCCAGTGACTGGTGCAAGTGAATCATGACTGTGGTTAATGGATGTTATGACATTTTTTAGAACATAACTGAAAACCATTTCCTGGTGTATCTTTTGAAGTGCATTTTACGATATCTCCTCCCTGAAGCAATGATGACCTCAGCTAAGATTTGTTTGTCATAACAAATGCTTTGAACATATAGGTTTGCCACATGTCATCAGCTTGAATCGATGCAAATAACTTGAGGGAAAGTCATTGATTAGATGAGTTCATCAAAAGAGGAGGTCACTTCAAGCAATTTTTGCCCCTCACGGTTCTTTAAAGTGGTCTCTGTGGACTGCATTGCTTAAATCATTGTATATTTCAGCATTAAAGTTAACTGTTTGACAGTAGGGGTCTGATTTCTCAGAGTATCTCACTAAGGGAAAAATCGATAGTGATAAAGCTTACAACCTGCCTAATGCAGGACACAAGAGGATGTAACCTTTTGTAGCATTACAATATTTAAGGTAAAAAAAATTTAAAATTTTCTCATTAAATCTTTTGTTACTTAAAACTGATAGCTTGTTATTTGCCAGGGCAAACTTGTTTGCCAGAAGTTTAGTACAAAATGTTAAGTGTGCCTCATATTTCGAGATTTGCAGAAAGATTGTTAGCACCTGGGGATGGACCATGTCTTCCTATGTCTTTCTATGCCTAGCGCATTTGGACTCTGATTCGGTCTTAATAATGCAGTTCAGTGTGTGTTGTGAAAATCTTTATTTGTGTGTTTATTCATTTTGTTGTTACAAGCGAGGCAAGCAATTTCCTTTGCTCTTTGAAGATTATAAAAAAAATCCAGCTCTGTAGATCTTGCACTTTACAGGAAATGTATTTGTTTCTGTGAAATCCACTGTTATCTCAAATGCTGTATTAGGTTGTGTTTTTCAAAAGGGAAGCCACAAATGTTCATAGTGGAATTATGGAACTTTTCACTTGTAGCTTTCTAATTCAAAGTAATCCTAAATTGGTAGTGACCAAAAGAAATTAGGTGGGAGGAGGAATTTATAGCTGTTCAGTAGCCTACATAGATTTTCATGTTCTTACTCCAGGTCCTGTTAGTATAAGTACCCACGTCACAATCTACATCCAAAGTTTCACCCTTCTTTGCAGCCTCATCAGAGGCCATACTGAATATCATAGTTACCTAAACACATTCTCATCCCCAGCTAATCCCAGTCAGAACTGAGGCATGGTGGTAGAGCAGTATGGGGAAGTTCACCAGTTCTTTGGCTAAATATTAGACTTCATTCTCTACAACTGTCAGTGCAAAAGCACTGAATTCCAAAATTAAACTAAAAAAAATTATAAGTAAAAACAAACACAGCCACAAGGACCATTAGGAAAGATCTAATTATGATTGCTTTTCCTCGTTGCAGGGCAAGAAGAATGGACCAACTCAAGACACAAGGCACCTTCAGCAAGGACAACAAAGGGAATCTACAGAGACCAGCCATATGCCAGATACTGATTGTACTGTCTGATGTTGTGAAATATCCAATCTCCACCAGTCCTGTATACTGTTCCAAGTAATTTTTTTCTATAAACAATCCCTTTTTAGTAAATCAAAGTGCGTAAAAATTGAATGGTTGGACTGAACTTAAACTATTCTGTTGAAAGAACAACCTGGACAGAAAGATATGTAAAACAAGGAACTTTGTTATTTCCAGACTGTATTTGAAAAATAGGTGATCAAAAAAAATAACCTCTGATTAACTAGTGTTAAACAAAAACTAGGTTTACTAAATATGTTAATCCATTCTTTTAACATAAGCGTAACCTTTTATTTTAAAGGTTTTCAGCAATTTAGTTCTTTTAGTTTTATTTTTCAACCATTTTGCTAGTTTTTTCTCTTGCAAACATGCGTAAAAAGGGAAGCAAATTACAAATGCAAATAATGTGGTATTTTGTAACTCAAGTCTTGAAATGTTCTGTAGTGTTAAGCAAAGTTTACTCTTGCTTGATACTAAATAAACTTTTGAAAGAAAATCAGTGTGTGTGAGAGTAATTTTATGCTTTAGTTTATTTTATAATAAACCTTCATAAATAGTAGTAAACAGGGAGAAATTCATCTAACAATGATCAACATAAAAGGCTCATACTAAACACTGTACAGCTTTTTTTTAAAAAATGGTATAAACCTAAATGTACATTTATATACTCACAGTAGATTTAAATGATGTTTAAATATCCAAATGGTATGGATCTGCTTGAATGCCACATATAAAAAAAAATCTTGGTTAAAAATGGTTTAAAATAGCTAATGAATTTTCTGAAAAAGATGTGACTAGTTTTCATCTTGTTGAGCATTTTTTCACTAGTGCAACTTTGGAATTTTTATGAGAATTTTGGTACCTTAATGACCACCTCGCTCCGTGCTGGAAGCTATAAACACAAAGCTTTTAAAGACTTTCTGACTTGACTAATTGAGGTCGCTTTCGTCAGAGGCAGAGGATGTGTAACCCTTAAAACGGTCTTCATTTGCAAAGGTAAATAAATCAAATAAGATTTTAATCTCACTTAATTTATCTTAATATAACCAATAAAATCAGGGAGAATACAAATTAGAAAGTTTCATTTTAGATTTTAGAAAGGCTTTAAGATCACCTAAATTCTCATTTTAAAAAGTTTAATTTGTTTTAGTAATCTAAAAATCCTTAGCTCAGTCAGTTTAATTTGGGCAAACTATTCCCTATTAAACAAATGTAAAACCTCATAACTAGTAGTTTGTAATACCTTATTTTTCCAAAAATTCTAGTAACTGAGAACAGTGCTTAAACATTACAAATGTTTTCAAAAGCTTTTCCTTAATGATTCAGTTTGTCTTTTTAATAATAGTTTAATTTGAATTGTTTGGTTTTAGTTTATATTTTAAAGTCTTCTTCTGTATTTAGTAAACAGATCTTTTCTCTTGTCAGGAAACGGTAAACGTCTTGGGGATCCAAGAGAACAAAAACCTAAATCGGTTGATGCTTTGGTATGTACCTGTTCATATATTTTAAACTCTCTGATAAACGATGTACCAGAGAAAAGAATTTTTAGGGCCTAATTCAAAACCCATTGAAATCAATGGAAAGACTTTAATGACTGCGAGGCTCTGGATTAATCCTTAAATAATCACTAAAGTCAGTGATTATTTTGAATTCTGAAGTTACTTTAAGAGTCTGCCAAAAAGAAAAGTACTTTTTTTCAGGCAGTCTGACACGCAAAGCTTAATATTGAACTGTCCCATTGTGCCCCTAGCTGTTGTTGGATTATATCTATTCTTGAGGTTTAAGAATTAACTTTGAATTTCAGCTAACTAGGTAAAGCAGTTGCCGAGCTAATAGAGGAATGTAGAGGGAAATGAGTATAATTTTATGCCATCAATCCCCCACAGAGAACTTCAATCCTGATAGAAAAGGCATGTTGACAGTTTTAGTCAGAAAGGTCCCAATCCATATTTTTTCTGAGAATAACTTCGTGGGGAACAGTTTGATAGCGAAAAAAATTGGTAGAGGATGACTTGGTGAACCAAAATGAACATTTCTGCACAAGAAACATGTTGAATACTGGTGAAGGGGAAAGTCAAATCCCGTAAAAATGTATTTACAGAGCTGTGAATCTACTGCTTCTGTGCATGTTTGCTGTGGATTACTTTTTCTAATGAAGTTAGTCAGATACTAGGTTAAAAAATAATTCACCCATATTTATGTGCTGTGCGATAAAAAATGAGTCATTCTAGGACAGAAACTTTTAACTTTTGAAGGGTTTATTTCCTACTTTGAATGGTAGTTCCAGCTGCTAATCCCATAAGAAACATTCAAATTCCAGGTTAATTGATTAATAAATGGTTCCTGGAGCTTTTTCAGCAACTTGGTGCCTTTAATTTGCAATTTGTAGTCTAAATGGAGCTATATATTTTTAAATAATGCATACATAGTTACTGTTTAACACAGTAACATTAGGAGGTCTCTTCATTTGCATATACAAAACCTGCATTTGCACATGCAAAGTTTGCTGGAACAAATTCAAGACTTAATTTAAGATTTAGCCAAAAGGCCCCATAAGACCTGTAAAGGTTAAAGAGTTCAGCTGAGACGTCTATCTGCCTTGGCCAGAATAATTGCAAAGATCCAAAATCAGTGAGCAAGGCTGACTCCTACAGCTGCTGCTATTCCTAGGCACAACAGAGTGGGGTATATTGAAACTGTCTTCTCTGAATGTTCATAGCTTTCTGGGTTAAACCCTTAATTACTATGTTAACATGATTTTGTCCACATCCTCAAAATGGCTTTTAAAAAAATAGTTTCAGTGTAAGAGTTAAGGTTGCATAAAAAGTCTGATGTTAAGCCCTATGCAGTTTATGAACCAATCAAATGAAAACTGCAGCCCTTACACACTTAGGCCCAGTTTTAGTTAAAGGGTCTTATTATGACCTTATTTAAATCTACACAGAAGAACCCTTGTGAATAGTGACCATAGCAGCACTAGATTTTTAAAATATTTGGACAGGGAATATTTTTATAATTTATGTCCATAGTTTTGATCTTTCTGCAAGGATTTGATTGAACATCTTTTTTTGTCAAAAACAAAAAACTGAAACTACATTTGAAAGGTTTCAGAGTAACAGCCATGTTAGTCTGTATTCGCAAAAAGAAAAGGAGTACTTGTGGCACCTTAGAGACTAACCAATTTATTTGAGCATGAGCTTTCATGAGCTACAGCTCACTTCATCGGATGCATACTGTGGAAAGTGTAGAAGATCTTTTTATACACACAAAGCATGAAAAAATGGGTGTTTACCACTACAAAAGGTTTTCTCTCCCCCCACCCCACTCTCCTGCTGGTAATAGCTTATCTAAAGTGATCACTCTCCTTACAATGTGTATGATAATCAAGGTGGGCCATTTCCAGAACAAATCCAGGTTTTCTCGCCCCCCCCCCAACACAAACCCACTCTCCTGTTGGCAATAGCTTATCTAAAGTGATCACTCTCCTTACAATGTGTATGATACACATTGTAAGGAAAGTGATCACTTTAGATAAGCTATTGCCAACAGGAGAGTGGGTTTGTGGGGGGGTGGGGGAACCTGGATTTGTGCTGGAAATGGCCCAACTTGATTATCATACACACTGTAAGGAGAGTGATCACTTTAGATAAGCTATTACCAGCAGGAATCATAGAATCTCAGGGTTGGAAGGGACCCCAGAAGGTCATCTAGTCCAACCCCCTGCTCGAAGCAGGACCAATTCCCAGTTAAATCATCCCAGCCAGGGCTTTGTCAAGCCTGACCTTAAAAACCTCTAAGGAAGGAGATTCTACCACCTCCCTAGGTAACGCATTCCAGTGTTTCACCACCCTCATAGTGAAAAAGTTTTTCCTAATATCCAATCTAAACCTCCCCCACTGCAACTTGAGACCATTACTCCTCGTTCTGTCATCTGCTACCATTGAGAACAGTCTAGAGCCATCCTCTTTGGAACCCCCTTTCAGGTAGTTGAAAGCAGCTATCAAATCACCCCTCATTCTTCTCTTCTGCAGGCTAAACAATCCCAGCTCCCTCAGCCTCTCCTCATAAGTCATGTGTTCTAGACCCCTAATCATTTTTGTTGCCCTTCGCTGGACTCTCTCCAATTTATCCACATCCTTCTTGTAGTGTGGGGCCCAAAACTGGACACAGTACTCCAGATGAGGCCTCACCAATGTCGAATAGAGGGGAACGATCACGTCCCTCGATCTGCTCGCTATGCCCCTACTTATACATCCCAAAATGCCATTGGCCTTCTTGGCAACAAGGGCACACTGCTGACTCATATTCAGCTTCTCATCCCCTAGGTCCTTTTCCGCAGAACTGCTGCCTAGCCATTCGGCCCCTAGTCTGTAGCGGTGCATTGGATTCTTCCGTCCTAAGTGCAGGACCCTGCACTTATCCTTATTGAACCTCATCAGATTCCTTTTGGCCCAATCCTCCAATTTGTCTAGGTCCTTCTGTATCCTATCCCTCCCCTCCAGCATATCTACCACTCCTCCCAGTTTAGTATCATCTGCAAATTTGCTGAGAGTGCAATCTACACCATCCTCCAGATCATTTGAAGATATTGAACAAAACCGGCCCCAGGACCGACCCCTGGGGCACTCCACTTGACACCGGCTGCCAACTAGACATGGAGCCATTGATCACTACCCGTTGAGCCCGACAATCTAGCCAGCTTTCTACCCACCTTATAGTGCATTCATCCAGCCCATACTTCCTTAACTTGCTGACAAGAATACTGTGGGAGACCGTGTCAAAAGCTTTGCTAAAGTCAAGAAACAATACATCCACTGCTTTCCCTTCATCCACAGAACCAGTAATCTCATCATAAAAGGCGATTAGATTAGTCAGGCATGACCTTCCCTTGGTGAATCCATGCTGGCTGTTCCTGATCACTTTCCTCTCATGCAAGTGCTTCAGGATTGATTCTTTGAGGACCTGCTCCATGATTTTTCCAGGGACTGAGGTGAGGCTGACTGGCCTGTAGTTCCCAGGATCCTCTTTCTTCCCTTTTTTAAAGATTGGCACTACATTAACCTTTTTCCAGTCATCCAGGACTTCCCCCGTTCGCCACGAGTTTTCAAAGATAATGGCCAATGGCTCTGCAATCACAGCCGCCAATTCCTTCAGCACTCTCGGATGCAACTCATCCGGCACCATGGACTTGTGCACGTCCAGCTTTTCTAAATAGTCCCTAACCACCTCTATCTCCACAGAGGGCTGGCCATCTCTTCCCCATTTTGTGATGCCCAGCGCAGTAGTCTGGGAGCTGACCTTGTTAGTGAAGACAGAGGCAAAAAAAGCATTGAGTACATTAGCTTTTTCCACATCCTCTGTCACTAGGTTGCCTCCCTCATTCAGTAAGGGGCCCACACATTCCTTGGCTTTCTTCTTGTTGCCAACATACCTGAAGAAACCCTTCTTGTTACTCTTGACATCTCTTGCTAGCTGCAGCTCCAGGTGCGATTTGGCCCTCCTGATATCATTCCTACATGCCCGAGCAATATTTTTATACTCTTCCCTGGTCATATGTCCAACCTTCCACTTCTTGTAAGCTTCTTTTTTATGTTTAAGATCCGCTAAGATTTCACCATTAAGCCAAGCTGGTCGCCTGCCATATTTACTATTCTTTCGACTCATCGGGATGGTTTGTCCCTGTAACCTCAACAGGGATTCCTTGAAATACAGCCAGCTCTCCTGGACTCCTTTCCCCTTCATGTTAGTCCCCCAGGGGATCCTGGCCACCCGTTCCCTGAGGGAGTCGAAGTCTGCTTTCCTGAAGTCCAGGGTCCGTATCCTGCTGCTTACCTTTCTTCCCTGCGTCAGGATCCTGAACTCAACCAACTCATGGTCACTGCCTCCCAGATTCCCATCCACTTTTGCTTCCCCCACTAATTCTACCCGGTTTGTGAGCAGCAGGTCAAGAAAAGCGTCCCCCCTAGTTGGCTCCTCTAGCACTTGCGCCAGGAAATTGTCCCCTACGCTTTCCAAAAACTTCCTGGATTGTCTATGCACTGCTGTATTGCTCTCCCAGCAGATATCAGGAAAATTAAAGTCACCCATGAGAATCAGGGCATGCGATCTAGTAGCTTCCATGAGCTGCCGGAAGAAAGCCTCATCTACCTCATCCCCCTGGTCCGGTGGTCTATAGCAGACTCCCACCACTACATCACTCTTGTTGCTCACACTTCTAAACTTAATCCAGAGACACTCAGGTTTTTCTACAGTTTTGTACCGGAGCTCTGAGCAGTCCTATTGCTCCCTTACATACAGTGCTACTCCCCCACCTTTTCTCCCCTGCCTGTCCTTCCTGAACAGTTTATAACCAGGAGAGTGGGGTGGGGGGAGAGCAAACCTTTTGTAGTGGTAAACACCCATTTTTTCATGGTTTGTATGTATATAAACATCTTCTGTATTTTCCACAGTATGCATCCGATGAAGTGAGCTGTAGCTCACGAAAGCTTATGCTCAGATAAATTGGTTAGTCTCTAAGGTGCCACAAGTACTCCTTTTCTTTTTGAAACTACATTGAAGCAGAATTTTAGACACTTTTATAGGTTCAGTATTTGCAGTATAAATCTTTTCTCAACACTTGCTAAAATAACCCACTTTGACCTTATTTTCCTCTATTATCATAGAATGATAGAATATCAGGGTTGGAAGGGACCTCAGGAGGTCATCCAGTCCAACCCCCTGCTCAAAGCAGGACCGATCCCCAATTAAATCATCCCAGCCAGGGCTTTGTCAAGCCTGACCTTAAAAACTTCTAAGGAAGGAGATTCCACCACCTCCCTAGGTAACGCAGTCCAGTGTTTCACCACCCTCCTCATGAAAAAGTTTTTCCTAATATCCAACCTAAACCTCCCCCACTGCAACTTGAGACCTTTACTCCTTGTTCTGTCATCTGCTACCACTGAGAACAGTCTAGACCCATCCTCTTTGGAATTATTATTATATCTCCAGCTTTCTTTGGAATAATGGAATAACCTACCAAGGAAGATAGTTTAGATATTAGATAATCCTGATTCAGTGTGACAAACTTAATTACTAAGAAGAGCTAGCTCATTCAGTGTAGAATTTTATGTTCTCACATCTTTTGGTTAATCACTACATATCGCTAGAGTCAAATCCAATAGCACAAGTGAATAATATCTTAACAATTGATGAATCATATAATTATTAATTTTTCCATATTGCACACAGGCTTTATTGTCATCTGTGTACTAAATTTAAACAATTAGCTCCTTTTTTGCATTCTTTTCCATAAATCTACAGAAATTTATTGTATTTCCAATTGCCAGTTTCCACTGCCTGTAATCTGACAGTCTCCAGAGAGTCAGTAATAATTATTAGTTCCCAGTACATAAACATATTTTGTTTTCCTCTTTTCCAGGGACTTCTGTCGTGATTATTATGGACTGCTTAGGCTATTATATTCACCAGTGTGCCTAGTCAACAATGAAATCAGCTTTGGAATTTGAAAATGCAGTTCTGTTTCTCTTCCAGTATTTTACGGACTGTAGTACTAAAGTGTATCATATTATATCCTTTATTTTTAACAACTGCTATAAAATCCCTTAATTGTTTAATGACTTAACAATGTTATTTATGTAGAAGTCAATAAAGAATCTCCATTTAAATCTCTAGTACAAAGCAATAATGCATCCTTATGTTCCTTCAGTGACTTTGTAATTCCTACACAGAAGCTATGAGCGAACCTTGTGTGGAGTCTTATGACAAGACCCACAGTTAACTTTTGGAAGTGGTTTATCTACTGTATGTGCAGCATGGACAAGTAAATATGAAAACAAGTTTGTTACACAGAAGCTATTGTGTTGCTCATAGGCTCAGTGTAAACAGATGTGCCTGACGCAAGACTGATTAGTAGAGAGAGAATAAACCCAATTTCAATTTCCTTCAGTAATTTGTTTATAGAACATGAAGGTCATAATCACTGTGGACTGTATTATATGGTTCATTGTCTTTCACTTATTCTGTGGTATACTGTGGTTATAATTTTACATCTACAGAAGTATCTTCTCTACTCTTATAATATAAGGTCACATGTTTTCCAGTGGAAGAATTTCAAGCTAGTTTTTGTGTCTTGATAAATATGCTCTCTTGTACCTGGTAAACCTGTTTCCTCAATGTTTTTTTCATTTTCATATTAGTCCTTATTGTGATAATTTGTAACCCAAATAAACTTCTGGTAATTTAACCTTTTCTTACTGCAAAGCTGACTGCAAAGCCAACTGCTTTCCACCCATGCTTCAGAAATTTACTTCCATCGGATGCATTTTCCTTTCTGATAGTTCTTGAAACTCAACAAGTTCGGCCACTGTGCATGCCAATTAATCCATTTCCATACTGAGACCAGACTTTTCTTTTTAGCTAAGTGTATATTTTCAAGTCAAAATATTACTTTTTTTGAAAAATAAAGGAATATCACTAAACTTAAGTGTCTTCTGTTCAAACTCCTCATCTCCATCAATGCACATTGAGATGTTTTATTACCATTTAGTGGCTGTTGAAGATTGTCTTTAAGGATTTTTATAGGGAGGTGGGAAAATTGATTTCAGATCTTAGATTATTCTTCACGTTGATTTCTCAAAGTTACCTTAAGCCAATGGAGTATCATTTAGTTCTTTTCTCCTTTGGTTGTTTGGAAGGAGCTTCAGGTGTAGTCAAAAAGAATAGTCTTCCTGTGACTTCTTTACCACTTAGCTATATCACCTTAAAGTTTCAGTTATTCAAAATTATGTTTTACATCTTCCAAGAATTTTCCTTTTTACTCTGTTTTCACTATACTACAACTGCACTGCTGTAGCTCCTTCCAGAAGACCTACAAGTGATTTAAAAATAAGCAAGCCTCAAGCATTTCAAACAAAGTAGGTGTTCACTGCATAAGGATGAGTTCGCATCACACCAAAACGCAGGCATCTCTGGTGTGAAATAGCAGCTGTTTAACTTTTCATAGCAAATGCTACACAGGTATGTAAGACTGGGAAATGAATACATTTATCTGACTCTGCAGAGGGAATTTAGAGAGCAGAGGGAAATT
Source organism: Caretta caretta (assembly GCF_965140235.1). Lineage (NCBI taxonomy): Eukaryota > Metazoa > Chordata > Testudines > Cheloniidae > Caretta > Caretta caretta. The sequence continues at coordinate 14,223,464 of NC_134207.1, read as the reverse complement.
TCTTTAATTGTAATTTGGTCAGGAGGACACGGGGATTAGTCACACAGTGATCTCTTACAAATAAAGTATCAGATTTTCAGTTCTAAGCCTTATCTAATTAAACTGCAACTCTAACAGCACAGCTTCCAAATATCATGGTGCAAAATGACATTGGCACTGACTCAGAGGGAAAAGTGTCCAGTACTAAATTATCAAAGCTATTTCCAGCATCTCTGGTATTTTCTTAGTGTTTCCTACATAAGTACAGGCCTGGCCTAACTTGATTACCTTGAGGAATCTGATCAGATCACAACACAAAATGGTATGACTGCAGACTATGTAATTTGTACGCACTCAGGCAACTTGATTAAGATTGTCCTAAATTAAATACCTATATCTACATACCAAGTAGACTTCCATATGTGTGTGACAAACTTCTTGTGTTAAATACTGGCCCCAGAGATGGCAATGAGCGTTTTGCCATTGATGTCAGTGTGGCCAGGATTTCATCCTTGGGGCTAGAGCCATACATGGGATTTAGGTTCACCCTTGGAAGGCTTAACTTTAGATTCCCTGTTGCCTACTGGAATCCACAGCCCCAAGTTAGGTGCCCAGTCTCCTTCAATGGGAAAAGCAGGGACCTGAGAATGGGATCCACAAAAAGCTGGCATGCTGAGCTGGGAGCTTTCCGAGATTAGCCAATAGGAAATTGAAAAGAGGGGTGTAGCCTAAGCTGCCACTCCGGGATTTAGGTGCCTATCCCCAGCTGGGATTCTCTGCAGTGAACCCTCTCCTGGATTTAGGCGTGTAAACCAGGTTGGCCATTTCTTACAAAGCAAAAGGAGCAGCCACCACTCCTCTTCCTCACCCATTAGTGCCTAGAGCACTCGTGGGAGAGTTTGATTCAAGTCCCTACTCCATATCAGGTAGCACGGGGATTTGAACCTGGGTTTCTTGGGTCCAGTGCAAGTGGTCTTACCACTGGGCAAAGGGTTGCACCACCTCCTCTTGCTCTGCTTTGTGCCAAGACTCATCCAGTTGCTGTGATCTAGGGCGGCATCTGAGCATGTTTACCAGATTGGGGTCTGTTGGGGAATGCCTATTTTGAGGATCCCACTGGGGCTTAGATGTGAGCTGGGTGTCAGGACAGAGACAGCTGTGCACACAGCCCATGGGCCGATTTCAGGCACCGACGGGGTTAGGTGGTGGTTGTACAAGGGGGTTGAGATTCTAAATTTTGGATTTAGGCACCTTAATCCCTTTGTAGATCTGGCCCTTGGTCCCAGGGTGCGTTTCACAAGAGGTGTGCCTGGGACTCTGCTTTAACTCTCACCAAGAGACAGTGGGCCTGATTCACTGTCCTGGTAACCAGTTTTATACCACATCTCAGTGGGAAAATATAACGGTGGTATAAGAGAGTGGAGAATCTGACCATCTCTAGCAGCAGATGTTTCAGTCTCCATGTTATCTTGCCAGTAATTATGCTGGTGGTTTTTTTGAGGCGAGCATCTCCCCATTAGAGGCTGATGCTCATGATGTTTATAACTGAGCCACAAGAAACCATTCCTGGAAATGTGAACATCATTCATAGATTTAATAATAATTTCTGATGACCATGTGAATTAGCTATGACTTCAGGCTGATCCTATTACTGCTTTTCAATTTGGAGCTCTTCATCTGTACAGCTGAAGCAATTATATATTCAGGAAAAAAAAAACAAAGGGATACAATGAATCTATATGCAATAATCAGATCAAATCTGACTTTGGTAGTTGGGAGTAGATTAAACTCTTTACAGGGGAAAATAAATTTAGTTAAATGAAAAGGAGTACTTGTGGCACCTTAGAGACTAACCAATTTATTTGAGCATGAGCTTTCGTGAGCCACAGCTCACTTCATCAGATGTGTACCGTGGAAACTGCAGCAGACTTTATATACACACAGAGAATATGAAACAATACCTCCTCTCACCCCACTGTCCTGCTGGTAATAGCTTAGCTTAGCTATTACCAGCAGGACAGTGGGGTGGGAGGAGGTATTGTTTCATATTCTCTGTGTGTATATAAAGTCTGCTGCAGTTTCCACGGTACACATCTGATGAAGTGAGCTGTGGCTCACGAAAGCTCATGCTCAAATAAATTGGTTAGTCTCTAAGGTGCCACAAGTACTCCTTTTCTTTTTGCGAATACAGACTAACACGGCTGTTCCTCTGAAACCTTAGTTAAATGAAACATTCTTCTCTGCCCTCCTATTTTTCCCCCCTCATCCTTTCCCGCCCCACTTTCTGTTCTGCTTAGGATCTTATACCATGCTCACCTTTATTTTGTACTAAGCTGGCTGTCTTAAAATAAAAGCGCCCAGGACAATGATCATCCAAGAAATTTGGCTCTGTCACATCTGCGCGCACACCCACACACACAGAATAACTCAGGTCCCAAAACCGTGAATAAGAGGTTAAATGGCCTGAGGAATTGCTTAACACTAATAGAGAGTCTTGGAAAAGGGAATTATTGAAGGCATGTATAGCTGAAATGTATGCTGCTAAAACAAAAAATGCTCCCATAGACCCTAGTCCTGCAATGAGCTCCCCATGTGTTCAGGCAGACTTTTC